>NC_090822.1:103493254-104113646 GCF_000390325.3 Nicotiana tomentosiformis | reverse complement strand
GATCAACTCTAGAGTTATATGTCTCCACTTTTTTGTCATTGGTTCGATCTTCTTTTCCCCTGATTCCACCCGCTTTGTCAGTTCCTCGAGCATCTTTATTATTTCGGGGTTGGTCCGGGATTCGACTTCACCCATCCTGTCCATGGTTTGTTCATTTCTTCGGGTGTTTTCCCGGGATGGTCCGGGCTCAACTCTACTGGGGGGGAGGCTTTGGTTCTGTAGCTGGTTTATCGCTGCCTGTTGAGCTTGCAATATTTCGAAGATCACCCGCAAATTGATTCCATTGCCTTCACCATTGTGCCTACCTCGGGCTGTTGATCGTGCTACTCCGCGAACGCTGTTCTCAGGGTCGGTAGGCAAGTTTGCGTCGATGGCCACATGTGAGTTGGCATCGATTGGGTCTGCAATCGGAACTCCGTTGGGGTCAGCAGGGGGTACCTCGTTGCTGGGCACTATATTGTTGTTCTCGCAATGGTGGCCAGACTCAGCATCAACATTCAAGTGAGCAGATTGAGTGTTTGACATTCTTAAGTTAACCTGAAATTAAAATCTCAAAGAACTAGCGTAAAACAGAGTGTGTTATGGAAATTTGTATCAAATTACCACTATTATCCTTAGCCCCACGGTGGGCGCCAAACTGTTTACCCTTGAAAACAGATAACAATTGAATTTATACGCGGTTTTAAAGATATGTGGATTAATTCAATACAAGTGATCAATGACGTTAAATTAAGCAAAAAAAAGACGTAATAAATGATCAAATCAATGATAAGAGTGATCCCGAGCTTGGTTAATAGTTTAACAAGAAAACTGCCTTCGGTACCGAGCTTGCACTTATGAAGAACTTATGAATAAAAAATAAGAACTTTGAATAACCTGCTGAAAAACTAGAAGTAAATTTCCTCGTTATGCATGTTTCAATGTCCCTAATGAATAATAAGCTTCCCCTTTCTATAATGAGGGAGTTTTACCCTAAGTACAATCCTAAGAAAGGTAAAAATCTTTCGTTTTGTTAATCACTGATTTTCTGCCGATACGGGTCGAGATTCACGCTGTGATATCCGGTTGGGCGCGGATATCACGGCCCTTTGTTAGTCATGTGCGGTTGTTTGGTAATGCTCTCCGAAGCCTCGGGGCTCGAACCGGACCCGGAGGACGTGATCCTGATGCCCCCGATGGCAGGTATTTTGCTTGAGTCATGATACAAGGAGCTCCTCGCTCCGATTCCGACTCCTTACGGTCACGTCCCTGCTCCGTTTGTCTCACCGGGAAACCGGAGTGTTTAGTGGGCTCGGTTTTACCCGTATACAAAAGATAAAGTTTGTATATGCACTACCCTTCTCAGACCCCACTTGTGAAGTTTGTTGTTGTTGTTGTTGTTGGCCATATATAACTCATCAACCAGGCTTGGTTCAAGTACAGATCGTTAGAACAGATCGTGTTCAAGTAAGGTCGTTTTCACGACCTTCTTTATACATAAATTAAAGAACTAATAATTGTACAACTGTTTTGTTATCAGAATGAGAAAAAAAAAAACATGGAGATAACATCTTTAAATAAATTTTAGACATGCCAGCCCTGAAAATCGTTTACTTTTAAATGTTATTTTAAAGTTTGATTATATTCATGAGCTGCACGTTAATGGAAATCTCAGCGAAAGGGGTTGACATAAAAGAAACTTTTGCCTATAAGAACTGTTTGTAGATCCCATGTAAGAACACACAGCTTATAACTTTAACAACAAACTTTTTGTCTTTTCAAAAAAATTTTCCTTTGGAAATGGATTTGAGAGATAATAATTCAGCTAAAATCAGATTAAGTGATGGGAGATACTTGGCCTATAAAGAGAGAGGTGTTCCAAAGGAGAAATCCAATTATAGAATTATATTTGTTCATGGCTTTGACGGCCGCAAAGAAAGGGATTTTCTTGCACCCCAGGTATGAGTGAATAGCTCCTGATTGTCCGATCATTTGATAATTAAAATCATTCTTCGATAAATGTGTCAAACTCAATAGAATTTGATCAATCTTATTTTTTTGTTGTTAAGGTGGATTAAGTTTATTTTGTCTTTGTAAATGTGCTTGGAGTGATGACAGTAGTGAAAATATAATAGAGATTTTTTTTAAGGGTTTTAGAAAATTTTATTTAAACAGTGAATATTCTCCCCTGATCTAATATAATATATATGGACATATGAGAAAAATAGATGCGAAGGGGTATCAATGATTTAGAGCCAAGAATATTTATTTAATTTTTTCTTTTTAATGTTGAATGTTCTTTGATTTAGAGCCAAGAATACTTACCACCAAGTGTGTGGTGAGATAAATCAAATCCCTCTACTTTTAATTAGAATTTTTTGGTTTGAGTCTTAAATATGGAGAAATTCTAAGTTAATGAGCCTTAGCGTGAATTCGAATTAGTAAGACCAGTAGGTATCGGAAAAAATTGTACTTACATATTGTCACATATACTGATTAATTAATACGTTTTGGAAAATGAGTTAATTAGGATGTAGTTGTTGATTCTTGAAATAATGAACAGGAAATGATGAACAAGATGGGGATATATATAGTTCAATACGATAGAGCTGGATACGGGGAAAGTGATCCAAACCCAAAACGATCCCTAAGGAGTGAAGCATCTGACATTGAGGAATTGGCTGATCACTTGCAATTAGGATCAAAGTTCTATATTATTTGTAGCTCAATGGGATGTTACCCAACTTGGAGTTGCATCAAACACATTCCCAACAGGTAAAATCAACTCTTTTGCGTTACACACAGATAGTGGCGTACGCATGATTTTTTATAACCGGTGTCACATTTAAAAGAGTAAGCAAATAAATTTGAAACGAAGTCGCGAAAAAAAAAATAATTTAGATCATATCAATTATTTTTAAAGATGTTAAGAGACAAAAGTGTGTTGGTTTGGGCTTGAACCCCATAACCAAACTTGAAAATTGCTAACGCCTTAACCAGCGGACCAAGCAACGCAAATTTACCAAGTGGTTTTATTCTATATTATTTATAAGTATTTGTTAATTTTTGTATATCATTTATATGTGTATTTAGTGAAATTTTCTGGCGAAATGCATAACCTAAGGTAAATCTGCCCTGCGCACACATACACACCTAAGTTTTATTTTGTAACATATAAATATTACGCTTACATTTCTTGTTTTAATTTATTTGTGACCGTTCATTTATCTAAAATATAAAATTATTTTTTCCTTTAAATCTTTTAATGTTACAGGTTAGCAGGGGTAGCGTTTGTTGTTCCCATTGTGAATTACCAATGGCCATCCCTTCCTCACAATCTCACAAAGGATGATCAAAGGAAGAAAAACTATTGGTGGATGACTATGACTGCTAAATATGTTCCTAAATTACTACAGTGGTGGGCGATTCGAAAAACTTCTTCTACCAATGATCCAAAAACTACATACTTTACTTCCAAGGATTTAGAGATTATAAAGAATATACCAGGATTTCAGGGTTTTAGTCCGGTAAAATATCACTTAAATTCGCAGTTATCTCAATGTTTTCTGTACTATTTTTTATATATGTCCAAATTGTCTTTTACATTGTGAAGGGGAACCTTGGAGCAACGGTAAAATTGTCTCCGTGTGACCTATAGGTCACGGGTTCGAGCCGTGGAAACAGCCACTAATGCCTACATTAGTTAGGTTATCTACATCATATCCCTTGGGGTGCTGCATTAGGTTAGGCTGTCTACATCACGTCCCTTAAAGTGCGACTGCCTTTCCCCGGACCCTACGTGAATGAAGGATGCTTTGTGCACCGAGCTGCCCTTTTTAATGCCAAATTGGACTTAGATGCATAAATCATCTTAAATATAACTTCTGGAGAGTAAGGTGGGATTTTCTACTTGCCATGGTACAGGAAAAACTAAGGAACAGAAGTGTTTTCAACAATCTTTGCAGTGATTTCCTTGTGGCTTTTAGTAGGTGGGATTTTGATCCTTTGGAGCTAAGCAATCCTTTTCCAGAAAATGGTCAGAGTTGTGTTCACATTTGGCAAGGCAGTGAGGATAAAGTTATTAATCTAAAACTACAAAGGCATATTGCAAACAGGTTACCTTGGATTCAATATCACGAAGTTCCTAATAACGGACATCTATTGATCTATGATACTACTGTTTGTGAAGCCATTTTAAGGTATCTTTTGATTGGAGAAACTCCACCATCTTATCCAACTAAGTCATAGTTTATAGTCATCACTGTCGCATGACCAAGAGGTCACGGGTTCAAGCTGTGAAAACAGCCTCTGCTGCATACTATAGGCCCTTGTGGTCCGGCCCTTCCCCGGACCTCGCGCATAGCGGGAGCTTAGTGCACCGGGCTGCCCTTTTTACTGTCACATAACCATGTTCAGATGTTTACATATTGAATTTCCTTTTTTTGCCCTTTTTGTACTTATCGGATGATGTATTTCATAATGTGACATGTTACAAAAAAAAAAATTAAAACAAAACACTGCTTTTAGCTATAATAGCACTTCAATGCCAGTGTTCCTATAGCATGATACCAACATCTGTGATAATGTTCCTTCCTAATGCACCTAAAACATGTCAACTGTTTTACAGAACAACCAGAAATTGAACACAATAATCTAAGAGCAAAAGCTTAAGGGTAAATAAGAGAGCCTTAGCTGAAACAGTAGATAATGATAAACTTTTACCTCAGATTTATTACAAAAGCTAATGAAGTTCACAATTATCAGTTAAGTACTTAAGTTGCTAATCAAACGTTTGCTCAGGGTAGTTACCGTCTTACTCACAGATACATGATCGATGCTAAATTTACATCATACAGTTTCACTCAACTAGTCAAAAGTTTCCTCAAGATGGTTTCACAAAAACTAGCATTGTAAATTAACAAATGTCCAGCATTAGGAACCTCATGATATTGAATCCACGGAAGCTTCTCTGCTAGATAACGGTTGAGTTCACGTGGGATAATTCTGTCATCGTGGCCTTGCCAAAGATGGACAGAACCTTCGTTCTTTGGAAAAGGATTTGTAATCTCCGTTGGGGCAAAGTCCCAGTTTCCAAAAGCTATTATCATGTCCCGATACAAACATTCAAACTCGCCCTGCTGTCGAACTTTTTCCTGGAGAAAAACATAGTTCCATTATTACGACTCCCTTAACAGTAAGCAAATAGCTAGTACAGCATTAGATGTCTTCCTCACTTATTTCATCAACAACGTCATCCGTTAAGAATAGACTAGAGAAAAAATAGCGTTGTGAGGGTTTCTGCCAATGGAAGAGAACAGGCAACCAAAGACCACATCTTGATTCATCGAAATGTTTATTTGGCTAGATATTTAAAAACTTTGCTGATATTTTCATATCATCGTGATGTTTCTTGAAGGGAAGGAACACAACAGCTTCCCAAATAGGAAACAGCATGATGTTTCTTGTTTACTCTTGGCATAAGTATTGGGATCCCTACATCTGTAGATGACGTTTTTTCTAGAAAGGACTAAGTTTATATAGCTCTCTTTGCTTCGTATACTTCTTATATAACGGGGAAATCCTCTTTCTTTAATTAATATAATCTTCTCTCTCATCGAAAATGAAAGTGAGAATCATTTACCTGACCAGGACTAGGGGCAGCTGATAACTGTTTCACTATTTCTAGATCTGGAGGACTAAATATGGCCATATTCCCTTCCGTAATACTTAAAGCGCGGAACCACTTTTGGTTCATCCACCAATGAACCAGCCATGGGGCATAATGTACAACCCGAAATGTTCGCTGATCTTGAGCAAGCATCTTTCCCAAAGCTTCTTTCGATAGTTTTGCAGGATAACAGGACCACCAGTAATTTACAAATGGAACAACAAGAGCAACTCCAGCCAGCCTGCGTAGACATTTCAATTGTTTGAATAAAAGTACTGAAATGGAACTTCTCCGGGTTTCTAATTTTAAACAATATGAAACAGGGTGAAGGTCATTTCTGAAAATCAAAGAAAAAGATGAAAATGATACCTATTCGGTATGTACTTTAGGCAACTCCACAGAGGATAGGCTCCCATGGACAAGCCAAGCACATAGAACTTGGGTCCTAGTTGCAACTTATCCGCTAGCTCCTCAATGTCAAGTGCTTCACTCTTTACTGAGCGCTTTGGATGTGGATTACTCTCTCCATAACCAGCACGATCATATTGTAGGAGATATATTTGGAGCTCTTGTATGAGGTCCTGGGTACTTAAAACAGAATCAGCTAAATGAATTACAAAGTTCAAGTACCAAAGGTTTACTAAAGACGACCTCCAATTCTAAGGATAAAAGAAAACTATATTGATGTTGCAAATCCATAGCCCATCATAAGTTTATAAAGTTCTCCATCTTCTCAGCATGAGGTATAAGAAATAATAGACGAACTGCTTCCCATGTGTAATAGCTACTAAAATGAAGACGCTAAATATTCAGTTTTATAAATTTCCATCTACTAACTTTCATACCTGGGAAATAGGTAATGTCAAGTCTTTAGAACTATCAAAGCCGTGAACAATAATGATCTTGTACTTTGCCTTCTCCTTCGCAATGCCTTCCTCTTTATAGGCTAGAAATCTCCCATCACTAAGTTGGACCCTTGGCGAAGTCACTGGAGGACCACCCAGTGAGCCACAAACTTTAGGAGGGGGAGGCTTAAGCAATGCCAGATAAGCCCATCCCAACACTCCAACTGTTGTTGCTATTGCTATTTGTGCAATCATAACTGAAAAGAGAAGGGATGAATAAGAGAATAGAGGAATAGGGTGCAAAACAAAATAGACAAAAAATAGTAGTAATCAGGAGACTCGAATGCGGATGACACTGGAATAGTGATAACACATGACAGGTAATGGCCACTGCTTCCCCACTACCATTCTCAGCATAACCACAGCCAATCATCTATCCTAATACAACCTAAATGCTATACGTCACAGAAATGTGATGTCATAAACTTATTGCGCCTCGCTCATCTATTGACTTGGCTGCCCAAAACATTCTGCCGAGAACCACCCTGGCACATTTTGCTTGCAGCTCACTCATAAATTACGAGAAATCCAAGCAAAGCCTATCAGACTTAATGCATATTCATCTGGACAGAGGGCATGTGTCTTAAGAACACATATCAAACATAATTTGACAGTAGAACTCAGATCTCAAATCAGACCTCTGGAAGGCACTTGTCATTAGAAGTTATACAACAAGAACAGATATGAGAAAAGTGTTTAGTAGGTAGCTAAGGCACAAGTGAAGCTTGGCCTCTATAAGGCATTAAAAGATGGACCCAAAAAAGCCATATAGCAATTTTTGGTGACAGATCATTGTGTTCATATCATGCTCGAAAAAACTTTGCAATTGTATTTCAAATGCTCTGCATCTAACAAGATTCTGCTACAACAACAAACCCAGTGTAATCCCACAAGTGAGGTTTGGGGAGGGTTAGTGTATATGCAGACCTTAACCCTACCTTTAAGAAGGCAGAGAGGTTGTTTCCGGTAGACCCTTGGCTCAAGAAAGATAAAAGGAACGAACAAGATTCTGCCACAACAACAAATAATAATTAATCATCTAAAATATGCAATGCCCTTGTAATAACAAGTTTCTCACACCAAAACCCACTCCTGATCATGTTTCTACAAGTACAACAGAAAATGGCACACATCAAAACATCCTAGCTAACAGAAATGGCACACATCAGAACATTCTAAGTTTTGATGTGATATAAAAACTGAGTTTCAAATTTCAGTAAGCCACACAATGGCTTTCAGTAAGAAGTCCGACCCCATTATCAAAGAAAAGATCTTAAATCTAATGGTTCGATAACTGCATCTGCTGAATTTATTGTAAAAAGGATACAATTAACCAAATAATCAAGAAACCAAGGCGAACAGTCTACAGAACATTCCCCTTTTCAAAACATAAATTACACATTCAAGAAAAATACATCTATCATTATCCCCTCATTTTAGCAACTTGTTCATCATATGCTAATTTCAGAATACACACAAGCAGAATATTCTTTCATTTCTCCATTTCAAAATGGAGAATTGAAAACAGCACAGTGAAAGCAAATATCATATTAGTAGCAACTACAGTACAAAAATCAGCTGAAAAAGTGAAAGCAAATATCAGATTAATAGCAACTACAGTACAAAAATCAACTGAAAAAGGTGTAATGCAACACATAAGATTAAAATCAGCAGACCAATCCCAAATATCGATGATTCAATAAAACAACAGCAAAATAGAAAAAAGAAGGTAAAATTGTTGAAAAAAGATAAAATTTTGAAAGGAAACCCACTTGAAGAAAGACGAAATGGGGTGTTATTCTTGGATTTTCTGGTGTGAGCTCTAGCAGAAGCAGCAGTTACTCTTTTACCACTTTGATTTACAGCCATTAGAACAAAGTATATATATGTATAAATGAGAGAATGAGCAGTGGGTAATTCTGTGGAAGGAATTATGCTGCCAATCCACTTCAAAAGAGCAGTAAAATAAAACGTGCTGTCTGACTTGAAGAGGAGAAAGAGCCCACAAGAGAAATTTGATTTGATGTTGTCTTGTCCAAATGGAGAATGAATTTTTCACCCAAATACCGAACCTCACTAAAGGCTACCTAATAATTCCGTCTCTGGTATTTAATTGCGTCCATGATTTAAGAGAAAGAGAAATACTTTTGACACGTATCATCGTGATATTTTTATACCAAATAAATCAAAATTACATTTCTTATATTATGTCACGTCCAAATCGTTTAGTATAAACTTACTTAAAATCTATTATAGACATGTAAATCTAAATTGTTCACCTTCATAGCATGTTTGGCCAAACTGGAAAAAATATACTTATTTTAATAAGTATTTTTTTTAAAAGTATTTTTCAAAAAATAACTTTTGAGGAGAAGCAGTTTGTGTTTGGCTAATCAGTCTGAAAAGTACTTTTAAGCAATAATTTATGTTTGGCCAAGTTTTTCAAAAAGTGTTTTTAAGTATCAAATTACTAATAAGGACATAAAAAGATTTACTTAATAGTTAATATTATATGAATAAATAAATAATCTCAAATGTTTATTATTAAAGATAATAATTAAGTTTTTTCATTTTATTTAAGTAAAACATGAAAATAAAATTAAAAAGTACTTTAATTATTTCAAGATGATTTAAATATGTCAGAAAATTATTTAACAAATATAAAAGTATTCCTCCCAAAAGTTATCATATATTAGAAAGTTATCCAAGAAATAAAAATAAAATATTTATACATTAGGAGAGTTCAATAATATAATCTCTAATTCTAAGTATTAGGTTTAAAATAAGTAAGGTTATTATGATATATATCAAATTTTGTTAAGGGTATTTTTGGTAAGAATAAAAGTCAAAATTGCTTCTGCTTCTGGGGAGAAACTACTTGTTTATGCTTCTCTAAAATAATTTCTCCTTCTTCCTAAAAGCACTTTTTTTCACCAAAAAAGTATGGCCAAACACCTCAAGTTGAGAAAAAAGTGCATTTTGAGAAATTTAAAAAAAAAAAACACTTTTGGGGTGGGGAGAAGTTTGGCCAAACAGACTATAAATCTCAATCTCAAATCTAAAATTTCACCAAGAACCACAAATCTTCTCCAAACTCCCTAAAATTTGAGATTTAGCTCCCCCTATAGATTTTGGCTATTTTTTTTTCAAAATATCTTGGAAAATATGTATTGTTTGTTCATGGAATATGATTAGTTTTTGAAAAAAAAAAAATCAAGTTCTCAAAAACTGGTTTAGGGTAGTTTTTGGGTGAAAATTTTTCTTCCACTCACAAAATTTCAATTATTTTTAATAAAATACATGTCCAAATACAACTTCAACTCCAAAAAATATTTTTAAATACAATTTCAAAAACTCTTTTTTCAAGTTTCAACAAAATTAATGTTCAAATGCTAGCTTAGACTCTTCAAAAGATCCCCAATAAAATTCAATAACACTCACTTGAAACAAATCACTACTTTCCCCACCTATGTCGGAAAAATATCTGAAATACTCCATTAACAGTGAGTGTTGAAGCTAGAGCTTTAAGTTTGAAAAACTCGGAGTTTGTGAAGGTGTGATTTTGTTTCAAGTGAGCGTTATTGATTCTTGTCAGGGATCTTTAATTTCGAGGAGTCTAAATATCAAATTAGTGAGTTTCGAAAAGATTTAACGTGGTTTTGGAGAAAATTTCATATTTGAGATTGAGGTTGAAAGATGAACATTTTAAATTTATATTTATAAAAGATTTTAACTTAGTCAATAGTAAACGACCTGGATGCGGTATAATAGATTTTAAAAGTTTGTTGTGATCTATAATAGATTTTAAGTCAGTCTACACAAAATGAACTGGATATTCTTATATTGCATTCCCTAAGTGAAATGATACCTTATAAATTGCTCTCGATCACGGCTTTTCAGGATATATTTTAGAAGTGTCTCGTGATCTATGATAGATTTTAACTCAGTCTATACTAAACGACCTGAATGTGCTTATGTTGCATGCCCTTTAGGTGAATCGACACATTATAAATTGCTTCCAGTTACATCTTTTCAAGATAAATTTCAAATGTATTGTGATTTAAAATAGCTTTTAACTCAGTCTGTACTAAACGACCTAGTATGCTTATTGTCACACCTTTTTTTAATCCCAAAAATATATATGTATGTTATGGATTGTGGGTTAAAAAAAAATTCTAATTAAAGTGATAAATTTTAGTAGGAATTATTTTATTTATAGAGTCGCCACTTGAAATTGATTTTTCACCTTTTAGTTGAATCCCTAGTCAAAGGAGGATTTGACTATATTATTATTGGTCTGTGAAAACAAAGTTCGGGTAAGAAATTCCATTGACCGGAGAGAAGGTGTAAGGCATTCCCCGAGTCCCGTGGTTCTAGCACAGTCGCTTTATTAACTTAAACTTGGCTTGAATTAATTTTGGACAAACTGTGATTTATACGATTTTCAAAAAAATTTTCCTATGTTCGCTTTTATTGCTTGATTAGATTTATGAAAATTATCTTTAAATAAGTCACGCATACGTATACTCATTTTATTTGGCTTGTCAAGAATCATGTCACGCGTACGTGTACACAATTAATAACACGTTTATAATTATTCGAAGTTTATTGGTCAAGTCGCGTGAACGCGCACTTGTATTGGGGTTAGCGTATCATAGTTATGTCATGGGAACCGTACCCAAACACATAATAATTATTAAGACGCGCCTAAAGCAACTAACGATGCTTATTATTCATTTTCTAAAACTAACTTTGAGATTATTGTAAGGCCGTAAGAGTATGGAAGTCATTGTAGAGAAGCATGAAATAGATTAATTAGTTATGGAACGGGGGCTAGCTATATGTGTTTGAGAAAAATTGGGCCAGCATATGGATAAATATGAACATCCTAGTTTTTCTTTTGGGCTTCTGGCAAAACTTATCTCACTTGGTCCAAATCTTGAAAGAGCCCCAAACGGATCTAGTAATAATTGACATTAAACTCAATTTATCCAATATCTATTTCATGACAAAGATAGTAACATAATGTGGTTTAGAAAGAACAATTTAAAAATAATCAAATGCCATCACTTTTCAAATGATATTCCATCATCATGTAGTATCTCAAAGTCTAATTTACATAACCATTCATCATCAACAATCAAATCATATATCAAACATAAATGACGAACTCAAAAATATTTGAACAAATCAAGTCATGCTTTTAATCATGGAATCAAACTAGAAATATCGAAATGAGATGAAAATGAACCTTTGAATTGATGAACAAAGCTGAAAATTTGCAATTCAATCAGGCTAAATAAAGCAACGATCGTTGGGTTGAAACGCCGAAGCTATGAATCGGAATTTCGAATGGAAACCTCGCCGAATAGAACCTCGATCGCGTCCTTTTTCACGTCCAGATTTGAACAACGAAACCCTCCAATTTGGGGTGAAAATTGGCTGATTTGTGTGACTGTTCGGACTGGTTTTCATGTGGTTTCTAAACAGATTTTTAGATCTGTTCGGCATTGATTTTTGGACGGTTTTTGGGTTGATTTTGGGGGTATTTTTGTGCTGTTTTTCAGCAGCTCCGCAGCTGATTTTGCTGCATTTCTGGGTAGATTTTCAGCTGCATTTTTTGGGCTTTTGGCGGAGCTTTAGATGGTGTTAATGGGGTGAGTTTGGCATCTGTTTTCGCTTATGTTTTTGAGTGTTTTCAGCTGAATTTCAGCTGGGTTTTATGCTATTTAGGGAGGAAGAAAGGGTTATTTTGGGGTCATTTTTGGACGGAGAAGAGGGCTGGTTTGAGGACAGAGTTTTTGGACTATTTTGTGGTGGTTTTGGGGCTATTTCTGGGTCTATTTTAAAGGCTGATTTCTGGTGTATTTTTGCTGGATTTTCTGAAGTTTGGTTGCTAGTTTTTGGTGATGTTTGGGTGCTTTACATGGCAATTTTAATGGAGAAAATGGTGGTTTTTGGGTGGTAATCTGGACTAGTCTTTTATGGAGGTTTGTGGGTATATAAATAATAAAAATAAGAGAGGAAAAGCGTAGGAAGAAAGTGATGGAACAAGGCAATAGTGGAAGAGGAGTGAGATGTAACACATGAATAGTGTGGTAGGTGAGTGATGTGACAAGGAAATAGTATAGGGAAGGTAGAAAGTAATTTTATTAGATTTGGTCCGTGATTAAAATAAATTCTCTTGTCCTCTATGTAATAGACTTTGTTAAAAATATTACATATTCTCTATAAAGCCTACTAATAAAAATAACATAAAAATTAAAATATCATGATTAAACCTAAAAAATATTAAATACAAAAAAGTAATAAAAATTCAAATATAGTCAAAAATTATGTGTTCACACTTATATTGCATTCCCATTATGTGAAGCAACACCTTATAAACCCGCATCTTCACTTGAAATCTTGTAAACTCGCATTGGTGCCTTGAGATTGAAGATTGATTCTTGAAGCTCGAGCTTGAATTGAGACTTAGATTGACTCTTGAATGCTCACTTCTTATTTATAAGTCGAGAAGATGGATTTTGAGATGCTGGTCGATGTGTGCATCACGTCAAAACTTGACCCCAACTGTCTTTGTGCTCGAACAACCTTCTTTTTCGATCAGAGTTTGAAACTTGATTCTTGGAAAATCGGGTTGCTGACACATTATCAAAGCTGACTCAGACTATCTTGTGATCTAAAGAACTCTTTTTTTCTGACGAGAACTAAAACTGCAAGCTTTAATGTCACAATCTGTGCTTTACGACAAGGTCTTACAAAACCATCATAGACGAACAAAACGAACAAAACTTTTCTGCATTTTTGCCCCAGTGTGACACTAGAAAATTTTTGTGAGTTATTAGAGAAAGCTATAAATTATCTAGTTTATTGAAAGGAAAACAAAGATAACAGAATAAACTAGCTATGTGAGGATATGCAACCACGTGCTAGTACCTTGCGTTACCAAAAGGAAATATAACAGTGGTTGGCACCTATATTACTGAAAAGTAATATAACCAAGGGTTGGTACCCTGTATCACTGAAAAGAAAATGTAACCAGGGGTTGATACCCTATATTACTAAAAAAAAATGTAACCAGGGATTAGTGATCTATATTATTGATAAAATGATGAATCCCCATGGGCAAAAAGGTTCTACCCGAGTTAAACTATGAAAAGCAAGTCTAGGTAAAGAGTACTTCCACCCGAAAAGAGCTTGAGCGAAGTGTACTTCTACCCGAAAATATGAGATGGATCCCCCTAGGCGAAAAGGTTCTACCTGGGTTAAGCTACATAAAATAGCCTGAGCGAAGAGTACTTCTACCCGGAAATATGAGCTGAATCCCCCTAGGCGGAAAGGTTCTACCTGGGTCAAGCTACGAAAATGGTTTGTATGAACAGTAGTGATTCATGTTTAAAATAAAAGAAAATGGAGATTTTGCGGAAACTTACCTTTGCTGACATTCGTCCTTTAAGAACCGTCATTCTGCACTGCTTTGTTCCTGCTTCAAACAAAGAAAAGTTATGAATTTTAAAAGTGGTGGTCGGTTTGTGGCCTTGATGTCTTTGGCAGCTTGGCTTTGTGCCCATTCGCTTCTGGAAGACCGACTGTATTGGTAGTTAGATACAGTTTCGGTAGACTCTGTTGTTACTTTCAAGAGACTTTTGATATCTGTACCAACCCTGATTGTGTTTGTGGCTCAATCTGCCTTATCCCAAAAGGAACACACATTTTTTTTAAACATTTTTTTTCCTGATATCTTGCATGACTTTTGTTTTAAAGAAATTTATCTATCAGAGCGAATCACAACTGGATATGTACCTTTTGCATGATGTGCATGCACCATAGTCTTTGTTGGTACTATAGAAAATCCATGATTAATCTTGCGGTCTTTTCTTTGCTTGCTTTTGACAAGTAGGCCAACAAGAGTATTTTTGTGAGGAACCTTTGTTTTGCACGAATCTTCAAGATATGTCGATTGTAACAACTGAGTGCATGTTTCTCCCTGGACAGTGTTATCTTGAACGTTCTAGCCAAAATTTACTTTGTGCAACTAAAAAGCTGGTAGCAGATTTTGAAATCTTTTCTTGCTTGTTTTGATGAGGACTAACTCAAAAGTAAAAAGACAAAGCTATGCACAAATATAAGGAAGTAATTTTTAACAAGAGATGCAACTTTTATGGGAAAGGAAGGAAAGAAGGGGCTCATGTGAGTGTGGTAGCCAGACTTAGTGATCATGACATATATTTTAGACTTAACGGCCCGATATTTCGAACTAATCTAACCTTTCCTCTTGTCATTCCTTTAAGCTTTGAAACCGAGCATCTTTTTGCCAATTATTTTGCATCAGACTCACGACTCACCTTTGACGTGGCGCCCCGAGGGGTTTTCACTAACAAGTCTATCTCATTTATTTATCTCTACTTACCGTCACTTTAAAGTGCCTGTGAAGGTTTTCACTAGTAAAGCTCTCTCTCTTCTTCTTTTTTTGCTTTCTCGTGTGAGCAACTTGATAGTGTTCTATGTCGTGTGATAATTGTTGCTCATTGCATGCTTCTCTTGGTATTCTTAAAGGTTTATTAGGAGGTCTTTATTTGGAAGGCTTTTGGATATGGTAAGAAAGAAAGAATGGTATGAAGGCTCAAAATAGACTCAATATGATGGAGTTGTACACTTACAACTCTTGGAATTGACTCTTTAAATAAAACTAAAATAAACTCATGCCCTAATATTAGATATTGGATTTTTTTTTTGTTGGACTGAATCCTAGTATAGAGCTGCCTATGTATCCTTTAAAGTAATTAAGTCAAACGTAGTTCAAACTTCTGAACTAACTATTTCTTTTTTAATCTTTCTTTCTTTAATTTTTTTCTTTGAAAAATGCCCCAGCTCTTATGTTCTAGGGGCATGGACCTTACTCTATTTTTTTTTTACTTTTGACTCTAGTCTTGATTCCAAGAGGGAGGTCAAAGATTATAACATAGGCTCAAAAGGGATAACAAGTGGTATAAAATATTTGGGTAGCAGAAAAAAGGGCATCCTAGCCTCGAGAACGCCAAACATATTATCTCTTCACAATCATGACATTGATAAACATGTTGTCTTGTGGGTCTTGTCCAGCGTAAAGTTGTATGAGCAATAATTTTCTCGCAGGGAATGACCCTTGTCAATTTGGGTGACCTTTCTTTCTTGATATTGAAGTGCGTATTTCGATATTGATTGATTCGTTTCAACTTATCTGTATTGCACCTTCTTTTGAAAAACACTTTCTATCTTTTAGTGCTAAACAGACTTCAACTCATCTGATCATCCTTGTTCCCGATCTTCACAAAAATTTATAGGTAGAGATCCTTAACCTCTATGGATATGACTGCTTTGGTTCCACGTATACTTGGTTTATACTTATTTTCGAAGTGTTTCAACTCTTTATTCATCTTGTAAAGTGTTTCTTTCTTTTAGTTATAAAATTCAAGACTAGATCAATTTTTTAAAATCTGGCCGAAAATTTTGCATGTATGTCATGTCCCTAGAACTAGCGGAAAAAGAACTATACACAAAATAGACACAATATGACTAACTGTATTTTATTTAATAGAGAATGGAAGTATCTTATAACACAAAAAGAAGAAGAAAAGACAACAAAATAAGCTACCATGACTCCTACTCGACTGAAAAAGGACTGACTTTTTAGTTATTAAGCGACATCTTAGCCATGGACTTACAGATCAACATTCTACGACATTCAATAATTTTGATTGCTTTGGAATCAACATTCAAATTTTGACTTTTTTATCAAACCGTTCCCAATATTGGCTATCGGATTTTAGGACTGGCGGCATGAGAAATTTCATAGCAACCAATTTGCCAAAAGACTTGGAAGAATTCTCATGTCGCCCTATCATCACAGATCGTCTCACACTTAACATGTCATGTTGCTCAAACCTGGTAAGAGTCAACCAATATTTGCCTATATTTTTCACCACCAAACTGTGTACTTGCCTTTTCATGACCATAGTTGGATCAACAATAGCAGTGCTTATTCCCTTGGTTGAAAAGATGATAGAGTTATCCTGGATTATTTTCGTGATTTACCATTACAAACCAACAAACTGACCACCTTTAACTAGCTTTAATTTCAAAACAACAAGCACGTTAGAATGAACACACTCTTCTTCTCTTTCTTCTTTTTTTTTTCTTTTTCTCAATATTTTTCTTTTCTTTTCTTTTTTATTTTTTTTCCACTTTTCTTTTTCAAAATCATTCGATCGAACCTGATGTGGGTTACCTACGTATCATATGGGAACATGAATCAGATCTTGCGTAGTTCGGGAAGATTAGGAATAAAGTAAATAAACTAACTTTTACTCTTATACAATTCAGACCATGATAACTCTTAACAAGAAAAATATTTTTTGGATTTTTTTTTGGGAATTGTTGAAAGAAAGACTTCTAAAGAAGAAAAAATATATATGTTTTTTTGGATTTTGATTTTGTTTTTTTGGATTTCGATATTGTTTTTTGAATTGTTAAGACTTCTAAAGAAGAAAGAAAATATTTTTGGATTATGAATTTTTTGTCTTTCAATTTCCAAAAATAATTTTGGATTATGAGTTTTCTTTTTAATTTTCGAAAGAAAAACTTCTGAAGAAGAACAAAAATATTTTGGAATTCAAAATAATTTTTTTTTTAAATTTCTCGATTTGATGTCTCAAAGATAGATTTGAAGGAAAATATTTTTAGATTTTTAAAAATTGGGGCCCAGGCCCGATAAAAGTTGCCTACGTATCTCACATCCGGTGAGAATCAGACACGCGTAGTTCGATCAAACCAACTATTTCTCTCTTTTTTTATTTTTATGAAAATTAATCTTTAAAAACCATATGCACTAGACCACATCATTTTTTTTCTCTTTTCATTCAACTGATTTATGCTAAAGTCAGTCAACATGGAAGCCTCCCAAATAATGCAACAAGTAGTACATAACATGACATAATGGTCGCAACAAGATACCTGTCCTAAAATAGAACTCGGCCACTGTGCCGACCCCTGTTAAGTCAAATGCACGTGATGCAAATAAAGCGAACCTACTAGGGATATCCGGCATGAGTTTTGTTCTTCTAGGTTTAAATCCTGATGGAGAAGGTATCTAGACAGGCCTACTCGAGCGGATAACTCGAGCCGGGGAGGGTCAGCGTACCGGTAGCATTGCTTTTCGGCTTATCTGGTGGTGCTCCCTGCCTAAAATATATGTGACTAAAATCCTTCACCGGGTGGCAAGCACCTCGGCTATCTCAAGGAAAGTGGGCTATGTCAAGCAAATGCCTAATTTTAATTTCAAGAAGACTAAGAGGGGTGCGTGAGAAGATAATTTATAATGTACAGTTCAACAATATCAAAGCGGTAAATAGCAGACAAGTAGGATATTATGCCCAAATAAATCACATTATATACAAAATTAATAAAGCCAAATAAAAGTCAATAAGTACAAGCTCAAATTCTGGTCAGCCCCCAGCAGAGTTGCCAGAGCTGTCACACCCCTTTTAACCCCAAAAAGATATATGTATGTTATGGTTTGTGGGTTAAAGAGTTTTTCCAATTAAAGTGATAAATTTGAGTAGAGGTTATTTTATTTACACAGTCGCCACTTGGAATTAATTTTTGGGTGTTCCAAGTCACCTTTTATTTATATCCCTAATCAAAAGAAGATTTAACTCTATTATTATTAGTCTACAAAAATAAAGTCCGAGTAAGGAATTCTGTTGACCGGGGAGAAGGTGTAAGGCATTCCTCGAGTCTCGTGGTTATTGCACGATTGCTTTATTGACTTAAACTTGGCTTGAATTAATTTTGGACAAACTGTGATTTATACGATTTTCATTTTTCCCCCTATGTCTGCTTTTATTGCTTGATTAGATTTATGAAAATTATCTTGAAATAAGTCACGCATATGTATACTCATTTTATTTGGCATGTCAAGAATCATGTCACACGCACGTGTACACAATTAATAACACATTTGTTATTATTTGAAGTTGATTAGTCAAGTCGCGTGAATGCGCACTTGTATTGAGGTTAACGTATCATAGTTATGTCACGGGAACTATACCCATAACCATGATAATTATTAAGACGCGCCTAAAGCAACTAACTATGCTTTTTATTCATTTTCTACAACTAATTTTGAGATTATTGGAAGGCCATAAGTGTCACGACCCAAAATCCACTATAGGTCGTGATGGCGCCTAACGCCGCCGTCAGGCAAGCCAACGGTGATATACCAATTTGATTGCTCATTTTTTTACTTTCGAAATCACAAATTTTAATAAAAAGGGGAGATTTACACTTCCAAGTCACGAGAATGTACAACAGTTGTAATTTATAAAAGAAATGAAAGGCGATAATAATGAACGAAACCCTAAACATCAACTAGTACAACCCCAAAACCCGGTATCACAAGTGTATGAGTATTTTTTAAGGAGTACAATAATAATACAATATCTATCCAGAATGTAAATAAGACAGAATAAATTAAATAGTACGATGGAGACTCGGTGGACTGCGATGCGTATCCTGAATTGCAGCTCACATAAAGTCTCCTCAACGGATGTGCTTACGCGCCAAGATGATCACCGAATGAACATGTCAGATTCTGCACATTTAGTGCAGAAGTGCAGCATGAGTACGTAAATCAGCGCGTACCCAGTAAGTATCTAGCCTAACCCCAGAGAAGTAGTGACGAGGGGTCGACATCGACACTTACTAGAGGTCCAATAAAAATAATATAATAATTCATAACAGATACGAAGTGCACAACGATAGTGGGGTAAATCTGTAAATTTCATAATCTTCCTAATATTTCTTTTAAAGTATAAATTTCTCGATATTGTATCCTACCTTAATAGCTCAGGAAATGCCAAGTGTCAATATCAAATAAATAAGGAATATCATAAAAATGTCGGGCATTAGTGGAAGGTTTATCTCGTAAATATCCGGACTACTAGTGATATAACGCACGATTCTGCCGAGGTCGTTCGGCCCGATCCAGAATAATGTGTACACTGTCGAGGGTCGAGCAGTACGAACCATAGATGCATCTATTATACTGCCGAGGCGTTCGGCCAGCTCTACAAGAAAAGAAGGAAGTTACCAAATTATGAGACACATGTTTATAATACAGTACATGAGCACAGAACGAATATAATATTTACCGTTTCTCAAATAACTTGTCCACAACTCAAAGTGTTAAGGCTCGGCCCATTATACATATATTTATTTCTAAATCAAATTCAGTTATAACTTTAATTAATTAAGCTAGCAAAACGAGTTCAAATAATTCAATTATTACATGATAAAGTCCTTAAGTCTACCCGGACATAAACATGCTTTAGCTACTCAAAGCCAAACAATGCGCAACTCAATCAAAATATACTCCAATACTTATAATTAATCAATTCATAAAAATCCCCAACTCCGCTCTAAAAGTCAATAAAATCAACCCTCGGGCTCACGTGCCCGGATTCCAAAAATTTTCAAAGATAAACTTTACCCATAACGCCACGAACTCATATATATAATTTATTCATAATTCCATTTCCAAAATCGTGGTAAAAACCCAAAAATACTCATTTTTAGGTTTTCCACCAAAATCCCAAATTTCTAGAAAAAATTTTCATGCTTAAATCCATATATAAACTATATATTTAACTCACAATGTGAAGAAATCACTTACCCCATAATAGATGATGAAAATGGCACTCCAAAATAGCTCCAAAATCGGCTCCCATGGACGGAATGAAGTGAAATTGAGCCAAACCCCCGTTTTAAAAGAACACACTGCCCAGCCCGACCTTCGTACCTACGGTCCATTAGCCGTTTCTATGGCTCCGCACCTGTTGAAATACCCATCGCATGTGCGGTTCCCACTAAGCCCAGCCAAGTCCGCTTCTGCGGACAAAACGCCGCACCTGCGGCGTCGCTTTTGCGACCACTCCTCTGCTTCTGCGGAAAATCCTCCAACACGAAGCCTCGCACCTGCGGAAACATTCCTCGCTTCTGCGGCATCGCATGTGCGAGATTCTTCTGCTCCTGCGCCTTCACCCCCTTCTGCGCCCAGGGTTTCGCTTTTGCGCTTACGCAGATGCGGCCAAAGCTTCGCACCTGCAACCCTTCTCCTGGCCGGCTTTCTCCGCTTCTGTGACGAACCTCATTGCACATGCGTGTCTGCACCAGCGACCAAACCATCGCAGGTGCGGTGACATCAGATTTCAGCAGTTTCCAACATTACCTCAAATCCAAATTTCATTCTGATTTCAATCCATTTTAAACCCGAGGCCCTCGGGACCCCATCCAAACATACCAACACATCCCAAAACACGACACGAACCTACTCGGCGTCTCAAATCACACCAAACAACATCAAAATTGCGAATCAACAATCGAAACCTTTCTTTAAACTTTCAAACGGACGAACGCGTCCGATTCATATCAAAACATTACGGAATGACGCCAAATTTTGTGCACAAGTCATAAATCACAATACGAACCTATTCCAAGTCTCGGAATCCCAAATGGACATCGACAACACCAAAGTCTACCTCAAACCAAAACTTAAGAAATTCTAAAGCCTTCCAAATGCCAACTTTCCACAATAAGCGCCGAAATGCTCCCGGATAATCCGATACTCAACCCGAACCTACGTCCAAGTCCGAAATCATCATACGAAATTATTGAAACCTTCAAATCCTAATTCTGAAGTCATCTACTCAAAAGTCAAATCTTAGTCAATTCTTCCAACTTAAAGCTTCCGAAATTAGAATTTTTCTTTCCAAATCAACTCCGAATTTCCCGAAATTCAACTCCGACCACACGTACAAGTCATAATACCTGAAGTGAAGCTACTCAAGGCCTCAAACTGTTGAACGACGCGCCAGAGCTCAAAACGACCGGTCGGGTCGTAACATTCTCCCCCACTTAAACATACATTTGTCCTCGAATGTGCTAAGGACTGCTCCGGAGTTATCCAAAATCACTGTCTAACACCTTGTGCACCTACCTATGCCACCATAACCCAGTTGAACACATTATCCCGAATCAGACTGAAGATCCTCCCTTTTTATTTAGTCGAAAAGCCTTAGAACCAAATTCCAACCTCCGAATTTCTCTACAAAACCCGATTCAAACATACGAACACCATATCAATCACTACACATTGTACCAAAACATGATCGTACAACTTTGCTTAATTCACACTATGCACCGCATAATTCACATGCCCATAATACATTCTCCGACCACAACAGCTGAAATCTCATGAATCAGATGCCCGCAATATGCCTCATAACACATGTGAGCCCTGTTCAAATTCTCGCAATACTTCCACTACGAAAGAGACATGTAGAAACTCATAGCCACCCGCCGAATCAATAAATCATGGAGTCTCTCCTCTTAGCAAGAACCATTACCTCATTCTGAACTGAATAACGATATTTTCTCTTTAACGTACCTTATATAAATCTGATTGCACTAATTTCAGGTCCAATAATCTCGTCTCACCCAGTACAAACTGCTCATGCAATGAGTCACCTAGAACATTGACTAAGATCTTATGCGGCACCATCAAAGAGCCAACAAGCCACAACTCGAATTTAACTCATAAGGAAGAACGAACTCTGACAGAGAATTACCCAGCCTGCGTAACGAATAAAACGGCCGAATAGATGCTATGAACCTACCTCAGGGATGAAAAATAAGGCACACAAAATAAGTTAAGGAACTATGTTCAACATCTCACTGTTGTGGCGTGCAACCCGATTTAATATGACACTATTGCAGAGTGCAACTCGATCCATACAACATGCCTATGGCAATGTGCCACCCGATCCAAATAATATACCCGTGGCGGTGTGCTACCCGATCCGCACATAACAATCAAGAAGAAAACACACACATCAAGCCATAACGCTTATACTTACATAATGCTCGAATATCAACCACAAGTACGCCAAGTGCATAATACAAATTGTGGGGAGACGGATAGTGCCATATGCTACGAAACCCAAGCACAACTAAGGTGTGATGTGTGACCTGCATCACGAGAGCCACCTTGCTCATATAACACCGCAAGCTACACGGGACCTCAACACACATGCGAATAATCAAGTTGTCTCACAGCCCACATGACACAATAGAGATTTACATGGAATAGCTGATTACGGGAATAACATCAAATGCCCGAAAACTCCTCCGTAAGTAATGCTATGACGAATGAACATATCCGACCTGACGTACAGCATACCTTCACATTAGACCCACCAACAGACATCAAACCGATTTTGATCATACCATACTAGGCCAATAACCTTCCAAGGGTCCACAATGGCCTCATTCATGACACACACGAGCAGCCGTCCACTCCGGGCCAACTCCCACAGTTCACAACCAAGGGAATAGAGCGCCTTCCAGGTATAAACTCTCACATTAACGATAGTACCAAAAATATTCGAACTTGGTTTCAATCTTTAACAATCAGGTAACTAGCATGTCACACTCATACAAATTTCCCCGTGGGGTACGCTCCCACGGCCATCCGCCTAGGTAGCAAAGTCCGCCTATCCATACCATCAACCGTACTAATTATGTAAAGCAAATCAATACACAAAGCCTCTTACACAGAAACGTCATTCTTAGGTAACACTAAAGAAAATGCCAACCTACTCTGAACATCTAAATTCTCCCCTGCTCATCCGATCTCGTGACTTGTCAACACCGAACCGCAACCTTGATCCTCAACTTTTAAATTCTCATGTGTCACGACCCAAAATTCCCACCTTCGAACCGTGATGGCGCCTAACATTTCACTTGCTAGGCAAGCCAACGTTAGAATAATATTAACCATTTTAAAATAACTTTTAAATTTATTAATAACAAATAAACAAATGCGGAAGTAAAGTTTGAAATGTAGTGTATACTCCATAAAATAACGGTGTCTAAGTACCATCCCAGAACTGGTGTCATAAGTGCACGAGCTTCTAGAATAATACAAATAAAGGCCTGACTAAAATAAAGTTGTCTTAAAACAAACACACAGCTAAAGTAAAGTAGACGAGGACTTCAGAATTGCAGACGCCGTGCAGTTATACCTCAAGTCTCCTATGGGTAGCTGAAATCCGAGCAAGTCTATGGTACGTCGCTGGGACCAACTCCGAAATCTGCACAAGAAGTGCAGAGTGTAGTATCAGTACAACCGACCCCATGTATTGGTAAGTGCCGAGCCTAACCTCGACGAAGTAGTGACGAGGCTAAGGTAGGTCACTTACAATAACATGTATGCAATAATAGTAATAACAACAATAATAGAAATAAATCAGGTAACTTATTTTAACAGTTGAAGCCAATTCAGCAGTCATAACCAATTATTATTTCCATCAATTTCCATTGCAGCGTGCAACCCGCTCCCACAACGTATTCATTTTCAATCCTCCCATATATTAATTTTAATCAAGTTTATATAGACTTTTAAATAAGTTTATTGCGGCGAGCAACCCGATCCCCCAATATGGACTTTTAAATAAGTCTGTTGCGGCGTGCAATCCAATCCCCCAATATAGACTTTTAAATAAGTCTGTTGCGGCGTGCAATTCGATCCCCCAATATAGACTTTTAAATAAGTCTGTTGCGGCGTGCAATCCGATCCCCCAATATAGACTTTTAAATAAGTCTATTACGGCGTGCAATCCGATCCCCCAATATATATATATATATATATTTAATTTCATTTCCGTTGCGGCGTGCATCTCCAAATATATTTCAACAACTCATAAATATAATAAAGATTACTCCAATAAATACCACGTTCAATGAGAAACTATTAAGCATCAAGGCACACAATAATTATAATTTATTTATGAACAAACAAAGGCAATTAGCAATTAATTGTGAAAATCATGGAGAAAATAGGCAGTTTAATATTTAATATGCTAAATATCAAGTAACAATTAAGACACATAAATCAAATAGCATGTAACAATTATTGCAGGAATTTCATAACTAATATTTGACAAAGAATAAGAGAGAAACAATTATTATAACAATTAATTTGTGTCTTAGAACAATTTATGATTTTTAAATAATTATGCAAATAATTAATTTGACGACGTATAGACACTCGTCACCTCGCCTATACGTCGTTCACATGTATTTCACATAACAAATAATTTAAGGGTTCTATTCCCTCAAGTCAAGGTTAACCACGACACTTAACTAGCTTTGCAATTTTAATCAATTACTCGACCACAACTTTTCCCTTTAAATTCATCTCCAAAAGCTTCAAATCTATTCACAAACAATTCAATATACTCAATATGAATTATAGGAATTAATTCCATATGAATTTACTAATTTTCTGGATAAAATCCGAAATTCACTTTTAAAAATTTGACAATGGGACCCACGTCTCGAATCCAAGAAAAACTCAAGAATTCGAACACCCGTTCCGATACGAGTTCAACCATATAAAATTTGTCCCATTCCGATATCAAATGGACCTTCAAATCTAATTTTTTCCTTTTTGGAAGATATTACAAAAATCTGATTTTTCTTCCACAAATTCACGGATTCATGATATAAATGAGTATGGAATCATGAAATATAATCAATATAGGATAAGGAACACTTACCCCAATGTTTTCCTGTAAAAATCGCCCAAATATCGCCTAAACCCGAGACTTAAAACTCAAAAATGAGTAAAAATGGCGACTTCCGAATTTATGGGCTCTGCCGAGTCATTTCCGCATTTGCGAACCATATTTTCGCACTTGCGAGCCCGCATTTGCGAGAAAAATCTCGCATTTGCGAAGTGGGGCTGCTAGGTGAGGCCTCGCATCTGCGGAGGAAAAATGCGCACCTGTGCTGCCTTCCGCTTCTGCGGACGCGCGGGTACGTTCAAGTTTCCTCACCTGCGGACTCTTTGCCCAGCTTGCCCAGGCCGCTTCTGCGAGGGATGACTCGCTTCTGTGAGCTCGCACCTGCGATGGAATTTCCGCAGGTGCGATTACATCAAATGGCAGAAACCTTCAGATTTCGTTCTAAGTCCAAATTCGATCTGCTAACCTTCCGAAACTCACCCGAGGCCCCGGGGACCTCAACCAAATATACCAACAAGTCCTGAAATATAATACGGACTTACGTGCGAGTCTCAAATCACATCAAATAACATCAAAATTATAATTCACACCTCGATTCGAACTTTTGAGTTTCAAACTTTTCAATTTACAAAACTTGTGTCGAAACATGTTAAATGAATCCGGAATGACTTCAAATTTGGCACACAAGTCATAAATGACATAATGGAACTATTCAAATTTTAAGAATCGGATTCCGCCCCCGATATCAAAAAGTTAACTCTGTGGTCAAACTTTTGGAAATCTTTAGCCTTTAAATTACTAGTTTCCGTTAAATGACCATAACTTGAGCTAGGGACCTCTAAATTAAATTTCGGGCATACGCCCAAGTACCAAATCACGATTTGGACCTACAGGAACTATCAAAACACTGATCTGGATCCGTTTACTCAAAATGTTGACCAAAGTCAACTAAGTTGAGTTTTAAGGCTCTATTTCATATTTAATCTATTTTTCACATAAAAACTTTCCGAACAATTATAAGGACTGCGCACACGAGTCGAAGCATGATAAATAGTGCTTTTTGAGGTCTTAGAACACAGAATTAATTATCTAATTTAAAGATGACACTTTGGGTCATCACATTCTCCACCTCTATAACAAACGTTTGTCCTCGAACTGAGTTAGAAAAAGTACCTGAGCTGGAGAAAAGGTGTGGATATTTACTCCGCATATCCGAATCAGACTCCCAAGTAGATGCCTCTACCGGTTGACCTCTCCATTGCACCCGAACTGAAGGATAACTCTTAGACCTCAACTGCCAGAACTGCCGAGCTAGAATAGCCACCGGCTCCTCCTCCTCATCATAAGTCAAATCTTTGTCCAATTGGATTGAGCTGAAATCTAAAACATGGGACGAATCACCATGATATTTTCGGAGTATAGACACATGGAACACCAGATGAACCGCTCATAAACTAGGTGGTAATGCAAGCCTGTAGGCTACTTCACCACCCTTTCAAGAATTTTAAAGGGTCCAATATACCTAGGGCTCAACTTGCCTTTCTTTCCGAACCTCATTACACCTTTCATAGGTGAAACTCGGGGTAATATTCTTTCTCCAACCATGAATGCAATATCATGAACTTTACGGTCGACATGACTCTTTTGCCTAGACTGAGTTGTGCGAAGTCGATCTTGAATAACCTTGACCTTATCCAAGGTACCCTATACCAAAATCGGTACCCAACAATCGAGCCTCTCCCGGTTCGAACCAGCCAACTAGTAAACGGCATCGCCTTCCGTACAATGCCTCACATGGAGCCATCTGAATGCTCGACTGGTAACTATTATTATAAGCAAACTCTGCAAGTGGTAAGAATTTATCCCAAGAACCTCCAAAGTCTATAACACAAGCGCGAAGCATATCTTTCAATATCTGAATGGTGCGCTCCGACTGTCCGTCTGTATGTGGATGAAATATTGTACTTAACTCAACCCACGTGCCTAACTCATGCTGTACAACCCTCCAGAAGTGCGAGGTAAATTGCGTACCTCGATCTGAAATAATAGACACTGGCACACCGTGTAGGCGGACAATCTCATGAATGTAAATTTCAGCTAACCGCTCTGAAGAATAGGTAACTGCCACTGGAATGAAATGTGCTGACTTGGTCAACCTGTCCACAATGACCCAATCTACGTCAAATTTTCTCTGAGTCCGTGGGAGCCCAACAACAAAATCCATAGTGATACGCTCCCACTTCCACTCAGGAATTTCTAACTTCTGAAGCAAACCACCAGGTCTCTGATGCTCGTACTTAACTTGCTGACATTTCAGACACCGAGCTACATATGCAACTATATCCTTCTTCATTCTCCTCCACCAATAATATTGCCGCAAATCTTGATACATTTTAGCGGCACCTGGATGAATAGAATACCTGGAACTGTGGGCCTCTTTCAAAATTAATTCATGAAGCCCATCCATATTAGGCACACAAATACGAACCTGCATTCGCAGAACTCCATCTTCCCCCACAACAACCTGTTTGGCATCACCGTGTCGCATCGTGTCCTTAAGGACAAGCAAATGAGGATCATTATATTGCCACTCTCTAATGCGCTCATATAAAGAAGATCGAGCGACTGTGCAAGCTAGAACCCGACTGGTATATGAAATATCTAACCTCACTAACTGATTAGACAACGTCTTAATATCTACAGCTAACGATCTCTCACCAAACCAGAATATACGCAAGACTGCCCATACTCACAGCCTTTCTACTCAAAGCATCAGCCACCACATTGGCCTTTCCGGGGTGATACAAAATGGCGATATCATAGTCTTTCAACAACTCCAACCATCTTCTCTGCCTCAAATTAAGATCTTTTTGTTTGAACAGATACTGAAGGCTACGATGATCAGTAAAGACCTCACATGAGACACCGTAGAGATAATGCCTCCAAATCTTCAGCGCATGAACAATGGCTGCCAATTCTAAGTCACGAACAGGATAATTTTTCTCATGAACTTTCAACTGCCTTGACGCATATGCAATCACCCTTCCATCTTGCATTAATACTGCACCAAGCCCAATGTGAGATGCGTCATAATATACCATATACGATCCTGAACCTGTGGGTAATACCAACACTGGCGCCGTAGTTTAAGTAGTCTTGAGCTTCTGAAAGCTCAACTCACACTCGTCTGACCATCTGAATGGGATACCGTTCTGGGTCTGTCTGGTCAATGGGCTTGCTATATATAAAAACCCTTCCACGAACCAATGATAGTAACTTGCTAAACCTAGGAAACTCCGGATCTCTATAACTGAGGTAGGTCTAGGCCAATTCTGAACAGCCTGAATCTTCTTAGGGTCCACCTTTATGCCTTCTGCCGGTACAACACGCCCCAAAAAAGCAACCGAGCTTAACCAAAACTCGCATTTTGAAATTTTAGCATATAACTGATTATTTTTCCAAGTCTAAAGCACACTCCGAAGATGCATCTCATGCTTCTCTCGGCTACTGGAGTAAATCAAGATATCATCAATGAATACAACCACAAAAGAATCCAAATAGGTCTTGAAATCCCGATTCATCAAATCCATAAATGTTGTTGGGGTATTTGTCAATCCAAATGACATCACAAGAATTTGTAATCGAGCCCGAAAAGGGGTCTTAGGGACATTAGATACCCTAATCTTCAACTGATGGTAACCAGACCTCAAATCAATCTTCAAAAATACCTTGGCACCCTGAAGCTGATCAAATAGGTCACCAATTCTTGGCAGTGGATATTTGTTTTTGATAGTGGCCTTGTTCAACTGTCGATAATCTATACACATCCGCATAGAGCCATCTTTCTTCTTTACAAATAGTACTGGTGCACCCAGGGCGAGACACTAGGTCTAATGAATCTTTGATCAATCAAGTCTTGTAACTTCTCCTTCAATTCTGTCAACTCTGGTGGGGCCATACGGTATGGTAGGATAGAAATGGGCTGAGTGCCCGAAGCCAAATCAATACAGAAGTCAATATCTCTGTCGGGTGGCATTCCCGGCAAATCTGCAGGAAATATTTCTGGAAATTCAAGAACCACTGGTACTGAATCCATAGAAGGAACATCCGCGCTGGTATCGTGAATATAATCCAAATAGGCTAGACACCCTTTCTCGACCATATGCCGAGCTTTCATATAAGAAATAACCCTGCTGGCAGAATGGCCAGAAGTTCCTTTCCACTCTAACCGAGGTAACCCCGGCATGGCTAGGGTCACTATCTTGGCATGACAATCCAATATAGCATGATAAGGTGACAGCCAATCCATACCCAAGATGACATTAAAATCTACCATATCAAGAAGTAGAAGATCCACACTAGTCTTAAGACTATCAATAGTAACCACACACGAATGATAGACATGATCTACTACAACAGAGTCTCCCACCGGTGTAGATACACACACATAAGCACTTAGAGAATCACAAGGCACAACCAAATATGAAGCAAAATAGGAGGACACATAGGAATAAGTAGATCCTGGATCAAATAGAACTGAAGCATCTCTATGGCAAACTAGAATAATACCTGTGATCACAACATCAGATGACTCAGCCTCAGGCCTAGCTGGAAAAGCATAAAATCGGGGCTGAGCCCCACCACTATGAACTGTGTCTCTAGAAAGGCCTCTAACTTGCTGGCCCCTACCTCTAACTGTCTGACCTCCACCTCTAATGGCCCGACTTTTACCTCTAGCTGCTTGACCCCTACCTCTAGCTGGCTGAGCAGGCGGTGAAGCAACCGGTGCTGGTATGATGGTAGGAGAATCCTGCCGAGATATGTTACTCGACAACCTAGGGCAATACCTCATGATGTGACCAATGCTCCCACACTCATAACACCTATCCTGATGCCGTGGCTGCTGAAGCTGAAGCTGACCCGAACGGGCCGAATAACCACTGTAGTGACTTTGGAGTGGTGGTGCACTGATAGGAGCTGAATGTGCACTAAATGCTGGCTGCCCAGAGTAAGGCATAATAGGACAGTGACTCCCTGAAGCACCGGGAGATGCCTGAAATGCTGAATGAAACGGTCTGGGAGGATGACCCCTACCTCCAGGCGAGGCACCACTAAAACCACCGAACTAACGAGGCCTCTTATCAGACCTCTTCCCTCTCTCCTGTGCAAGAACTATCTCCATCCTCCTCGCGACATTAGCAGCCGACTGAAAGGAAATCTCACTTCCGGTCTCCTTGGCCATTTAAAACCTGATAGGGTGAGTGAGTCCCTCAATAAACCTCATCACTCTCTCTCCCTAGGTAGGTAGTAAAAGGAGATTATGACGGGCTAAATCCACAAAACGGGACTCATACTAAGTAACAGTCATACTACCCTGTTGTAAACGCTCAAATTGCTTGCGGTAATCCTCTCCCAGTGTGATAGGAAGGAACTTCTCCAGAAATAGCTGAGAGAACTGCTCCCAGGTAAGTGCAGGCGATCCAACTGATCTAGGCAATCTATAATCTCTCCACCACCTCTTGGCGGAGCCCGTCATCTGAAATACAGTAAAATCAACCCCATTGGTCTCAACTATACCCATATTCCGCAACACCTCATGGCAGCGGTCAAGATAATCCTATGGGTCCTCAGAAGGTGTACCACTAAAGTGAACTGGAAAGAGCTTAGTAAACTTATCCAGTCTCAATAAGGCCTCAAAAGACATGGCGGGCCTATCATCGGTCTATGCCGCAACAGCTGGCTGAACTACCCCAACTGGCGGGGCTGCTGGAGCCTGATTCTGGGGAGCCATCTGCTTCGGAGCAGGAGTAGTAAGAGTTTGTGCTCCTCCCCCAGCCTGTGAGAAGGCTGGTGCCACTGGAAATGTACTATTCTGGGCTACGCCCTCTTAAGACTCACCAAATGGACTAGAGCGTCTTGAAGCACTGGAGTAGCTATGAATCCTTCCGGGACCTGAACTGGTCCAACTGGTACATTCTGAACTGGAACCTCCTTCTGAAGATTCACCTGAGGTTCTACAACAGGTGCAGTTGCTCGAGCTCTAGACTGAGATCTACCTCTACCTCTACCTTTGCCTCTAGCGCGACCTCAGCCTCGACCTCTACCCCTGGCCATAGTTGCCACCGGGGGCTCTGGTCCCTGTCCATCGGTAGATGTATTACGTGTTCTCGCCATCTGCGAGAGAATAAGAATAGAATAGTTCAATTATCGATGATAGAAAAAAGATCGCACGACAAGATAAGAAAGAAGTGATATTGTTCCTAAACTTCATAGCCTCTGAGAGATAAGTACAGACGTCTCCGTACCAATCCTTCAGACTCTACTAAGCTTGCTCGTGACTCATGAGACCTATGTAACCTAGTACTCTGATACCAATTGTCACGACCCGAAATTCCCACCTTCGGACCGTGATGGCGCCTAACATTTCACTTGCTAGGTAAGCCAACGTTAGAATAATATTATCCATTTTAAAACAACTTTTAAATTTATTAATAACAAAGAAACAAATACGGAAGTAAAGTCTGAAATGTAGTGAATAATCCATAAAAATAACGGTCTCTAAGTACCATCCCAGAATTGGTGTCACAAGTGCACGGGCTTTTAGAATAATACAAATAAAGGTATGAATAAAATAAAGCTGTCTGAAAACAAACACACAGCTAAAGTAAAGTAGACGGGACTTCAAAACTGCAGACGTCGTGCAGTTATACCTCAAGTCTCCTATGTGTAGCTGAAATCCGAGCAAGTCTATGGTACGCCGCTGGGACCAACTCCGAAATCTACACAATAAGTGCAAAGTGTAGTATCAGTACAACTGACCCCATGTATTGGTAAGTGCCGAGCCTAACCTCGACGAAGTAGTGAAGAGGCTAAGGCAGGTCACTTACAATAACATGTACGCAATAATAGTAATTACAACAATAATAGAAATAAATTAGGTAACTCATTTTAACAGTTGAAGCCAATTCAATAGTCATAACCAATTATTATTTCCATCAATTTCCATTGCAGCGTGCAACCCGCTCCCACAACGTATTCATTTTCAATCCTCCCATATATTAATTTTAATCAAGTATATATAGACTTTTAAATAAGTCTGTTGCGGCGAGCAACCCGATCCCCCAATATGGACTTTTAAATAAGTCTGTTGCGGCGTGCAATTCGATCCCCCAAAATAGACTTTTAAATAAGTCTGTTGCGGCGTGCAATCCTGTCACGACCCAAAATCCTACCACAGGCGTCGTGATGGCACCTAGTCTCTAAGACTAGGTAAGCCGATTTCAATTACATTTTGAAGCCATTTTTTTTTAAATAGATAATCGAAACCAACAGCGGAACAAATATGAATATACGACCTCCCAAGACTGGTAGTACTGAGTCACGAACTCTAACTGAATACATGGAATGATCACGAGGACCAGATATACAATTCTGTTTGATTAAAAATTAACAGTACAATGAAATAAAAAGACTCCAAGGGACTACGACGACCAAGCTGTTCTATCCTTACGATCCCGTTTTAACTCTGCTCAAGTCCGATATCTCCAATACTTGGCTCTGCACAAAAATGTGCAGAAGTGTAGTATGAGTACACCACGGTCGGTACCCAGTAAGTATCAAGACTAACCTCAGTGGAGTAGAGACGAGGTACAGTCAAAATACTCACTAGTCTAGTAACATGTGCAATATAATATACAAAATAATAGGAAACAATAACAATAAGAGCAACATAAAACAACTAGTGATATGCACAGTAAGACAATAAAATCACCATTTATATCGCTCAACAATTGATAAATACAATTACACCCGGTTAAATCAAGTTCTTCAATTAAATATCTTTCGCATATAATTCTTACGAATAAAACTCTTTTTCAAATATAAATTCCTCAAATAAACATCTTTCGAATATAAAATTCTTTCACGAAATCTCTTCAAATATATATTTTCCTCAAATAAATATCTTTCAAATATAATTTTTTCATATAATTCTTTTTGAATAAAAATCCTTCCAAATAAATATTTTGAATATAATTCTTTCAATTAAAAAGTCACCATGTGACACCTCATTTCATAATCATCTAAATACGGGTCTCAATCCATTTTTATATTTTTCGTAAATACGGGTCTCAGCCCATTTTCATATTTTCACGGCACTTCGTGTCCATAATTAAATCATCATATTTCCCCGGTACCTCGTGCCCTTATTTCATATCACAACCTCACGGACAATTCACTACCCAACTATCATTATTATTTACTTACAGCACCTCGTGCCCACATTTCATATCACAACTGCACGGCCAATTCACGTGCCAATATCCTCATTATTTACTCACGGCACCTCGTGCCCACACTTCATTTTATAATCCTCCTGACAATAGCCATAGGTTCTCAATTTCAACATAAATCAGATTGTTATCAATTTACTAACAACAAGACAAATTGCACAAGGTATAAAAATAAACACAAGAAAATCATAACATCACATGAGAATCACCAACACCACGACTCTACAGCATCACATATCGTCCCTGACAATAGCCACCCTTATCTCTCCTATAGCCACCCTTATCTCTCCGCCCTGACAATATCAATATCCACCCTTATCGCTCCTTTAGCCACCCTTATCGCTTCGCCTAGATAATATTCCAACAAAAACAACAACAGTGTTTTCTAGTGAAAATTGCCCAAATATCGCCTAAATCCGAGACTTAAAACTCAATAATGAGTAAAAATGGCGACTTCCAAATTTATGGGCTCTGCCCAGTCATTTTCGCATCTGCGGACCATATTTTCGCACCTGCGAGCCCGCATTTGCGAGAAAAATCTCGCATTTGCGAAGTGGGGCTGCCAAGCGAGGCCTCGCATTTGCGGAGGAAAAATGCGCACTTGCACTGCCTTCCGCTTCTGTGATCGTTGTGTTCGCTTCTGCGGACGCGCGGGTGCGTTCAAGTTTCCGCACCTGCGGACTTTTGCCCAGCTTGCCCAGGCCGCTTCTGCGAGGGATGGCTCGCTTCTGCGAGCTCGCACCTGTGATGGAATTTCCGCAGGTGCGATTACATCAAATGGTAGAAACCTTCAAATTTCGTTCTAAGTCCAAATTCGATCCGTTAACCTTCTGAAACTCACCGGAGGTCCCGGAGACCTCAACCAAATATACCAACAAGTCCTAAAACATAACACGGACTTACGCGGGGGTCTCAAATCACATCAAATAATATCGAAATTATAATTCACACCTCGATTCGAACTTTTGAGTTTTAAACTTTTCAATTTACAAAATTTGTGTCGAAACATGTAAATGAATCCAGAATGACTTCAAATTTGGCACACAAGTCATAAATGACATAACGGAGCTATTCAAATTTTAAGAATCGGATTCTAGCCCCGATATCAAAAAGTCAACTCCGTGGTCAAACCTTTGAATATCTTTAACCCTTAAATTACTAGTTTTCGTTAAATGACCATAACTTGAACTAGGGACCTCTAAATTAAATTCCGGGCATACGCTCAAGTCTCAAATCACGATTCAGACCTACAGGAACCGTCAAAACACTGATCCGAATTCATTTGCTCAAAATGTTGACCAAAGTCAACTAAGTTAAGTTTTAAGGCTCTATTTCACATTTTAATCTATTTTTCACATAAAAACTTTCCGAAAAATTATACGGACTGCGCACGCGAGTAGAGGAATGATAAATAGTATTTTTTGAGGTCTTAGAACACAGAATTAATTATCAAATTTAAAGATAATACTTTGGGTCATCACACCATGCCGCTCACTGCACCTACCATGTCGCTATGCGAGAATACACGAATTCATCAGAACCCATGAACTACCAGTAGAATAAACACTTCATTGACTAGAAACCTTTCACTTAGCTCATTTCAGAAGAGCCAATGCAACAAGCAACTGAATTCCCAAACAACAGAAAATACAAATCTCAAGTCGTAATCTAAACCGCCATGACTCCTCCGGAATCCATTTCCACCACAAGGCCATTTGAACCAGATACCTCCCAAATCAATCAAGTTATGGTGGCTGTCAAGCCCACGCATACCACCACAAACTACATGTATAACTTCACACGGTGAAGCAACTGATCTTTGCCACAATTTTGCTGATTCAGCCATTACTAACCGACCCAACTTTTTCTAATTTATCTCGACTTGCCTTAGAAATAATAATAGCTCCATTCAAAAATGTAACGAACCAAATCCGCACTCATCCCGAGTGACTAGCATCACGAGACCACATCGTCTCAATACTCATGAACCACTCATACTCTCTTTATGCGCACAATAGCATCTCTAACTGGTGCACCCATTCTACAAGACTTTCCGTGAATCCAAAGTTATTTCTTCCTTTCCTCCAATACTGCACCGCATACCTGATGATAACATAGAACATTCTAAGTCCCGTTCGTAATCCACTGGGAAAACTCGATCCTTAACCACACAACGGACCCGAAATCCTTAGGCACTGCACTTTAATTCTTGAACCCACTAGGACCGTTGTTGAGAGTTACCCACTCTGACCTGATCCCGAATATAACCAAACTTCAACGCTCTGCTAGCACATGAACACCCTCTCAAAGAAGCAACCGACTGAATTCTTTTCCTTGTACATCACATCCACAAGAAGCATAAACTCCGAGTTTTTCCAAAACCTGCACACGAATCGATAAGGCGGAATATAGTGCACATTTATCAATTTCTTTCCTCGAATTACCCCTTATGTTTAATTTTCTTTGTCATAATAACCCACCAATACACTGATAACCAGAAACCGCACGAGTAGACAACCACGTGATCCAATCGTAGATGGTGGGGTTCCCCCACTTAGCTTAAAGCTACAATTACATAAACCTAGAATCCACCAAGATTCCTCCTTCTTAATTACCATGATCTCGCACATTTAACCCGCCAAATTTCTTGTAGTGTCTTATTAAACCTTTCATGGACATCCCGAATTATCATCCATAATCGCATATTCGACCTTCTGCCGGGTAGTAAGTAGAACTCTTCGCAAAAACTTCATCAGAATCACGCAACCACTAATCTGCTCACAAGAGATCACCCACATGTGGAATTCCTTACCGACATCTTCCAACGACGCTGCACTGGGTACAACTACCACGAAATCAGTAAACTCTCCTGAGCCCATGCTCGCCCACCGGCTGTACAAGTCCGTTCATTCTCCATTGACAACAACTAAAAGTGCGACAACACATTCTAAACTCGAAGTTATGTTGCATCCCAATGATAATCAAGTTTTCACACCCCTCTTTATTTCAAGCAAACTCTTTTCTTCCATATTCAATGTTCCTCAATACAGTAGCCACGATCCCAAATAAAATCCGTAGACCTAGTTACTTTTCCACCATGATTCCCAAACCGCTCTAAACTCTCTCAAGGCACGCGGATATCCTACCACGAAATCCATATGCTAATCTGCCACTCTTACTTCGGTTAAACCATCTTTTTAAAGCAACTTCTCGACCTCTGCTTTTCATACTTGACATGCTAGTACTTCAATCACCGCGAAACACTTCCCGCTATGTCCTTCCTCTTACTTCGCTGCCCAAACGTTGCCTCAAATAAAATCCATACATGTAGCACCGGAACTAATGAGTTGCTACCAACTCTAAACCTCCTAGAAGATCATCTTTCTCGAGCCATCAATATTAGAAATACCAATTCTATTCTGAACCGCTACCCACCGCTATCTCTGACAACCGCTTCTTAGGCGCCACTTCCCAACATCATTCCCCGAAGGTAACTCGAAGAAGACCATAACATCGGCGAACCTTAATGCATTCCAACAAAGACGACGACATGACATCATAAATGAGAATTCCACCACACTCAAAAATATCAAGTCTCGTCGCTTCATTGACCAAGGCTTGAACATCTATAGTCCGATCGCCTTTCATTTGCTGGAATTAAATGCTAAACCTCTAAATCATGCACTGAAAAATCCTCCTTTCAATTCATTCACTACCTCGACACATAAACAAGCACCTTACCATTGCACCAACATTGTGCGATAACAACGCATAGACATCGTAGCAATCCATGCACAGTCTCGAAATCATAGAAAATACAAATATTGAGCTGCAACAAAAGAACATCCTTCCGCAAGGCGATGATAATAGCCTACCCGAACACATAGAGAAAAATATCATGCACCACGTCTGCAGTACCACTACAACTCATCGACGCCCAATTGATAACAAGTGCCCCACGTCGCATAAGATTGAGTAGGAAGAAAATAAAGGCATAAGCCTCAAAGGAATCAAATTGCACGATGAGGAAATCAAGAAGGGAAGTGCTCCTAACAGCCTGTAGCCTCTTGAAGATAAGTGCAGACGTCTCCGTACCGATCCGTAAGACTCTACTAGACTTGCTCATGACTTGTGAGACCTAAGTGAACCTAACGCTCTCATACCAAGTTATCACGACCCAAAATCCACTATAGGTCGTGATGGTGCCTAACACCGATGTTAGGAAAGCCAATGGTGATTTGCCAATTTGATTGCTCATTTTAGTACTTTCAAAATCATAAATTTTAATAAGAAAAGGGAGATTTACACTTCCAAGTCACGAGAACGTATAACATTTGTAATTTATAAAAGAAATGAAAGGCAATAATAATGCACGAAACCCTAAACATCAACTAGTACAACCCAAACCCGTGTGTCACAAGTGCATGAGTATTTTCTAAGGAATACAATAATAATACAACATCTGTCCAGAATGTAAATAAGACAGAATAAAATAAAAAGTACGATGGAGACTCGGTGGATAGCGATGTGTAACCTGGATTGCATCTCACATAATGTATCCTCAACAGATGCGCTTACACGCCAAGATGATAACCAAATAAACCTGTCAGAACCTGCACATTTAGTGTAGAAGTGCAGCATGAGTACGTAAATCAATGCGTACCCAGTAAGTATCTAGCCTAACCCCCAAGAAGTAGTGACGAGGGGTCGACATCGACACTTACTAGAGGTCCAATAAAAATATTATAATTATTCATAACAGATATGAAGTGCACAGCTATAACGGGGTAAATCTATAAATTTCATAATCTTCTAAATATTTCTTTTAATATAAATTTTTCGATCTTGTATACTACCTTAATAGCTCAGGAAATGCCAAGTGTCAATATTAAATAAATAAGGAATACAATAAAAATGTCGGGCATCAGTGGAAGGTTTATCTTGTGAATATTCAGACTACTAGCGATATAACGCACAATTCTGCAGAGATCGTTCGGCCCGATCCAAAATAATATGTACACTGTCGAGGGTCGAGCTGCACGAACCATAGATGCATCTATTATACTGCCGAGCTGTTCGGCTCGCTCCACAAGAAAAGAAGGAAGTTACCAAATTACGAGACACGTGTTTACAAAATAGTACATGAGCACAAAACGAATATAATCTTTATCGTTTCTCAAATAACTCACCCACAACTCAAAGTGTTAGTGCCCGGCCTATTATACATATATTTATTTCTAAATCAAATTTAGTTATAACTTTAATTAATTAAGCTAGCAGAACGAGTTCAAATAATTTAATTATTACATGATAAAATCCTAAGTCTACCCGGACATAAACATATTTTAGCTACGGACGGACTCTCGTCATCTAGTGCGTACGTAACACCTACAACTAGTTGCACATAACAATAAATATCACCTAGGGGTAGTTTTCCCCTCACAAGGTTAGACAAGAGACTTATCTCGCTCCGAAGTTCTATGACCGTCTTCAACGTCTCTCTAACACCTCAACTCAAAGTCAAACGATCTGTAACTAGTCAAACAATGTGCAAGTCAATCAAAATATACTCCAATGCTTATAATTAATCAATTCATAAAAGTCCTCAACTCCACTTTAAAAGTCAATAAAATTATCCCTCGGGCCCACGTGCTCGGATTTCGAATATTTTCGAAGATAAACTTTACCCATAACGCCACGAACTCATATATATAATTTATTCCTAATTCTATTTCCAAAATCGTGGTAAAAAGAATTACTCATTTCTAGGTTTTCCACCAAAATTCCAAATTTCTAAAAATTCTCATGCTTAAATCCATACATAAACCATGTATTTAACTCACTATGTGAAGACATCACTTACCCCATAATAGATGATGAAAATGACACTCCAAAATTGGCTCCCACGGACGAAATGAAGTGGAATTGAGCCAAACCCACATTTTAAAAGAACACACTGCCCAGCCCGACCTTCGCACCTGCGGTCCATTAGCCGCTTCTGCGGCTCCGCACCTGCGGCAATACTTATCGCAGGTGCGGTTCCCACTAAGCCTAGACAAATCTGCTCGCTTTTGCGACCACTCCTCCGCTTCTGTGGAAAATCCCCCAACACGAAGCCTCGCACATGTAGAAACATTCCCAGCTTTTGCGGCATCGCAATTGTGGGATTCTTTCGCTCCTGCGCCTTCACCCGTTTTTGTGCCCAGGGTTTCCCTTCTGCGTTTGTGCAGATGCGGCCAAAGCTCCGCACCTTCGGCCCTTCTCCTAGCCGGCTTTCTCCGCTTCTCTGACGATCCCCATTGCACCTGCATGTCCGCACCTACAACCAAACCACCGCAGGTGCGGTGACACCAGATTTCAGCAGTTTCCAGCATTAACTCAAATCCAAATTTCAATCCGATTTCAATCTGTTTCAAACTCGAGGCCCCCGGGACCCATACAAACATACCAACACATCTCAAAACACGACACGAACCTACTCGGGGTTTCAAATCACACCAAACAACATCAAAGTTATGAATCAATGATCAAAACCTTTCTTTAAACTTTCAAACTTCGACGAACGCATCTGATTCATATCAAAACATTCTAGCATGACGCCAAACTTTGCGCACAAGTCATAAATCACAATATGAACCTATCCCAAGGCTCGGGATCCCAAACAGAAATCGATAACATCAAAGTCTACCTCAGACCAAACTTAAAAAATTCTAAAGCTTTCAGAATGCCAACTTTCGACAATAAGCGTTGAAATGCTCCCAGGTGATCCGATACTCAACTCGAACCTATGCCCAAGTCCAAAATCATCATAAACCTATTGGAACCTTCAAATCCTGATTTCGAAGTCATTTACTCAAAAGTCAAACCTTAGTCAATTCTTCCAATTTAAAGCTTCTAAAATTAGAATTTTCTTTCCAAATCAACTCTGAACTTCCCGAAATGCAACTCCGATCACACGTATAAGTCATAATACCTGAAGTGAAACTACTCAAGACCTCAAACCGCTGAACGGCGTGCTAGAGCTCAAAACGATCGGTCGGGTCATTAAAGTAAGAGTATAGAAGTCATTGTAGAGAAGCATGAAATAGATTAATTAGTTATGGAATGGTGAGCTACATGTGTTTGAGAAAAATTGGGCCAGCATATGGATAAATATGGACGTCCTAGTTTTTCTTTTAGGCTTCTGCCAGAACTTATCTTACTTGGTCCAAATCTTGAAAGAGCCCCAAACGGATCCAATAATAATTAGCATTAAACTCAATTTATCCACTATCTATTTCATGACAAAGATAGTAACAAAATCTGGTTTAGAAAGAACAATTTAAAAATAATCAAATGCCCTCACTTTTCAAATGATATTCCATCATCATGTAGTATTTCAAAGTCTAATTTACATAACCAGTCATCATCAACAATCAAATCATATATCAAACATAAATTACGAACTCGAAAATATTTAAACAAATCAAGTCATGCTTTTAATCATGGAATCAAACTGAAAATATCAAAATGAGATGAAAATGAACCTTTGTATTGATGAACAAAGCTGAAAATTTGTAATTCATTTGGGCTAAATAAAACAACGATTATTGGGTTGAAACACCGAAGCTACGAACCGGAATCTCGACTGAAAACCTCGTCGAATAGACCTCAATTGCGTGCTTTTTCACGCCCAGAGCTGAACAACGAAATCCTCCAATTTGGGGTGGGGATTGGCTGATTTGTGTAACTGTTCGGGCTGGTTTTCAGTTGGTTTTTAAACAGATTTTCAGATCTGTTCGGCGTTGATTTTTGGACGGTTTTTGGGTTGATTTTGGGGTGTTTTTGTGCTGTTTTTCAGCAGCTTCGCAGCTGATTTTGCTGCATTTTGGGCATATTTTCAGCTGCATTTTTTGGGCTTTTGGCGGAGCTTTAGATGGTATTAATGGGGTGAGTTTGGCATCTGTTTTCGCTGCTGTTTTTGAGTATTTTTTAGCTGAATTTCAGCTGGGTTTTATGCTATTCAGGGAGGAAGAAGGGGCTATTTTGGGGTCGTTTTTGGACGGAGAAGAGGGCTGGTTTGAGGGCAGAGTTTTGGGACTATTTTTTGGTAGGTTTGGGGCTATTTCTGGATCTGTTTTGGAGGCTGATTTCTGGTTTTTTTTTGCTGAATTTTTGTTATGTTTGAGCTATCGTTTGGATTGATTTTCTCTAAAGTTTGGTTGCTGGTTTTTGGTGATGTTTGGGTGCTTTACATGGTAATTTTAATGGAAGAAAAGGTGGGTTTTGGGTGGTAATCTGGAGTGATCTTTTATGGAGGTTTGTGGGTATATAATAATAAAAATAAGAGGAAGAGTGATAGGACAAGAAAATAGTAAAAGGGGAGTGAGATGTGACACGTGAATAGTATAGTAGGTGGGTGATGAGACAACGAAATAGTGTAGGGAAAGTTGGAAGTAATTTTATTAGATTTGTTCCTTGATTAAAATAAATTCTTCTGTCATTTATGTAATAGACTTTGTTGAAAATATTACATATTCTCTATAAAGCATAATAATAAAAATAACATAAAAATTTAAATATCAAGATTAAACCTAGAAAATATTAAATACAAAAAATAATAAAAATTCAAATATAATAAAAAATTAGGTGCTAATACTTATATTTCATTTACGTGAAGCAAGGCCTTATATTATAATTGCTCTCAGTCACGTCTTTTTAGGATACATTTCTAAAGTATGTTGTAATCTATAATATATTTTAACCCACTTTATATCAAATGACCTGGATGTGCTTATGTTGCATTCCTTTTAGTTGAAGCAGCATCTTTTAAATTGCTCTCGATCACGTCTTTTCAGGATATATTTCAAAAGTATTTCGGAATTTATAATAGATTAAAATTCAGTCTATACTAAACAACTTGTATTTTATATTTAGTCTGCAGGTTATTATAAATAGCCTACTAATTTATTATAAATTACAACCTAACAATAGTTTTTGTAATAAAAGAATAATATTTAATGAAAAATATGACATTCTAAAGTATAAAAATTAAAAATAGTGACAAAAAAATATGTTAACAGTATGAATTTGATGACTTAACGTAATGATGATCTAAAATAATAATAATTAATGAATAATGTTAACGATATATTAATGAAAAGGTTATGATGAGTTGTTATTGACTTAACTATATGTTAACAACATGAAATTGATGACACATATGAACATTATGAAATGTTCTTATTTCTTAATATTGCAATTGGTGACTAATTACATGGTAACAACATGGAACGTGCTCCATAACTGTATTGCAAATACTACAATATCTAAGGATTACAATGTATGCACTTGTAATGTTGACATTGATAATAAACGACTCATAATATCTCAATAATTATAATAGTACTGATATTAATATCTCGTTAACATATTGATAAATTATCATCTATTTGTCAATAAGGGAAATGCATATTTAGGTTTTTTGTTTTTTTAGGTTAGGCCGGGGTTTTGGGGTCTAGACGATGATAATAGACTATGCAGGAGTATATTAGTACATTCAGATCTCTTTGTATAGACCGAGTTAAAATTTATTATAAATCACGACATAGTTTTGAAGTCTGTCCTGAAAGACATGACCGAGAGCAATTTATAAGGTGTTGCTTCACCTAAAGTAATTAAATGCAACATAAGAAGATTGAATTATGCTTCACCTAGAAGTACTGCTTCCATGGTATTGTGGAGTTACTTTTTACAGTTGGAGTTAAAAATATTGTTTTAACAATGATTTTGTTAATTTGGCAATATCTTTCCTCTTTTGCAACTCAATAAACAAGACATTTACTGACCTTTAAAAAAGCAAAGCATATACAATTACAAGGTGGTTGGTATTTACCACATGGTTGACTTTACCCAAAAAGAACGCAAAGAATGATGAACTGCAAAGGTAAACTCAATCGCGCTTCATTGTTCTATGTAAATGCCATGACCACGCAGCCAGAGATATCACAAGGCCAATACCAACAAAATCCATTATAAGCACATCTGGATCGTTTAGCATAGACTGGGATAAAATCTATTATAGACCTAAATGTAAAATGTTTCATCTTCAACCTCAAAATTAATCTAAAAATTCACCCATAACCACCTTAAATTTTCTCCAAACTCCATTATATGTGAGATTTAGGCTCCTCAAAAGATTCTCAACAAAATCCAATAACACGATCACATGAAATAGTTCACAATTTCGAAAAACTCAATTTTCAAGCACGAAGTTCAAGCTTCAACAATGGTTGTCAATGGAGTATTTCAGATATTCTTTCAACCTAGAAAGGGAAAGAAAAATATAATTTTATATTTCTTTTTTATATGAGGTAAAAATATATATATTTTTATTTTTATTTTATTTTTGGTTTATTTTTATTATTTATTACTCTGCAGTAAATCATATATTTTATAAATTCTGGGCGGGTTTCGGATATTCCGAGAAGTAGTGTAACGACCCGACCGGTCGTTTTGAGCTCTAGCGCGTTGTTCGGCAGTTTGAGGCCTGAATAGTTTCACTTCAGGTATTATGACTTGTACGTGTGGTCGAAATCGAATTTCAGGAGGTTTGGAGTTGATTTGGGAAGCAAATTCTAAATTCAAAAGCTTTAAGTTGGAAGAATTGACTAAGGTTTGGATTTTTAGTAAACGACCTCGGAATCAGGATTTGAAGGTTCCAATAGGTCCGTATGATGATTTAGAACTTGGGCGTATGTTCGGGTCGAGTATTGGGTGGCCCAGGAGTATTTCAGCGCCTATTACTCAAGGTTGGCATTTTTAAAGTTTAAAAAAATTTTAAGTTTGGGTTGAAGTGGATTTTGATGTCATCGATGTCCGTTTGGGATTCCGAGCCTAGGAATAGCTCCGCATGGTGATTCTGATCTTAGGGCGCGTCCGGATGTGGATTTGGGTGTTTGTAGGTCATTTCGGGGTCATTTGACGAAAGTTGAAAAATTGAAGGTTTTTGGGAAGTTTGACCGGGAGTGGACTTTTTGATATCGGGGTCATATTCCGATTTCGGAAGTAAGATTAGGTCCCTAATGTTACTTGTGTGTAAAATTCGAGGTCAATCGCATTTGATTTGATAGGTTTCAACGTTGAATGTAGAAGTTTGAAATTCTAAAGTTCATAAAGCTTGAATTGGGGTGCGATTCGTGATTTTGATGTTGTTTGATGTGATTTGAGGCCTCGAGAAGGTTCGTGTTATGTATTGGGACTGGTTGGTATGATTGGACGGGTTCCCGGGGGCCTCAGGTGTGATTCAGGGTGGTTCCGGACCAAGTTTGGGTGTTTTGATGTTGTTGGTTGCTGGTTCTGGTATTGTTTTTCGCGTTCACGAGGAGCCTCTCGCATTCGCGAAGAAGAATTTTGCTGCTGGGACTTTGTTCTTCGCGTTCGTGAAGAGGATCTCGCATTCGCGAAGAAGGAATTTCTGTTGTCTGTCATCTGACTTTGGAAGCTTATATCTCACAATCTATAACGAATCTGGGGATGATCCAAAATTATAAGTTGTAGCCCTTGGTGTCTAGTTTTGAGAAAGGTAACATTTGTCATTTGGAGTTGTGTACAAAAGAGTTATGGTAGATATACTACAGGATGTTTGGAAGAGTTTGGAAATCTCTACTGCACAGGGCTGACTTTGGAAGCTTATATATCGCAATCTATTGGGAGATGATCAACATATGAAACTTATAGCCCTTGATGTCTCGTTTCCATAAGGTCAAACCATTTGTGATTTGGAGTTTTGCACAAAATGTTATGACCATTATACTAGACGTTGTCTGAAAAAAGTTTGAAAATGGCTTTTGAGAATTTTGTTCATCGCGAACGCGATGGGAGGCTCGCGAACGCGAAGAAGGAGGCCGAGACAATGTTATAAGTCCTCTATTTCGGACCTTTGAGCCATTATTTCGTATTTTTAGTTAGGGAACCTCGGGATTTAGCGATTTTGGAGAGGAATTTCACCACAAAACTTGGGGTAAGCATTTTTGACTCATTTGTGATTATATTTCATGGATTAATCTTCATTTTCGGCGTTAGATTATTGATTTTTCAAGAAGAAATCGGAAGAAAATTCTATAATTTCACAAAACGAATTTTCGAGTTTTGAATACCGATTCGGAGTCGTATTTGAATGAAATTAGTATGGTTGAACTCGTAATTGAATGGGTTATCGGATTTTGTGAGTTCTTTCGGGTTCCGAGATGTGGGCCCCACTGCTAACTTTTCGAGCGGAGTTGAGAGTTTTTATAAATTGTTAATTTTCAAGCACTGGAGTATACATTTTGATTGGTTTGCACATTGTTTGCATAAATTTTGATCAACAAGCATCGGTTTGAGGTGTTACAGTGGCGTTGGAGCCGACTATGGAACTTCGGAGCGAGGTAAGTCTCTTTTCTAACCTTGTAAGAGGGAATTAACCCCATAGGTAGTATCTTCTGCTAATTGTGGGGGCTACGTACGCACGAGGCAATGAGAGTCCGTGAGTAGCTACTAATTATGCTATGTCCGGATAGTTTAGGACCCAAATCATAAATTACTTGTAACATTTGCATCCTTTATTAATTAAAATACTTGAATCATATTGAAAATTGTTAGAGGAAATAGTAAAAGACCGAAATTTCACATACTTGAATTTTTGTGCAAATTACTCAACTGTTAATAGAAATTGTACATCCTTATGTGTTAGCCTTGTAATAACTTCTCATCCCGGAGGTTCATAAAATGTCCTCCTTTCTTCTGGAGCGGGCCGAACGCCTGGACAGTATAGATGCATCTATAGATCGTGTTGCACGTCCCTCGGCAATGTACACGTTATTCTGGATCGGGCCGAACGACCTCGGCAGAATCGTGCGTTATCGCTAGTAGTTCGAATATTCACAAGATAAACCTTTCGCTGAAGCCCGACATTTTATGGTATTTCTTACTTAATTGGTATTGACACTTGGCATTGTTCTAAGATATTAATGTATTATACAAGCTCAAGAAACTTATGCTTTAAAAGAAATAATTGGAAGATTATAAACCTTACAGATTTACCCCGTTATTACTGTGAAATTCATATATGCTCATGCTTTTATTATATTGCTCTATTGGACCTTTAGTAAGTGTCAATGTCGACCTATCGTCACTACTTCTTCGAGGTTAGACTTGATACTTATTGGGTACGCGTTGATTTACATACTTATACTATACTTGCTGCATATTTTTATGCAGGTATATAAATATCTAGTCGTCTTTTGGGCATAGAGGCATGGCTATTGCGAGGATTTATGGTGAGCTGCATTCCATGTTATGAATCCATAGCATACAGAGTCTCCATCAAATTTATTTCCCTGTCTAATTTGTACTCCATACAAAGGTTATATTTTGTCATATTTTCTAGTTGATGCTCATGCACTTGTGATACCGGGTTTTGGGGGTTTTCTTCAGGTTAATCATTATTGTGGTTCATATTAATATTTTTATTCATTTTGTAAATTCTATGATATACTGTTAAATTAAAGAAAAGTCATGATTTCAAAAATACTAAAATGAGTAAATAAATTGATAAATCAATGTTGGCTTGCCTGACGATGGCGTTAGGCGCCATCATGACCCATAGTGGATTTTGGGTCGTGACAGCTTGGTATCAGAGCATTAGGTTCACTTAGGTCTCACGAGTCATGAGCAAGTCTAGTAGAGTCTTGCGGATCGGTACAGAGACGTCTGTACTTATATTCGAGGGGCTACAGGGCTGTTAGGAGCATTTCCCTTCTTGATTTCCTCATCGTGCAGTTTTATTCCATTAAGGCTTGTACCTTTATTTCCTTCCCACGCATTCTTATATGATGTTGAGTGCTTGTGTCAATTGGGCAACGAGGAGTTTCAGTGGAACTACAGACGTGGAGCAGGATGTTTCTCCCTGCGCATTCAAACAAGTTATTATCGTCTTCTTGCGAAAGGAGATTCTGTCACTTCAGCTCAGTATCGGTATTTCCTATGGCTTTGAGGCTATGCATAGTGTTGGTGGGTGCCTGTATACGTGTCAAGCTAGTGAATGACTCAAAAGGAGGATTTCTCAGTACATGATTTAAAGGTTCAATATTTAATTCCAGCAAAGGAAAGGCGATTGGACTATGAATATTCAGGTTTAGGTTGATGGAATAACAAGACTTGGTATTTTCGAGTGTGGTGGAGTTTTCATTGTGATGTGGCGTCGTCGTCCTTGTTTGAACGCATTTTTGGTTTGCCGGTGCTAGGGTCTTTTTGATTTCGCCTTCGGAGCGGGGTGTTGTGAAATGGTACCTAAGCTGCGGTGTGCAGCGGTTCAGGGTCGAATTGGTATTTCTAATGTGACGGCTTGAGGAAAATGATCTTCCAGGTTGCTTAAAGCTGGTAGCAATTCATGAACTCAGGTTTATAGAGATAGATTTTGATTTGATATAACACTGGGTAACGAAGAATGAGGAAGGACATGGGGAGGTGTCTTGCGGTGGTTAATTTACTAGTAGGTCAAGTATGAGAAGCGGAAGTCAGAAAGTTGATTAAAGTATATGGTTTGATCGGAGTGGGAGAGGCAGAGTAACATGTGGATACTATGGTAGGATAGACACGTACCTTGAGAAAGTGTTGAACGGTGTGGAAATCACACTGGAAGGTGATTTGGTCTACGTATCTTATTGGGAATGACGGTTACTGTATGGAGAAAGATTTAATACGGCCGAAGGGGGTTGCTTGAAATGGAGAGTGGTATGAAGAATTGATTATCGTTTTAGATACGATATGACTTGAGTTTGGATGATATTGTTGAACTCTCAGTTGATGTTAATAGGGAATGAACGGATTTGTACAGCTGGTGGACGAGTATGGGCTCAAGGGCATTTATGGATTTCGTGGTAGTTGTACCCCGTACGACATCGTGGGAAGATGTCTGTAAGGAATTTCACATGTGGGTTATCTCCTGTGAGCAAGATATCGGTGTGAGATGATGGTAATTTAGAAGGAGGAATCATTTGGGGGCTCAACATTTTGTGATTATAGCTTAAAGATAAGTGGGGGAGCCCCACCGGCTATGATGGGATCATGTGGTTGTCTGCTTGTGCGAGTTCTGGCTATCGGTTCATTGGTGAACTATTTATGACTAAGAAAAGAAAAACACCAGGAGTAATTCGAGCAAGGAACTTAATAAATGTGTGCAAAACTCCGTCTTATTGATTCAGGTGCAGGTTTTGGGAAGACTTAGAGTCTATGCTTCTTGTGGATGTAATGTGCAAGAAAAATAATTCAGCCGGTTGCTTCTTTGAGAGGGTATTCATGTGCTAGCAGAGCAATGAAGTTTGGTTATATTCGAGACCGGGTCAGAGTGGGTGACTCTTAACAATGGTCCAGTGAGTTCAAGAATTTAAGTCTAGTACCTAAGGATTTTGGGTCCGTTGTATGGTTAAGGATCGAGTTTCTGCAGTGGATTGTGAACGGGACTTGGAGTGTTCTATGTTATCGTCAGGGATGCGGTGCGGTATTGGAGGAAAGGGAGAAATAACTTTGGATTTGTGGGAGGTTAGGTAGAATGAGTATACCAGTTGAAGATGCTAGTGTACGTGTAAGGAGGTATGAGATGATTCATGGGTATTGAGACAATGTGGTCTCATGATTCGGGTCACTCAGGATGAGTGCGGATTGAGTTCGTTATGTTGTGAATGGAGCTATTATATTTCTAAGTCAGGTCAAGAGTAAATTGAAAGAAGTTGGGTCGGTTGGTAATGGTCGAATCGGCATGATTGTGTCAATGTTCAGTTCCTTCGGTGTGTGAAGATATATGGGTGGTTTGTAATCGTATGTGCGGGCTTGACAGCCCCATAACCTGATTGATTTGGGAGGTATTTGATCCAAATGGCCTTGTTGTGTAAATGGACTCCTGAAGAGTCATGGAGGTTCAAATCACGACTTGAGGTTGTATTTTCTACGATTTGGGAATTAAGTTGCGTGTTGCATTGGTTCTTCTGAAATGAGCTAAGTGAAAGGCTTTCTATCCAATGAAATGTTCATTCTACTAGTAGTTCAAGGGTTATGGTGAATACGTGTATTATCGTGTAGCGGTATGATAAATACGGTGAGCGGTATGGAAATTGGAAGTTGAGTATCAAGGTTGCGATTTGGTTTAGATAAGAATGTCACAAGCTCGGAGGAGCGGGAGAGGATTTTAGATGTCCAGTATATGGTGGCACTATTGCCGGGCAGTCGGAGGATGATCTATGTTGTGGTAGTAGTATTGGGGTATTGAAATGTGGATGCTTGGCTAGTACTGTAGAAATAGCATGGTCGATAGCCATTAATGTTCAAATTTGGCTGCCTGATGTGAAAGGTTGTGGGAGTATATCACACGGGAAGATCGTATAAGTGTGACGTGTTAGTTATTTGATTATTGGGGAATCAAAATCGAATATGGAGATTCTGGTACTATCATTAATGTGAGAGTTTATGCCCGGAAGGCGCTCCGTTCCTTTGGTTATGATCTGTAGGAGTTACTCCGGATTGAGACGACTTGATTATTCGCCTATGTGGTGATGTCCTGTGTAGCTTATGGTGTTATATGAGCAGGATAGCTCTCGAGATGCAGGTTGTATATCACACCTTATTTGTGCTTGGGTTTTACAGCGTATGGCGCTATCCGTCTCCCCGGGATTGTACTTTCGCACTAGGCGTGCTTGTGGTTGATATTCGCTATTTCGTGAGTATAAGCGTTACGACTTGATGCATGTTTTCTTCTTGATTGTTATGTGCGGATCGGGTGGCACGCTGCCACGGTTATGTTGTGTGGATTGGGTTGCACGCCGCAACAGTGTCACATTGGATCGGGTTGCATGCCGCAACAGTGAGATGTTGAGTACAGTTCCATATATTTGTTTCTATGTATTTTGATTCTCATTCACTAAGGAGAGTTCATAGCGTCTGTTCGATCGTTTTATTTATTATGCGGGCTGGGAACTTCCATTCTAGAGTTCTCTTTTCCTTATGTATCACATTCAAGTTTGTAGCCGTTGGCGCATGGTTGGCATCATACTAGATGTTGGTCAGTGTTTGAGGTGGCTCATTGCCTGGGTAGCTTATACTGTGTAAGATGAGACTATTGGACCTGAAACCAGTGCAATCAGATTTATACAAGGTATATTAAACAGAGTATATCGTTATTCGGTTCAGGATGAGGTTATGGTCCTTGTCAGGAGAAACGACTCATGATTTTATTGATTCAGCAGGTGGCTATGAATTTCTACATATCTTCTCTATCATGGCAGTATGGTGAGGATTGAAACCAGGCTTATTTGTATTACGAGGTATATTGCGGGCATCAGATTCGTAAAATTTCAACTATTGTGGTTGAGGGATATTATTATGGGCAACCGACTTATGTGGTGCGTGGTGTAATTTATGCATAGATGCACAATCGTGTTTTAGCACAGTGTGTAGTGATTTATAAGGTGTTCGTATGTTAGAATAAAGTATTGTAAAGAAATTCGGAGGTTGGAATTTGGTTCTAAGGCTTATAGATTGAATAAAAGAAAGGACCTTCAGTCTGACTCGAGCTGAGGTGCCAAATTGGAATTGTGCTGGCACGGGTAGGTGCACAAGGTGTTAAACAGTGATTTTGGACAGCTTCGGAGCAATTCCTAGCACGTTCGAGGACGAACATATGTTTAAGTGGGGGAGAATGTAACGACCCTGTCATGCCCCAAAACCGAGGAGCGCGACTGGCGCTCAACCGAGTGAACCGGACTAAGCAAGCCTATTAGATTTTATTCTAACCAAATTCATTTGTGAATAAAGCGGAGATGTACTCCGTTAATCAAATACTAAAGAGATTTCATTAACCGCAACCATTTCATTCCCATTAACAACATCATTCAATATTTCCAAAATAGTACGAGTTTATAGATTTAATGAAAAACATGTTGCCAAATACCAACAGTTCTAATCCAATTCCCAACATTAAGTACCACCCACATCCTGTCTACGGAGCCTCTAAGTACAACTGAAGAGTAATATGGAAATGCCAGAAACAAGGCCTGGGCTATACCTCAACCACAAAGTACATGAGAAACAAAAGATACATGACCCCGAAATAAAGTGGGGCTCACCAAATCGGCTGAAAGGAGTGTACTGCTATCACTGATCAATGCCACCTGCTGTAGAACCACCTGCATCCATTAAAGATGCAGCGCCCCCGACAAAAGGGACGTTAGTACTGTCGAATAGCACTAGTATGTATAGCTAGAAATCCTCTTTCAAAATAGAATACCCATATGATCTATACGTGGAACACATAATATAATATAATTGAAACAACCTGTATAAACAAGGACAACAAAAGGGGCACCTATTGTCTACATTAATAATGTGTCTCATTAGACCGTCCTTAGTGTTCACATATCATATTATACATTTATGCGTTTCATAGACCGTCCATAGTGTATATTCATACCGTACATCTATACCTCTTATACACAATGCACCTATGTGTTTCATAGACTGTCCACATGATTTCATATCACAATGGATTTCATAACACAATGTACCTATGTGTTCACAGACCGTCCACATGATTTCATATCACAATGGATTTCATAACACAATGTACCTATGCGTTTACAGACCGTCCACAGGATTTCATAACACAATGTACTATGCGTTCATAGACCGTCCACAGGATTTTATATCACAATGTACCTATGCGTTCATAAACCGTCCACAGGATTTTATAACACAATGTACCTATGCATTTCATAGACCGTCCATAGGGTTTCTGTCACGACCCAAAATTTTCCACCGATGGGACCGTGATGGCGCCTAACATTTCACTTGCTAGGCAAGCCAACGTTAGAAAATCATTAAACAATTCCTTATTTCCATTCAGTAAATAACAATAATTAACTCAATTGAAATATAATAAGTGCGGAATATCATAAAACGATATTAATTACTACCACCCGGATCTGGAGTAATAATTCACGAACATTCTAGAATTTACTACAAGTAATAGTCTGAAATAAATACAACCGTATGAATGAAAGAAAACAGTGGGACATAAAGGATAGACGGGGACTTCAAGGTCTGTGAACGCCGACAGATCTACCTTGAGTCTCCGGACAGTGGACCAATAGCAAATCTCGATCAACCTGAGCCGGTATCAAAATCTGCACAGAAAGTGTAGAGTGCAGCATCAGTACAACCGACCCCATGTACTGGTAAGTGTCGAGCCTAACCTCGACGAAGTAGTGACGAGACTAAGGCAAGGCACCTACAATCAACCTGTACAATTTAACAGTGTATACGCAAATAACAAGAATGAAGAACTAAATAGGAAATGTCGGGAGGGGAGACATACTGAGGGGAATACAAGATAAAGAACTACAATAGAATGATCACCGGAACAGTCAATATACCATGAATCAACAGGAATAGTGAATACAGTAGAGAAAAATGCACGGCATCACCCTTCGTGCTTTTACTCTCAATCTCACCATAAAATTAATATAAATGGCACGGCATCACCCTTCATGATTTTACTCTCATATCATGGCACGGCATCACCCTTCATGCATTAACACTCACAATATGGCACGGCATCACCCTTTGTGCATTAATACTCACAATATGGCACAGCATCACCCTTCGTGCATTAACACTCTCCCTTACCATAATGCAATGCATAAATAACAACAGGGAGATAGAATAACAAGTACAAACCTTACTTCAACATTTGATTCCATAATATCAATCTCAACTTTGAAATAAAGACTCAATTATCACTAGAAAATCCATAAGCATAGTAAGAACGATAATTTGGACAACACTAGTATAACACGTAACAATTTGGCATGGGAATGAGACAATATCAGAAAAATAGAGAAACATGGAAAAACAGGAAAATAGGCGGTGCATAGGTACTCGTCACCTCACATATACGCCGCTCACATGAATTTCACTTACCAAATAATCTAAGGTTCCTAATTCCCTCAAGTCAGGGTTAGACACAATACTTACCTCGCTCCGAAGGCCACTTAATTCACAATCACAGCTTTTCCTTTGAAATTCACTTCTAAACCACTCGTATCTATTCAAAAATGACTCAATAATATCAAATATTGCTAAAGGAATTAATTATATTGCATAAATTGAATTTTTTAATTTTTCCTCCAAAAAGTCCAAAAATCGACCCCGGACCTGCTTGGTCAAAACTCGAGGTTCGAACCAAAAACTTTTTACCCATTCACCCCCGAGCCCGAATATGTAATTAGTTTTGGAATCCGACCTCAAATTGAGGTCTAAATCCCCAAATTTTCGAAATCCCTATTTTCTACCCTAACCCTTAATTCTACCATGAAAACTCTAGATTCTAGGTTAAAATCTTGTAAAAAGGTGTAAAAGATTGAAAGAAATAAGTTATGAATCATTTACCTATGATTTGGGGAAGAAATAGTCTTTGAAAAATCGCCTCTTGTGTTTTAGGTCTTGAAAATTTGGGAAATGAATGAAAATTCCCGTCCAAAATTCATTTTGTTCAGCTGCAGACGTCGCATTTACGACCTGAGCTTCGCAAATACGAAGCTCGCAATTGCGAAGGGGCTATCTCATTTGCGAAGCCTTCAAAATCCTGCTGCCCTTCGCAAATGCGAGGAAAGTGTCGCAATTGCGATCACTTACCTCGCAAATGCGGACAAAAGATCACATTTGCGATCCATACCCCTCCCAGACCCCCTTCGCAAATGCGAAGAAAAGTTCGCAATTGCGAACACAGGCTGGCCCAGCTTCTCTTCGCATTTGCGATGAGAAGTTCACAAATACGACCTCAACAGTGATAGCAAATGCCAACCCTGACCTCGCATTTGCGAGGTCTGAGGCCTGCAACACAGTTGAAGCACACCAGCTATTTTTTTTCTAAGTCCAAATCACTCTGTAGCCTATCCAAAACTAACCCGAGCCCTTGAGGCTCCAAACCAAACATGCACACAAGTCTAAAAACATCATACGAACTTGCTTGCGCGATCAAATCTTCAAAATAACACCTATAACTCTAAATTTAGCACCAATTCAAATAAAATTCTCAAGAACACTTTAAAACTATTAATTTCTCAACTGGACGTCCGAATCACGTCAAATCAACTCTATTTCTCACCAAATTTCACAGACATGTCTTAAATATCATAATGAACCTGTACCAGGATCCGTAACCAAAATACAGACCCGATACTAACAATGCCAAATATCAATCAATTTTTAAAAATAAATAATTTTTAGACTTTTAATTTTCATTAAAAATTCATAACTCAAGCTAGGGACCTCCGAATTCAATTCCAGGCATACACCCAGGTCCCATAATTTGATACGGACCTACCGGGACCGTCAAAGCACGGATCCAGGACCGTTTGCCAAAAATGTTGACTGAAGTCAACTAAAATTAACTTTTAAGGCAAAAATTCTTATTTTCATCAGTTTTCAACATAAAAGCTTTCCGGAAACCTGCCCGAACTGCGCACGCAAATCGAGGAGGGTAAAAATGAAAATTTTAAGGCTTAAGAGCACAGATTCGAATTCTAAAACATAAGATGACCTTTTGGGTCATCACATTCTCCCCCTCTAAAATAATCGTTCGTCCTCGAACGGACATAGAAAAATACCTGGGCTGGTGAAAAGGTGGGGATATCTACTCCGCATATCGGACTCGGACTCTCAAGTAGCTGCCTCGATAGGCTGACCTCTCCACTGCACTCAAACTGAAAGGTAACTCTTGGATCTCAACTGGCGAACTTGCCGGGCTAGAATTGCCGCCGGCTCCTCCTCGTGAGTCAAATCCTTGTCCAACTGGATAGAGCTGAAATCTAACACGTAGGACGGGTCACCATGATATTTTCGGAGCACAGACACCTGAAATACCGGATGAACTGAGGATAACCCTGGAGGTAACGCAAGTCTATAAGCTACCGCCCCCACTCTTTCGAGTATCTCAAATGGCCCGATATACCTAGGGCTCAACTTGCCCTTCTTTCCGAACATCATTACACCCTTCAAGTGTGATACCCGAAGTAACACTCTCTCTCCGACCATGAATGCAACATCACGAACTCTACGATCGGCATAACTCTTTTTTGCCTGGACGGAGCTGTACGAAGTCGATCCTGTATAATCTTGACCTAGTCCAAGGCCTCCTGAACTAAATCTGTACCCAATAACCGAGCCTCCCCTGGATCAAACCACCCAACTGGCGACCTACACCGTCTACCATATAATGCTTCATAGGGAGCCATCTGAATGCTCGACTGGCAGCTGTTATTGTAGGCAAACTCCACTAACGGCAAAAACTAATCCCAAGAACCTCCAAAGTCAATAACACAGGCGCGGAGCATATCCTCCAAGATCTGAATAGTACGCTCAGACCGCCCGTCCGTCTGAGGATGAAATGTTGTGTTCAATTCAACCCACGTACTCAACTCACGCTGAACTTCCCTCCAAAAGTGCAAGGTAAACTGCGTACCTCGATCAGAAATGATAAACACGGGCACACCGTGAAGACGGACGATCTCACGAATATAAAACTCTGCCAACCGCTCCAAGGAATAGTTAACTGCCACATGAATGAAATGTGCTGACTTAGTCAGCCTGTCCACAATGACCCAAACTACATCGAACTTCCTCTGAGTCCGTGGGAGTCCAACAACAAAGTCCATAGTGATACGCTCCCACTTCCACTCAGGAATATCTAACCTCTGAAGTAAACCACCAGGTCTATGATGCTCACACTTTACCTGCTGGCAATTTAGGCACCGAGTTACATAGGCAACTATGTCCTTCTTCATTAGCCTCCACCAATAATGTTGCCTCAAGTCCTGATATATCTTGGCGGCGCCGGGATAAATAGAATACCGAGAACTGTGGGACTCCTCAAGGATCAACTCACGAAGTCCATCCACATTAGGCACACAAATACGATCTTACATCCTCAAAACTCCGTCATCTCCAACAGTAACCTGCTTGGCATCACCGTGCCGCACTGTGTCTCTAAGGACAAGTAAATGAGGATCGTCATCCTGCCGATCTCTGATGCGCTCAAATAAAGAAGATCGAGTAACTGTACAAGCTAGAACACGGCTAGGCTCAGAAACATCTAACCTCACGAACTGGTTGGCCAAGGCCTGAACATCTAATGCAAGCGGTCTCTCACCAACTGGAATATATGCAAGGCTACCCACACTAGCTGATTTTCTACTCAAAGTATCGGCCACCACATTGGCCTTCCCGGGATGATACAATATGGTGATATCATAGTATTTCAATAGCTCCAACCACCTTCTCTGCCTCAAATTGAGTTCCTTCTGCTTGAACAAATACTGCAAGCTCCGATGATCAATGAATACCTCACATGGCACGCCGTAAAGATAGTGCCTCCAAATCTTCAGCGAGTGAACAATGGCTGCCAGCTCTAGATCATGAACATGGTAATTCTTCTCATGAACCTTCAGCTGCCGCGAAGCATATGCAATAACCTTGCCACCCTGCATCAACACCGCACCCAGACCAATACGGGATGCGTCACAATATACTGTATAAGATCCTGACCCTGTGGGTAACACCAATACCAGTGCCGTAGTCAAAGCTGTCTTAAGCTTCCGAAAGCTCGCTTCACACTCATCTAACCACCTGAACGGGGCACCCTTCTGGGTCAATCTGGTCAACGGGGCTACTATGGATGAAAACCCCTCCACAAATCGACGGTAATAGCCTGCCAAACCTAGAAAACTACGGATCTCTGTAGCTGATGTGGGTCTAGGCCAGTTCTGGACTGCCTCAATCTTCTTAGGATCCACCTGAATACCCTCTGCTGATACAACGTGACCCAAGAAAGCAACTGAACTCAACCAAAACTCGCATTTTGAGAACTTAGCATATAACTAGTTGTCTTTCAGAGTCTGAAGAACGATCTGAAGGTGATGCTCATGCTCCTCTCGACTGTGGGAGTAGATCAAGATATCATCAATAAATACAACCACAAAGGAATCCAAGTAGGGTTTGAACACCCGGTTCATCAAATCTTGCAACTGCTCATTCAATTCTTTCAACTCTGGAGGGGCCATGCGATATGGCAGAATAGAAATAGGCTGAGTTCTCGGAGCCAAATCAATGCAGAACTCAATATCCTTGTCGGGTGGCATCCACGACAGGTCTGCAGGAAATACCTTTGGAAACTCACGAATAACCATCACCGAATCTATGGAAGGAACCTCCGCACTAGAATCGCGGACATAAGCCAAATAAGCTAGATACCCATTCTCGACTATATATCGAGACTTCACATAAGAGATAACCCTGCTGGCAGAATGGCCAAGATTCCCTCTCCACTCTAATCGAGGCAACCCCCCGCAAGGTTAAGGTCACCGTCTTGGCGTGACAATCTAATATAGCATGATAAGGTGACAGCCAATCCATGCCCAGTATGACATCAAAATCAACTATGTCGAGAAGTAAAAGATCTACACGAGTCTCAAGACTTCCAATGGTGACCACACACAAATGATAAACACGATCTACAATAATAGCATCTCCCACTAGTGTGGACACATACACAGGAGCACTCAAAGAATCACGGGGCACAACCAAATAGGAAGCAAAATAGGAAGACACATATGAGTAAGTAGATCCCGGATCAAATAGAACTGAAGCATCTCTACTGCAAACTGAAACAGTACCTGTGATAACAACGTCAGATGACTCAGCCTCAGGCCTGGCTGGAAAAGCATAATACCGGGGCTGGGCCCCACTAACTTGAACTACGTCCCTGGGATGGCCCCTAGCTAGCTGGTCTCCACCTCTAACGGCCCGACCTGCACCTCTAACTGTCTGGCCCATGCCTCTGGCTGGCTGACCCCTACCTCTGGCTGGCTGATCAGGTGGTGCAGCAACTGGTGCCGGAACTATGGCACAAGAACTCTGATGTTGTGAGCTGCCCGTTGCCCGAGGGAAAAATCTGGTAATGTGCCTCGGATCACCACAAGTATAACATAACCTTGGCTACTATGACTGTTGACCTTGAAACTGACCCTGTCGACCTGAATAACCACCCTGATAACTCTGGAGTGGAGGTGCACTAATAGGAGCTGGTGGTGCACTGTAGGCTAGCTGGTCGGAATAATGCATCTGAGGACCACGACTACTTGAGGCACCGTGGGATTCCTGGAGCGCTGAATGAAACGGCGTGGGAGGATGGCCTCTACCAAAAGCACTCCTGTCTCTAGATGAGGCACCGCTGAACTCACCGGAATAACGAGGCCTCTTGTCAGACCCCTGACTCCCTAAGTAAGAACCATTTCGACTCGTCTGGCGACATTAGCAGTCGCCTGAAAAGAAATCTCACTCCCAGTCTCCTTAGCCATCTGCAATCTGATAGGCTGAGCAAGTCCATCAATAAACCTCCTCACCTCTCTCTCTCTCTCTCTCTCAGTGGGAAGCAGAAGAATGGCATGACGGGCCAAATCCACAAAATGGGTCTCATACTGAGTAACAGTTATACTGCCCTGCTAGAGACGCTCAAACTGACGGTGACGCTCCTCTCTCAATATGATAGGCAAAAACTTCTCTATGAAGAGCTGAGAGAACTGGTCCCAAGTAAGAGCAGGCAACCCAGCTAGTCTGGTCAACAAGTAATCTCTCCACCATTTCTTGGCGGAACCAGTCATCTGAAATGCAACAAAATTGACCCCATTGGTCTCCACTATACCCATGTTCCGAAGAACCTCGTGACAACTATCAAGATACTCCTGGGGGTCCTCTGAAGGAGCATCACTGAAGTGAACAGGAAAGAGCTTGGTAAACATGTCCAATCTCCATAAAGCCTTAGAAAACATAGCTGGCCCATCTCCGACCTGTGCCGCAATAACCGGCTGAACTAATCCGACTGCCTGAGCTGCTGGAGCCTGATACTGGGGAGATATCTGCTCCAGAGCGGGAGTGGTAGGAGTCTGGGCTCCTCCTCCAGCCTGAGAGACTGATGGTGCCATGGGAAATGTGCCAGTCTGGGCCACACTCTCCATAAGGCCCACCAAACAGACCAAAGCGTTCTGAAGTACTGGGGTGGCAATGAACCCCTCCGAAACCTGAGCTGGTCCGACAAGAACAGTCTGGGCTGGAACCTCCTCGTCAATCTCTATCTGAGGCTCCACTGCTGGGGCTGCTGCTTGGGCCCTAGGCTGAGCCCTGACCCTGCCTCGGCCTCTGGCACAGCCTCGGCCTCGACCTCTGCCCCGCGTAGGAGCTATCACTGGAGGCTCTGGCTGCTGCTCAGCTGAGGAAGCAGTACGTGTTCTCGCCATCTGCGAGAGAATAAGAGTAGAATAGTTCAATCAGTATTGAGAAAGCAAAATCTTATGACAGAGAAGAATAGAAGTGAAACTTGTTCCTAAACTTCATAGCCTCTGAAATATAAGCACAGACGTCTCCGCACCGATCCTCCAGACTCTACTAAGCTTGCTCGTGAATCGTGAGACCTATGTAACCTAGGGCTCTGATACCAACTGTAACGACCCGAAATTTCCCACCGACGGGACCGTGATGACGCATAACATTTCACTTGCTAGGCAAGCCAACGTTAAAAAATTGTTAAACCAATTCCTTATTTCCATTCAGTAAATAACAATAATTAGCTCAATTAAAATATAATAAGTGCGGAATATTATAAAATAGTATTAATTACTACCACCCGGATCTGGAGTCACAATTCACGAACATTCTAGAATTTATTACAAGTAATAGTCTGAAAGAAATACAACTGTATGAATGAAAGAAAACAGTAGGACATAAAGGATAGACGGGGACTTCAAGGTCTGTGAACGCCGACAGATCTACCTTGAGTCTCCGGACAGCGGACCAATAGCAAATCTCGATCAACCTGAGCCGGTATCAAAATCTGCACAGAAAGTGCAAAGTGCAGCATCAGTACAACCAACCCCATGTACTGGTAAGTGTCGAGCCTAACCTCGATGAAGTAGTGACGAGACTAAGGCAAGGCACCTACAATCAACCTGTACAATTTAACAGTGTATACGCAAATAACAAGAATAAAGAACTAAACAGGAAATGTCGGGAGGGGAGACATACTGAGGGGAATACAAGATAAAGAACTACAAAAGAAGGAACACCGGAACAGTCAATATACCATGAATCAACAGGAATAGTGAATACAGTAAAGAAAAATGCACGGCATCACCCTTCGTGCTTTTACTCTCAATCTCACCATAAAATTAATATAAATGGCACGGCATCACCCTTCGTGCTTTTACTCTCATATCATGGCACGACATCACATTTCATGCATTAACACTCACAATATGGCACGGCATCACCCTTCGTGCATTAATACTCACAATATGGCACGGCATCACCCTTCATGCATTAACACTCTCCTTTACCATAATGCAATGCATAAATAATAACAGAGAGATAGAATAACAAGTACAAACTTTACTTCAATATTTGATTCCATAATATCAATCTTAACTTTGAAATAAAGACTCAATTATCACCAGAAAAATCCATAAACATAGTAAGAACGATAATTTGGACAACACTAGTATAACACTTAGCAATTTGGCATAGGAATAAGACAATATTAGAAAAATAGAGAAACATGGAAAAACAGGTAAATTGGCGGCACATAGGTACTCGTCACCTCACATATACTCCGCTCACATGAATTTCACTTAGCAAATAATCAAAGGTTCCTAATTCCCTCAAGTCAGGGTTAGACACAACACTTACCTCGCTCCGAAGGCCACTTAATTCTCAATCACAACTTTTCCTTTGGAATTCACCTCCAAACCACTCGTATCTATTCAAAAATGACTCAATAATATCAAATATTTCTAAAGGAATCAATTATATTGCATAAATTAAATTTTCTAATTTTTCCTCCAAAAAGTCAAAAATTCGACCCCAGGCCCGCTTGGTCAAAACCCGAGGTTCGGACCAAAATCTTTTTATCCATTCACCCCCGAGCCCGAATATGTAATTATTTTTGGAATCCGGCCTCAAATTGAGGTCTAAATCCCCAAATTCTCGAAATCCCTATTTTCTACCCTAAACCTTAATTCTATCATGAAAACTCTAGATTCTAGGTTGAAATCTTGTAAAAAGGTGTAAAAGATTGAAAGAAATAAGTTAAGAATCATTTACCTATGATTTGGGGAAGAAATAGTCTTTGGAAAATCGCCTCTTGTGTTTTAGGTCTTGAAAATTTGGGAAATGAATGAAAATTCCCGTCCAAAATTTATTTTGTTCAGCTGCAGACGTCGCATTTGCGACCTGAGCTTCGCAAATGTGAAGCTCGCAATTGCGAAGGGGCTATCACAATTGTGAAGCCTTCAAAATCTTGATGCCCTTCGCAAATGTGAGGAAAGTGTCGCAATTGCGATCACTGACCTCGCAAATGCGGACAAAAGATCGCATTTGCGATCCATACCCCTCCCAGACCCCCTTCGCAAATGCGAAGAAAAGTTCGCAATTGCGAACACAGGCTGGCCCAGCTTCTCTTCGCATTTGCGATGAGAAGTTTGCAAATACGACCTCAACAGTGATAGCAAAGGCTAACCCTGACCTCGCATTTGCGAGGTCTGAGGCCTGCAACACAGCTGAAGCACACCAGCTATTTTTTCTAAGTCCAAATCACTCCGTAGCCTATCCAAAACTCACCTGAGCCCTCGGGGCTCCAAACCAAACATGCACACAAGTCTAAAAATATCATACGAACTTGTACGCATGATCAAATCACCAAAATAACACCTAGAACTCTAAATTTAGCACCAATTCAAATGAAATTCTCAAGAACACTTTAAAACTTCTAATTTCTTAACTGGACGTCCGAATCACGTAAAATCAACTCCATTTCTCACCAAATTTCACAGACATATCTTAAATATCATAATGAACCTGTACCGGGCTCCGAAACCAAAATACAGACCCGATACTAACAATGCCAAATATCAATCAATTCTTAAAAATAAATAATTTCCAAACTTTTAATTTTCATCAAAAAGTCATAACTCAAGCTAGGGACCTCCGAATTCAATTTCGGGCATACGCCCAGGTCCCATAATTCGATACGGACTTACTGGGACCGTCAAAGTACGGATCCGGGGACCGTTTACTAAAAATGTTGACCGAAGTCAACTAAAATTAACTTTTAAGGTAAAAATTCTTATTTTCATCAGTTTTCAACATAAAAGCTTTCCGGAAACCTGCCCGGACTGCGCACGCAAATTGAGGAGGGTAAAAATGAAATTTTTAAGGCTTAAAAGCGCAGATTCGAGTTCTAAAATATAAGATGACTTTTTGGGTCATCACAGTTTCATAACACGATATACATATGCGTTTCATAGACCGTCCATAGGGTTTCATAACACAATATACCTATGCGTTTCATAGACCATCCATAGGGTTTCATAACACAATATACCTATGCGTTTCATAGACCGTCCATAGGGTTTCATAACATAATATACCTATGCATTTCATAGACCGTCCATAGGGTTTCATAACACAATATACCTATGCGTTTCATAGACCGTTCATAAGGTTTCATAAAATAATATACCTATGCATTTCATAGACCGTCTATAGGGATTCATAACATAATATACCTATGTGTTTCATAGACCGTCCATAGGATTTCATAACATAATATACCTATGTGTTTCATAGACCGTCCATAGAGTTTCATAACATATTGGAAACAAAAGTACAAATACGTACATCTCATAACCTTTCATACCCCATATCACCTACTCCGTACTTTCAACCACTCACAGCATTATTATTTCATTGGCTCTCTTGGCCATACATATGATTCTTTATTCATGGCGCAATGGCCGTATTTCATATTTCACATTTTCATTTCTTCCCTTTCATAGATCATCATAATTATCAACAAGTAGAATATTTCAGAAATCATAACTTTAAATTCATTAGTAATGAAGGCTTTAAACACACTCGATTTCTTTCCAATAAATGGAGAAAAATGATGGGCAATCAAAGTACAAGTTAAAATCATACACAATTTCCACTCACGAATATGTAAGAACGCAAAACACATTGAAAATTACTTACAAAGCATAGCATTAGCTAAAATAGCCACATATGGGCATCACTTGAGTTCATAAACTCTTAGCCGATTATATTGTCGAAGTCAATTTGGGAATAGTTGAGTCAAAGCTCATTTCATAATCTTTCTCACCTTATTTTATTTCATAGGCACCATTGGTCACAAGTATATCTTTCACTATTGGCACGTTGGCCACACTTTATATTCTCAATTTACTGATTTCACTTCCAATCATCTTTATAGGTTACCAACAATAAGACATTCCCAATCAAGACTTTAGGTACACATATGAGCAATTAAGAGTCTTAAGAATATTGAGATTTTCTCACACAATTTGGCATACTAACTTTCATTTGAAATAAGATTCAAGCCACCACATTTTAATACGCAGCCCATACTTTGAAACTCATGAAAACATTATGGAATTCAATTCAAAGAGAGAAAGTTTAGCCAACATGCCTAAATTGAGTTTTTCTTAAATTACTACAACGTTCCGAAAATTCTAGCAATCCCAATCTATTTTGAGACATAACAAAATTTAACAACAATTAGGAAGATATTCATGGTCTCAGCTCTTTTGAGCATTTTATCAAACACTAGGTGTGCAAATTTAACCACAAGATTCTTCTACAAGATTTCCTTCACTACACAACCCATCCTTACTTATTTAAGCTCAACAATCTTTCCACAAATCTTTTTAGTACATGCATGTATAGATAATACTCTCATACCCAAGAATCATACACCTAATTAACCATCTTCTACCCCAATTCGAAATTGAAAACTAGGGTATGGAACCTTACCTCTTAGATGAAGAACTTGTGGGTTTTTCTTGTTAATCTTCCAAGATTTGAGCAAGACTTGATGAATAATTAGGCTAGGGTTTTCCCTCTCTCTAAAATACTCTCCCTTCTCTCTAAAACATCAGAATATTTGCTCAAAAAAGACCCTTTTGTGTGTATTTAACGAAGTAGGGTCGGGTTTTAAAATCCAAAAAATGGAGCTCCGGAACAAGGTATGCGATTGCATAACCGATATGCGGACCGCATATCGGTCGCATATTTGGTTACAAAATAGCCAAAAGAACTGCCTGTGTATACGGTTACTATGCGGTCCATATAACTGTTATGCGGTTGCATAATGTACCGCATAACAGTTATACGGTCGCATAGTCGACCGCATAGCTGCTTCCAACTGATCCAATCAACTGCCTCACTCTGCGGCCATTATGCGGTCCGCAGAGTGGTTCTGCGGTCGCATAATGGACCGCAGAAATGCACTTTTCCGCCAAAAAGTTTCCTCTACAATTCTCAAGCATGTAATCCTAGTCCGGCACCATGAAATATTATTTTCTTTGTAAATTTTACCGGGCTTTACACTTAAGTTCTTTAAAAATTTTCAGGGTGTTACAGACCCGACTAGTCGTTTTGAGCTCTACTGCGTCATCCGATAGTTTGAGGCCTGGAGTAGCTTCACTTCAGGTATTATGACTTGTACGTATGGTCGGAATCAAATTTCAGGAGGTTTGGAGTTGATTTAAGAAGAAAATTCTAAATTCAGAAGCTTTAAGGTGGAAGAATTGACTAAGGTTTGGATTTTTATTAAACGACCTCGAAATTGGGATTTGAAAGTTTCAATATGTCCGTATGATAATTTAGAACTTGGGCGTATGTTCGGGTCGAGTATCGGGTGGCCCGGGAGTATTTCGGCGCCTATTACTAAAGGTTAGCATTTTTAAAGTTTAAGAATTTTCTAAATTTGGGTTGAAGTGGATTTTGATGTTATCGATATTCGTTTGGATTCCGAGCCTGGGAATAGCTCCGCATGGTAATTTTGGTCTTAGGGGCACATCCGGATGTGGATTTGGAGGTCTGTAGGTCATTTCGGGTTCATTTGGCGAAAGTTGGAAAATTGAAGGTTTTTGGGAAGTTTGACTGGGAGTGGACATTTTGATAGCTGGATCGGATTCCGATTCCGAAAGTGGTAGTAGGTCCGTAATGTCAAATATGACTTGTGTGCAAAATTCGAGGTCAATCGGATTTGATTTGATAGATTTCGGTGTCGAATGTAGAAGTTTGAAGTTCTAAAGTTCATAAAGCTTGAATTGGGTCGCGATTCATGGTTTTGAGGTTGTTTGATGTGATTTGAGGCCTCGAGCAGGTTCGTGTTATGTATTGGGATTGGTTGGTACGATTGGACGGGGTCCCGGGGGCCTCGGGTGTGATTCGGGGTGGTTCTGAACCAAGTTTGGGTGTTTTTATGCTGCTGGTTGCTGGTTCTGGTGTTGTTCTTCGCATTCGCGAGGAGCCTCTCGCGTTCACGAAGAAGGATTTTGCTGCTGGGACTTTGTTCTTCGCGTTTGCGAAGAGGATCTCGCGTTCGCGAAGAAGGAATTTCTGTTGTGTGTCGTCTGACTTTGGAAGTTTATATATCACAATCTATAACGAATCTGGGGATGATCTAAAAATGAAAGTTGTATCCCTTGGTGTCTAGTTTTCATAAAGGTAAACCATTTGCCATTTGGATTTGTGTACAAAAAAGTTATGGTGGATACACTACAGGCTATCTGGGAAGAGTTTGGAAATCTTTGTTGCATAGGGCTGACTTTGGAAGCTTATATCTCGCAATCTATAAGAAATTTTGAGATGATCAACATATTAAAATTATAGTCCTCGACGTCTAGTTTCCAAAAAGGCAAACCATTTGTGATTTGGAGTTTTGTACAAAACGTTATGACCACTATACTAGAGGCTATTTGAGAAGAGTTTGAAAATGGATTTTGAGAATTTTGTTCATCGCGAACGCGATGGGAGGCTCGCGAATGCGAAGAAGGAAGACGAGACAATGTTATAAGTCCTCTATTTCGGACCTGTGAGCCATTATTTCGTATTTTTAGTTGGGAACCTCGGGATTTAGCGATTTTGGAGAGGAATTATTCTACAAAATTTGGGGTAAGCATTCTTGACTCATTTATGATTATATTTCATGGACTAATCTTCATTTTTGGTGTTAGATTATTGATTTTTCAAGAAGAAATCGGAAGTCTATAATTTCACAAAACAAATTTTTGAATTTTGAATACCGTTTCAGAGTCGGATTTGAATGAAATAAGTATGATCGAACTCGTAATTGAATGAGTTATCAGATATTGTGAGTTTCGCCGAGTTCCGAGACGTGGACCCCACTGCCAACGTTTCGAGTGGAGTTGAGAATTTTTATAAATTGTTAAATTTCAAGCATTGGAGTATACATTTTGATTGGTTTGCATAGTTTTCGATCGACAAACATCGGTTTGAGGTGTTAGAGTAGCGTTGGAGCCGTCTATGAAACTTCGGAGTGATGTAAGTCTCTTGTCTAACCTTGTAAGAGGGAATTAACCCCATAGGTGATTTAAATTAGTATTTGTTGCTAATTGTAGGGGCTACGTATGCACGAGGTGATGAAAGTCAGTGCGTAGCTATAAATTATGCTATGTCCGGGTAGTTTAGGACCCAAATCATGAATTACTTGTAACGTTTGCATCCTTTATTAATTGAAATACTTGAATCATATTGGAAATTGTTAGATGAAATAGCAAAAGACCGAAATTTCACATACTTGAATTTTTGTGCAAATTACTCGACCGTTAATAGAAATTGTACATCCTTATGTGTTAGCCTTGCTATAGCTTCTCATCCAGGAGGTTCATAAAATATCCTCCTTTCTTGTGGAGCGGACCGAACGCCTCGGCAGTATAGATGCATCTATGGATCGTGCCGCACGTCCCTCGGCAGTGTACACGTTATTCCGGATCGGACCGAACGACCTCGGCAGAATCGTGCGTTATCGCTAGTAGTTCGAATATTCACAAGATAAACCTTTCACTGAAACCCGGTATTTTATGGTATTTCTTACTTAATTGGTATTGACACTTGGTATTGTTCTAAGATATTAATGTATTATACAAGCTCAAGAAACTTATGCTTTAAAAGAAATAATTGGAAGATTATAAACCTTACAGATTTACCCCGTTATTGTTGTGAAATTCATATATGCTCATGCTTTTATTATATTGCTCTATTGGACCTTTAGTAAGTGTCAATGTGGACCTATCATCACTACTTCTTCGAGGTTAGACTTGATACTTACTAGGTACGCGTTGATTTACGTACTCATACTACACTTGCTGCACTCTTTTTGTGCATGTACATAAATATCTAGTGGTCTTTTGGGCACAGAGGCATGGCTATTGCAGAGACTTATGGTGAGCTGCATTCCATGTTACGAATCCGCAGCATACAGAGTCTCCATCAAAGTTATTTCTCTATCTAATTTGTGCTCGAGACAGAAGTTGTATTTTATCATATTTCCTAATTGATGCTCATGCACTTGTGACATCAGGTTTTGGGGATTTTCTTCGGATTAATTATTATTGTGGTTCATGTTAATATTTTTATTCATTTTGTAAATTCTATGATATACTGTTAAATTAAGGAAAAGTCACGATTTCAAAAATACTAAAATGAGTATATAAATTAATAAATCAATGTTGGCTTGCCTGGCGGCGGCGTTTGGCGCCATCATGACCTATAGTTGATTTTGGATCGTGACAAGTAGCTTAATTAGCTAATCATAAAAGAGGTCTAAATCTTTAAGAGTTTTTATCCTTGAGGTTCAAATCGTTTAAAAAGACATGAAATGGACTCCCACAATGAGATAGCCCAACTCATTTTGGTACATATATAGCAGAAGGTAAAAATAAATAATAAAAATGCTAAATCATGTCCAGAAAGATGCACATGCACAAGTAGGCTGCCACATATAAGTTTGCTAGAAAGAAAATGCAAGGCAGCAGAGAAAGCAAATATGTAGATTGTTGAAGACAAACGTCTTGGGCTCACGTCTTATTGAAGACATAATAAGCAACTAAAAAAGTATGTCTATCTAATTGTTTAAACTTTTAATTAATACGATCATACAATTAAATATAATCATACCATATCTTGCAACTTAAACTTTTTAAAATAGTTGGTAAAAGGGGTAGCAAGTGGGCCGGTCTCGGGCCTGAACAGGTTAAGTAGGCCGGTCCCAAATTAAACTGGTCAAACGGTTCCGGGCCAAACGGTCTTTTTGTAGGGACCGGCCCGCGGGCTAAGTGGCCTAACGAATTTTTTAAAAAATAAATAAATAGAAATTAGATACAAAAGGATATTAAAAAAAAAATCTAAAGCAATGTCTTGTAAATTTTATTATAGAATTGTGATCTTATATAGAATATAGTTATATATATATATATATATATATATATATATATATATATATATATATATATATATATTATACTATATGTACCTCTTATATATCTTATATACTATACACTTAGTATATATATTGTTTAGCCACAAAAAACTACTGGCTTTTGATAAGTTTCTCTCCCCTCTATTCTATTGTCTTAGCCACAAACACAGAGTTTTGGGACCATTGCAAATCATTATTTAATATGATCTTTTAACAACAATTAATAAAGGTCTAGACATAACTTACCGGATGAACTTTACCATTAAAATAACAGAATATTTGAATGATGACAAAGATAGTTTATTGTATAGGTGATGATTAGAGAAAAATCGGACGGATAAAACAAAAGGGAGGTTAGCAACATCACCATATCTTATATTGATTTATTATAATTAAGTTTACAGCGAGATAATATATTATTAAAATAGTTACTCTGGGTTAAATGATTATTTTATAAATAGTCGGCGGCTATTTTTGACATCTTTTATATATATATATATATATATATATATATATATATATATATATATATATATATATATATATATATATATACTTTTTAGTAGTAACATGAAAGGACCAAAGTATGATACTTTTTAGCTATATATATATTAAGTGTATAATATATAAACTATATAAGATGTACATATAATATAGTATATATATATATATATATATATATACACTAAGTGTAGTATATAAGCTATATAAGATGTACGTATAGTGTATATATATATATATATATATAAGCTATATTCGATAAGCTATATATACATCTTATATAGCTTATATAAGATGTATATATAGTATAGTATAGTATATATACTAAATGTATAATATATAAGCTATATATATATCGAATATAGCTTATATATTATACACTTAGTAACAATAAAGTAGGCAATAGTAGCAATTATAGAAGAAAATTAGAGAGAGATTGTGATATATTGATGATTTTGTAAGAAAAATGAAAGAATGAGAGGGTATTTGTAGTTGAAAATAGCGAAAAAATGTAATTATAAAAAGTTTGGGGTACAAAAGTTTGGGGGGAGGGGAAGGTTAAATGGCTATTTTATAAATAACCAACGGCTATTTTTGACAGCCCAACGGCTATATTTTTTAATTTTTTTTTTTTTTAAAAATATAGCTGTTGGGACCGACCAAATGGTCCCGGGCCTTGCGGGCCCAAATCATAGAACCGGGCCTAACGGTCCGGCCCGTATGGCCCGCGGTCCCGGACCGGTCCCGGCCTGGACCGGCCCACTTACCAGCCTTAGTTGGTCATATACTTCTGTATATCCGATGCAAATATATCATCCACTTTTCCTTTAAAATTTTCACTAGAAACCCATTGAGTATTTGCCTCTTTATCATTTTTATTGCTTCCTTTATTAGGACATTTTTTTCACCGTTCTTCTCCATATGGAATACAATAGACGTAGCAGAATATTCGAACAAGTGCTGGTTAAGACGTAAGTGTGTAATCCTTTGATATGAAGTATCTAATCAAATATATATAGTGGACGTACAAGGAGTCTCAGTTACGGTATTTTATTATCCTGTCCTAAATAGTGGAGCAAAAAAAATTAAAATTTTGCTGTGTAGCTGGAAGGAAGAAGAAGGGTCGTCTTAAGAAAAGAATTTAGTGATTAATGGTGCCACCATTTCTTTGTTTCGAAAATATTCTCAATTATGTGAAGTTGATTTACTTTCTAAGGTCCAACCCTACTGATAACTATGTTACTTATAATGGTTATGTGCTTCAACAAGTAATATACTCAAGCATTTTGCATGAGATAGTGCAGTATAATAACATGCTTACTCTTGTTAAATGTTTATTGCTTGTTGCTAGGGGAGTATCTAGCTAGTTAATGTTAAAAGCAAAATGTTTTGCGGGCGTATCTAGGATTTTAAATTTATGGGGTTCCTATAACTATCTTAAATTAATGTATACAATATTATACAGTAATGAGGTTTCATCATGTACTTATAAATATTTAGATTTTTGAATATATAAATTTGAACAAAAACTATTGAGTTCACGTGAAACTTTATATTACTATATATTAACTTCGCCTCTTAGCTCAGCAGACTAACCAATATATAATGCTAGTAAATATTGAAGTGCCTGCAAAGAATAAGGAAGAAAAGCAAATATATAATACTTTCGTAACTAATTCTAAGTTAGCGTTTGGGCATAGATTTGGTTTGAAACTTGAAAAAAGAGTTTTTGAAGTTTTGTTGAAAAATAATTTTTAGAAATTGAAATTGTGTTTGGACATGCGTTGTATTTGAGAAAAAATTGAAGTTTTGTGAGAGGAATTTTTTTGACCCCAAAACTACATAATTTGAATTATTATTTAAAAAAAATGATCATATTACATGAACAAACAGTGTTTTCAATTTATTTTTGAAAAAAAAGGCCAAAATCTAGCCAAATGGGAGCTAAGTGTATGATCAAGATTCATGTCCCAAATGGAAAAGAATATTAACAAAAAAAAGGGCAGTAAAGAAGAGGTGGCTACAATAGGAGCGCGCAAAAGAAAGATGGAAAAAAGAGGAACAGGAGGGGGGAATAAGCAGCACAAGAAGTTATTATAAGTCAGCTCTTCCAGAAAGGAATATGGAGAAAAGTTAACCTCAGGTTTCTATAAATAGGAATGTCCAACTTTCATTTACTAGTTTAAGCTGCAGAAATTCTCTTTTTCTTGACATGACCTTTTCACCATCTTTAATTTGGTGGGCTTTGTGGTGGAGTCCCTTTATACCATAGGCTCTCCTAGAGGATCCATAACATTAGATTGGTAAGGTTCTAAGTGGACTCACGATATGAAATTTGTGATCGAACCTATAACTCGTCTGAGTTACTAGATTTGTAATAAAATATTTATATATATTTAATAAATTTTCTAATATAAATACAAAATCTAAACAAAAACTATTGAGTTCATCCGTACCGATACCTAATACTCTAGCTCCAACCCTGATTCTAATATAATGAAAATAAAACCACATCTAGGAAGTTCATGACCTGTTCTTACCTTAAATGCCAAAGGCCTTAAACCTTTGATAGCTTGAGAATAGCCAAACAAGTATAGATTCCATCTACTTTAATTTTCTTTCTGATTAAGATATATTGCAACTCCTGTAAATGCGCAAGGAGTCAGCTGGTTCTTCCCCCATTTCTATATTTTTTAGTATCACTTTCTTTTCTTAATTATTCCTTCTTACATTTGAATCTTTTTCCATCAGCTAGCTGTTTTGATAGTAGTAAAAATGCGAAGGCTCTTCTTACTAATATTTCAATGACCAATGAATTTAGATGGAGAAGCAAGTTCTATTAAACGTTCATGCTAGAAAATAACAAGTATAATATTTCATTTTCATTTTATATAACGCTCGTCTTTTCTTGTCTATTTAAACAAGAATCAATTTAACTCTCTTAATGACATGCTCTTTAGTCACAGAAAAATTATAACAAATTGAAGACATTAGTTATTAATGTTCTTTTCGCACTAAAAGTTTTTTTAAAATTTTTTATCTTAAATGTTTGTGACTAATCAAATATCATCATATAAAATTAATCTGGGAATATGACATTTTTCAATATAACTAATATGGTGCAAATTGCATACACTACGCAATAAATTTGTGGTTAGGGTCATATCATTAGCCTGTCAAATCATCTTTATCCCTCTTTCTCAAAACGACTTCTTTTCTCCCTTTTTTTTCGCCCCTCAAACAAAGCAAATAGACTATTCTCTAGCTGCTAATTAGCTAAACAATGACTTTAACTCGTTGTGCCCAGAGGAGAATAACCTTTATCTCTCTTCTCTTTTCTTTGTTTCCATCTTTAATTTAGACTTCTTTTTTTGGTTTTTTATCCCATATTCGGTATTTATTGGAGTTCGATTAAATTCAAATTTATAATAGGAAGTCTCACATTGAGAGTACGATGACTCCATACTCAGGATTCGAATTTGAGATCTTTAGTTAAAGATGAAAGAATATCATTCAACCACAACTTTTGTTGGTCCCATCTTTATATCTATATGTTCTTACTATATTTTAATCCATTTCCCACTTCCAATGATTTAAAGAAGCTATAGGATAGGTGCATTTGGACCACTATAAATATAGGTTTTGCAGTTCTATGCTCCATACAAATATCCAGCAAGAAACTAAACTATATATTTACTGAGTTACTACTAATAGTTTTCACTCAATCTATTTCCACTCTTTCTCCTCTTCATTATATTATATGGCTCAAATGACAGATCCCCTTGTGATTAGTAGGGTGGTTGGAGATGTTGTTGATTATTTCTCTCCAAGTGTTAAGATGTGTGTTATTTATAACCCCAGTAAGCATGTCTATAATGGGCATGAACTCTTTCCATCCTTTGTTACCTCTAAACCTAAGGTTGAAGTTCATGGAGGTGACATGAGATCCTTCTTTACACTGGTAATTAATTCACACTACTTCAATAGTTTTCTTGTTCTTATATTTTATTATCTATCTATATATATATAATAAAGGAGCGGCAAAGCCACCATATAAATGACAAATGTAAACTTTTAGGACAAAACTCCAAAAAAGTTGGAGTTTTAAAATTATTTTATATATAAAATAAATAAATAAATAAATAAACTATCAATTCAAATTGGGGAGTAGTTTCTTACTAATATGATAGCTATATCTATATCTATATCTATCTATATATGTAAAACATTTATATGATGCCAAGTGGCATAACCACTGATAAGATTTTTAAATTTGAATATGAATGAATTTTAAATGAAGTTCTAACTTCTTAAAAATAAACCCTAATATAGGTTACTATTTTTAGTAATGATTGAAATTATTATTAAAATATTTTGTTGAAAACAACATAGAGATAAAATTTGATTATTAAATTTATGTATTACAACAATAATAATTATTGAAAATATTGCTAAAATTTTCATGAAAGGATTCACCCATAATTATTAGTATAATAGAAAACTAAAAAATTATTAAGTCTAAAGTTCTAGATCTCTATATTTATAAACGTATAAACTGTTATTTTATTTTCTGAAAAAAGCAAAAATACTGAAGAGAAAAATGATAAAAATATTTTAAAATATGTAAGTCATGTGCAAATAATAAAGTGAACAAATGATGTAGTAGTATACTGAATAAGATATGTTTTTTTGTCATAAAATAAGTATATGCATAACTCATCTCAATAATTTGCTGACTCCATCTGAGTCAAAATATCTTCTAAATTCAAGCGAAGATAATTATCTATCGCATTATTTTTTTATCATTAATATAAGGCAAGACGAATCTATATCTCATATGGGACTTTTTAAATAGATACATCTTTATAAATGAACCACTTTATGAGTTTTATCACGAATTACAAGTAAGAATAACTTGAAGATTGAAAGAATTTTTGGATTTATTTAATTATAATATATTTTTATTCATTTTAAATTAATTTATATTTTTAAATTATTTGTAGCAACCTATATAATTATGATATTTGAGTATTATCTTATAAGTTATTTGATGATTGTCGTTTGATTTAATTATTGAACTATTACTACAGGGGACATAAGATGATAATTATAATTTTGTAGAAACATATGATCTAATGTGCTCAAATAAATTACTATCATACTTTGATATGACTAATATTCTTTAATAATTTTTGCGCATCGGGCGGGTACTAATACTAGTTCTTAAAAAAAGGGTAGCGCGATGCACAAAGCATTCCGCATTCACACAGGATCCTAGGAATTGGGCCGCACCCCACAGTCTACCCTAATGCAAACATTAGCGACTACTTTCACGGCTCGAACTCGTCACTTATAGATCATACAGAGACAAATTTACTGTTGCTCCAAGTTCCCTTTCTTATTTTATTATTCTTATAATTTCTATTCTTATATTGTTATAAATTATTTTTTTCTTTTTGATAGATCATGACTGACCCTGATGTTCCTGGTCCTAGCGATCCATATCTTAGGGAGCACTTACATTGGTATGTATCATACTATCATCAACTTTGAAAGCTTAAAACACTGTAAAGTTGATGATTCACACCAAGATTTTAATCGTCGTCGTGTTACTTCCATATAAATCAGTATCGAGAAGTATGTGGCCATCACTCCATCAATGACACCAAAATGAAATAAAGAATCCCTATATCAATACAATATAAATTAATCTTAAACATGAAGTTGACTTTAAAATGGATAAATTGTTTCCACTACTAAGCTTAGCGTATAAATTAGTCCTTTGACTTTCAATTTTGTATAATAATGCGAAGCTTTTTTTCTTGTAAATGCAATTTTTGTCCTTGAGGGTTTGCAACTTCTTTTTTAAGGAAAAAAGAAAGACTAAAGTTGTGTGACACTAAAACCAAGAGTTAGCTTAATACTTCATGGACACACGTTAGCATAAAACATATAACCGATATTCAAAATTACAAAAATGATAGAATCATAATTTTTGTTTCTATTTAAAAAGGAAGTAAGCCAAATTACTACTAACATAGTGGACTTAAAGGGTATTAATTTTTTGTTATTTTAATGATATCTGTTCATGACTTCTTGACTACTTCTACTCCTTTATATCAATCAAATTATAATTTACTTCGTTTGACTATCTAATTTACAGGGTAATTACAGACATTCCAGGCACTACAGATTCCTCGTTTGGTATGGAATAATATTGTATTCCTTTTTTACTTTTCTGCCTAGCATTTCTAAATAGAGTAGTCCGATACACGAAATATCTCACTTTACGCAGGATCCAGAAATAAAGGACCATACCCCAATTGGGTGTAATATAAGTAGTCATGGGCGCATGCAGTATTTTAGTGACGGGTTTAATTGCACTCATAATTTTGGACGCTTAGCATAAAGTAGTAGATATGTATCCATAACTTCAAAAATATAATAGGTTCAATGTTAAAAATTTCAAAAAAGATGAACTCATAGAGTTTAAATCATGATCCGCCTCTGTAGGCAGTCTACCCTAATGAAAGAATCAGTGGCTGATTTCACAATTCAAAACCGTAACCTATGAATCACATAAAGCCAACTTTACCATCGCTCCAAGACTCGCCTTCTTCTGCCTAACATTACTACTGCTAATAAAGAGAATTTTAATAAAACTACTAATGCTAATTATTATTCTTTGCTAAAATCTTCATCAGGAAAAGAAGTGGTGGGCTATGAAATGCCAATGCCTAACATTGGAATCCATAGGTTTGTGTTTCTGCTCTTCAAGCAGAAGAAGAGGCAAACAGTGAGCGCACCATTATCCAGGGACCGATTCAATACGCGGAAATACGCAGAAGAAAATGAGCTTGGCTCTCCAGTTGCTGCTGTTTTCTTCAACTGCCAAAGGGAAACCGCGGCCAGAAAGCGTTGATAAAATCAGAAATATTATAGTCGTATCTTTTATGTAGTAATGTAAGAGTTATTGCTAGAATAAGACCTTTTGGGGTAATGTTATTCATCATCTGTTGAATAACTAAAACTTCAAAAGAATGTACTTTCATAATCAAAGTTAGTGGCATGTAATATGACCATTCATAGTAATTATGTTTGATCTTACAATTAAAATAGCATGCGTGTAAATAAAGCTTCGTGTTTTTCTTTTTTCTCAACAGACAACGTTCTTTAGTTCGCTACATAGTCTTGTCTATCCATCCTAAACAGTTATCCAATTTGCGATTTGTTGGTCATACTGATTTTAGATGAATATATTCCTAATTTCAAAGTTACAATTATATATAGAGCAATTGATAGCCAAGACAGGATTCACTCAGGGAACTTTTCCAATTAGGTATCTTGAGCTTCCCCTATCTTCCAAGAAATGGAACAAACTGGATTGCTTTTAGCTGTTGGTTACCAAGAGAATCAAAACAGCATACTCAAAGCAACTTTCATATGCAGGCAGACTCCAAGTAATACATTCAGTTTTTTTCCTCATCTATAACTTTAATTTTTGGTGACAGTGTTCGTATTGCCTCAAGGTGTAGTGAGTTGATAAAATATGTAGAGAATACTTATGGGGAAGTACAGAAGAGAGGAAGAAGATAGCACTGGTGCCATGGGAAAAGATATGCTTTTCTAAGTAGTATGGTGGATTGAATGTTAAAGGAAGTAAATACTGGAATGTTGCTTCTGTTATGTAAAACTTCTTTGGAAGCTGATTGAAAAGAAAGAGTCTTTATGGGTTAAGTAGGTTCATGGTCTATATATAAAATCAGATGCAAATATTTGGACTCATAAAGTCCCATTTGACTGCAGTTGGTATTGGAAAAACTGAACTCTTTGAAAAATAAAATGCAAGGAAGGTATATGCTGGGACATTATACATTAAATAATAGAGGAGAATACTCAATTACCAGGAGCTATAATGTATTGGTAGGAGATTTAAATAGATTGCACACTGCTGATCTTATATGGAGTACAATTGCACAACCAAAGCACAGGTTCTTTATGTGGCTGTGGGCACAAGGAAGGCTACTTACAAAGAAGAGGTTGCTGAAAATGCATGTGCATGTGGATAATGTATACTGCTGCTTATGTGAGGCCCAAACTGTTGAGACACACAAGCATTTGTTTGTAGAATGCCACTGGTTAAAGATTGTTAGATCAGAGATTATACAATGGACAAATGTACAACTATAGGAAGGAGACATAGAGCAGACACTAGTAAATACTAAAAAGATACTCCTTCTGTTTCAATTTATGTGAACCTATTTTTTTTTACTCTGTGCAAAAAAGAATGACCTTTTTCCTTATTTGAAAACAATTTACCTTTATACAATGATTTATAGCCACACAAAATATATGTGCCTCATTTTATACTACAAGGTCAAAAGTCTTCTCTCTTTTCTTAAATTTTGTATCCAGTCAAATGAGTTTACATAAATTGAAACGGAAGAAGTACGATGTACAGAGTCCAAGAAAGTAGTTGTGGCAGCCAGTTTTAGAGCAATGGCCAAAAATTCGAAGCGGTTCAAAGGCATAATTGCAAATACTGATGAGGTAGTAGCAGGGGCATAAGTAGATTTTTTATAAGTGGTATCAATATTTATAGAAGAGCGGAGAATAAATAATATTAATTAGCAAGAAATAGTCTTAGTCCATTAGTTTTGTTGAGTATTAATTTAGAAGATCGAGGTCATGAGTTCAGTTCTAGATGTCACGACCCAAAATCCAACTAGTCGTGATGGCACATAACTCACTCGCTAGGTAAACCAACTTCCAATTATCCAATTTCAATAATAATAATTAAAGCAATTTAAGTGAATAAAGATCTTAATCTTATACAATCCCCAAGAGCTGGTAGTACAAATCATGAGCTTCTAACAATAGTATACAAAGCGGAAATGAAATAAATACATAGTCTTTTTGAATAATACATAAACAGAGCTTTTATAAATCTAAGGCTATCCTGAACAAGAGGCAGCTACAACAGGAACGTAGGTACATCTTCAAGTCCCGCAACCATCGAGCACAGTAACAGCAGCAGCCAACATCTGCACGCAATGTGCAGAAGTGTAGTATCAATACAACCGACCCCATGTACTGAGTAAGTAACAAACCTAGCCGTAGATTGAAAGTAGTGACGAGCTTCTACCAAGGTTGGATCCATAACCAATAGTCCACAACAGTCCATAACAATATAAAGCAAATATTACCAGAAGTAACTCAGAGATAAAATGTTCAGCCAAATCATGATTTCAAAAATAATAGTTCTTCCTTTCAAATACATCAGTGAAAACCCATATCGTTTGCCGAAATTGCCAAAAATATGAAAAATTTGAAAACAATAATTTCTCCCAAAATCTTTTCAATAATAAATAAGATATTTCATTTTCCTTCCGGATAACCCATGTAAAACAAATGTCTCACTATGCCCATCTGTAAAAAAATAATGTGTGAGATCATGAATGGTGTGATGTTGTACAGCATGAGGAAAAATACTTCTCTATGCCTGTATATCATATGTGCATGCCAATGCGATGCAACTCAGTGATAAAATCATAAACATCCCCTCGGGCAGAACATCACTAATATACAGCCCCTCGGGCAAACCTCACAGTCACTCATGCCTCTTGGGCATACCTCACAGTCACTCATGCCACTCGGGCATACCTCACTGTCACTCATGCCACTCGGGCATACCTCACAATCACTCATGCCTCCCAGTCACTCAGCACTCGGCTCTCAGTACTCGGCACTCAGCACTCGCACTCAGTAGGTACCTGCGCTCAGTGGGTGTGTGTACAGACTCCGGAGGGGCTACTTCAGCCCAAGCGTTATAATCTGCACGGACAACTCACGTACTGCACGAACAACTCACGTGCTGCACGAACAACTCACGTGCTATAATCATAAAGTATATAAAGCATGCTACAGGCGGGCAGCCCCATCCACATAATAATCCTCACAATCAGGCCCTCGACCTCACTCGGTCATCAATATCTCCAGTCTCTCGGGCTCACAATGTCATAAAAATAGCCCAAAAATGATGATGTGATGTATCAATAAATAACAACAGAAACTGAGATATGATATGCAATGAAATGAATATGGCTGAGTATGAATTTTTAATTTAAAACAAATAGTTCACAGTAATATGAGCTCTGTGGGTCCCAATAATACTGGCACATAACCTCAACATGATTTTTAATATACTTTTCAGCTCAATTTCTTTAACTCATAAAACCGCATAGAAAATGCCAAGATCATTTAACTACAAAATTCCACAGTAATAATTATGTCACAATTTCTATAGTGCACGCCCACACGCCCGACACCTAGCATGTGCGTCACCTCCCAACAATTCACGAAATACATATATTCAGGGTTCATACCCTCAACTCCAAGATTAGAAGAGTTACTTACATCGAACAAGTAGAATCCAATGTCGAGCAAGCTAAACAATGCTCCAGAAATCCCATTATGCGCGTATCAACTCCTGAATGACTCGAATCTACCACAATTAATTTGATTCAGTCCACACATTTTATAGGAATTAATTCCATATCAAAATGCTAATAGTATCCACAAAATCCGAAATTACGCCCCAAAAATCACCCGTGGGGCCCATATTTCAAAATCTAACGAAACTCACAAAATACGACAACACATCCAATTACAAGTTCAACCATACTAATTTCACTCAAATCCGACTCCAAATCGGTATTCAAACTTGAAAAATTCGTTTATGACATTATAGAAATTTGCTTCTATTTCTCTTGAAGATTCAATAATCTTACACCAAAAATGAAGATTGATTCATGGAATATAATCACAAGGAAGTTAAGAACACTTACCCCAAGTTGTGCGGAAAATTTTCTCTCCAAAATCGCCCAACCCGAGCTCCAAAATCCGAAAATGGGTGAAAATATCGAACCCTCGAATTTAAAGGATTCTGCCCAGCACTTTCGCAGATGCGGCCAAGAGGTCGCACCTGTGACCCTCACTTCTGCGGAAAACAACTCGCTTTTGCGAGAATAACATTGTCCAGCAACACCCGCACCTGCGGATACCATATTCCGCTTCTGTGATGAGCTTCGCATCTGCTCTTCCAAGTCTCGCATTTGCGTGCCCGCAAGTGCGCGACAAAATCCGCTTCTGCGGTCCATTCCAACCATGCCATCCTTCGCTTCTATGATCCACTGTCTGCATCTGCTGACTCGCATCTGCTGACTCGCATTCTTACGCAGATGCGAACACACCAGAATCAGCAGCCTTCAGCAGCAGCAACATGAAGAAGAATGATCCGAAATCAAATCCGAAACATACACGAGCCCCTCGGGACCTCGTCCCGATATACCAACAAGTCCCATAACATAACACGGACCTACTCGAGGCCTCAAAACACACATAACAACATCAAAGCGACGAATCACACCTCAATCGAAATCATTGAACTTTGAAACTTCAACTTCCACAACCGATGCCGAAACCTATCAAATCACGTCCGATTGACCTCAAATTTTGCACATAAGTCACATTTGACATTACGGACCTACTCCAACTTCCAGAATCGAAACATTTGACCTCTTAGAGAAAAATTAATAACTTAACCAACGTGCCAAGCAATAGTGTATGTCAAGTGGTGTCATTTTCTTCATGTTATTATTTTCGTACAGTATTATTACATATATCTCATAAAATTTTTTGATAAAGCAGTATTACATGACACCGCTTCGTTTCACATGTAGGACATATTAAAACGAAGCCACAGAAAGATTAGGTTCCCTTAGAATGTCTAAAATGGCACATAGTTGTAAGGAGTTCTTGACGAGGCTTATATGTATATAGTGTTTGCTTAGAGGTTTAACATTCATAATACTCTTCTCGGAAGGTGGTTATGAATTTAAGTGCTTTCTAAGCGTATTTATTTTGTTACCAATGGTAATTTTAACAGTTGTTACCAATAAAAAGTTGCAAGTACATTATTTTTAAAAATAAAATAAAAGAATCACATGATTTTATTTACAAGTTAAAAAAATTGATCCGAAATACTACAATGAAAAATATCATATCGACTTAGGAAAAATGAACTGATATAGTCTAAGTAAGGGTGTACAAAGAAAACCGATAAACCGCACCAAACCGATAATCCGAGTCAAACCGAAAAAAATCCGATTGCGTTTTGGTTTGATATTGAAAAAAAAATTACCATAATTGATTTTTTTTGGTTTTAACTAAAAATATCCAAACCGAAACAAAAACCAACTTGATAATATATTTATATAATTTTTATAATATTTTATACATATAAATATTTATTGTAATATAATTTATAAATATTTCTTAAATTTTTTTACAGTTTTATCTTTTAATGTATTATTTCAAGTTTGGACTTAACATTCTTGAATGGTAAATAAATTTTATAGCCCATAAATGTAGTAACTCAAACAAAGTTCAAATCAATACTAATGTAACGACCCGGCCTGTCGTTTTGAGTGTTCTAGCTCCGACCCCTATTTATTGCCTCCTCTATGCTATATCGTGGTCATGTAACTTGGCGAGGTGTTTGGTTTTAGTTTCGGGTGAGTTTCGGAGTGTAATGGGACACATAGTCCCTAAGTGGGAGGTTTAAGTTGTAAGAGTTGACTGTAGTTTAACTTGTGTGAAGATGAATCTAGAATGAAGTTTTGATGGTACCAATAGCTCCATATGGTGATTTTGGTCTTAGGAGTGTGTCCGAATGTTGATTTGGAGGTCCGTAGGTCGTTTCAACATAAATTGGCGAAAGTTAAAAAATGGAGGATTTTGGAAAGTTTGAACGTGAGTTGACTTTATTGATATCAGGGGGATCCCGATTCCGAAAGTTAGAATTGGTCTGTAATGTCAATTATGACTTGTGTGCGAAATTTGAAGTCAATCGGAGTTGTTTTTGTATGAATCGACATTAGTTTTGAAATTCGAAAGTTCATAAGTTTCTTAGGCTTGAATCGATGCACGATTCGTGGTTCTAATATTGTTTGATGTGATTTGACGCTTCAAGCGTGTTCGTATGATGTTTTAGAACTTTTTGGCATGTTTGGTTGAGGTCCCGGGGACCTCGGGGGTGATTCGGATCAAGTTCGACTTCATTCTTCGCTTTGAGAGATTGCTGGTTTCTCAGTCTGGTTTCCTCTTATGCGATCGCGAAAGAGGGGCCGTGATCGCGAAGCTTTAAGACTGGCAGGCGTGAATTTGTTCTATGCGATCGCGAGATGGCTTAAGCGATCGCGAATCTTGGAGGGGCAGTGAATCGCGAATGCGTGAGTGGAACCGCGTTCGCAATGAAAGAAGAGGAGGCGTGGGAAGGTTGACGTGTTGCACTACGCGATCGTGAAAACTTTGAAATATTACTCACCGTGTTCGTGACCAGTTCTCTGTGTTCGTATAGAAGGTTTTGGACTGATGGATATTTTGTTCTTCGCGGTCGCGAAGGAAATTTTGCGATCGCGATGTGTAAATCACTGGGCAGCAGACTTAAATTTCAAAACGAGAGTTTTATCTCTTATTTCATAATTTGGACTTAGAGAGCTCGATGTGAGGCGAATTTTCGGGAGATTTTCAGAGAGATTGTTGGGGTAAGAATCCTAACTCGGTTTTGGTTAAATTACTCGAAAGGTTAACCCAATAGTGAGGTTTCATTACTTCCGAAATCCTGGTGATGGATCTATTATTTTTTTATCATGTAATTAGGGGTTTGAGTTGGAAAATTGGAAAAAATTGTGAAATTAGGCTTAAATTTGGGGTTTTGAAAGGCGATTTGAGGCCGGATTTGAGTAATTCTTGTATGGTTGGACTCGATATTGAGTGGGTGTTCAGATTTTGTAATTTTGGTCGGGTTCTGAGACGCGGGCTCGGGTTGACTTTTGAGTTGACTTTTTATTTATTCGTAAAGATCGTGATTTTATTGTTCAAATTAGTTTCCTATAGTTTATATTTATAGTATGAAATTGTTTTGGCTAGATTCGAGCCGTTCGGAGTTGGATAATCGAGGAAAATTCCTTCTACTTGATTGAGTTAGCGCGATTTGAGGTAAGTGACTTGCCTAACCTTGTGTGTGTGGGGGGGGGGGGATTCCCCTTAAGGTTTGTATTGTTTGTGAAAATTGTGATGTGTGGAAGCCTTGTACGCAAGGTGACGAGTGTGTACACAGGCTAAATATGAAAATTACCGGTTTTATCTATGTAGATTTCTTTCGTGCCTTAATTGAGTTATCTTAACATGCTACGTTCATCATTCTTAGTCTATTTTCACATGTCTACTTGTTTTATTCTCTTACATGCTAATTGCCCTACATGTTTAGTTGAAGTTCTTGTTTTCTTATTCCGTATTCATTACTTAATTGTTGAATTCTTTACTTGAAGTTGTTACATCGTGGAATATCTTGTTGTTGAAATTGTTATTGAGATATAAAGGTCGTGATTCACATTAAGGCAAAGTATTAAGTTGTGAAATACCATTCTGTTGAGTTGTTCGTTCCGGTTGTTATTGTTGAGTCTTGTACTTTGTGGTTGATCCATGGGATCTTTACTGTGAAATTACTGTTATTGTTTGGTTTCTCTAGCAAGTTGTGATATTGGGCACTTGAGGTGCGATCTGTGGTACGTTGTGATATTGATATGCATGCGGTGGTATAAGATTTTGGGGTTGAAACACATGTGGTGAGATAGTTGGGCTTGATACGCGTCGCTAGTAGGGGAACTACTAAAAGTCATGCGGTGTGATAAGGTGGGCTAAAACGTGGGATGCTATTTCAGGAAAATGATTTTCAAAACTAAATGTAAAGGCTCTCGCGGTGATCTAAGGAAAGATTGTGAGTTATTCTTGTGATGTGAGACTACAAGGCGGTACCTCGGTAGTGACCCTTGTTGATATTTCTCTATTGTTGTACTTGTCTTTGGTTGTTTTGTTTCCTTAACATGTAAATCCTTATTTTCTTCCGTGATGTATTATTTGTCTTTATTCTGTGTAGTTATGTTTTGGCATACTCCTTACTTGTTTCATTTCCATTGTCATTATTATTATATTGTTAAATATTTCGTCCTGTTTCTTATTATTTCCAGTAGGGCCTTGACTTGACCTCATAACTACCCCACTGAGGTTAGGCTTGGCACTTACTGGTTACCGTTGTGGTGTACTCATGCTACGCTTTTGCACATTTTTTGTGCAGATACAGGTACTTCCTACCAGTCTGGGCGTCAGTGAGTAGAGTCCGTGCGTGGAGACTTCAAGGTACACCTACCAGCGTCTGCAGGTCTCGGAGTCCCCCTCCACCTGGATTATTTTATTTCCTTGTTCTTATTTAGACACTATTGTATAAAGACATTTAGTATCACTTCATAGAGCTTGTGACTTATATTTTACTGGGTTTTGGAAGTTGTACATGTTGAGTTGCATATTTTATTTTATTTAGTTGTGGAAGTTTTGAATCTTTAAATTATTATTTCAGTTGTTCCGCATGTTTGTTAGGTTTACCTAGTCTTAGAGACTAGGTGTCGTCATGACACCCTACTGAAGGAAATTGGGATCGTGACAATTAATGGTAACAAAAAAAATCCAATTATGATGATAGTGTTGGATATCTAATTTTTAGTTTTGCATTGGGTTATAATGAAAATGCATAACTTAGTTTATCTTTTTCTTTAGTGCTTAGTTATGTAATTAATAGTACTTATTAGCTATACTTATTTTAGCATGACCTATATAGTATTTTTAGATTATGTTAATTTTTATTATAACTTAATAATTAGCAATATTTGCTTTTTGCAATTGTATTATCTTTGTTATTGAATATTTTAGTATAATGCTATGACTTAGCTATTTTTTTGAAATATATATTATATAGTTATATCTTATTAGGACTAAAGAAATATTTGGAATACAAGTTACATTTTGTATTGTAAAGACCTTACTGGAAAAATCAGAAAACTCGAAAAAACCCGAAAAACCCAAGAAAACCCGAAATTGAAAAATCTGACTATGTTGGTTTGGTTTGGTTTATAGATTTAAAAGCCCGACACCATTGATTTTGTTTGGTAATTAAAAAATTCGAACCAACCCGACCTACGTACACCCCTAAGTTTAAGTACTCATTCATGTGATACATTTCACTTCTCAATATTCAAACAATATGAAGTTTGATCAATATTTTGAAATGCAATTTTTAAAAATATTAAGTTGAACTAATCCAATTTAGTTTTAAAGATAAGTCGAATTAACTCTCGATAAGCAAAATACCTCATATAAATAAAAATTGAAGAGTATTTAAATCCAACAATTGAAGGCAATGAATCGCCAGTAGCCTTAGGTGTAATAAACTCTTTTAGATGATCTCATTAACCCGTGTGAGATATTATCATTTCAAACACTCTCTTGCATGTATGACCGACCCTTAGGTGGGGTATTCGAAAAAGTTCACCAAATTTTTGAAGTTTACACTTGAAGCTAAGTAGGTGTTTGGACATAAAAATTACTATAATTTATTTTAAAGAAATGTAGTATTTAAAATTAAGTTGAAAAATGATATTTAGAATATGAAATTATATTTGGACATGTATTTCACTTAAAAAAATATTATAGTTTTGTGAGTGGTAAAAACAAATCCGACAAATTGGAAAAAGTGGTCAAAACCACTTTTAGATTTTTGAAAAATTCATTTTTAAAAAATCTCTAATAAACTTATAAAATTTTATGGACAAACATATTTTTGAAAAAGATAAGAAAATCTATGGACAAACGGGTGATTTACAAGTATTAGAAGAGGATCTAGATACTTAGTGTAGAAGCTTATGACAATGGATAAAGTATTCCAAAATCTTTATTAACCCTTCTTGTATATGCACCCATAAAAGTAATTCAAGTTCTTGCCTTGATATTGTGGGGTCCATACCTCACCTACTAAAGTAAATAAAAAGAAAAAAGAAAGAGGGGTGATTGACTGAAAGAAAAACAAACCGTGGGCGCCAGTGGTTTGCAATTACAAATTGCAATGAACAAAACTTATCTGTAAACAGCGTGCGTCAGTTATTGAAGCAAAAATGGGCAAACCACATTTTCCTCAAAAAATAAAATGTCGGAATATTCATAAAAGCCTTCAAGTTAATGTCACTCTGCCCATTCATTTCAATAATTTAAGATGAGTTTGGTGGAAATGAGCATCTAAAAGAATTTCTCCAATATAGAGTAATTAAATTAAAGTAATTATGGAAATTTGAAAAGTAAGCTGGAACAGCAGTCCAAATGCATTGTATCACTTAATCAGAGGTTCCTACAAATTATTTTACCATTTTCCTTCTGCAATTTAGTCTTTCTTCATAGTTTTTATCTTTATTTTTTCTCCTCCAACACTTTAATTCATAGTAGTTCAACGTAATTTCTTGCTAATTTTAGTTCAAAATTTGAGGAATGTCTCAATGTTTTGCCTCAAATTTGATTACACCCCGCTACATATCGAGAAACCTAATTCATTGAATAATTTTCTCAAACACCTGCAGGCAGAAACTAAACCAAAAACACAGAAGCATCGCGCATAGAAAGAGAAGAGCACGGAGACAATGGAAATAATATAGTATAAGATGATCTCACCCGGAAGTGATCAAACACAAATTAGTAGCAGCAAGAAAGCCGAAGAACAGAGCGAAACTAAACAGAGTATAAACTGATTGAAAATTGTACGGGGAACAAAAGTAAAATTTGATATTGCCCACCGTTTACCCAAAAGCGGAAACAACAGATGGCCTTCTCTCAGAACCGTGAGTCAGCAGATCCGAACAGGAGCAATTTGGTAAACCTGATTTTTAAGAATGAAACAGAAATCCAAAAGGCTGCGTACTTGGAAGCTGAATATTTCCGATTTTTTCGTGATTTGAAATCCAGCGTAGAGATAACTGTCTTATAGAGTAAGAGATAATGTGATATAAAATTACCAAGATATCCACTGAGCATAAGCAGACATGTTGACGGAGACTGCTTTACTCTCTCTTATATAGAATAAGAGAAAGAGAATTATGTCCTTCCGCCGCCACCCGTTATAATATTGTCTCAGGTTACGATACACGCACCTGAATGGATGGAATTGCGCATTGTGCGCCTCCTCTAGAATCGTCTCTCAGCCATCAACATTAGGTGGCACGAAAATAATTTAGTTTTTACCAGCATTTACACATACCAAAATTTATGGGTTTTGGCAGAAGACGGAGAGACAGATACGCATTTACACATACGCATGCAGAAGGAATGCCTGAAAACTAATAAAAAGATTAACCCAATGTTTGACACTGCCTAAAAAGCATATGGGTATTGACGCAGTTAACGCAGAAATTGCCAAGTTGCAAAATCCTTTATACGTAATGTACGTCTGCAAGCACATGAATTGAAGTTTTTCTTACCCAATATATTTCCAAGAACTTTTTAGTTTGCTCTCTTTTGATAATTCGAGCTCGCAATCTTATAGTTAGAGATAGAGGATACTTACCATTTAAATAATGCTCTCATGTCCTGAGTTAACGTCATTCTTTCACAATAATGATTGCGTATTGTGTGTTTAATGACGTATTTATTTTTTACTAAAGAAATTAGGAAAAATGAAATAAAGAACTTAATGTAGTTTGTTTGAAACAAATTTACGCTACCTGCTTTTAGGGGGGCTTTAAGGGGCTACGAACAAACCGCACCAATCCGATAATTCGAGTCAAATCGAAAAAAAAATTCGATTATAATTTGGTTTGATTGGTTTGGTGTTGGAAAAAAAATTGACGATGTTTGGTTTGGTCTGGTTTTAACTAAAAAAGGTCAAACCGAAATCAAATCAACCCGATATTATATGTATAGAAGTTTTAAATATATTTAATACATGAAAATATTTATTGTAGTGTAGTTTATAAATATTTCTTATGCTTTTTCATAATTTTATCTTTTAACGTATTATTTCAAGCTTGGACTTATAATTTTTGGATGCTCTAATAAGTTTTATAGTCCATAAATGTTAGTAACTCAAATAAATCCTAAACCAAAATCAAATCAATACTAATGATAATAAAAGACATTCAATTCAATTGCACTATGAATGAAAATAATGTTGGATATCTATTTTTAGTTTTTTCATGATTTAGATAAAATGCATAATTTTTTTTTTAATGTTTAATCATGTAAATAATAGTACTTATTAGTCGTACTTATTTTAGCAACTTATTAGTAATTTTAAATTATGTTTGTTTTCATTATGGCTTATTAATAATATTTATTTTATGTGATCTTCTCATCTTTATTGTTGAATATTTTAGTACAATGTCATGAATCATATCATATTTATGTTAGTTTATTAAAAAAATACCTTATATAGTTCTGTCTTACTAAGATTAAAGAAATATTTGGAGCACAAATTCTATGTTTTGTGCTATAAAGACTTCATGGAAAAAAAATCAAAATAACCCGAAAACCCAAAAAATCCGAGAAAAACCGAGATTTAAAAATCCGACTTTTATTGGTTTAGTTTGGTCTTTAGATTTAATAACCCGATATAATTCATTTGGTTTGGTAATTAGAAAATTCGAATCAACCGGACCTATGTACATCCCTGCCTGCTTTCTTGCATTACTTCATAGTGGAAAATATTTTCCTCTGCATTAAACTTAGAGCCCGTTTGGACATAAGAAATTTTTTTTTTTCAATTTTTTTTTCTAAAACAATGTTTGGTTATCAAAATCTTATAATTTTTCCTATCTAACTTGAAAATGGGAAGGTTGCTATTGTTTAGTTGCAAAATATGTTAAAAAGTAGACATCCAAATATGTTGCAAAAATTATAACCAAAACACAACTTCATCTTTAATTCAAATTTTAGTGAAATTTTTTTTTTTTTTTTTTGGAATTCATGTACAAACGCCTACTTAAATTCTTCTTACATTAGGTTCACACACTAATTATGCAAAAAGATAATATAAAGAGATTGCTATGCGATGTCAATAAGGAAGAGATTTTTTAGTTTTTTAAAAAATCGTGAGTCTGGAAGCGCATGTTTAGCAAGGATAGCTAATGTGCGCCAACAAAGATGACTCGCCAGAAATGTAATCTGAACCCTAATTCGCAACAATCGAAGTCGCCTAACAATAATGAGGAGAGTATTAATCGAATGGTAACGCCTGAAACGGGAATCGCACAACAACTAGCTCCGGTGCAATTGCTACACTGGATGTCAGGGATGGGGAGTGCACCGACAATCATGCAAGCTCCGCCGCCTAAGGAAGCTGAAATTCCTAAATTAACGGAGAACACTATAGCTACGACAGTAAGGAAATTGACCTATTCTACTGGATCTGGGGAAGCAAAGAGAACCATGGCAGATATGGTCAAAGGAAACAGAACAATGCAGCAAGGATTACAACTCAATTTCTACCCGCCTGAGGTTAGCGATGGAGTAAAAATTGTTAAGCTGAATCAGAAGGAAATCGAGCTGCAATGTCAAAAATGGGAATCGGCACTCATAGGGTACGTCATGGGAGAGAATCCAACTTTCAAAGAGATGCTGAAATTTGCTTACGGGGTGTGGAATTCAGTCACTACACCTAAGGTACTCTTACATGACGATGGTTACTTCATATTCCGATTTGAATCAGTAGAGGATAAATTGCAAATTATGGGAAAGGGACCATACACTTTCAATAACAGACTTATGGTGCTGAAGAACTGGGAACCTGATTTTGAGTTTGACAAAAAGCCTATGCGTGTGATACCACTGTGGGTCACATTCCCAGGTTTACCTATCAAATGTTGGGCTGAGGAAAATCTTGGAAGAATTGCGAGTTGCTTGGGAAAGCCTATATGCACAGACAAACTCACAGCTCAGTGTGAACAAATATCCTATGCTCGCGTGTTGATAGAAATGGATATTACACGGCCCTTACCAGATGCACTGAATATAGAGTATCCTGATGGTAGCATAAGGGAGCAACTAGTAGACTACGAATGGAAGCCCAAATTATGCTAGGAATGTAGTCAATTTGGCCACTCCAATGGTGAGTGTAAATTGGAACAACAAGCAGAGAGGCAAATGAAGAAGAAGAAGGGTAAGAAGCAGAAAAGGGAGTGGAGAACTAAAGTTGTCACAACTGAGGAGATAGATCCCCCTAATGCTGGCAAAGTAACTAATGACAAAGAGGAGCCACATGAAGATCTACAGGAGGTTCAAATACAGGTTGGGGAAAGAGGCAAACAAGCAAGGGTATATCATGGTAGATCAAGTAAAGAAGACCAACCAACAATTGATTATGAGGAGTTGACAAAGAGAAATAAGTATGCCACATTGAGGATTCAAGAGAGTGAGCCTCCCGATATCAATGGAGGCACTGAACATAGCCAAACGCAAAGGAATAACAAAGGGCATACTCCAACCACTATACCACCATCATGATATTCAGCACATGGAATATAAGAGGACTAAACAAGTCCTTTAAACAGAGGGAGTTTAAAACTTTTTTAACAACAAATAGAATTGATATGGTAGGGTGTTTGGAGACTAGAGTTAAATAGAGTAGAGCAAGGAGTATACAAAAGAAGATAGGTCAAGATTGGGAGTTTACTGATAACTACTCTGAAGCACCTAATGGTAGAATCTGGTTGGGCTGGAAGGAAACAAATGTGAATCTAGTCGTATTGAAGCTATCTTCACAACTGATTCACTGCCATATACAAGATAGAAACTCTATTCCAGAGCTATATAACTATTGTGTATGAGCTACATACTATAGCTGATAGAAGACCTTTGTGGGATCAATTGAGGAACATCAACGCAGCAACTAGAGGTCCTTGGTTGATCATGGGGGACTTTAATAGTGTCTTATCAGTGGAGGACAAAATAAATGGGACACCTGTGCACCAAATTGAAGTATTTGATTTCAAGCAATGCATCAGTGACATTGGTGTAGGGCTAATAAACAAGAAAGGGGCTCAATTTTCATGGAGTAATAAGTGGAGGGCTGAAGATAGGATATACAGTCATATAGACTAGGTGTTTGGTAATGCTGAATGGTTCTGGTCTTATGCAGGAGTTGAAGCAATCTATCTAATGCCCGGATGCTCTGACCACACACCTATTCTATTAAAAACTGTAATACATAGGGTGCCTGTTAAGAAGCCATACAGATTATTGAATCTCCTGTTGCAACAGGAGGAGTATAAGGAAGCAGTGAAATATATATGGGGTCAAGCAATACAAGGGCACACTATGTACACCATTTGTAGGAAGCTAAAACTGCTGGAGACACATACTAGGGGACTACAAAGGAAATACTCATCAGTGAAGGTGAAGCTCAAACAATTGAGGGAGGACTGTAACGAACCGGCTGGTCGTTTTGAGTATTACAATCTCATTTCCCCATTTACTTCTCAAATTGTACTTTACAGTTGTTGTGTGAATTGCCGGGGGTAATTGGTTCGGGCCCAGTGGAGGTTTGAAATGAATTGGAGCACTTACTTTCAAGCTTTAAAGCTTAAGTTAAAATAGTGACCGGATGCGGACTTATGTGTAAACGACCTCGGATTCGAATTTTGATGATTCCAATAGCTCTGTATGGTGATTTCGGACTTAGGAGTGTGTCCGAAAAATTATTTGGAGGTCCGTAGTGAATTTGGCTTGAATTGTCGAAAGTTGAATTTTTGGGAAGTTTGACCGGGGGTTTGACTTTTTCATATCGAGGTCAAAATCCGATTTTGGAAATTGGAATAGGTCCGTAATGTGAAATGTGACTTGTGCGCAAAATTTGAAGTCATTCCGGATTGATTTGATGTGTTTCGGCACAAGATGTAGAATTTGAAAGTTCAAAGTTCGTTGATTTTGAATTGAGGAGTAATTTGTCGTTTCGATGTTATTAGGTGTGATTTGAGGCCTCGAGTAGGTCCGTGTTATGTTATGAGACTTGTTGATACCATTGGTTGAGGTTCGGGGGGCCTCGAGTGAGTTTCGGACGGTTAACGGATTAAATTTGAACTTAAGAAAATGCTGGAACTTCTGCCTACTGGTGTGATCGCACCTGCGAAGATTTTGATCGCAGGTGCGAAGCCGCATGTGCGTGGAATAAGTCGCAGAAGCGGCCAAGAGTGGGACTGGGCAGTGCTCGCAAGTGCGAGGAATTTGCCGCATCTGCGAGGCCGCAGGTGCGAAGGCATTGGCGCAGATGCGGACTAGGGCTGGCGTGAGGCGACCGCAGGTGCGAAGGGGAATGCGCATCTGCGAAGCCCGCAAATGCGAGAATAGTGCTGAAGATGCGAGATTTTAGAGGGCCGGCTATTTTTCGCAGGCGCGCATTTTTGTCCGCAAATGCGGATGCGCAGGTGCGAGCCCAGGCACCGCAGGTGCGGAAATGCCTGGGCAGTGTTTAAAACGAGCGTTCCGAGATTTTTTTCTCATTTTGGACATTTTGGAGCTCGGTTTGGGCGATTTTGGAGAGGAAATTTTCCACACAACTTGGGGTAAGTGTTCTTAACTCTCTTGTGATTATATTCCATTAATTAATCTTTATTTTTGGTGTAAGACTACTGAAACTTCAAGAGAAATAGAAGGAAATTTTTATAATGTCATTTTTCAAGTTTGAATACCGATTTGGAGTCGGATTTGAGTGGAATTAGTATGGTTGAACTTGTAATTGGATGGGTTGTCGTATTTTGTGAGTTTATCGGATTTCGAGACGTGGGCCCCACGGGTGATTTTTGGGGCGTAATTTCAAATTTTGTGGAAAATAATAGCATTTTGATATAGAATTAATTCCTATAAATTGTGTGGACTGAATCAAATTAATTGTGGTAGATTCGAGCCGTTTGGGAGTTGATATGCACATAATGGGATTTCTGGAGCATTGTTTAGCTTGCTCGACATTGGATTCGGCTTGTTTGAGGTAATTAACTCTTCTAATCTTGGAGTTGAAGGTATGAACCTTGAATATATGTATTTCGTGAATTGTTGGGAGGTGACGCACATGCTAGGTGACGAGCGTGTGGGCGTGCACTATAGAAATTGTGACATAATCGTTTCTGTGGAATTTTGTAGTTAAATGATCTTGGCATTTTGCATGCGTTTTATGAGTTAGAGAAATTAAGCTGAAAAGCATATTAAAAATCATGATTGAGGCTATGTTCCAGTATTATTGGGACTCATAGAGGTCATATTGCTGTGAATTATTTGTTTTAAATTGAAAATTCATACTCAGTCATATTCATTTCATTGCATATCATAACTCAGTTTTATGACTCTATTTTGATGCATATAAATGTTTTGGGTCGAATGCCCCGTTTTACTGAAATGCCCGAGTGGCTTGAGAGGTTTATGACTGAGTGAGGCCGAGGACCTGATTTGTGAGGATATTTATGGGATCGGGATGCACGCCGCAGCATGTTGCATATTTATGGGATCGGGCTGCACGCCGCAACATATTTTGATATCGGCTGAGGGCCTGATTGTGAGGATGAGTGTGGATCGGGGCTGCCCGCCTACAACATACTTTATTTTTATAGCACGTGAGTTCTCCGTGCAGATTATAGCTCTTGGGCTGAAGGAGCCCCTCCAGAGTCTGTACACACCCCTAGTGAGCGCAGGAACCTACTGAGTGCGAGTGCTAAGTGACTGGGAGGCATGAGTGATTGTGAGGTATGCCCGAGTGGCAAGAGTGATTGTGAGGTATGTCCGAGTGGCAAGAGTGATTGTGAGATTTGCCCGAGGGGGTGTATATGAGTGATGTTCTGCCCGAGGGACTGTTTATGATTTTATCACTGAATTGCATCGCATTGGCATGCACGCATGACATACAGGCATATAGATGTATTTTTTCTCACGCTGTACATCATCACATCATTCATGATTTCTCACATATTTTTGACAGATGGGTATGGTGATGCATTTGTTTTACACGGGGATATCCGGAATGAAAATGAAACATATTATTTATTATTGAGAACATTTTTGGAGAAATTTATTGTTTTCAAACTATTCATATTATTGACAACTTCGGCAAACGATTTAGGTTTTCATTGATGTATTTGAAAGAAAGAACTAATATATTTTTTTTGAAATCATTATTTGGCTGAGTATTTTATCCCTGAGTTACTTCTGGTATTATTTGCTTTATGTTATTATGGATTGTTGTGGACTATTGGTTTTGGACCCGACCTTGGTGGAAGCTCGTCACTACTTTTCATTTATGGCTAGGTTTGTTACTTACTCAGTACATGGGGTTGGTTGTACTGATACTACACTTCTGCACATTGCGTGTAGATGTTGGCTGTTGTTGTTGCCGTGCTTGATGGTTGCGGGATTTGAAGATGTACCTGCGTTCCTGTTGTAGCTGCCTCTTGTTCAGGGTAGCCTTAGATTTATAAAAGCTCTGTTTATGTATTATTCAAACAGACTATGTATTTATTTTATTTTCGCTTTGTATACTCTATTCTTAGAAGCTCATGATTTGTACTACCAGTTTTTGGGGATTGTATAAGATCAGAATCCTTATTCACTTAAATTGCTTTAATAATTATTATTGAAATTGGTTAGTTGGAAATTGGCTTACCTAACGGGATGGGTTAGGTGTCATCACGACTAGTTGGATTTTTAATCGTGACAAAGTGGTATCGGAGCTCTAGGTTCATAGGTTCTACAAGTCATGAGCAAGTGTCTAGTAGAGTCTTGCAGATCGGTATGATGACGTTCATACTTATCTTCGAGAGGCTATAGGGAATTTATGATATATACTTCCCATTTTTCTTTCCTTAACGTGCGAGATTTATTCAGCTTGAGAAATAAACTTTTTGAATTCCTTTCACATATTCGTATGCGCACATGAGCGCTCGGTATCAGCTGTGCATCGTCGGCTTGCGAGTCTATGAACGAGGTTCAAGGTGAGTATTCTGTGTTTTGGTGATAGGCCAGTCTGGAGGACTTGAGGCCAGGTTTAGACTGCAGCTTAGGCTCGGTAGCTTCGGTTGCAACCTGTACATTTGGATTCATATGTCCGGTAATGTCTCTATAAGTGGAATTTGTAGCTCGATGAACGATAGAATGGCTTTGTGATGAGTATGATGTAACTGCGGGATGTGTTAAGACGATTTGAATGTGACGAGAAGTATTTCCTTGAAATGTAAAGGAAGGCCATTGGGTGCTTTATTTTCGTTTTGATGTGACGTACAATCTCGAGTGTGAATACTTTGAAAGATCTTTTACGTTGTTAAATTTTGGGAAAAATTAAATTCTCGTGTCTGGTTAATGAGTTTGGACTTAGAAAGATTAAGTGATTTTATAGTAATTGTGGTTGCAAAAGGGTATAACAAGATGCCAATTTGAGACTAAGCATGTGGATTATCTCCTGCGGAGTAATCTATGTAGGTGTGTTCCTTATGATATGAGTGGAGGGTTTCTTTTCTGCCAGTGGGGCGCATATGGAGATTTGAATTCGAATCTGGTTGAGAAAGTTGACTTGAGTGTCAAGAGAATGATAACGAGCTTAGCAGATGATTTGGGGGTATTAGAATAGAGTTACTTCTTTGCATGTTGTTGTGCTAATGGGACACGTATCTTTTGGCCCATTTGAGCTGTGCAATTTAGATTTGAGCAAAGTGGGTGACTCCCGAGAAAAAATTCCAGTGGGTTTAAGAATTATATATAGCAATTGAGAATGTTTCCGGACTTATGTATGGATAAAACAAAATACGAGATTTGTGTTTGATGGTGCCTGGACTTGCGGAAATTCTATATGACTATGGATTCTATATTTTTGTGCAAGGAAGGTAAGAAGAACGATTTCAAATTCACATGATGTATTCTCTGAGTGAGTGTTATAGTTGTGGTATTATTGAAGGTGCTTAAGAAGAATACAAGTTGATTATGGGCCGTAGGGCGTTGTGGTTCTATGCTAAGGTTTGTAGGGTGAGTTGTGGTTAAAGATCATAGTATTTTAGCAAGAAGAAGTATCAATCTGGAAAAAAATTCGGAAGGGACTCGGAGAAAATAGGACAACTGGGTAGTAGGTTGGATTAGTATGGTAATGGATATGATCGGTTCTTTGGGTGCTTATGATGTGGGGGTTTTCTACAGGTGCTTTGTGGCAGTACACCTAGACTTGGCGACCTACGTGGCTTGGTCGAATTAGAGAAATTTAGTTTTTAAGGGCTTGATTATGTGCAAATGGATTCCAAAGTATTCTTGATGGTTTCTACCGGTGTGGAGAACATATTGTGTATTGTGATTTCCTCCTGGAAAGAAGCAAGAGAAAGGTTTCTAACTAAAATGATATATAAATTATTGGTGACTCAAAGTTGATAATAAGATTCTTGTGCTCTTCATATGATGACAAGATAGATGTTATGTGTTGTATGAAAGCTAGATTTTTCATGTACAAGGTAGCAGTACAGTCTTGAAGAGAAGGTAACGAATGTTGGACAACATGGACGGTTTCAAATAACTAGATGAATACTATTATTACTTGATGTTGTATGAGAAAGGGTCAGACTTCAGAAGGCGCATTGTATTTTGACTTACGGATGTATAAATTAGTATTGCGGTACTCACATGGTTAATAGACTGTTGATATTCAAATTTTGTCAAGTGGTACGGAAGAACTTTCAAAGTATTTCTCGTGGGATGATCGTGTATGAGAGAAGTATTAGGCATTCGGGAGGTGGAGATGGAATCAAATATGGTGATTCGCGTGTTCTATGAATTTGGAGATTGGGAGTTCCTAGGAGCAGATTGTTTCATGGTTGTGGACTGTGAAGTTGTGGCCGGAGCTAGCCAAATGATAAAATATGTTATGATTCAGTCATTATGGATTTTCGGAAGGATTGTTTTTTCTATTTGTGGGTAACCCGAGTTGATTTGGGGGTCCATAGGCATGCCCAATTAAGATGTGTATTCTACACCGAGCCGGAATAGTTGGCTCCATACTGCTATTATTGAGGGATATGTCATTCGATTGATGTTGAACTTATTCGTGTTCTCAAATGATCTGTCAGTTACTCCTTTATGCCACGAAGAGTTGTGATTCATTGGTTATGTGCACAGATGGTGCGGTTCTAGTTGAGCTTTATAGCGGAATTTGAGTGTGATGAGTACTTGGGTATTGCATGATCGATAGCGTAATGGTTATGTCCTTTCAGGTTTTGTGTGGTATTTTTGTCATTTGCCTCTCTGTGGTTATTGATTTTGAGCGGGGTGGCTCGAGGTATATATTATGGACCAACGCTTGAATGGGGTCACGCATTGCAGCGGAGTTATGTTAAGGTATGAACCTTGTGTTATGATCGGGTGATGGTTCTACGGTGTATGATGAATTTTCAGCGTTTCGTTGTGGAGGTACTTGTTAATCTGGCGGGGCAGTTCTCTCATTTGAGTCATTTTTCATGACTGGGTACATTTGAATTGTTGCGTATAAGTGCGCGGATGGCACGAGTTGTGGCTTTGAGTTATATTGGTGAGGCATGTCTATGGAACAATGTGTTTAGTAATATCAGGTCATTAGACATGGAATGGGTACTATCAGGTTTAATTTCGGTATATTCGGGAGTATAATATTAAAAGTCGGCTCAGAAAGTGATTATGGTTCCGGTTGGGGTGAGAGATCTCCATGACTTATTGGTCGGATAAGGGGTTACGAGATTCTGAGTGTTTCTTTTATCATCAACAGTGTACGAAGGTTTTGGGATGAGGTTTGGTTCGATATGAGTTTAATACTAGTATGCGGTTGGTTTTGGAGTAGTCATTGCGATCAGGAATGGTGCTACGAGCATGCGAGTTGTGTAGTATGCAATGTGATTATATCTGGGGTTATGGCTATAGCATGATACAGCTTGTTCAGGCTTATACAGTGTGTAAATGTAAGATTTGTGTCTTGAAAGAAATTTTAAAGGTTGGAAATTAAACTCCAAGGTTTATGGGCTAAGGTTAAATTAATGAATTTCAGTTGCATTGTGTAGTCAAGCCTTATGTGGGATAGGGTGACGTGGGTTCACCCCCGGGTACGTGTGTGGTAAGATGGAACAGTGATTTGATGGCTTGGAAACAACTCTTGGCATATTCGAGGACGAACGTATGTTTAAGTGGGGGAGAATGTAACGACCCGACCGGTCGTTTTGAGTATTACAACCCTGTTTCCCCATTTACTTCTCAAATTGTACTTTATAGTTGTTGTGTGAATTGCCGGGGGTAATTGGTTCGGGCCCAGTGAGATTTTGGAATAAATTGGAGCACTTAGTTTCAAGGTTTAAAACTTAAGTTAAAATAGTGACCGGATGCAGACTTATGTGTAAACGGCCTAGGATTCGAATTTTGATGATTCCAATAGCTCCGTATGGTGATTTTGGACTTAGGAGCGTGTCCGAAAAATTATTTGGAGGTCCGTAGTGGAATTTGGCTTGAATTGCCGAAAGTTGAATTTTTGGGAAGTTTGACCGAGGGTTTGACTTTTTGATATCGAGGTCGGAATCCGATTCTGGAAATTGGAATAGGTCCGTAATGTGAAATGTGACTTGTGCGCAAAATTTGAAGTCATTCCGGATTGATTTGATGTGTTTCGGCACAAGATGTAGAATTTGAAAGTTCAAAGTTTGTTGATTTTGAATTGAGGAGTAACTCGTCGTTTCGATGTTGTTAGGTGTGATTTGAGGCCTCGAGTAGGTACGTGTTATGTTATGGGGCTTGTTGATACCATTGGTTGAGGTCTGGGGGGCCTCGAGTGAGTTTCGGACGGTTAACGGATCAAATTTGGACTTAAGGAAATGCTAGAACTGCTGCCTACTGGTGTAATTGCACCTGCAAAGATTTTGATCGCAGGTGCGAAGCCGCATGTGCGTGGAATAAGTCGCAGAAGCGGCCAAGACTGGGACTGGGCATTGCTCGCAGGTGCGAGGAATTTGCCGCATCTGCGAGGCCGCAGGTGCGAAGGCGTTGGCCTAGATGCAGACTGGGCCTGACATGAGGCGACCGCAGGTGCAGAGGGGAATGCGCATCTGCGAAGCCCGCATATGCGAGAATAGCGCTGCAGATGCGAGATTTTAGAGGGCCGGCTATTTTTCGCAGGCGCGCATTTTTGTCCGCAAATGCGGATGCGCAGGTGAGAGCCCAGGCACCGTAGGTGCGGAAATGCCTGGGCAGTGTTTAAAACGAGGGTTCCGAGATTGTTTTCTCATTTTGGACATTTTGGAGCTCGGTTTGGGCGATTTTGGAGAGGAAATTTTTCACACAACTTGGGATAAGTGTTCTTAACTCCCTTGTGATTATATTCCATGAATTAATCTTTATTTTTTGTGTAAGATTATTGAATCTTCAAGAGAAATAGAAGGAAATTTCTATAATGTCACAAACCAAAATTTTCAAGTTTGAATACCGATTTGGAGTCAGATTTGAGTGGAATTAGTATGGTTGAACTTGTAATTGGATGGGTTGTCGTATTTTGTGAGTTTGTCGGATTTCGAAACGTGGGCCCCACGGGTGATTTTTGGGGCGTAATTTCGAATTTTGTGAAAAATATTAGTATTTTGATATAGAATTAATTCCTATAAATTGTGTGGACTGAATCAAATTAATTGTGGTAGATTTGAGCCGTTCGCGAGTTGATACGCGCATAATGGGATTTTTGGAGCATTGTTTAGCTTGCTCGACATTGGATTCGGCTTGTTCGAGGTAAGTAACTCTTCTAATTTTGGAGTTGAGGGTATCAACCTTGAATATATGTATTTCGTGAATTGTTGGGAGGTGACGCACATGCTATGTGACGGGCGTGTGGACGTGCACTATAAAAATTGTGACATAATTGTTTCTGTGGAATTTTGTAGTTAAATGATCTTGGCATTTTCCATGCATTTTATGAGTTAGAGAAATTTAGCTGAAAAGTATATTAAAAATCATGATTGAGGCTGTGTGCCAGTATTATTGGGACTCATGCGTTTTATGATTTAGAGAAATTAAGCTGAAAAGCATATTAAAAATTATGATTGAGGCTATGTGCCAGTTTTATTGGGACCCACAGAGGTCATATTGCTGTGAATTATTTGTTTTAAATTGAAAATTCATACTCAGTCATATTCATTTCATTGCATATCATAACTCAGTTTTATAACTCTATTTTGATGCATATAAATATTTTGGGCTGAACGCCCTGTTTTACTGAAATGCCCGAGTGGCTTGAGAGGTATATGACTGAGTGAGGCCGAGGGCCTGATTTGTGAGGATATTTATGGGATCGGGATGCACGCCGCAACATGTTGCATATTTATGGTATCGGGCTGCACACCGCATCATGTTTTGATATCGACCGAGGGCCTGATTCTGAGGATGAGTGTGGATCGGGGCTGCCCGCATGCAGCATACTTTATTATTATAGCACGTGAGTTGTCCGTGCAGATTATAGCGCTTGGGCTGAAGGAGCCCCTCCGGAGTGTGTACACACCCCCAGTGAGAGCAGGTACCTACTGAGTGCGAGTGCCGAGTGCTGAGTGACTGGGAGGCATAAGTGATTGTGAGGTATGCCCGAGTGGCAAGAGTGATTGTGAGGTATGCCCGAGTGGCAAGAGTGATTGTGAGGTATGCCCGAGTGGCAAGAGTGACTATGAGGTTTGCCCGAGGGGCTGCATATGAGTGATGTTCTTCCCGAGAGGCTATTTATGATTTTATCACTGAATTGCATCGCATTGGCATGCACACATGACATACAAGCATAGAGATGTATTTTTCCTCATGCTATACAACATCACATCATTCATGATTTCTCACATATTTTTGACAGATGGACATAGTGATGCATTTGTTTTACACGGGATATCCGGAATGAAAATGAAACATATTCTTTATTATTGAGAACATTTTTGGAGAAATTTATTGTTTTCAAATAATTCAAATTATTGGCAAATTCGACAAACGATTTGGGTTTTCACTGATGTATTTGAAAGAAAGAACTATTTTTTTTTTTTTGAAATCATTATTTGGCTGAGTATTTTATCCCTGAGTTAATTCTGGTATTATTTGCATTATGTTGTTATGGATTGTTGTGGACTATTGGTTTTGGACCCGACCTTGGTGGAAGCTCGTCACTACTTTCAATCTACGGCTAGGTTTGTTACTTACTCAGTACATGGGGTCGGTTGTACTGATACTACACTTCTGCACATTGCGTGCAGATGTTGGCTACTGTTGTTGCCGTGCTCGATGGTTGCGGGATTTAAAGATGTACCTGCGTTCCTGTTGTAGCTGCCTCTTGTTCAGGGTAGCCTTAGATTTATAAAAGCTCTGTTTATGTATTATTCAAACAGACTATGTATTTATTTCATTTCCGCTTTGTATACTCTATTCTTAGAAGCTCATGATTTGTACTACTAGTTCTTGGGGATTGTATAAGATCAGGATCCTTATTCGCTTAAATTGCTTTAATAATTATTATTGAAATTAGTTAGTTGGAAATTGGCTTACCTAACGGGATGGGTTAGGTGCCATCATGATTAGTTGGATTTTGGGTCGTTACAAGGACCTAAAGGTTATACAGCAGAAGTTGAATGATGATCACTTAAACTCATAACTGATTAAGCAAGAGAAGAAGAATTTGCTGCTAATTGAGAAATGGGATGCTATCCATGAAAAGATCCTAAGGTAGAAGTCGAGGGCTATCTGGATTACTCATGGAGACTCTAATACTAAATACTTCCATGCACAAGTGAAGGCTAGACAAGCAAGAAATAGAGCCATCTCTATTTGTACAGAACAGAATGTGAGATTAACTGAGCCTGTACAGATTCAACAGGAGTTTATGCAATATTTCAAGAAGCTATTAGGAAAGGCTGCCCCAGTGATGCCTGGAATTGACATTAACATAGTCAGGGATGGCCCTTGCTTATCACTTGCACAGCAGCAACAAATGCTAGTGCATGTGACAAGAGAGGAGATTATAAAGGTTGTGCAAGACTTGCCAATAGATAAAGCACCAGGGATGGATGGTTATCCAGCTGAATTTTTTTAAAGAAAACTGGCAAGTGATTGGTGAAGATGTTATAAAAGCAGTAATGCAATTCTTTGAAACAGGGAAACTACTAAGAGAGATCAACTGTACCACTGTCACGCTCATACCTAAGGTGGCAAATCCAAATTATGTTAAAAGAGTTAGACCTATTGCTTGCTGCTCTACAATGTACAAAATTATAGCTAAGATACTTACTGCTAGGCTGAAAATGGTTGTGGATTACTTGGTGGGGCCTTCCCAGTCTGCATTTATAGAAGGGAGAAGCATTTTGGACAATGTAATACTAGCTCATGAACTGATCAAAGGATATACACAGAAAGCAGTATCATCAAGATGCACGATTAAGGTGGACATTAGAAAGGCCTATGATTCAGTTGAATGGAGCTTCTTGAGAGATCTTATGCTAGAACTTGGGATCCCATATAAAATGGTTAATCTCATTATGAAATGTGTAAGAATAGTTACTTATGCTCTACTGATTAATGGAGGATTAGTACCTAGGTTTCAGGCAAGAAAAGGGTTGAGGCAAGGAGACCCCATGTCACCTTACCTCTTTGTATTGGTGATGGAATATTTGAACAAATCGTTGAAACAGCTTAAATCAAATCCAGACTTCAACTATCATCCTAAATGTGAAAAGTTGGGAGTGGTACATATTTGCTTTGCTGACGACTTATTGATGTGTTATCGAGCAGACAAGGTGTCTATTAATCTCATGATGAACAGTTTTCTGTTGTCTCAGGATTGCAAGCAAATATGGAGAAAAGCTCACTGTATGTAGTAGGTGTACCGACTCAATATAAGGATGAAATACTGAAAGAATTGCATTTCACCACTGGAGCCCTGCCATTCAAATACTTAGGTGTGCCATTGTCCTCTAAGAAGCTCACTATCAGTCAGTGTATGCCATTGGTAGACAAAATTGCAGAGAGAGTGAGATGTTGGACTGCTAGATTCTTATCATATGCAGGGAGAGTCCAACTAATTAAAAGTGTGTCGTTTGAAATGCAAACTTATTGGGCACAGTTATTTCTTCTCCCAAAGAAGGCGCCCGATATGGTTACAGGAATATGCAGGAACTTTCTTTGGCATAGAGGTACTGAAGATAAGAAAGCTCCTATTGCATGGGACACCATATGTAGGCCAAACGCAGCAGGAGGGCTGAACATCATCAATTTTATTATATGGAATAAAGCAGCAATAGGCAAACTTCCGTGGGCATTCACACAAAAGAAAGACAAACTCTGGGTCAGGTGGATCCACAATCAATAAATAAAGAAGGACTTAGAGAACATGGATACACCTAAACAGGCTAGCTGGTTGGTGAGGAAGATTTTCGAGGCTAGAAAATGGTTAGTTGCTGGAATCCAAGAACTGAAGACTTATGTTGCTCAGAGGAAATACACTATCAGCAAAGCATATACTTCAATCCAACCACAATTTCCAAAGGTTTCATGGAAGACATTATTCATGACACAAGGCATTCTGCCTCGACATCAATTCGCTTTGTGGATGGCAATTCACCAGAGATTAGCAACAATGGATAGATTAACCAAATGGGGGGGTACTAGTGCCCAAGGCTTGTGTCCTATGTACAACTGATGAAGAGGAAACACATGATCATTTGTTCTTCGAGTGCCCATACTCGAAGTTTATATGGCAGAATCTGCTAAGCTTGTTTGTTACTGATAGACAAATAGGCAGGTGGCTGGAAGAAGTCGAATGGCTACAAAAACAAGGAGCATGGACATACAATGGAAAATATTGGGGAGTGCATTCACAGAAGCAATCTACCATATATGGACGGAAAGGAACCTTAGAAGATTTCAAAATACAACGAAAGAGAATAGGGATAGAGTTAGAGAAATTGTCTTACAATTGCACATTATGGGAGAAAGACACTGTTAATGGAGGGCAATACTAGATAGGATAAATAGATATCCATGTTAGCATATAGTCTGAGTTCCAACTATGGAACTTAAATGTTACGAAGGATAGGTTATTTTTGTGAGACCTGATTCTAGAGTCCAATGAACGGGTGGTTGTACATATTTACACTTGATTAAATAAAATTTTCAGCTTAACCAAAAAAAAAGGAAGAGATTTCTATGAGGTGATTAATAAGACAAAGATATATATATTTCAGTCATTTTTTTCAATAATTAATCTCACAATATTAATATAAGTATTTTTATTTATATTGTATTTTGAATAAAATAATTATAAATTTTTGCTTAACTTAATGCTCGCTAGTTAAGCACAACATTACTTTTAAAAAAATAGTCGATACACAAAGTATTCTGAGTTCACCTAAGATTCGGAGAAAGGTCATACTCCGACGGATATGATGTAAATACGTTACCCTAACATAAATATTTATGATTATTTCTATGATTCGTACTCAAATCCGTAACACACGAAAGCCATTTTACTGTTACTCCAGGCTCTTTCTTCGGGCACAACATTACTTGCACAATGAATCTTTTGTTATGCAACCAACCGAATAAAATAGTATGTAATGGGGGATTTAATTTAGAGACTAATTATTTCAATACAATGAACCAACGACGCCGAAAAAGGAGGAGATTCCCTTAAGATAAAATAGAGATGCATAAACAAATTCCAAATGGATGATTTCTCGTAAGAAATTAGGATCAAGATAAGTATAACTCTTTTTTGGAAGCAAAGACAGAATAAGAATACATGCAGTAGCGGTGGAGCTGTAAAATTATGCAGCAAAGAGTCGTGTCAACCAAAGAGGTTATCCTAGTACACTTGTTATCTGCATGTGAGAGTGAGACAGACAAACCGCGATTTCAGACCAAATTCCAAGTACGTGTCTGTTCTATAGCATGTCTCAGTTCTCTTCATCAGCCTTATTCTTGGTAACTGTAAAAATAGAGACATCTTTGAAATTTTCGGCTCTGATAATTCTCTAGATTAGATTTTCTGATGTCATTTGCAAGATAAAGGAACTTTGAAATTGATAAGTTTCAGGAATTTTCTTCACCATTCGGAGGCTGAGTCAGTTTTACTTCTGAATTTCAAGTAGTAACCAAGTCAAATCTTGAAAATGAAGGTTTTGTTCTACTTCTCTTTTTTCCCTTTTTAAACGATTTGAAGTGCTCTCTTTGAGTCATGTAGGTTGCATGTTCATTAAAGTTGACAAAAATTCATCAAAAAGCTTTACTCTTGTATAACAACTATTACTATTATTGTGTCTCAATCTCAAGCAAGTTGTATTGTATTTTTTTAAAGTACTTTCCTAAGACAGTACTTCATTGAAGAAATATCTGAGAACGTTTGGGTTTTCAGTTGATATTTTGAAACGGCGATTTGGGCGAGTCATATCAGGCAAGTGGTTCTGCTTTTAGTTATACTCAGAATGTGAGCTGGGAAATTACTATGTTAGTCTGTTTCAGGCTAGTATATGAGTATAGCAGTTTTCAATTATGTGTCTATTATTGCTCCTTAAGGGGTGACTCTTTTATGGCCAGTTCTAACTGCTTTTATTTCGGTTTTCTTAGTGAAAATAAACAATGGGCTATTAAAGTTTCACCAACTAAAAAGAGGGGATACGTTTTAGCAATGACTACTCTTAATTAAAACTGAAATAGTTTTTACCCGGAGTCTGGAGCTAGGATTTAAAGTTACCGAGTTCGGGAAATTCTAGCAATTCTAGCATTTTTTATGTTACGGGTTCTAAACTAAGAATTTGTACAATTATACGGTTTGCACTAGATCCGCCCCTGTTTTTAACAGTGAGATAATTACCCTAGGTAATAATAAGCAAGTTACCTGCTATATCAGATGAGGTACAAAAATGATAAACGAAAGTATAAAGTGTATAGGAGAACATGGTGAGAGGTCTATAATGTTTTTAAGTTTCGAAGGATATTTGCATATGAAGGTTCATGAGAAAAGGGGTCACCCTCATGCAAGTGATGAGGAGAAGAAGGTGACAAGAAAGCAGAAGGCAGAAAGCAAGAGCCAAGAATCGGGGCAGTCGCCCAAAAAGCCGAAAACGGAAGGCGACAATGAGCAGGCCAATGGAAAATCGAATGCCGCCGATATTGCAGCAGAATTTGAGAAGTTTTGTAAGGCTACAAGCGAACATCTCTCCATCAAACAAATGCGTGAAATTCTCGAAGCCAATGGCCGGGATGCTTCCGTCTCTGACGATGCTGTTGTTCCTAGATGGTTTGTCAAATGATCTGCTCCTAAATCTTTTTTATTCCTTTTTTGGATTTAAGTTTTATATAATTGTGTAAAAAATCTTCTACGCTATTAGTTTAGTTTTACACTATCATTTTAGGTTTAGTTGTTATAAAAGGTTAGTACTGACCACGCTTGTGACAGAATATTGCTTCTTACCTGTAATAAGATTTTAAGTGAACCGACACTGTCGGTTTAGTAGTTTTATCTGTTATAAAAGGTTAGTACAGGTTAGTACTAAATCATGCTTGTTGCAGAATACTCCCTCCGTTTCAATTTTGTGATTTGCTGATTTGACTTGGAGTTTTAAGACTCATGAAACTTGTAGTAGTATTTTGTAGGGCCATAATATGTGTGTGGGCATAAAGGTGAAATGGGTAAAATGAGAACTTTGAAGTTAAATTATTTTTAAATATAAAAATGACGTCATTCTTTTTTAAATGGTGTTAATTAATGTACTAATATATGGGAAGTGTGTCTCCTAAAAGTGGGAGGAGTATTACTTCTTACCTATAATAAGATTTTAAGTGAACTAACATATCAATGTTGTTTTTTACCTGTAACCATAGGTTAGTTACCATATGTTTGTTTGCCAAACTAATGATTGTTACAGAATATTACCTGTAATATAGGATTTTTTATTTTATTTAAGTGACCTGATATACAGTTCAAATTTCTCAACTCTGTTAGTGGGTAAAAGTTATATTCTTTTTTGACACTCGTTTAAACATTTCCCACACTCTACTAGTCCAGTTGTTGCTGTTGCCGTATTTAATCATTGTACATTCCTCATGTTGCTCTTTCTGTACAGCCAAGACATACTGTTTTATGGTCCTCTCGACCCTTGTCCAGTTTGTGGCGGCACGTTGGAGTTTTCTGGCGATGGTTATCAGTGCCAGGGAGCATATAGCGAGTGGTCTAGTTGTGTTTACAGCACTAGGGACCCACCAAGAAGAGAAGAGCCTCTAAATATACCTGAATCTGTTGGAAAAACTCGAGTCTCTGATGTAATGAGCCAAACTCTTCTTTACATAACTTGTTGTATACTCCGGGATGTTGGCCAAATTAACAATTTGTGCATATTATAATCTCCTAGCTGATCGAGAAACATAGAGATCCCAAGAGTCGCCTGAAGCGGGAAATTACAGGACAGGACAAACCATTTGCAGGAATGATGATTACTCTTTCAGGCCGTCTTTCTCGAACCCATGTATGTAATATGTTATTTGGTGAATCAGATTATCATTTGGTATAGTTACTAAAAACTACTCTCTACAGCAATATTGGAAGACAAAGATTGAGAAGAATGGAGGAAAAGTGGCTAATTCTGTTATTGGTAATTGTCCATATCTTATTATGAATTAAATGCTAGGATTTAATTGAACCCCTAAAAACTAAAAGGGTTCCTTTGGGCAGGGGCAACATGCCTCGTAGTTTCTCCGACAGAGCGAGACCGTGGTGGCTCATCTAAAGTAGCTGAAGCAGTGTACGTACATTTAAAGAACTCTGCATGAATTAGACTAATATAGCAATTATATCTTGACGTGGAGGTATTGTTCTTCAGGGAGAGGAGTATCCCAGTTGTGAGAGAGGCTTGGTTGGCAGATAGCATCGAGAAAAAAGAAGCTCTAGCATTAGATGCGTATGATGTTGCCAGTGATATTGCAGTATATGGTAAAGGTATTGCGCTAGACAAGCAAGATTCCAGTGTAGTTGCACTCGAAACTGTTGCAGCTGAGGTTTGGCTTTCGTCTAATTGTCTTTTTTAAATTTTAGATTGGGATTCTACTCATCTTCCAAACTTGGCTTTATATTGAGAAGTGCCTTGTCTTGGTTGTAGCTTAAAGTGTTTGGAAAGAGAGGTGTACATAAAGACACTAAGCTGCAGGATGAAGGTGGAACAATTTTGGAGAAAGATGGCGTACTGTACAATTGCGTTTTGACTGTTTGTGATCAAGGGAGGGATATGAATGAGTACTGCTCGAGAGCTGTTGTATTTGTTATAGTTTTTGGTAATTTGCACTTAGTAACGAATTGATCGTTTAAAATGGTGCAGCTTCTGCATTATGCAACTTATTATGGCACGAGAGAACCGTTTGCACCTTTATTACAAAAAGGGCAAAATAGGTGATAGCCTCAGAGCAGATGACAAGCTAGAGGAATGGGAAAACTTGAATGATGCTATTAAGGAATTTGCAAAGCTCTTTGAAGAACTGACAGGAAATGAATTTGAACCCTGGGAAAGAGAAAAGAAGATTCAGAAGAAACATTTGAAGTTCTTCCCTATTGATATTGTGCGTGCTCTTGTCATTTTGTGGTATCAATTATGTTTGGTTTGTTTCCTTTACCTAGATTAACATAAGACGTCGTGAATTTGTAGGATGACGGTGTTGAAGTAAGGCACGGAGGGCTTGGACTTAGGCAACTAGGGGTTGCTGCTGCACATTGTAAGCTTGATCCAAAGGTAGCAAATTTTATGAAAGTACTTTGCAGCCAGGAGATATACCGGTGAGTCTCTTCACGGCTATCTTTCTAATTTGTTTACATGTGCACAAAAAGTGACTATTGTCTGTCGAATGAAGGTATGCTTTAATGGAAATGGGGTATGATTCACCTGAAGTTCCTGTTGGAATGCTTACTGATTTTCATTTAAAAAGATGTACGTCTTTCTTTCCTTTGGTGCATTCTCTGTTGGAGATCGGGCATTCGCGAAATTTACTTTTTAACTGCGCAGGTGAGGAAATCCTCCTGTATTTTGTGGATAAATTGAAATCTTCGAAGGAGACAGGGAAACAAGAGGAGGCCAGTTGGGCTGATTTCAGCCAAAGATGGTTTACTCTCCTGCCAACTACGAGGCCCTTGTCATTTAAAGACTTTGGAGAACTTGCAGACCATGTAAATTGCATATTATTTTTTGTTCACAGGTTTGAGTCTCTTTCTTAGATCCTTCAGTTGAAAATATATTCATGTGTTCCTCTTGTGTTATGCAAATTCAAGGCTGCTTCTTCTTATGAGGCTATTCGAGATATCAATACTGCCTCCCGCCTTATAGGAGATATGTCAGGCTCAACGTTAGACGATCCTCTCTTTGACCGTTATGTGAAGTTAGGTTGTTCTGTTTCACCGCTAGAGAAAGAGACAGATGATTACAAAATGATAGTGAAGTACCTCGAGAAAACTTATGAACCTGTCACAGTTGGAGACACTGTAAGATAGTTTCTATCGGCTTCTAAGAGATTATCCTTTTGGGACATCCGATTTATCATGAATATATAAGCTTTGATCTGAGTTGGAGTTATCTGTGTTTCTTTAGAGCTATGGTGTATCGGTTGACAACATCTTCGCTGTTGAAGTAAGTGCATGCCCCTCTCTTGATGACATCAAGAAGTTGCCGAACAAGGTTCTGCTATGGTGTGGTAAGTAATTGCATGATCCAATCTTGTTAGCTGTTGACTATTTCTGCCTGTTAGGGAATACTAATCAAGACTGAGTGAATGGATTAACCTTAAAATAACAAGTAATTACTTTTGCTAACAGGGACAAGGAGTTCAAATCTATCGAGGCACTTGCAGATGGGGTTCTTGCCAGCAACTTGTGCACTTCCTGCACCAGGATATATGGTATATAGGGCAAACACACTTTCCAAAAGAAAGCATCATGTTATTTTCTAAGTTGTTTGTTTAGGTAATAGACACATTCATTGGCATTTATGGTTTGCAGTTTGGAAGAGCTATTGTATGCTCAGATGCTGCAGCAGAAGCAGCGAGATATGGTTACACAGCTGTAGATAGGCCAGAAGGTTTCTTGGTTTTGGCTGTCGCTTCACTGGGAGAAGAAATACAAGAGTTCTCAAGTCCACCTGAGGTAGTATATGAGAAAATTGATCTTAAGATCTGCAGATGTTATAAAATTAGTGTTTGGATTAAATGTCCAATTTGCACTAATGCAGGATACTAAATCCCTGGAGGAGAAGAAGATTGGAGCCAAAGGGCTCGGCAAGAAGAAAACTGATGAGTCGGAACATTTCGTGTGGAAGGATGACATTAAAGTACCTTGTGGCAAGTTGATTCCATCGGAGTACAAGGACAGCCCCCTTGAGTATAATGAGTATGCTGTATATGATCCACAGCAGGTACTTACAAATGATTTGATAAAAGAAAGAATGGTTCTTGTGCTGAAGATTTTACATGGTGTTACTGACCTTGTCAATGTATTCTTATTTTGATAGGTAAGCATAAGGTTCTTGGTGGCTGTGAAATTCGAGGAACAGGACGTAGAGTATGAGACGGTTGAGCCCGAGGTATAAACGAAAAAAGTGAAAGACCAGAGAAGGGCTGTACATGAACATTTTGCCTATTCTCTTATCAGGCTTTTTATGGGATTTTGTAGTATTTAAGTACTTTTTCGGCGTCGGATGGAAGTGGCTTTGTTAAATGGTTGGGCGCAAAGTTTTGTTTCTGTGGTGGTGGTGTTGAATCTTGAACTTTTATATGGTTGAAAGTTTGTCTCTGTGGTTGTGGTTCTTGATCCCTTTTTTGATGCGTGTATATTCCAACAGCTGCCTCCAGAACCTTTTTAGTACTGGTCTATGGATTGAATACTATTTTCTCTCTTTTCATACTCCACTTTGGTTTTCTTCAATTAGTAATGTTATTTGTTGTTGTTCTTGGTCTTACTTAGAAGAAGAATAAGCTGCATTTTTGGTGATGCAAGGTTTATGACTAAGCCGTTGCTGAACTAATTTAGTATTCATTCCAATCTACCATCTCTGGGAAAGCAAACTGAATGCATATTACCTTGAAAGGGCATATAGTCGTTCCTAGCTTTCCAATCCAATCGTCTGCTTTGCAGCTTTCTGCAGCCTTAAAAAATTTAGTATTCGGGTTCGGGAAATATTACGACCGAATGAATCACAAAAACAACCATCTTTCCCTGATCAAAGATGCAATACATTACTACTCACAAATCAAGATAGTAGTCTTTTAAATTACATTGTGCTTAAGTTCACCAGTTATTGCATTACTCAATCAAATTACAGTTTCATGACTGCCAATTAATTTTTTTACTCATTCTTCAACAAAATCCAATAGTTCCATGCAACAGCGCGAGATAAACCAATTTTGCAGATACTTCCTAGAACTGGTGTGCCAGGGGCAAAATTCGCCCTTTTTCATCAATTTCAGCTTGAACACCAACATATATATTATAGTTTCCATCAACTTACGTTTATGATCACCCAGTATTGTACCATAATTTGAGTAGTTCCATCCAAGTCACAACTATCAATATCATTGAGGGGAGCCATCTTGTTGTCATAATAAAGCGAGCAATTTTCTCGACGATAGTCAACAGATTAGAGAGCTTGCGGAGAACCTTGAATTTAGGACTTAGTTATAATGATTATTGTTGGGGTCAAAGAATTGGGAAGTCTCGGAGTAACGGTAAAGTTATCTCCGTGTGATCTATAGGTTGGGGGTTCGAGCCATGGAAGCAACAACAAAATGTGTATTACGATAGGCTGTTTATATCACACCCCTTGCGGTGCTGCTTTTTTCCGGACCCTGTGTGAACACAAAATGCCTTGTGCAACGAGTTAGTTCTTTTATTGTTGGGGTCGAGGAGGAAGAGGAAGAAGACGACATCGAAGTGGTGCCTCATAGCAAAGAGGATGATTCATATTGTACTAGAACTATGATGTAGTGCCTTTGTAACAAATAAAATAGCTTTTGCAAATTATAATCCTAAGCTTTAAGAAGTATTTCAGAAAATCAAAACAGCTAACAATTCTCCTAAACCCAACTATTTAATTCATTTATCTTTTGATTTTTGATAAGTAAAACAATAACAAAATGTCTTCAGTAGATTCAATTTTTTTTAACCTACATTCAGTTTTTTTAACTTACAAAATGTATTCAAGATTAACAGGGTAAATTTTTCAAATGGTCATATAACTGTGACTTTTTTTCACCAAAATCATATAACTTTGTTTTTTCACACAAAAATCATAAAACTTTCACTAACTCACACAAAAATCGTAGTGGTCCCGGTAGTTTTTTTTTTTAGTTTAATAAATAATTACCCAATTAAAATAGAAGAAATATGAGTATATTTTTAACCGCTCCTAAAAATAATACCACCCAATGAATGGACGAGCTCAAAGGGAGGAGGGAACCGATAAAATATTTTTTTATATATGTGTGTGTGTGTATTATATACATATAACATACACATTCTATATATATATTTTGGATAGCAAATACAATTAGTTTCGATCGGACGATTAATTTTATATTATTTCCTTAAAATAGGAATGACTCACTCCAGCCTGACTCAATACTCATATATGTAAGTTAAAATAATACTAAAAGTGAATTCTTTTCCCATAAAAAATTTAGTTCATGAGATTCTGACAAAAAAACAAAGAAATAAAAGGTATAATTAGAAAACACTTGAAATAAAAATGCTATCAATTTAAATAAAAATCTTGAAAAGAAAAATAAAAGATAGAAGTATCATGTTTTGAAGGATTTACTATTCATTTTTAGTATTATTAATTTATATTTATGAGTATTGGGTCGGGTGGGTCAGGTCGGATTGAGTCATTCCTATTTTAATTGGATTATTATTTATTAGACTGAAAATAAAAAATTAAAAAAAAATACAAAATAAGAAAATACAACTAAAAAATTATATTTTTCGATCACTATGATTTTTGTGTGAGTTAGTAAAAGTTTTATGATTTTTGTGTGAAAAAATATAGTTACGTGACTTTGATGAAAAAAGTCATAGTTATATGATTTTTGTTTGAAAAAACAAAGTTATATGACTTTGATGGAAAAAAAAAGTCATAATTATATATTATATGACTATTTGTGAAATTTATCAATATTAACAGCGACATGTAACAGGAATACAAAAGGAAATATCAATTTACAAACAAGGCTCTTTCTTTTCTATGGTCTCTCCCAAAGTATGTATATTTGCTTAAATATACAGTAGACTGTTTAAATCCAAAACAGCAGACTCAAGTACCAGAAAAGAAAAACTCCAATGTTTCTATTGTAAACATGGAAAAGAAGCCCAGTGTCGCTACAAAACTTCCTCATTCGTCTCCAAGTATTAACTCAAAACAATAAAATCAGTACCACAGAGCATTCAATAAACGGGCAAATTTTCAGATATATTGTCCAAAAATCAATAAATAAAGAATATGAATACATTAGTTAATGATTTACCTAAAATCAGAAATAGATGGAGTGGAATCTAGAAAGGGCGAATTCGCAGTGCAGAACAGGTGTTTGATTTTGACTTTGAGGATATCGGATTGTGGTTCCGGGAATTGACTTTGAGGATATCGGATTCGGATTGTGGTTCCGGGAATTGGAATAGCTTCGTTATGTCATTTGGGACTTGTGTACAAAATTTGAGTTCATTCCAAGTTGATTTGATATGTTTCGGCGCGAGTTTTGGAAGTTGGAAGTTCAAAAGTTCATTAAGTTTGATTGAGATGCGATTCGTCGTTTCGATGTTGTTATACGTGATTTGAGGCATCGAGTAGGTCCGTGTTATATTATGGGACTTGTTGGTATGTTCGGACGGGATCTCGAGGGGCTCGGGCGTATTTCAGATTGATTTCGGACCATTTTACTTCATGTTTTTATTGTTGGTTGATGCTGGTTTCTAATGCCTCAATTGTCCTTCGCGATCGCGAAGAAGGGTATGCGATCGCGTAGAGGAAATCCGGAGTTGGGCACTTTCTTCATCGCTATCGCGATTGGATGTTTGTGTTCACGTAGAGTTGGGACTGGTCTTCATCGCGTTCGCGTAGTGTTTGTGGCTGAGCTGGGCAGAGTACTTGTTATCTTTTCACATTCGCGATGTTGCTTCTGCGAACGCGTAGTTCTGCCAGCCTTATGTATCACGATCGTGAGTCTGTTGGTGCGATCGCGTATTTCATTTTCAAGTTTTCTTCTTTACGGTCGCGATGGTATTTCCGCGATCGCGATTCATTGATTCGCCCAATGATTATAAGTACTTTATTTTCGGGGGTTTTGGCCATTTTTGTATATTTGGAGCTATGGAGCTCGGATTGAGATGATTTTTGAAGTAATTTTTACCATATGGATTGGAGTAAGTGTTCTCTACTCAGTTTTGATTTTATTTCATGAATCTATCTTCGTTTTTTGCATTTGATTAAGGATTTCAAGAGAGAAATTGGGGGGTTTTGGGGGAGGGTGTTTAGAATTTCATAGAGTGAATATTTGAGTTTTGAACGTCGATTCAGAGTAGGATTTGAGTGAAACTAGTATGATTGGATTCGTAATTGAATGGGTTGTCGGATTTTATGAGTTTTGTCGTGTTCCGAGGTGCGGGCCCGAGTTTGAATTTTGGATTGACTTTGGACTTTTGATTAAAGATTCGACCTTTATCGATTGAGTTTGTTTTCTTAGGCATTATTTGATGCATTTGAGTTGCTTTTTGCTAGTTTCGAGCTGTTCGGAGGTTGGTACGTGCAAGATGGCATTTTTGGAGCATCGCTTGGCCTGTTCGGTATTGGATTTGGCTTGTTCGAGGTAAGTAACACTTATAACTTGGTGCTGAGGGTATGCACCCCGGAATATAAGTGATATGTGTTTAGTGTTGAGATGACACACATGCTAGGTGATGGGCGTGTGGGCATGCACCGTATGAATTATGACTCGATTGATTCTGTGGTACTATGTTGTGACCTAATCTTGTTTCTATTCATAAAATTTCTACGTGTTAGAGTAATTGAGTTGTGATCCATGTTAGAAACGATGTCTAGGCTATATGCTTATCCTGTTGAGACCCATTGATGTCATTTCTGTTGTTGAGTTATTTGCTTACATTGCAATTACATACTCAGTCATACTCATTCATTTGCATATCATATCTCAGTCTCTATTGCTATTTATTGATACATCATATCATCATTTTTGGGCTAATTTTCTTGACATGTGAGCTCGATAGACTGGAGAAATTAATGACTGAGTTGAGGCCGAAGAGTCGGATTGTGAGTGACATTGATGGGATCGGGTTGCACGCCGCAATAGGTATTATTGATTCATGATGGGATCGGACTGCACGCCGCAACAAATATTATTGATTCATTCCATGATTGTCTTATTATAGCGCTTGGGCTGGATCTGCCCCTCCGGAGTCTGCACACCCACAGTGAGCGCAGTTGCTATTGATTCATGATGAGATCGGGCTGCGCACCGCGACAGGATTTATTAGCATTTGGGTTGGATTTGCCTTGTATAGTGCTGAATGATTGAGTGTGATGAGTGGGAGTGTGAAACTATTATATTGAGTACTCTGAGAGTGTGAGTACATGAGTTAATCACTGTGACGCATTGCATCTGACATGCATAATTGACATGCAAGCATAAAGATGCATTTCCTCATGTTACACGGTTTTGTGACATTTTTGACTTCACATGCACATTGGCATATAGGCATAGAGATGTACTTTCCTCATGCTATTTGAAATTGAATCGTCTTATCTGTTATTGAAAGTTTTTGGGAAAAAACAAAAGTTTCTGACTTACTCATATTTTGGTGATTTCGGTGAAGGATTTGGGTTTTACTATTATACCTGAAAAATATGACTATTTTCTGTAACTGTGAATGAGCTGAGCATCATATCTATGAGTTATTTCTTTTATAACTTTTATAGTTTTATTATATCGTTACGAACTATTGTTGGCTATTAGTGTTGGACTCCGACCTTTGTCCCAGCTCGTCACTACTTTCAACCTAAGGTTAGGTTTGTTACTTATTGAGTACATGGGATCGGTTGTACTCATACTACACTTCTGCACCTTGAGTGCAGATCTTTTATGATGATGATGTTGTGTATGGACGAAGCTGACATTGAAGACGTACCTACGTTCTGGTCAGTGCTGCCTTTTGTTCTTGGTAGCTTTGGAATTATTAATATGTTCATGTATATTTCAAACAGATGATGCATTTATTTCATACTAGTCCTTGGGAATTATTTGTATAGAAGTTCAGTTTTATTATCATTTTATTTATCAGTAAATCTCATTGGTATTGAATTTTTGATAAATTGGCTTATCTAGCGGGTTGGGTTAGGTGCCATCACGACTAGTTGGATTTTGGGTCGTGGTAGGTTGGTATCGGAACTCTAGGTTCATAGGTTATACGAGTCATGAGCAAGTGTGTGACGACTCGGCCGGTCGTTTTGAGAGTTATAGACCTAATCCCCTATTAATTGCTTCCCCCGTACCTATTTCTGCTATTGTGACTTGCCGGGAGGTTTCATTTTAATTTTTGGAGTGTTTTGGGATACTTAGTCCCTAAACGGAGGTTTAAGCCTTGGGTTTTGGACCGTAGTCGGAACTGTGTAAAGACGACTCCGGAATGGAGTTCCATCGGTCCTGTTAGCTCAGTTAGGTGATTTTGGACTTAGGGGCGTGTTCGGATTGTGTTTTGGAGGTCTGTAACTCATTTAGGCTTGAAATGGTGAAAGTAAAAGTTTTGGAGATTTTGACCGGTAGTGAAATTTTTTATATCGGGATCGAATTTCGATTCCGGGAGTTGGAATAGCTCTGTAGGGTTGAATACTACTTGTGTGCAAAATTTGGGGTCAATCGGACGTGGTTTGGTTGCTTTCGGCATCGATTGTCGAATTTGGAAGTTTCAAGTTCTTTAAGTTTAAATCGAGGGATGATTTGTGATTTTAGCATTGTTTGATGTTGTTTGAGGGCTCGACTAGGTTCGTATGGTGTTTTAGTATTGGTTGGTATGTTTGGTTGGGGTCCCGGGACCTCGGGTGTGTTTCGGATGCTTAACGAAAGAAATATTGGACTTAGGAAATTGTTGAAGCCTTCAAGCATCTGGTGTTTTCGCACCTGCGGTGGGGAGACCACAGGTGCGGGTCCACACGTGCGGATGATTAAGCGCAAAAGCGTATTTTGAGGGAGTGGTCAGGGCCCGCAGGTGCGAGGTGAGTTCCGCATCTGCGATGCCCGCAGATGCGCTGGAGAGATCGTAGGAGCGATGAAGGACCGCAGTAGCGGACATAGGTCCATAGGTGCGCACACGCAGGTGCGACCTTTTGATCGCAGGAACATGCGATGGGTTTTAAGTGAAAACTGCACCTGCGATGGAATTTCCGTAGGTGCAGAACCGCAGCTCCGGTTGAAGGCCCACAGAAGCGGTTTGACTGGCAGAAAAAAGGGCTAAGTACGAGGGTTTGATTTCATTCTTCATTTTTGGACTTGAGAGCTCAGAAATTCGCGATTTTTCGAGGTATTTTTAGAAGAAGCTTTGGGTTAATGATTCCTAACTCGTTTTTTATTGTATTCCATTAATCTATAGTTGTTTTCTCCATTTAATTTCGGATTTGGGGTTGAAAATTGGGGAAAAGTTGAGAAAAGTTCTTAGGCCGAATTTGGGATTTTGATCGAGATTTTGGTATCATATTTGAGTAATTTTGGTATGAGTGAACTTGTGAGTGAATGGGTGTTCATATTTTGTGACTTTTACCCGATTCTGAGACGTGGGCCTGGGAGGCGTTTTAGGGCGATTTTTCAATTTCTTGCTTTAGCTTTGATTTCATTAGCTAGATTAGTTACTTGTAGTTATATTTATATTATGTAATTGATTTTTTTCTAGATCTGGGCCATTCGGAGTCGGATATTCGTGAAAAAGGCATTGTCACTGATTGGTTGAGCTTGATTCGAGGTAAGTGGCTTGCGTAACCTTGTGTGGGGGAAATCCCCTTAGGATTTGGTACTGTCGTGATATATGAGCGCCGTGTACGTTTGGTGAGGAGTACGTACACGGGCTATTTGTTGAAAAACCCGATTTATTTTACTGAGTAGTAACATGTTTTTCCTTTAATTTGAGTTATACCGTTTAAATGAGTATTAGTCTATTTTTATTCTTAATTGAGCTATTCCAACATGCGTAGTTATCCTGATTAGCCTGATATCGTATGTCTACGTGCTTTAACGGCTTATTTGAACTCTGTGAAGCATGCCTAGTTGATTTTCCTATTTTTCCTTCTTCTTTATCAGTCTTAACTGTAGAATTCTTGTTGTTAACTATGGTATTTATTGGTTGAGCTGTGTGTTTACTTTTAAGACTACAAGGCGGTTTCTCGAGAGTTCTCCCTTCATATTTACTTTTGAGACTACGAGACGGTTCCTCGGGAGCTCTCCCTGCACAATTACTATACAGACTACGAGACAGTTCATCGGGAGTTCTCCCTGTATATTTACTTTTGAGACTACGAGGCGGTACCTCGGAAGTTCTCCCTGCATATTTATTTTGGGACTACGAGATGGTATCTCGGGAGATCCCCTGCTGTTTATCCCTGTGTGTTGCATTGTTATATCGTTGTGTTTTCTTTTTGTTAAATTCCAGTCTCTTATTATACTGTTATATTTTCCTGCTTTATTTATTATATACCAGTGGGCCTGACCTGACCTCGTCACTACTCTACCGAAGTTAGGCTTGGCACGTACTGGGTACCGTTGTGGTGTACTCATGCTACTCTTCTACACATATTTTTGTGTGCAGATCAAGGTGCTCATTATCATCCCCGCTACTAGCTAAGAGTGCTAGTTGTTGTACGGAGACTTCAAGGTACATCCTCGGAGTCCCCCTCTATTCTCTCCTATGTCATTTACCTTTCGTACCTCTTTTGTTAGACTCTGGTGTATAGAGATACTAGTTTCCTTCTGTAGCTTGTGACTTATGATGTTTTGGGGTTTGGGAAGACTGTGTATTATAGAGTATTGGTTATTGCACATGCCGAGTGGCATTGTTATTAGTTATTTAGTTATCCATTGTTGTTAGTTGCCAAGTTTTACTTTTGTTTTTGTTGTATTCCGTAATTTGTTATGCTTACTTAGTCATAGAGACTAGGTGTCGTCACGACGTTACACAGAGGCAGTTTGGGTCGTGACAAGTTGGTAACGGAGCTCTAGGTTCATAGGTGTCGTGAGTCATAAGCCAATTTATTAGACTCTCGCGGATCGGTACGGAGACATCTGTACTTATTTTCGGGAGGCTATGGAACTGTTAGGAAAAATTATACTTTTTTGATTCCTTATCGTGTGAAATTTGTTGACATCAAAAAAAAAAATTTGAACTTCTGTATTCTATTCTCTCACAGATGGTGAGAACACGTACAGGCGGATCTGATGACCAGGCACCCGTGCCCCCTGGTAGAGCCGCGAGAGGCCGGGGTCGGGGTAGAGGCCGAGGACGTCCACGCGGTGAAGCCAGGGCACCCACACGAGCTGCCACAGAGGATCCCCCAGTAGCTCCAGCTGGAGGGCAGACACCTGAGGCCTCTGTTGCTGTACCAGCTCTCCAAGAGACCCTAGCCCAGTTTCTGGGCATGTTCAGCACCTTAGCTCAGGCTGGATTGATTCCACTAGCTCCTTCCACATCTCAGGCCGGGGGAGGAGCATAGACTCCCGTCGCCGATACTCCAGAGCAGCGGGTTCAGGCCGACCAGGTTCCAGAGATTATACTGATGCAGCCGGTAGCTCCGGTTTAGTACGAGACTAGGATAGCCACTTCTGAGGTGGAGTAGCTCAGACTTGAGAGGTACAAGAAGTACCGCCCACCTACCTTCAGCAGATCGGCTACAGATGTTGCTCGGGGTTTTCTGGAGGAGTGTCATCGTATTCTTCGTACTATGGGCGTAGCGGAGATGAGTAGGGTTTCTTTTACCACTTTCTAGCTTAGAGGAGCAGCCTATTAGTGGTGGCGTGCTTATGAGTTGAGTAGTCCGGATGAGGTAGCCTCACTCACATGGACTCAGTTCTCGGACATGTTTTTGAGAGAGTATGTTCCTTAGAGCCTCATGGACCCATGGCGCGCGGAGTTTGAGAAGTTGTGCCAGGGTGCTATGACTGTATCAGAGTATGCAGTTCGCTTCAGTGATTTGGCCCGATATGCACCAACCTTGGTTGCCACAGTTCGAGAGAGGGTTCGACGGTTTATTGAGGAACTCCTCCCTAGTATCCGGATTAGTATGGCCAGGGAGTTGGAGATGGATATTTCTTATCTGCATGTTGTGAGTATTGCCAGGAGATTGGAGGGTATGCTTACCCGGGATAGAGAAGAGAGAGAGGCCAAGAGGTCTTGAGAGACTGGTTCTTATTCCAGTGCTCGTGCCCCAGCAGCTCTCCATGGTAGGGGTTATGGGAGTCACCCCGTTCATTCAGATCTTCCAGCCGCCAGTGGTATTCCGGTCCCTTCTAGGCCACATGAGCCTTATTATGCACCGCTAGTGTCTAGTGTGCCTCCTACACGGGGTGCTTTTGGCGGCCAGTCCAGCAGACCTTGCCCAAGCCAGTCACGCTCTCCGAGAGCTTATTTTGAGTGTGGCAACACTCGCCATATGGTGAGGGATTGCCCCAGATTTAGGAGGGGTGCACCTTCACAGACTTCTCGGCCACAACGTGCTCCACCGGGTTCTCAGGCTATGATTCCAGCACAAGATACCGCCCCACCTCCTCAGCCAGCTTGATGTGGAGGTCGGGGAGGTCGAGGTCACCTTAGAGGGGGAGGCCAGGCCAGATATTATGCTTTTTCGGCTCGTACAGAGGCAGTTGCTTCCGACTCTGTCATTATAGGTATTGTTCCGGTCTGTCATAGAGATACATTGATATTATTTGACCCAGGCTCTACATATTCCTATGTGTCCTCTTATTTTGCCTCGTACTTGGGCGTATCTCGGGATTCATTGAGTTCCCCTGTTTATGTGTCTACTCCTGTAGGAGATTCTCTTGTTGTGGACCACGTGTATCGGTCGTGTTTGATTGCTCTTAGAGGTTTTTAGACCAGAGCCGATTTATTATTACTCATCATGGTAGACTTTGATGTTATCTTGGGCATGGATTGGTTGTCGCCCCATTATGCTATTCTTGATTGTCACGCTAAGATCGTGACGCTAGCTATTCTAGGTTTACCACGATTTGAGTGGAGAGGTACCTTAGAGTATACTCCCAGCAGAGTTATTTCATTTCTTAAAGCTCAACGAATGGTTGAGAAGGGGTTTGGCGCGTATCTAGCTTATGTGAGAGATGTCAGTATTGATACCCCTACAGTTGAGTTAGTCCCAATAGCGAGGGACTTTCCAGATGTATTTCCAGCTGATCTTCCGGGCATGCCACCCGTCAGAGATATTAATTTTGGCATTGATTTGTTATCGGGCACTCATCCCATCTCTATTCCTCCGTAACGTATGGTTCCTATTGAGTTTAAGGAGTTGAAGGAACAGTTACAATAATTTCTTGATAAGGGCTTCATTCGGCCTAGTGTGTCACCTTGGGGTGCTCCTGTCTTATTTGTGAAGAAGAAGGATGGTTCTATGCGAATGTGTATTGATTACCTCCAGTTGAACAAATTTATAATGAAGAACATGTATCCATTGCCTCGTATTGATGATTTATTTGATCAGCTACATGGTGCAAGAGTATTTTCCAAGATTGACTTACGTTCAGGCTATCATCAGTTGAAAATTCAGGAGCCAGATATCCCAAAGACTGCTTTCAGGACTCGGTATGGTCACTACGAGTTCCTTGTGATGTCTTTTGGGCTGACCAATGCCCCAACATCTTTTATGCACTTGATGCACGGTGTGTTACGGCCCTATCTTGACTCATTCATTATTGTGTTTATTGACGACATTCTGGTGTACTCCCGGACTCAGGAGGATCATGAGCATCACCTGATGACTGTGCTTCAGACCTTAAGAGAAAAGAAGTTATATGCGAAATTTCCAAAGTGTGAGTTTTGGCCAGACTCGGTGGCATTCTTGGGTTATGAAGTATCGAGTGATGGGATCAAGGTGAATCTGAAGAAGGTGGAAGCATTGCAGAGTTGGCCTAGACCGTCATCAGCTACGGAGATCCGAAGTTTTCTTGGTTTGGCGGGGGTATTATCGTCGTTTTGTAGATTGATTCTCATCTATTGCAGCACCTGTGACTAGGCTGACCCAGAAGGGTGCTCCATTCAGGTGGACAGAAGAGTGTGAGAAGAGCTTTCAGAAGCTCAAGACAGCTTTGACTACAGCCCCAGTATTGGTATTGCCTACAGGTTCGAGGTCTTATACTGTATATTGTGATGCATCACGGATTGGTCTCGGTGCAGTGTTGATGCAGGACGGTAGGGTGATTGCCTACGCATCCAGACAGCTGAAGGTACATGAAAAGAACTATCCTGTCCACGACCTTAAGTTAGCAGCTATTATTCATGCCTTGAAGATTTGGCGGCACTATTTGTATGGTGTCCCTTGTGAGATTTACACCGATCACCGGAATTTGCAGCATCTATTCAACCAAAAGGATCTTAATTTGCATCAATGGAGGTGGTTAGAGCTGTTTAAGGATTATGATATCACCATTTTGTACCATCCGGGGAAGGCCAATGTGGTGGCCGATGCTTTGATTCGTCAAGCAGAGAGTTTGGGGAGTTTAGTATACCTACCAGCAGCAGAGAGGCCATTGGCGTTAGATGTTCAGGCCTTAGCCAGCCAGTTTATAAGATTGGATATTTCTGAGCCGAGTCGAGTATTGGCTTGTGTGGTCTCTTGGTCTTCTCTTTATGATCGTATTAGGGAGCGTCAGTATGATGACCCCCATCTGCTTGTCCTTAAGGACACGGTTCAGCATGGTGATGCTAAGGAGGTCACTATTGGACATGATGGTGCATTGAGGATGCAGGGTAGGCTATGTGTGCCCAATGTAGATGGGTTGCGGGAGTTGATTCTCCAGGAGGCTCACAGCTCACGGTACTACATTCATCCGGGTGTCGCGAAGATGTATCAGGACTTGAGGCAGCATTACTGGTAGAGGAGAATGAAGAAGGACATAGTGGAGTATGTGGCTCGGTGCCTAAATTTCTAGCAGGTGAAGTATGAGCATCAGCGACCGGGTGGGTTACTTCAGAAGTTAGAGATTCCGAAGTGGAAATGGGAGCGGATCAATATGGATTTCGTTGTTGGACTCCCACAGACTCAGCGGAGGTTTGATGCGGTTTGGGTGATTGTGGATAGGCTGACAAAGTCAGCTCATTTCATTTCTGTGATGACTACCTATTCTTCCAAGCAGTTGGCTCGAATTTATATTCGTGAGATCGTTAGGCTTCATGGCGTACTGGTATCTATTATCTCTGACCGGGTACACAGTTTACATCACGGTTCTGGAGAGCCGTACAACATGAGTTGGGTACTAGAGTGGAGCTGAGCACATCATTTCACCCTCAGACGGACGGACAGTCCGAGCGCACTATTCAGTTATTAGAGGATATGCTATGTGCGTGTGTGATAGAGTTTCGAGGGTCATGGGACCAGTTCTTTCCACTTGCGGAATTTGCCTACAATAACAACTATCAGTCGAGCATCCAGATGGCACCGTATAAGGCTCTGTATGGTAGGCGTTGTCGGTCCCCAGTGGGTTGGTTCGAGCCGGGCGAGGCCAGATTATTGGGTACAGACTTGGTCCAGGATGTCCTGGATAAGGTGAAGGTGATTCAGGATTGACTTTGCACAGGCCAGTCCAGACAGAAGAGTTATGCAGACCGGAAGGTTCGTGATGTAGCATTCATGGTTGGAGAGCGGGTGTTGCTCTGGTTATCGCCTATGAAGGGCGTTATGAGGTTCGAAAAGAAGGGAAAGCTAAGCCCAAGGTACATTGGTCCTTTTGAGGTGTTACGGCGTATTGGGGAGGTTGCTTATGATGTTGCCTTACCTCCCAGCCTTGCAGGGGTTCATCCGGTATTCCACGTTTCTATGCTCCGAAAGTATCACGGTGATCCGGCTCATGTATTGGAATTCAGCTCAGTCCAACTGGACAAGGATCTATCTTATGTTGAGGAGCCAGTGACTATTTTGGACAGGCAGGTCAGAAGCTAAGGTCAAAGAACATTGCTTCAGTAAAGGTTCAGTGGAGGGGTCAGCTGATCAAGGAGGCGACTTGGGAGACCGAGTAAGATATGCGCAGCCGTTATCCTTATCTTTTCACAGCTTTAGGTATGTCTCTATACTCGTTCGAGGACGAACGATTCTTTTAAGAGGGAGAGGATGTGACGACCCGGCCGGTCATTTTGAGAGTTATAGCCCCGATCCCCTATTAACTGCTTCGCCCGTACCTATTTCGGCTATTGTGACTTGCCGGGAGGTTTCGTTTTGGCTTTTGGAGTATTTTGGGACACTTAGTCCCTAAATGGAGATTTAAGCATTAGGTTTTGGACCGTAGTCGGAACTATGTGAAGACGACTCCGGAATGGACTTTCGTCGGTTCTGTTAGCGCTGTTAGGGATTTTGGACTTAGGGGCGTGTCCGGATTGTGTTTTGGAGGTCTGTAACTCATTTAGGCTTGAAATGGCGAAAGTCAAAGTTTTGGAAATTTTGACTGGTAGTGGAATTTTTTATATCGGGATCGAATTCCGATTCCGGAAGTTAGAATAGGTCCGTAGGGTTGAATACGACTTGTGTGCAAAGTTTAGGGTCAATCGGACGTGGTTTGGTTGCTTTCGGCATCGATTGTCGAATTTGGAAGTTTCAAGTTCTTTAAGTTTGAATTGGAGGATGATTTGTGATTTTAGTGTTGTTTGATATGGTTTGAGGGTCGACTATGTTCGTATGGTGTTTTAGGATTGGTTGGTATGTTTGGTTGGGGTCCCAGGGGCCTCGGGTGTGTTTTGGATGCTTAACAGAAGAAATATTGGAATTAGGAAATTGCTGAAGCCTTGAGGCATCTGGTGTTTTCGCACCTGCGGTGGGGAGACCGCAGATGCGAGGCCACACGTGCAGATGATTAAGCACAGAAGAGGATTTTGAGGGAGTGGTCAGCGCCCGCAGGTTCGAGGTGAGTTCCGCACTTGCGATACCCGCAGATGCGCTGGAGAGATCGCAGGAACGGTGGAGGACCACAGTAGCGGACATAGGTCTGCAGGTGCGCACACGCAGGTGCGACCTTTTGATCTCAGGAGCGGGCGATGGGTTTTAAGTGAAAACCACATCTGCGATAAAATTTCTGCAGGTACGGAACCGCAATTGCGGTTGAAGGCCCGCAAAAGCGGTTTGACTGGCAGAAAAAGGGCTAAGTGCGAGGGTTTGATTTCATTCTTCATTTTTGGACTTGAAAGCTCGGAAATTGGCGATTTTTCGAGGGATTTTCAGAGGAAGCTTTGGGGTAATGATTCCTAACTCGTTTTTTGTTGTATTACATTAATCTATAGTTGTTTTCTCCATTTAATTTTGGATTTGGGTTTGAAAATTAGGGAAAAGTTGAGAAAAGTTCTTAGGCTGAATTTTGGGATTTTGATCAAAATTTTGGTATCGGATTTGAGTAATTTTGGTATGAGTGAACTCCTGAGTGAATGGGTATTCATATTTTGTGACTTTTACCCGTTTTCGAGAAGTGGGCCCAAGGAGGCGTTTTAGGGCGATTTTCTAATTTCTTGCTTTAGCTTTGATTTCATTAGTTAGATTAGTTCCTTGTAGTTATATTTATGTTATGTAATTGATTTTGGCTAGATTTGGGCCATTCGAAGTCGGATATTCGTGGAAAAGGCATTGTCCCCGATTGATTGAACTTGGTTCGAGGTAAGTGGCTTGCCTAACCTTGTGTGGGGGAAAATTCCCTTAGGATTTGGTACTGTCGTGATATGTGAGCGCCGTGTACGTTTAGTGAGGAGTACGTACATGGGCTATTTGTTGAAAAACCTGATTTATTTTACTGAGTAGTAACATGTTTTTCCTTTAATTTGAGTTATACCGTTTAAATGAGTATTAGTCTATTTTCATTCTTAATTGAGTTATTTCAACATGCATAGTTATCCTGATTAGCCTGATATCGTATGTCTACGTGCTTTAACTGCTTATTTGAACTCTGTGAAGCATGCCTAGTTGATTTTCCTATTTTTCCTTGTTCTTTATAAGTCTTAACTATAGAATTCTTGTTGTTAACTATGGTATTTATCGGTTGAGCTGTGTGTTTACTTTTGAGACTACGAGGCGGTTTCTCGGGAGTTCTCCCTGCATATTTACTTTTGAGGCTACGAGGCGGTTCCTCGGGAGTTCTCCCTACACAATTACTTTGCAGACTACGAGGCGATTCATTGGAATTTCTCCCTGTATATTTACTTTTAAGACTACGAGGCGGTACCTCGAGAGTTCTCCCTGCATATTTATTTTGGGACTACGAGACGGTATCTCGATAGATCCCATGTTGTTTATCCCTGTGTGTTGCATTGTTATATCATTGTGTTTTCTTTTTGTTAAATTCCAGTCTCTTATTATACTGTTATATTTTCCTGCTTTATTTATTATATACCAGTGGGCCTGACCTGACCTCATCGCTACTCTACCGAGGTTAGGCTTGGCACATACTGGGTACCGTTGTGGTGTACTCATGCTACTCTTCTGCACATATTTTTTTGTGCAGATCAAGGTGCTCCTTATCAGCCCCGCTACTAGCTGAGAATGCTTGCTGTTATACGGAGACTTCAAGGTACATTTGTCACGTCCCCAGACCTCAGAGTCCCCCTCTATTCTCTCCTATGTCATTTACCTTCCGTACTTCTTTTGTTAGACTTTGGTGTATAGAGATACTAGTTTCCTTCTGTAGCTTGTGACTTATGATGTTTCGGGTTTTGGGAAGACTGTGTATTATAGAGTATTGGTTATTGCACATGCCGAGCGGCATTGTTATTAGTTATTTAGTTATCCATTGGTGTTAGTTGCCAAGTTTTACTTTCGTTTTTGTTATATTCTGCAATTTGTTAGGCTTACCTAGTCGTAGAGATTAGGTGCCATCACGACATTACACAGAGGGAGTTTGGGTCGTGACAAAGTGTCTAGTAGAGTCTTGCAGATCGGTTTGATGATGTCCATACCTATCTTCGAGAGGCTGCATGGAATTTAGGATAAACTTCCCATCTTTCTTTCTTTATCCCGTGTCATTGATTTAGCTTGAAGCGTATCTCTTTGAATTCCTTCCACTCACTCATATGTGTATGTGAGCGCTTGGTATCAGTTGTGCATCGACGGCTTGTGATTATATGGATGGAGTACGAGATGTGTTTCCGATGTTTTGGTGATGGTCCAGTCTGGAGGACTTGAGGCCAGGTTTAGACCGCAACTTAGGCTCGATAGTTTCAGTTGTGTAAATATATGTTTTTGGACTTATATATCTGGTAGTGTCCCTATGAGTAGGATTTATGGCTCGGTGAGTGATAGGATAGCTATATGATGATTATGTTGTGACTGTGGGATGTGTTCAAATGGTTTTAATATGATAGGAAGATTTTGCTTGGGATGTGAAAGGACTATTGGATGCTCGGTTTATGTGGATATGTCATACGGTCTGGAGTTATGAGGGTTTTGAGGGATTCTTTCATGTTATTTCATTGGTGGGACGAAGTAGATTTTCATGTCGTGTTGATGAGTTCAAATTCAGGAAAATTAAGTGATTATGTAGTAGTTATGGCTGTAAAAGGTATAGAGAGATGTTTGTTTGAGGCTAAGCAAGTGTGTTATCACCTGCGGGGTAATTTACAGATGTGTGATCCTTATGATGTTATGTGGAGGCTTTCTTGTCTATCGGTGGGTATAGGTGTTGCGATTTGAGTTTGGATTGGTTGAGAAAGTTGATCTGTCCACCACAAGGATGAATGCGAGCTTAGCATATGATTTAAGGTATTATATGGTTTGTGTTACATGAGTTTATAAAGGATTTAGTTGAATCTCACTGCGGTACTATGGCAGTAATCGGGTATGGTTATTGTAAGTTATCAGATATTTTGTTCCATGGCTTTGAGCCAAGTGGGGGAGTCTGCTATCGACGAGTTGATTTTACGGTTATGTGTTGTATTAGTTTCGGTCTGAGGCATACTTGTGGATCGGTTATGGCTTGCAGATGTTGGTTTTGAGGATGACTTAAGCACGAAAATTTTTGGATGCCTGATGTATTACACTTTATAGGTATATAGGAATCATGGAATGATTGAGTTGTTATTCATGGAAGATGTAGTACACATGGAGTAGGAATTTGCTCGGTTGCATTAAGGCGGGGTTACTTCTTTGGGTGTTGTCGTGCTAATGGGGGCACAGGTCGTTCGACCCGTTTGGGTGGTGCAATTGAGATTTGAGCAGAGTAGATGACTCTTGAGAAGGATCTAATGGATTCAAGAATTATATATAGCAATTGAGAATTTATCCGGATTTGTATATGGCTAGAATCCGAGATTTGCGCCAGATGGTGTTGGGACTCGCGGTATTTCTATATCATTATGGATCCTATATTTCAATATCTGGAAGGTTAGGGAAACGGCTTTAGATTCACAGAATCTCTCTTCGGAGTGGGTGTCTCGGTTGTAGTACTTTTGGGGTGCTTAAGAGGGAATACAACGGCTTATGGGCCTTAGGGCGATGTGATTTTATGCTAGGATATCTTGTGGTAAGCTTAGGGTAAGGATCGTGGTGTCCTGATAAGGAGAGGTGTCAACTTGAGGGTAATTTAGAAAGAACTCGGAGGAATAAGACAACTTGGTAGTAGGTTGGATCAGCACGGTAATGGATATGATCGGTTCTTTGGATACTTATGATGTGCTGAGTCTCTACAGGTGTTTTGGGGAAATACTCTTGGGTTTGGTGACCTGCGTGGCTTGGTTGAGTTAGAGAGATTCAGTTTTGATAGCTTGGTTATGTGCAACTGGGTTTCGAAGAGTTCTCGATGGTTTCGACCACGGTTTGAGATGGATATTTCCTACCGGCATGAGGAGCATGTTGCGTGTTATGATTTTTTCCTGGATGAGATCAAATGGAAGGTTTCTGACTAACCGGGTATGTTTCTGCTTGTGACTCAGAGTTGATTATGAGATTCTCGTACTTTTCATATGATGACATGATAAATGCAGTATGTTGTGTGGGATTGCGATTTACGTGTGCAAGGTCATGGTTCAGTTTTGAAGAAAAGGTCATGAATTCTTAGGCAACATGGACGATTTCAGATGACTAGATGAATGTTATAACTACTTGGTAATACCTAAGAGGGTGCGCATTTCAGAAGGTACACTATTTTTTTGACTTATGAATGCTTCACTGATATTGCGGTACTCGCCTGGTTGATCGACTGCTGATGTTCAGATTTTGCTATGTGGCATGGAAGAATTATAGAAATATTTCTCGTGGGGATGATTATGTATGAGAGATGTGTTAGTCATTCAAGTGGTGGAGTTGGGATCGACTATGTTGATTCATACGTTTTATGGATTTAAAGACTGGGAGTCCTCACAAGCAGATTGTTTCGGGGTTGCGGATTGTGAAGATGTGGCCAAAGTTGGCTAGATAGTAGTACGTGTTATGGTTAGATTGTTATGGACTTTTGAAGGGCTATTTATCTATTTGGGGATGACCGGAGTTGATTTGGGGGCCCATTGGTAGGCCCGAGGAGGATGTGTATTCCACACCAGGTCGAAGTTGTTGACTCAGCATCGTTATTGTTGGAAGGTGTGTCATTCGGTTAGAGTTGAGCTTGAGCGTGTTTTGATATGTTCTATGTGTTACTTTTCTATGCTACGAGGAGTCGTGATTTGTTGGTTATATGCACACGTGATACGGTTCTATTTGGGCCTTGTAGCGGGATTCGAGCGAGATGTTTATTGGGGTGTTGAATGGTTGATTGCGCCTAGGTTATGGTCTTTCCAAGATGTGGTATATTGTGTTAATTGCATCTCCATGGTTATGGTTATGCACTTGTATACTTGGTGTCGAATTGCTTATGGTTGTTCATTTTGAGCATTAAGGGCTCGAGGTATTTCACATGGATCGGTGCTTGGATGGGCCACGTTTTGCAGCTGGGTTATGATAGGATGTGATCCTTAGTGATAGATTCGTGTATTTGGGTTATACTATATGTGATGGATTTGTAGCATTGCGTTGATGGTGGTACATGTTGAGCTTGCGAGACGGTTCTCCCATCTGAGTCATTTTTTCATTTTTGGGTGCATTTGAATTTTTGCTTATTGGTGCACGGATTGCACAGTTTGTGATTCTAGGTAGTATTGGTGTGACGTGTCAATAGAGTAGCTTGTATTTGATATGACAGAGTCTTTGGGCCTGAAGTGATTGCTATCAAATTTGATTACAGTATGTATGGAGGAACAATTTTAGAATTTGACTTTGGTTCTTGTCGAACAAGAGAAAGCTCTGTGACTTGTTGATCTGATGAGTGGTTATGAGTTTCTGTGTCTTTTATTTCATCATCGGCAGTGTACGAAGGTTTTAGAGCGAGGTTTTGTTTGATATGAGGTTTGTTATCGGTACCGGGTATGTTTTGAGCAGCTATTATAGTCAAAAGTTATTTCTGGGATCATCTGAGTTATGTGGTATATCATATGATTATATCTTGGGTTATGGCTATGACTTGATACATCTTGTTCATACTTATACAGTGTGTAGGTGCGAGATTCGAGTCTTGTAAGGAATTCCGGATGTTGGAAATTGGGTTCCAAGGTTTATGGGTTAAGGTTGAATTAAGGATCTTCAGTTAGGTTGTGTCGTCAGGCTTATATGGATTAGGGTGACGTGGGATCACCCCCGGGTATGTGCATGGTAAGGTTACACGGTGATTTGATGGCTTGGGAACGAATCTTAGCACGTTCGAGGACGAATATATGTTTAAGTGGGGGAGAATGTAATGACCCAGCCCATCGTTTTGAGCATTCACATTTCCGTTAAGCTATTTGAAGTCTTGAGCAGCATTGTATGATGTATTATGACTTGTGTGAATCTTCGGTTTTGGTTTTCATGCTATCCGCAATTTATTTGGACTAATCAATTTCATGATTGAAGCTTTAGAGCTGGAAGAGTTGACCAAATTTGACTTTTAGTATTTGACCTCAGATTGGAGTTTTGTTAGTTCCGTTAATTTCGAATGGTGAGTTTGGACTCGGGCGTATGCCCGGATTTGCATTTGGATATTTCTAGAAGGTTTCGGTGCTAATCGGTGAAAGTTAGAAATTTGAAGGTTTGGAAAGTTCATAAGTTTGACCGAGAGTTGACTTTGAGGATATCGGATTCAGATTGTGGTTCAGGGAATTAGAATAGCTTCGTTATGTCATTTGGGACTTGTGTTCAATATTTGAGTTCATTCCGAGTTGATTTGATATGTTTCTGCGCGAGTTTTAAAATTTGCAAGTTCAAAAGTTCATTAAGTTTGATTGAGGTGCGATTCATCATTTCGGTATTGTTGTGTGTGATTTGAGGTCTCGAGTAGGTCCGTATTATGCTATGGGAGTTGTTGGTATGTTCGGACGGGGTACGGAGGGGCTCGGGCGTATTTCGGATTGATTTCGGACCTATTTTCTTCATGTTTTCATTTCTGGTTGCTACTGGTTTCTGATGCCTTGATTGTCCTTCGCGATCGCGAGGAAGGGTATGCAATTGCATAGAGGAAATATGGAGCTGGGCACTTTCTTCATCGTGGTCGCGATTGGATGGTTGTATTCGCGTAGAGTTGGAACTGGTCTTCATCGCATTCGCATCTGCTTCTACGCTTTCACGTAGTGTTTGGGGATGAGCTGGGCAGAGTACTGGTTATCTCTTTGCGTTCGCGATGTTGCTTCCGCGAACGCGTAGTTCTGTCAGCCTTACGTATCGTGATCGCGAGTCTGTTGCTGCGATCGCATAGTGCATTTTCAGGAGCAGTGCATTTTCTTCTTCGTGATCGCGATTCATTAATTCGACCAGTGATTATAAGTACTCTATTTTCGGGGGTTTCGGCCATTTTTGAATATTTGGAGATATGGAGCTCGTATTGAGACGCGTTTTGAAGTAATTTTCACCATATAGATTGGGGTAAGTGTTCTATATTAGGTTTTGATTTTATTTCATGAATCTATCTTCGTTTTGGCATTTGATTGAGGATTTCAAGAGAGAAATTTGGGGGGGGGGGGGGGGAGGAAGTTGTCTAGAATTTCATAGAGTGAATGTTTGAGTTTTGAACGTCGATTCGGAGTCGGATTTGAGTGAAACTAGTATGATTGGACTAGTAATTGAATGGGTTGTCGTATTTTGTGAGTTTTATCGGGTTCCGAGGTGCGAGCATGTGTTTGACTTTTGGATTGACTTTGGGCTTTTGTTTAAAGATACGGCTTTTATCGATTGGGTTGTTTCCTTAGGCATTATTTGATGTATTTGAGTTGCTTTTGGCTAGTTTCGAGCCGTTCGGAGGTCGGTACGTGTGGGATGGCATTTTTGGAGCATTGCTTGGCTTGCTTGGTATTGGATTTGGCTTGTTCGAAGTAAGTAACACTTCTAAACTTAGTGCTGAGAATATGAATTCCGGAATATATGTGATATGTGTTCGGTGTTGAGGTGACGCATATGCTAGGTGATAGGCGTATGGACGTGCACCGTGTGAATTGTGTCTGGATTGATTATGTTGTACTGTGTAGTGACCTAATCTTGTTTCTATTCATGAAACTTTTACGTGCTAGAGTAATTGAGTTGTGATCCATATTAGAAATCATGTCTAGGTTATATGCTTATCCTGTTGAGACCCACTGAGGTCATTTCTGTTGTTGAGTTATTTGCTTACATTGTAATTACATACTTAGTCATACTCATTCATTTGCATATCATATCTCAGTCTCTGTTGCCATTTATTGATACATCATTTTGGGCTGATTTTCATGACATTGTGAGCCCGAGAGACTGGAGAAATTGATGACTGAGTTGAGGCCTGAGCGCCAGATTGTGAGTGACATTGATAGGATCGGGATGCACGCCGTAGCAGGTATTATTGATTCATTGATGGGATCTGGCTGCACACCGCAATAAGTATTATTGATTCATGCTATGATTGTCTTATTATAGCGCTTGGGCTGGATCTGCCCCTCCGGAGTCTGCACACCCATAGTGAGCGCAGTTGCTATTAATTGACGATGGGATCGGGCTACGCACATGATAAGTGGGGATTTTGACTACTTATTAGCGCTTTTTTGCTTTTGTTTTAGTCCAAAAGCGCTTAATTGTGTTCCCGAAAACTGATAAAATATGCTTAATTGCAGGAATATTGGAAGATGAGCTCCCGAGATGAAATCCAACTCAAGAAGGAGTAATCTGAACTCAAGGACAAAAACAGGCACAAAACCTCAGAAGTGCGGACCACAGAATATCATCTACGGTCGCAGGTTGTGAAGAATCTTCCATCAGAGAATGTTGCAAAGTGCGGTCCACAAATGAATTGTGCGGCCGTAGAAGCTGGGTCAGAGTAAAAGTCCAGAGAACCTGCATCTCAAGTCCACCAAAAGTGCGGACCGCACAATTATTGTGTGGCAGCTGAAGAAGAGCTACGCGGCCGCAATCACATTTGTGCGGACCGCAGAAGAACAATGTACGGCCGCACTTACAATTGAGCGGACCACAGAAAGATTGCAGTGCGGCTGCAGATCAGAATTATGTGGCCGCAGATTTTCAATCCTTGCAAGTTGAAGAAAAGTGCGGACCGCACATAGAATTGTGCGGCCGCAGAACCTCCGAAAAGGTAATTTTGTCCGAAAATTCTAGCCCTGTATAAATAGAAGAGTTTCATTCTTTTAGGTTAACTTTTGACATCAGCTGCTACAGTAGACGGTTCCTTTTACTCTTTTTAGTAGTTTTTGCTATTTTGAGCTTTTTGAACATAGAGTTTATCATTTTAATTAGCAATATGGGTTTAATTATCATTTCTTCTTCTTTTTCTTCCAATTTAAGCATGAGTAGTTAGATTTTTACTAGGGTTGTGACCAAACCCTAGTGTGTAAACTTAATGGGTGTTTGATTTATTGCTTGTTTGTGGTTTGGTGTTTAATATTTAGCCTTGCTCTTGCTTTTATTTGAAGAATTATTGGTTGCAAATATTAGTTCATGCCTATATGACTTAGTCTCTACTTGAGAAAGAGAGACTTAGTCTAGAAAAACCTGGCTAACAAGAAATTGGGTCAATCGAGAGATTGATAAGCCTAATTAAAGAGTTGAACCTAGAGATAGTAAAACCCCACTTGAGCTTTTATTCAACCATTTTGTTCAATATCCATTTGGACTTGAGAAAGCCAAATTGGTCAAAAATCACTCTCTGACCAAGAGGTATTGAGTGGGTAACCGAGTGTTGATATATATAATACACCCCGACCAATAAAACAAGCTTTAAAGTTTACAACCCATTAGGAAAACACCTAGGTGAAGGTCATAGCCCTAGGCCTTTTATATCATTTGGAAAACAACAAAAACAATTTTCTAGTTTCACTCTTTAAATTGCAATCATAGTGTAATTTAGATTTTAAACGACCAAACTTTGCGGAAGTGAAAATTTAGATAGACAAACTCACACGCTAAGATATATACTACTAACTCCCATTCATATAGCTCCCTGTGAAATTCGACCCCGACTCTTGTGGGGTATTACTATTGCATCGACCGTTTTCATAACTTCGAATAGAGGAGTGAAATTGGACGAGATCAGTGCCATAACAAGATTTATTAGTATTTGGGCTGGATCTGCCATGTATAGTGCTGAATGATTGAGTGTGCTGAGTGATTGAGTGTGATGAGTAGAGTGTGAAACTGTTATATTGAGTACTCTGAGAGTGTGAGTACATGAGTTAATCACTGTGACGCATTGCATCTGACATGCATACTTGACATGTAGGGATAGAGATACATTTCCTCATGTTCACGGTTTTGTGATATTTCTGACTTCACATGCACATTGACATGTAGGCATAGAGATGTACTTTTCTCATGCCGCCTGAAATTGAATCGTCTTATCTATTGTTGAAAGTTTTTGAGAAAAATCAAAAGTTTCTCACTTACTCATATTTTGGTAATTTAGGTGAAGGATTTGGATTTTACTGTTATACCTGAAAAGCATGACTATTTTTTGTAACTGTGAATGAACTGAGCATCATATCTCTGAGTTATTTATTTTATCACTTTTATTATATTATTTTGAACTGTTATTAGCTATTGGTTTTGGACTCCGGCCTTTGTCCCAACTCGTCACTACTTTCAACCTAAGGTTAGGTTTGTTACTTATTGAGTACATGGGGTCGGTTGTACTCATACTGCACTTATGCACCTTACATGCAAATATTTTATGTTGATGTTGATGTGTATGGCGGGAGCTGACATTGAAGACGTACATGCGTTATGTTCATTGCTGTCTTTTGTTCTTGGTAGCTTTAGAATTATTAATCTGTTCATGTATATTTCAAACAGATGATGCATTTATTTCATACCATCTTTGTAAACTCTAAATCGTAGAAGCGCATGATTTGTACTACCAGTTCTTGGGAATTCTTTGCATAGAATTTCAGTTATATTATCATTTTATTTATCAGTAAATCACATTGGTATTGGATTTTTGTTAAATTGGCTTACCTAGCGGGTTGGGTTAGGTGTCATCACAATTAGTTGGATTTTGGGTCGTGACACTAACAAAACATTGACAATATTTGTTATAATAAACAAATCTATATCAAGGATTCATTTTTCAATATAAATACTAATCGTATTCCAATATCTCCACATAGGAATAAAACTATATCTCGCTAGAATATTATTATACTCATGATTCTAGCAAGATACATTAGTGCACCAATTACACTAGACACAAAAACAAATCATGTACGCCATGTTTTCTCTAATCCACATAAGGATTTGCCGAAGTTTTATTTAATAAATTTCTTGAGAATCTTAATATGATTTAGAATAATTTAAATCCTTCAATGATTTTTATATACGCATATCAAGTTTTTCAGATATTGCCAGACTAAAATCTGAAAGCAACTACATCAACCGCAAGATAACATGTTTTTATATAATCAATGTCAGGATATTTACGAAAAATCTTGTGTCACACCACTGCTTTATACTTTCAGGTGTTGGGACTATCAGTCCAAAACTTCACGTTTTCCAAGTAAAGTCAATCTTGATTGCATATTTTTCATTGACTAAATATTTATCTGTCCATATTCTATGACAGATTTGAGCTCAAGATCCTCGTCAATATTAATAAAATTGAGCACTACATTATATTAACAATATCATCGACGATCATTTTGTATCAGTTCCATCATCACTCAATAAAGACATAATTTATCGAGATCTCATTATTTTCAGGTTCCTGAGCCTCTCCCATGAGATCTTATAAAGTGTTATGTCATGGTGCTCTTATAAAGCACTTGCCTCCTTATTATGACCATCTTGAACATTTGTTCCTCTTTTCTTCAAGGAGTTTTATTTTTGTAACCGATTAGTCTATTACGCTTCATGCGTCCCATAAACTTTGTCCATCATGGACTTTATTCTATTTGGAGCATTAGCAGCTGAAATATAATATTTAGCTTTGGGTCAGCAAATGCGTCTGGCAATATTTTGTAAATGAATTATCACTTGAACTTCAAGTACGCATTTTCTTTTACGAGGATCTAAGTGTACTCATAACAATTCATTCCATATATTACTTTTTCAGCTGCCTATTTTCTCCCTCTAATGTTGGGATCACCAACACATATCATCAACCTTCTCTGGGGACCCATCTTTGTGTATTGTGGTGGAATAATTAAATCATATAGCACATTCATATTTCTAGATGAAAATTAATTGGCTCCTGACCCTGAACCAATTGTGATAGGGAGAATTTATCATAACTTATTGGCTAGATGCGTACAGGTGTTACTATATATTAAATAATACATCTCATACCAAAATTTATTTTATTCTCATAACCAATGGTTTAGCTATAATTGAAGGCATGCAATTTCTACTAAACCAAGTTGGATTTAAACCAACATTATCATCGCAATTTACATTCTGAAACTGTGCTCTAATAATTTCAGCAAGCAACCTTGCAAAAGCCAAACTGCAAGTTGATAAACAACGCACATGTGACCATACAATAGATGCATCTATTAAAATTATATAATAGTAAACGGTCCACATGGCAGATGATTGGGCACATATATATATATATATATATCACCTTTTATTCGTTCCAGAAATTAAGGGATTCAATCCAACATTAACTGGTATATCATGAGAATAAGCAGTATAAGAGAATTCTTGATAAATCTTCTATTTCTTCAATATATACCAATGTGAATTCTCAATTAATTTTCGCATCATAATTGAAATGGGATGGCGAACTGGTCATGCCAACTGATATTTGTTTCAGTAAACCTCTAGTTTACTTGTGGCATGTGATTCCATCATCATGCTTATACTTGTGCAGTACAAATAGAGGAAAAGTCAGGTAACCTTTTATATTTACCCGGTATATTTATAATAATATAAAGATATTCAATCATCCTTTCATTTATAGTCTCAATATGCCAACCACTTTGGCTAATACATTTGAAATTGAAAAATTTTCTTTTGAGACTTACCACAATATCAATGTCATGAATAATTTTATTCATCTGGATAGTAACAAATTAGCTCTTCCGGAGCTCTCAATAATTTTGTACTACAAGATATTTTATAACATCATTCAAGTGGTGAATATTTCCTCCACGGAGAAAATTATATTATCTGTGTCACGGTCAAAATCATTATAGGCAAGACTTGTTTCTTGATTTACTTTTGCCTTTAATAATATTTGATAAGGCGTCATACCATAAGTACGCAACCGATGACATATTCATGTAATCACATAGTAAAATTCATTATCTTTCTCAAACCTCCCTTAGAGGTGAGTTATGGTATTTATCCAACCATGCATGAGCACAACCTTATCCATAATTTTATTATCACATATATATTTCTACATTCACTTTCAGGAATGAGTTTATATTTACAATGCATATCACAGGTCGCATTCTTTTAAAAATGGACTATAATTGTCTGAACGTGCCTCATATTTACAAACCATATTGATACACATTTCCTTCACCTTTGAAGGATTATTTTGAGAACTCTTATTATTCTTCTTTTTACAATTACCATAATGATGACTATTATTATTTTGGTCTTTGGCACGCTCACGTTCATTGGTCAACTACTTGTCTTCATTTAGATTTATTATGCACTGCTATCACATTCACTTCAAGAATGGAGCAAATCAAGTGGGACAAGCTTATATGTTTTCATGAAAAATATATTTTTTTAGTCATCATTATATTATAAATATGGTACGTTGGGACTCAAACCCAATGCCTTACCCATATAAAGGCATGTGTTGGGACTCGAACCCATCTCTTATTATCATGGTGCATCAAGACTTGAACCCCATATCTTACCCTCATAGTGCGGTGGGACTTAAAACCTACTATCTTATCCTTAACATGTGGCATAATATGCCAAGGTGCACAAGACCTCACCCTTGAGCCTTTAATCACGGGGAGCCTTTGACAATACTTTTTATTGAAATCAGATTTCTTATTCTAACTCCCCACGTCACTGCATACTTTCCATCAACTGCCAAAAAGTGACTGCCTACTGATATGTATAATACACAGGTAAATCAAAATATTGGCTCCAAAAATGTAAAAAAGAAAAAGTGTAAGATACTACTTGGCAGAAAAATTATCTGGCAAAATAGATAATTTTGAGATTAGTAAAGATAAAATATGAATGAACTAGAAGGATGTAACTGTATCTTGTATGAGCAACCAGCCCAGTGGCTCCCATCAATTGCCAGACTTCCATTTTTATTTTGTTTGATAGCCACGGAATTGTGGTATAAAGATAAAGCACAATATATGCCTATACGGAGGTGTATTGTCACGACCCCAATTTTTCTCCGTAAGATGTCGTGATGGCACCTAGTCTTTAAGACTAGGTAAGCCTAACACTTACTGAATAAATGGCAAAATTCAACCAACAACTATTAAATATGAAACAAAAATTTCTATACAAAGCCAACAATCCCAAAACTGGTAATACAAGTCATAAGCTCTACAGAGTTCACTAGAAAATCTCTAAGTATAACTGTTCCGGTATAGAAATAAACTGTACACAAATAACTTTCGAAGGTGACTCTGAGGCTTGCGAACGCGAAGGCAGGTATACCTTGAAGTCTCCACAGCAATATCTGATCCGCTATCCAATAATCCACAGACTCTAAAGTACCTGGATTTGCACAAAAATATGCAAAAGTGTAGTATGAGTATACCACGATCGGTACCCAATAAGTATCAAAACTAACCTCGGCGGAGTAGTGACAAGGTACAAGTCAAGACACTCACTAGGCAAAGTAACATGTGCAGTATAGAAGTATAAATCTAATAATGGAAAGCAGAAATGAGTAAATGACAACAAAATAAACATGTGATATAAACAATAAAGCAACAAGAACACCGAGAAATATCGTTGAAACCAAATAAGGAACATAGAGGACAATCAATTAATCAAGTCGTGCTAACACAGGATTCACAACGAAATCACCATGTGATACCTCATCTCATAGTCACAAGTCACGGGTCTCAACCCACCATCATATACTCATGGCACCTCGTGCCCACATCTCGAATCACAACCGCACGGACAACTCACGTTCCAATATCTTAATCCGCCCGGCATGATCACAAGCTCACATTCACAATCCACCTGGCGTGGTCCCAGGCTCACAATCACAATCTGCTCGGCATGCTCACAATCACTATCCGCCTGGCATGCTCACAGGCTCACAATCACAATCCGCCTGCCATGGTCGCAGGCTCAATATCAACATGGAAACAGATAATACAAGAACACATGGGCATGATCAATAAATGTCTAGTTTAATACTCCTGAGCTAGTATAAGTGGCATGCTACGTTGTATGCTTGTGCGAGTGTACTACTGCAGCCCAAGTCAACAAGTAATATTAAAGACATCGAGTGGCTCATCGAAACAATAAAGCAATTCACGTAAGGTGTATGACAAACACAAGGAAAAGCACACCATCAAACGAAAATCACCAACACAATATCTCCAAACCATCACACATCATCCCTGACATTGCCACCATTATCTCTCCGATAGCCACCCCTATCAGTCCATGTAATAGCCACCCTTATCACCTCACCCTGACAATAATAATTTTCACCCTTATCTCTCCAATAGCCACCTGTATCACTCCGTATAATAGACACCTTTATCACTCCGACCGGACAATAACACAATAGCCACCCTTATTATTCTGTACATTCAACAACGGTGAAATACCACCCTTATGCTCCGCATAACAACAACGGTGAAATGCCACCCTTATACTCTGCATAACAACAATCAAAACTACACAACAATTCACAAATGCTAACATCACAACAATACGACGTATCAACTCGTAACACAAATGCCCATAGGCCACAACCTTTCCAAAAATCCAACAATATCAATATTTCCATCACAAATAGCCCACAGATCAAATACAATATGTATAAAATCTCAATAACAACAATAGGAATGGGAAAGTAACTCAACAAGGAACGACACCCTCTTTTACACAACTTCAATTAAAATCGATTAATGACTTCCGATAACCTCAATTCCAATTAATTATTTAAGGATAAACTCAATAGTGAAAGTATTTCTCATGAAATGGCAAATTTCGGCTCCTAGTATATGAATTAGGCTAACAATGAAAGAGATGACACGAACTAGTACTACGTCTAAATGCATGAGAATAACTTGGCAACAAAAGGGATATCATGTGCAACAACTTCAACTAAGAATAACTCCACAATAAAAGAAATCACATAATGATAAAAATGATAACAACTTCATATAAAGCATATAAGAGCAAAATTGACAAGTAAAGAATGTGACATGTAACGACAACTTCAAATAAAGCATGTGATAATAAACATGACGAATAAAAGATACAACATATGCTAACAATTCCAAATGAATACATGAAAGAAGCCTAAGAGTCTAAACCGGTCAATTTCCATATATAAGCCCGAGTACGTACTCGTCACCTCGCGTACACGGCTTTCACATGACACAAATAGCACAAACGACTCGAATCCTAAAGGGTAGTTCCCCCATACAAAGTTAGGCAAGATACTTACCTTAAAGAAGCTAAACTGATACTCAAAAATGACCTTCTTGTGTGAAACAATCTCCGAACGTCTCAAATCTAGCCAAAATAACTTAATATCATAAATAAAAATCATAGGAAATAATTTCGGATAATAAAGTTTCGATCTTTAATGAAAACTAAAAGTCAACCCAAAAAATTAACCCCGGGCATGCACCTTGAAACTTGACAAAATTTACAAAATCCGAACACCCATTCAATTGCGAGTCCAACCATACTAATTTCATCCAATTCCAACTCTGAATCGATGTTCAAACCCAATTATTCTCTTTAGAAAAGTTTTTGATAAAACCCCCCAATTCTCCAATCAAAATATGGATTAATTCATAAATTAACTACTGGAATCATGTTAAAATACAAAAATTAAGATTAGATACTGACCCCCATAAAAATACGAGAATAATGCCGAGAAAATCACCTCAATCGGAGCTCTAGAACTCAAAATATCCTCAAAATACCAAAAGAACGCAGTCTGATTTTTTTATACACTGGCATTTCCGCTTTTGCCCCCAAAAGGCCGCAGCTGCGCATTTCCAGCTGCCATTTCTGCTTTTGCGGACCATTTCAACTTCGCATCTGCGAAGCACCATCACCAGTTCTCTTCTCCGACACTAAAATGAGCATAACTTCCTCATACGATGTCCAAAATTTGACGATTCTTTTTGCTATGGCTCCGTAATTATGATACGGATATAATGCATCAATAAAAAAGAAATTGGAGCTCATTTTCTTAATGTGGTATCATTTATGCTTGACGAAACGACGTCAAAACATAAAAAACTAGCACAACACACCCCAAACCTATCTGTAACTCACCCGAGCCCCTCGGAACCCCGTTCGAATATACCAATAAGTCCCAAAGCATAATACGGACCTTCTCGAGGCCACAAATCACATCAAACAATATCAAAACTATGAATCGAATCTCAAATCGAACTTAATGAGCTTATGAACTTTTGACCTCTACAACTCGGGCCGAATCATATCAAATCAACTCAGAATGACGTTATTTTTTGCATGCAAGTCCAAAATGACACAACAGATTTATACCAACTCCCGAAATCAAAATCTAAATTTGATATTAATAAGTCAACTCCCAGTCAAACCTCTCAACCTTCCAAACCTTCGACTTTCCAATTTTTGCCAAAATGCATCAAATCAACCTACGGACCTCCAAATCCAAATCTGGACATACCCCTAAGTACAAAATCACCATACGAAGCTATTGGAATCATCAAAATATTATTTCAAAGTTTCCTACACAAAAGTCAAACTTCGGTCAACTCTTGTCACTTAAGCTTCTAAAACAAGAATCATTCTTCCAAATCAATCCCAAATCATCCGTAAACCTAACCCGGCCATACACGCAAGTCATGATACACAATATGAAACCGCATGATACCTTAAGCCACCGAACAGAATGCTAATTCTCAAAACAACCGGTCGGGTGATTACATGTATGAAAATGAGAGCACAGTTGGTTAGAACTTCGTGCTGATAACGTGTTAAGAAACTTAGCTCAAAGTAATAATATAAAACAAGAAAATAGACAAGAATGTAAGGACCTAGAAAGAAATGTGAGATTCTTATCTCTTCCATGTATTCAAGTATGTACAATATCACTTCTCATCCTCTATTTATAGTATTACATAGAGGTATACAAAACAATGCCATAAACATGACATTAAACATTTGATATCATGGAGGAAAATCATGGGGAGGTTATGGAGGTATGGGAGTAACAACCATTACTCCATAAGTATTGAAGTAGTGGGAGTTATAGAGATAATGGAGAAGAGTAGTGGGTATTACTCCTTTATGAGTTGTGGACATCCACCATTAGATAATTATTTATAACAAGATAAAACTTTTCTTCTATCAAGTTGTATTCACGTCTATCTTATTGGTGTCATTTGTAAAATCAGAAATACCATATATATATATATATATATATATATATATATTATAATTTACTTGAAGGTTACAAGATATTAAATGAGTGTACTAAATGTATTCATGTACAATCCAAAATAGTTCATGGATGAGTTGTTGGACATCCACAAATTCAATGCATTCATAACACTCCCCCTTGGATATCCATAAATAATGTGCCTCGTTAAAACCTTACTAAGAAAAATCTTGTGGGAAAAAGCCTAGTGAAGGAAAGAGAGTACATATATCTTGTAATATGCATTGAGCGTTGCCTCATTAAAAACTTTACCAGGAAAACCCAATTGGGACAAAACCTTGGTTAAGGGAAACAGAGTACCACGTGTATTATACTCCCCGTGATGAAAAATTTATTTGATATCTCAGAGATGATGCATTCCAATCTTATGTCTCAGGTTCTCAAATGTTGATGTTGGCAATGCCTTAGTGAATAAATCTGCTAGATTGTTACTTGAACGGATTTGTTGAACATCTATCTCACCATTTTGCTGAAGATCATGCGTGAAAAAGAACCTTGGTGAAATGTGCTTTGTTCTGTCTCCTTTGATATATCCTCATTTTAGTTGAGCTATACAAGCAACATTATTTTCATACAATATCGTTGGAATCTTCGTTTTTTAAAAGAAAGACCACACAGTTGTTGAATGTGTTGAGTCACTAATTTCAACCACACACATTCTCGACTAACCTCATGAATAGCTAATATCTCTGCATGATTGGAGTATATAGCAGCTAAAGTTTATTTTGTTGAACGTCATGAAATATTTGTACCTCCACAAGTAAATAGATAGCATGTTTGAGATCGGGCTTTATGTGGATCAGACAAATAACCTGCATTTGCATGACCAATCATTTGTGAATCGGATTCATAAGAATAAAATAATCTCATATCAATAGTCCCTCAGGGGTATCTACAAATATGCTTAACAACATTCCAGTGTCTTGTTGTTGGAAAGAAACTAAATCTTGCTAATAAACTTACTGCAAAAGTTATATCTCGTCGAGTATTATTTGCAAGATACATTAGTGCCCCAATTGCACTAAGGTATGGTGTTTCATCGCCAAGAAGCTCTTCATCATTTTCATGAGGTCGAAATGGATCTTTATTTATATTAAGTGATCTCACAACAATCGGGGTACTCAATGGATGTGTTTTATCCATATAAAAATGCTTTAGTATCTTTTCAGTAGAAGTTGATTGATGGAAAAAAATTCCATCTTTCATATGCTCAATTTGTAGACCAAGACAAAATTTTGTCTTTCCATGATCTTTCATTTCAAACTCTTTCTTCAAACAGTTTACTGCTTTTAGAAGCTCCCTGGGAGTTCCAATGATACTTAGATCATCAACATACACATCGATTATAACAATTTCAGATACAAAACTTTTTATAAAGATACAAGGACAAACTGAATCATTCTTATACCTTGCTTTCAGCAAGTACTCACTCAAGTGATTATACCACATTCGCCCTGATTGTTTCAATCCATATAAGAATTTTTGAAGCTTTTTTGATTAAGTTTCCCGTAAACCTTTATAAGCTTTAGGCATACCCTTCAAAAAATTTCATATAAATTTTGTTGTCTAATGTGCCATACAAATAGGCTGTGACAACATCCATCAGACACATACCAAGTTTTTCATAGACTGCCAAACTTATAAGATACCTGAAGGTGATTGCATTCACCATAGGAGAATATGTCTTCATATAATCCATGTCAGGCCTTTGCGAAAATCCTTGTGCCACAAGTCGTGCTTTATATCTAATAAATTCATTTTTATTCATTTAGTTTTCACACAAAAATCTATTTATATCACACTGGCTTTATTCATTCAGGTGTTCGAACTATACGTCTGAATACTTCACGTTTTTCAAGTGAAGTTAATTCTGTCTAAATAGCATCTTTCCATTTTGGCCAATCATTTCTCTGTCTACATTCATCGACAGATCTTGGTTCAAGATCCTCATCTTGTTGTATTATTTCAACAGCAACATTATAAGCAAAAACGTTGTCGACAATAATATTATTTCGGTTCCACATTTTCCCCGTAGAGACATAACTTATTGAGATCTCTTCATTCTTATTATTTTCAGGTACCTGGACCTCCTCTGAGGTTTTATCATTTGTTACGTCACATGACTCTTTTTGAATAATTGCCTCCATATTATGATCCCCTGGATCATTTGCTACTTTTCTCTTTGTGGGTTTTTTTATCTTTAGAACCGACTGGTCTACCACGTTTCAAGCATGGCTTATACTCATTTGCATTTTTGAATTGTCCAGTTGGGACATCAATTCAAATAGGAGCATTAGCAGCTGAAATATGTGACTTAGTCACCCTTGGTAGGTTAGTGAATGCATGGCAGTTGATTTAGAATATTTTATAAATAAATTATCTTTTGAACCTCGTGTTCACATAGATTTGTTCGAGGATCTAAATGACATAGTGATAATGCATTCCAATCTATCTATTTTTCCAACTGCTTATTTTCTCCTCCTACTGTTGGGTATACTGATTCATCAAAATGGCAATCAACAAATCTTGCCGTAAATAAATCTCCAGTTATAGGTTCCAAATATTTTATAATAGAAGGAGATTCACACCCAACATATATCCCTAATCTTCTTTGGGAACCCATCTTTGTGCGTTGTGGTGGAGCAATTGGAATATATACCGCACATCCAAATATTCTAAGATGGGAAACATTTGGCTCCTGGCCAAAAGCTAATTGTAATGGGGGCACTTTATGATAACTTGTGGGCCTAATCCGCACAAGAGCTGCTACATGCAAATAGCATGACCCCGTTCCGAAATGGAAAGTTTTTTTCTCATAAGCATTGGTCTATCAATTAATTGGAGGCGTTTGATCAATGACTCCGCTAAACCATTATGAGTATGAATATAATCAACTTGATGCTCAATAGTTATCCCAGTTGATATACAATAATCATTAAAGGCCTAGGATATAAATTCACCAGCATTATCAAGGCGAAGTGTCTTAATTGCATAATCTGAAAACTGTGCTCTTAATCTTATTAATTGAGCCAGTAACCTCGCAAAGGCCAAATTGCGGGTTGATAACAAGCACACATGTGACCATCTTGTAGATGCATCTATCAAAACCATATAATATCTGAATGGTCCACATGGAGGGTGTATGGACCCACATATATTACCATGTATACGTTCCAAAAATGCAGGAGATTCAACTCCAACTTTAATTACTGATGATCTAATAATCAGTTTGCCTTGAGAACATGCAGCACAAGAAATGTTTTTAGTTTGAAGAATCTTCTGATTCTTTAATGAATGACCATGTGAATTCTCAATTATTTTGTGCATCATATTATAACCGGGATGGCCCAACCGGTCATGCCAAAAAATAAAATCATTAGTAAACCCTTTATTTACTATGTCATGTGATTCGACTACACTAATACTAGTGTAGTATAATCCGGAGAAAAATGCGGGAAGCTTTTCAAGAATATACTTCTTTTCCGCTTTTATTGTAGTAGGTATTCAACTTTTCCTTCATTGGTGGTCTCAATATGATAGCCATTTTGGCGAATATCTTTGAAATTCAACAAGTTTCTTTGAGATCTACTACAATATAATGCATCATTAACAGTCAATATAGTTCCTCCTAGTAGTAATAGAGTCGCTCTTCCAGAGCTCTTAATTAATTTTATACTACTAGATATTATTATGATATTGTCTTCTTTCATAATTAAATAAGAGAATTATCTCTTATCTTTTAATATGGTGTGCGTCGTAGTAATATCAAGAAGGCATATTTCTTCTATATTATTCATAAGGCCAACTAAAGACTGGAAAGTTTTCATATTTCTTTTAGGAAGAAGATACAACCCGGATGAAGCAGATAACCTCAATTGGTTAGAGACTCGTGCTGATAACACGTTATAAAATTATAGCAATATAAGCCAAGAAATATAGATAAAATCATATTTCTATAAGTAATAAGCTATATATACATCTTATATACTATATATAAGATGTATATATATTAAATGTATAATATATATATATATATAGAGTATATATATATATATAAGTAATAAGCTATATTCGATAAGCTATATATACATCTTATATACTATATATAAGATGTATATATAGTATATAAAATGTATCATATATTTATATATATTCGATATAATATATATATATATAAGATGTATATATTCAAATTGGGTTGAAAAATAAACTATTTAGCTTTCTAAAAGAATTTACTATTCCCTCCGTTCCAATTTATGTGAACCTATTATATTTTTGGTCCATTCCAAAAAGAATCACCCCTTTAGAGACAAAAGGATGTTAAAAATAATATCTAAGTCTAAAGAGAAAAACTATTGTAAAGAGATATGCCTTGTAATTTTATTATAGCATTAAAAAATATAGCAATATCTTTCTTAGTCTTCAACCCCCTATGGAATGAGAACAACAAGGTGCTAATACCACCATTGAGAAGAAAAAGAAACTAATCAAGATGTGCCAAAATATAAGTTACATAATACATACTAATTTTTGTTCATACAAGTTACATGGTATCTCTTACAAACTTCATAAATCTATCAAGGTCCGGAGGAATTTCCGTTGGTGGTGGCGGAAAAGTAGCTTGGTCATCGCCACTTCCGGGCGAAGCAACATCCTTCGCAAGTTCAGCTAGCATTTCTTCGTAAGCTTCGTCTTCATTTGGTTGTGATTCAGCAAGTCCAAAATTTCTTCTTTCTGACCGGATCCAATCTCTGAAAAGTACTAATTTTTCCAAACTCTCCCTCATAGACGCTCTATAATCACCGAGTTGAAGTCTTGCTTGACTGAAAGCGCTCTCTGATGCCACTGTTGAAACTTGAATAGTTAAAATATCTCGGGCCATCCTTGAAAGAACCGGAAAGTGTTTTTCTTTGTCCTTCCACCATTCCAAAAGATTAAAGGAACTGTCGGGATTCACTTCCTCAATTTCCTGCGACAAATAAACTTCAAGCTCATTTAGTTGTGAAAAATCACTACTGCTAGAACCTTGAGAACCCCTAAACCCCGCCCAAGCACTAAGTGCTCTTACTCCCGCTGTTCTTTTAGATGATTGAGAATCAGAAGAAGAATGAGTTGGAACATTTGATCTAGCATGATTTAATGCAACTTGATAAGTATTAAAAATAGTTTGAGCATTTATTCTAATTGAGTTTATTGTTTCCGGAAGTTGAGATAATTCCTCATCTTTAAGTGCTAAACTATTATAAACAGTTTCATACCAAAAATGAGGACCTCCTAATTTCATACAAGGATTTAACAAAGCAAAAACACCATAAATAGGGGGAATAAGGAAAAAATATTTTTAAAATTTTTTTCTCATAGAATCAATAGCAAGTTTATAAATTTTCTCACCCTCTGAAAAATGAGCAAACAAATTTGCAAGTTCTGCAATATAAACTAAACAGTTAGAAATAGTAGGATAATATTGCCCAGAAAATTTATTTGTAGAAATATGAAATTTTTCTAAAACATCTACAAGTATTTTAACATTAGCCCAATCCCCATTTGTAAGGTGCTCATCATCATCACTTACATGTGCATTAAATGTTGAGTTTATGGAGTTTCTATATTCATATGCAACAACCAAACTTTCATACATGTAATTCCATCTAGTTGGACAAGGTTTAGGAACCTTTCTTTCTCTTAGGCCAAATTTATCGCATCTTTTAAAATATTCTCTAAGTCTACTTCTACGGTTTGAATAAAAAAGCCAGTTAAGAGCCATTTTAACCTTTTTAATTTTAATATTTAAAATTCTCATACCATTACCCACAATTAAATGATAAATATGACAAATACATCTAACATGAAAAATATCACTAAATATAGGATTTAGCGTAGTGGTAAGTAAGGCTATAGCATTTGTGTTACTAGTAGCATTATCCATTGAAATTGATATTATTTTATCATTAATGCAAAAATATCTACAAATATATGTAACTGTGCTAGCAATAAACTGCCTTGTGTGACGTGAATTAATTATTCTATAAGAAATAATGCGCTTTTGCATTATCCAATCCTCATCAATCCAATGATTGATAACAGTAAGGTAATCACAGTCGTTATCACTTCTACCAATATCGGTTGTAATAGCAACACGATAATTTATATGAGTAAATAAATAGCGCAAATATTGTTCATATTCATGTTTATATTTATAAATATCGCTCTTTACGTTTGTGCGAGGAAAACCTTTATAAGTAAGATTAAAACATTTTCTAATATAATGCACAAAGTTAGGGTCAGAAGAAAAACTATAGGGTAAACACATAACAGTTACCATTTTTGCAAATTCTTTTCGATTTTTTTTGGATCATAATATAAAATACCACCAGTAACAGTGTTAATTTCCGGTTGAAATTAATTTGAACCGGTACTAGAGTTAACTTAACTAGGAGTAGGTAGACTTTTCCCCTCGGCCAAAGCTTTCAGACGAAGATATCTCACTTTATCTTGAGGGTATTTCATTATATGTCTAGCCAAAGTTCCCGTACCCCACCCCCCCTCCCCCCCTCCCCCCGCGATCCAAAATATTTAAAAACTAATTTCGTGCCACAAGTTTTACACTTAGCCTTATTTTCTGGAATTAGTTGAGTAAAAAAGGGCCAAACGGGAGATGTTTTCGTCCATTTGCTAGGTTATCTAGAAAAAGTAAGGGTAGTAACATGAGTATCAAATGGGGCATCATTTGGATTAGAAGGGTTATCACTAGTTGGGTTAACATCAGGAGTAGGACTAGTTGGTGTATCATCATCCGGTTGAGTTTTATCAAAATCTATTTCCTCTCATCATTTTCATCAATAGTTGGATTAGAATAAAGAGTATTCATTAATTCATGGTCTAATTGTTCACCAGCTCTAATATTATGGCAAAATTGACTTTCAGTAAATTATAATAAACTATTATCGCTATCAAGAATAGCAAGTGTAGGACGTATATGGAGTTTGGTTCGGGGAGCCCGGGGCAGTGGAGGAGGAACAGATTGAGCACTAGATTCGTCACTCTTGGATTTTCCCTTATTTTTACCAAATTTTTTTTTTAAGGAAGCCATCTTAATTAATAAAGTAATAGAAAATAAATAAAATAAACAAAATTATAATATTAAAACTTAAGAGTTGGAACGAGTTTACCGAATTGACGAATAACTTGTTGAAAATTGATTATCGTTGAAGACTTCAATTCACCAACTTCACAATTGTTTCACAAATTATAACAATAAAATAAGCAATAGTAGCAATTATAGAAGAAAATTAGAGAGAGATTGTGATAGATTGATGATTTTGTAAGAAAAAATGAAAGAATGATGGGGTATTTATAGTTGAAAATAGGGAAAAAGTGTAATTATAAAAAGTTTGAGATTAAAACAAAGTTGGGGGGTTAAATGGCCAATGGCTATTTTTGACAGCCCAACGGCTATATTTATTTTTATTTTTTTAAAATAGCCGTTGGGACCGTTTGGCCCGCTAAGGGATCGGTCCGGTCCCGGGCCTGGCGGGCCCAAATCATAGGACCGGCCCAGGCCCACTAAAATCGGGCCAAACGGTCCTAGCCCGTTTGGCCCGCGGTCCCGGACCTGGACCGGCCCACTTGCCACCCTTAGTTGTATTCAATGTATTCAAGTCTATCTTATTGATATCATTTGTAGAATTAGAAACACCTTATATATAGTGTACAATTTACTTGAAGGTTGCAAAATATTAAATGAGTGTAGTAAACATATTCATGTACAATCCAAAATGGTTCATGGATGAGTTGTTGGACATCCACAAATTCAATGTATTCATAACAACTTTTGATTTTTGAATAATTATAAAGAAATATATCCAAAAAAAATAACTTGACCTTTGTATATGTAAGAATGCAATAAAAATAGATAAACTATTTTACACAAAATTGACTAGTTGTAAAATTTCAATACTAGCAATAATAAAATAGATCTAAATAAATAAAATAAAATAAAATAAAAAGCAGTCTGGGCAAGGTCCGAGGAAGGGCCGCACCTCAATGGGTGTGATGTACGCAACCTACCCTGACCTGCGACCTATAGGTCACACGAAGATAACTTTAACGTTGCTTCAAGGCTCCCCTTAAATAAATAGATCTAAATATATTCAGAATTTGAAGCTATACCAAAAAAATATTAATGAAGTAAAATTAGGTTTTGAGCAGTATTTTAAAGGCGTTTGTTGGGCGAGACAATTGAAGCTTGTTATGTCGTTCTTTGCATATGTACTGATAATGTTAGAAATGAAGTGGTATTGGTTCATATGTAAATCAAATTGCAGTTGAAGAAACAAGAAGAAATCAATCACTTCCAGTTGGTCTACCCATGTATATTGTGGTATTGATTCTGTTGTCCTCGCCTACAAAAAGCTACAGTTCTTGCATGATAAAGTTTCTAGTTTTCCAGAATAGTTTATGAAATGTTGAAATTGTAAAGATAGGCCTCATTGCGGGTGCAGTAGTATTGTTCGCTGTGTGAAGATGAATTCTATTAGGAAGACTCTTTATTTAGGCAAACATAATATTAAGTTTTCTAATGGATCAGCTGAGGTACATAAAAAAAAACACCCCCTATTACTGGACACAACATAATAAAAAGAATGAACCTTCTTCTGTACAGACTGCAGCTTCATTCTACCTATCATAAACTACAAACATGACTGTCTTTTAACAGATGAAATTTAACAACACAAATTGACTGGAACTAACTGCAAATTGATTGCATTTTAACAGCTGAAATTCTGAAATTTAACAACACAAATTTAAGAACAGAAACTAATAATACAAATTTAACAACAGAAACTAACAACACAAAATTAACAACCGAAACTAACAAGTAAACTTTAACAAATGAATTAAATGCATCAACAATTCTTTAGTTACAAGAATAACATCACAAAAACTAAAGGGCAATTGGTCTGAATCATCGACTACGTAAGTCTGCAAGTTGTAAAATAGCAAAAAACAGCTCCAACAGGGGTCTTACAGTTGCAATACCAAAAAAAATCAAACAAAAGATTCATCAACAACCTTGACTTAACTAGCCCTATAACATAGACGAAAGACTTCTAAAGCATTTTAATAGTTTTTCCCCTCCATGGGTTGACTGGAACTTCTTATATTCCTGGCTACACTCATCCACTGAAGCTGGGAAGTTGTCACTGCTTTTTTTCCTTTCCATTTTAGACCATTAGGCTTAAATCCAAGATTAATATTTATTGCAGATGCATCTTTAAATGTATCATGTGCTATTACTCTTTTGGAAGGTGCAGTAGGCTACAAAATATTAAATTTAGCAATTGATACGTAAAATAAAAAAACAGAGGTATAGAACCATCTTACATTCAGTATAGATCTTCCAGTCATTGTGTCTTGATAAATGCCAAAACCTGACTGTCTAGGCCTTTTTGCCTGTTGAGTTTCATGTGTTTGTTGTATGCTTGGGTTTGCATTGCTAGTGCCCCTTCCTCCAATTGTAGCGGCATCAGATCTAAAACATTCCCTTCCTAGGCCTCTTCTTCTTCCTCTTGATGTAGAACTAGACTGACTCTGACCACTTCTTTTCATAGCAGATATGTCTTCACAAATTGAAGATGGAATGCTAGGCACGGTTGTTGCACTAGTAGTTGGATGATTCCTTTGAGTTGGATTACTTGCTTGAGTTGCATCTCTCATTGTAGGCTAAAAGCATATAAAATAGTTGGAGTGCATTGTAGAATGCTAAATATATTCAAAATAAATTGATCTTACCCCAGATTTGCAAGCAGATTTGTTATGACCTAACTGGTGACATTTAGAACAAGTCCTCTTTAATCCTTTCTTAGATAACTTGCCAAATTTTTTTCTTGGCTCATCCTTTGCCCTTCTTCTACATCTTTTAGGTCTCCCTGGCATTGGTTTTGGTTCAGGTGGCTCAATAGAAAGATTTTCTAATTCTGGCCACATCTTCATATTGGGCATAGGTTGTATAAAGCACTGGTAAGCTTTCATGAAGGTGGCCTTCCTGTATCAATGCTCAACCAACTCATATGGATTTTTTTCTAAGTGATATAATTCACATATAGCATGAGGATAAGGAATTCCTCTCAACATCCAAGTTATACTTATAATTATTTGTGATAACCTAATAGGTCATCTTTAAATTTAATAATTATTTGTATGTTCTAAAACCTCAAATAGCACATTTCAGTATTCTTCGACTTGCGTGTGCAGTCCGTAAATTTTTTCGAAAAATTTTTATGTGAAAAATTGATTAAAATGTGAAATAGAGCTTTAAAACTCAACTCAGTTGTCTTCGGTAAGCGTTTTGAGAAAACAAATCCGGATCGGTATTTTGACTGTTCTGGTAGGTCCATATCGTGAGTTTGGACTTGAGAGTATATCCAGAATCGAATTCGGAGGTCCCTAACTAAAATTATCGCCATTTAATGGAAACTAGAAATCTAAAGGCTAAACGATTTTTAAAGTTTGACCGTGAATTTGACTTTATTGATATCGGACTCGGATTGTAATTCCAAGAGTTGGAATAGTTTCGTTATGTCATTTGGGACTTACCTGCAAAATTTGAGATTATTCCGGATTGAATTGACATGTTTCGGCGTGAGTTATAGAATTGAAAATTTCATAAACTCATAAGTCCGAATCGAGGTGCGAATTATAGTTTCAACGTTGCTTGACATGAATTGAGACCTTGAGTAGGTCTGCGTTATATTACGAGAATGGTTGGTATATTTGAACGGGGTCCCAACTGGCTTGGGTGAGTTTCAGGGTGAGTTTTGAACGAGTTTGGGCATTTCGGCACTCTGATAATGTTCTGGAACAGTTGAAGTGCGGATGGCACATTTTGGAAGTGCGGAGGTATTGGTAATTGTGCGGACCGTAGTTGAAAATATGCGGGCCGCAGTTGAAATTGCGCAGTCCGCAGAATTCCTCTTGCGGCCGCAAAAAGGAGATTCTGCAGGTTCGATGGTATGACTTCGGAAGCTTATATATTTTAATTTAAAAGAAATTTGGAGATGAAACGAAAGTTGTAGCCTTTTGAGTCTAGTTTTCATAAAGGTAAATCATTAATCATTTGGACATTTGTAGAGAAAGTTATGATCAGTTTACTAAAGCCTGGTAGTACAGAGCTGCTGAAGTGCAGCCGCACAATTTGGATTGCGGCCACAGAATGTGGGATGTGCGGACCGTACAAAAAAATGTGCGGTCAGCACATTGGGAGATCAGATGTGGTGCCATATAAACGAAGATTTCATCTCATTTTTTATTTTTGGACATAGAGAGCTCGGTTTGTGGCGATTTTTCGTGGGTTTTTAAGAAATTCATCGGGGTAAGTGATACTAACTCAGAATTGGTTAATATACATGAATATATCATTGTTTTCATCATTCAATTAGCATTTTGAGATGGAAATTTGGAAAAAATTATAGAAACTTCATAAACTATAATTTTAGGATTCGAAGGGCAATCCGATGTCGGAATTCGATAATTTTTGTATGGTTGAACTCATATCGAAATGGGTGTTTAGATTTCTTGATTTTTCGTCGGGTTCCAAAAAGTGGGTCACATATTGACTTTTGGTTGACTTTTTCGAAAATGACTTAAATTAAGTCTCTTTCGAATTTTGAATAATTTCTAAAGCTCAAATTAAATTGTTGGTAAATAATTTGCTAGGTTTGATTGGTTTGGAGAATAATTCGAAAGGAAAAGTTCTGGTCGAGTGATCATTTGAAATTTCAAAATAAGGTAAGTCGTGGTTAACCTTGACTTGAGGGAATAGAACCCTTGAATTATTTGTTACGTGAATTTCATGTGTAACAACGTATAGGCAAGGTGACGAGTGCCTATACGTCGTTAAATTGATTGTTTGCATATTTAGCTGGAAATCATAAATTATTTTCTTTATCATGAGTTAATTATTATATTAATTATTTCTCTCATATTCTTTGTCAAATATTAAGTCTTGAATTCATGATATAATTGCTACATGCTTATTTGACTTATGTGACTTAATTGCTACTTGACATTTAGTATATTATATATTAAATTAACTATTTTCTCCCTGATTTTTACAATTAATTCCTACTTGTTTCCTAAATAATTTATAAATATTATATGCCTTGTGTGAATTGCCTGGGTAATTGGTTTGGGTCCGGTGAGGTTTTAGAATGAATTAAAATATTTAGTTCCAAGGTTTAAAGCTTAAGTTAAAATAGTGACCAGATATCGACTTATGTGTAAACGACCCCGGAATGGAATTTTGATGATTCCAGTAGCTCCGTATGGTGATTTTGGACTTCGGAGCGTGTCCGAAAATTTTTTTGGAGGTACGTAGTAGTATTAGGCTTGAAATACCGAAAGTTGAATTTTTGGGAAGTTTGACCCGGGGGTTGACTTTTTGATATCGGGGTCAAAATCCGATTCTGGATATTGGAATAGGTCCGTAATTATGTGCAAAATATTTGAGGTCAATCGTACGTGATTTGATGTGTTTCGGCACATCAAAGTTCAATGATTTTTGAATTGAAGTGTAATTCGTCGTTTTGATGTTGTTTGCTGTGACGTGAGGCCTCGAGTAGGTCCGTATTGTGTTAACGGATCAAATTCGGACTTAAGAAAATGCTAGAACTACTGCCTACTGGTGTGATCGCACCTACGAAGCTTTTGATCGCAGGTGCGAAGCCGCATGTACGCGAAATCAGCCGCAGAAGCAACCAAGAGTGGAACTGGGCACTACTCGCAAGTGCGAAGAAATTGCTGCATCTGTGAGGCCGCATGTGCGAAGGGTATGCATATTTGCGAGATCGCAGATGCGATAATGGCATCGCAGATGTAAAATTTGAGAAGGCCGGCTATTTTTGCAGGCGCGCTTTTTGTCCGCAGAAGCGAGGGTCACAGGTGCGACCCCTTGTCTGCAGATGCGGAAATCGCTGGGACAGAAGCTTAAATTCAGGGTTTCGTGATTTTTACCCATTTTCGGATTTTGGAGCTCGGGTTGAGCGATTTTGGAAGGAACTTTTCCACACAACTTGGGGTAAGTATTCTTGACTCCCTTGTGATTATATTTCATGAATCTATCTTCATTTTTAGCAATTGATTGATTAATTTAAAGAGGAAAATAGGGGTATTGGCCTAAAGTTCATAATATGAATATTTAAGTTTTCAACATCGATTTGGAGTCGGAATTGAGTGAAATTAATATGGTTTAACTTGTAATTGGATAGGTTGTCGGATTTTGTAAGTTTCGTCGGATTCCGAGACATGGGCTCTACGGGTGATTTTGGGGGTGTAATTTTAGATTTTTATGGAAAATATTAGTATTTTGATATGGAATAAATTCCTATAATTTTTGTGGATTGAATCAAATTAATTGTGACTAGATGCGAGCCGTTCGGAAGTTGTTACAAGCAGAATGGAATTTTTGGAGCATTACTTAGCTTGCTCGACATTGGATTTGGCGTGTTCGAGGTAAGTAACTCTTCTAATCTTGGAGCTGAGGGTATGAACCCTGAATATATAGATTTTGTAAATTGTTGGGAGGTGACGCACATGCTATGTGACGGGCGTGTGGGCGTGCACCATAGAAATTGTGACGTAATTGTTTCGTGAAATTTTGTAGTCAAATAATCTTGGTATTTTCCATGCAGTTTTATGTGCTAAAGAAATTGAGCTGAGAATCATATTAAAAATCATGTTGAGGCTATGTGCCAGTATTATTGGGACCCACAGAGGTCATATTGCTGCGAATTATTTATTGTAAATTAAAAATTTATACTCAGTCATATTCATGTTCATTCACTTCATATGATCTCTTAGTCTCTGTTGCTATTTATTGATACATCATATCATTATTTTGCACTGATTTTTCATGACATTGTGAGCCCGAGAGACTGGAGAGATTGATGGCTGAGTGAGGCTGAGGGCCTGATTGTGAGGATAATTATGGGATCGGGTTGCACGCCGCAGCATGTCAGATTGGCTTTATTATAGCACGTGAGTTGTCCGTGTGGATCCAGATATTATTATAGCACGTGATTGTCCGTGCAGCACGTGAGTTATTCGTGCGGTTCCAGATATTATTATAGCACGTGAGTTGTCCGTACATATTATAGCGCTTGGGCAGAAGGAGCCCCTTCGGAGTCTGTACACACTCTTAGTGAGCGCAAGTACCTACTGAGTGCGAGTGCCGAGCGATTGGGAGGACTGAGTGATTGGGAGGATTGACTGACTGTGAGGACTGAGTGACTGGGAGGACTTAGTGAAATGATACTCTGAGAGTATGCATATGATTTTATCACTGAGTTGCATTGCATTGACATGCACACATGACGTACATGCATAGAGATGTATTTTTCTCATGTTATATAGTATCACATCATTCATGATTTCTCACACATGTTGATAGATGGGCATAGTGATGCATTTATTTTTACACAGGTTATCTGGAAAGAAAATGAAACATCTCATTTATTATTGACAGGATTTTGGGGAAATTATTGTTTTCAAACTTATTCATATTTCTGGAAACTTCGGTAAACGATTTGGGTTTTCACTGATGTATTGGAAAGGAAGGATTATTATTTTTGAATTCATGATTTAGCTGAGCATTTTATCTCTGAGTTACTTCTTGTTTTATTTTCTTTACGTGGTTATAGACTGTTGTGGACTATTGGTTTTTGGACCCGACCTTGGTAAAATCTCGTCACTGCTTTCAACCTAAGATTAGATTTGTTACTTACTCAGTACATGGGGTTGGTTGTACTGATACTACACTTCTACACATTACGTGCAGATATTGGCTGTTATTGTTGATGTACTCATTGGTTGCCGGATTTGAAGATGTATCTGCGTTCTTATGGTAGCTGCCTCTTGTTCATGGTAGCCTTAGATTACAAAAACTATGTTTATGTACTTTTCAAACAGAAGATGTATTTACTTCATATTAGCTTTGTAAATTCTATTCTTAGAAGCTCATGATTTTTACTACCAGTTCTTGGGGGAATGCATATGATTAAGATCTTTATTTACTTAAATTGCTTTAATAATTGTTATTGGAATTGGATAGTTGAAAGTTGGCTTACCTAACGGGTTGGGTTAGGTGCCATCATGACTAGTTAGATTTTGGGTCATGACAAGGTGGTATCAGAGTTCTAGGTTCATAGGTTCTACAAGTCATGAGCAAGTGTCTAGTAGAGTCTTGCGGATCGGTATGATGATGTCCATACTTATCTTCGAGAGACTACGAGACATTTAGGATATATACTTCCCATCTTTCTTTCCTTATCGTGCGAGATTAATTCAGCTTGAGACATAACTCCTTGAATTCCTTCCATATATTCGTATGTGCACATAAGCACTCGGTATCAGTTGTGTATTGCCGGCTTGTGATTTCAGGGATGATGTGCGAGATCTACATTCTATGTTTTGGTGATGGGCCAATCTGGAGGACTTGAGGCCATGGTTAGATCGCAGTTTAAGCTCGGTAGCTTTAGTTATAACTTGTACATTTGGACTCATATGTCCGGTAATGTCCCTACAGGTGGAATTTGTGGATCGATGAGAGGTGAAATAGCTTTGTGATGAGTATGATGTAACCGCGGGATGTGTTAAGACGATGTGAATGTGGCGAGAAGTGTTTCCTTGAAGTGTAAAGGAAGGCCATTGGCTGCTTGATTTTCATTTTGATATGACGTACGGTCTTGAGTGGGAATGTTTTGAAAGATCTTTCACGTTATTAAATTTTGGGGCAAATTAAATTCTCATGTCTGGTTAATGAGTTTGGACTCAAAAAGATTAAATGATTTCATAGCAATTGTGGTTGCGAAAGGGTATAACAAGATGCCAATTTGAGGCTAAGCAGGTGGGTTATCTCCTACAGAGTAATCTACGTAGGTGTGTTCTTTATAATGTTGATTGGAGAGTTTCTTTTCTACCAACGGGTTATATGTGTGGAGATTTGAATTTGAATCTCTGTGAGAAAGTTGACTTGACTGCCAAGAGAATAAATGCGAGCTTAGAGGATGATCGAAGTATTTTTTTTATAGTTCGTGTCGGATGAGCTTGAGAAGAATTTTCATTGAACTGACTGCAGCATTATGGCAGTAAGAGAGTATGGTTATTATGAGTTATCGAATATTTTGATTTATGGCTTTGAGCCAAGTGGGGGAGCCTGCTATTGACAATTTAATTCATGATTATATGTCAAATTTTTGTTTTGGTCTGAGGTATATTAGGGAATCAGTGATGACTTGCAGAGGTGGAGTTCGAGAATAACTCGAGTACCGAAATTTCTGAATATGGGTTTATTGCGCTTTATGAGCATATGGAAATCGTGGAATGAGTGGGTTATTATTTGTGAATGATGTAGTGCGCATAGAGTATGAATTTGATAGGTAGTATTAAAGTAGAGTTAATTCTTTGAGTGTTGTTGTGCTATTGGGGCACGTGTCTTTTGGCCCATTTGGGCGGTGTAATTTGGATTTGAACAAAGTGAGTGACTCTCGAGAAAGTTCTAATAGGTTCGAGGTTTATATATAGCAATTGAGAAATTCTCCGGACTTGTGTATGGATAAAATCTGAGATTTGCATTTAATAGCGACACGACTTGCGAAATTTCTGTATGACTAGGCACTTTATATTTCAGTATAAGAAAGGAAAGGGGGAAAATTTTAAATTTACATAAGGTCTTTCAGAGTGGATGTCTCGTTTGTGGTGCTTTTGGGGTACTTAAGAAGAATACATTAACTTCTGGGCCTTAGGGCAGTGTAGTTTTATGTTAGGGTGTCCTATAGTGAGTTGTGGTCATAGATCGTGGTATTTTAGCAAGGAGAAGTATCAATCTGAAGACAAATTCGGAAGGGACTCGGAGAAATAGGACAACTAGGTAGTAGACTGGACCAGTATGGTAATGGTAGGATCGGTCTTTTGGGTAATTACGATGTGGTAAGACTTTGCAGATGTTTTGGTGGTAGTATTCTTGGGTTTGGTGACATGCGTCACTTGGTTGAGTTAGAGAGATTCAGTTCTGATGGCTTGGTTATATGCAAATGGATTTCAAAGTGTTCTTGATGGTTTCTACCATGGTTTGAACCAGATATTTTCTACCGGTGTGGAGAACGTGTTGTGTATTGTGATTTCCTCCTGGAAAGAAGCAAGAAAAAGGTTTCTAACTAATAAGGTATGTAAATTATTGGTGACTCAAAGTTGATAATAAGATTCTTGTGCTTTTCACATGATGGCAAGATAGATGTTATGTGTTGTGCGAAAGTTAGATTTACATGTACAAGGCGGTAGTACATTCTAAAAGAGAAGGTAACGAATGTTGGACAACATAGGCGGTTCCAAATAACTAGATGGACATTATTACTACTTGGTTTTGTATGAGAAGGGGGCGGATTTCAGAAGGCGCATTGTATTTTGACTTACGGATGTATAATTAGTATTGCGGTACTCACATAGTTGATAAACTGTTGATATTCAAATTATTTCTATATGGCACGGAAAAATTATGGGAGTATTTCTTGTGGAATGACCGTGCATGAAAGATGTGTTAGTCATTCGAAGGCTAGAATTGGGATCAGTTATGATGATTCACGTGTCCTATAAATTTGGAATTTGGGAGTTTCAGGAGCAGATTGTTTCATGATTGCGGACTGTGAAGTCATGGCCGAAGTTAGTCAGATGATAGGATGTATTATGAATCAGTCGTGGTGAATTATCTGAGGGCTATTTATCTATTTGTGGGTGACCAGAATTGATTTGAGGGTCCATTGGTAGGCCCAATTGGGATGTGTATTCTACACCGAGTTGGACTGGTTGGCTCCATACTGCTATTGTTGAGGGATGTGCCATTCAGTTGATGTTGAAATTATTCGTGTTCTGAAGTGATCTGTGAGTTACTCTTCTATGCTACGAGGAGGTGTGATTCATCGATTATATGCACACATGGTGCAGTTCTATTGGGGGACTTATGGCGGAATTTGAGCGGGATGAGTATTTGGGTATTGCATGATTGATTGCGTATTGGTTATATTCTTTCGGGTTTTGTGTGGCATTGTGTCATTTGCCACTCTGGGGTAATTGATTTTTGAGCAGGATGGCTTGGGGTATATAATACGGACCAGCGTTAGGACGGGGTCACGTATTGCAGCAGAGTTATGTTAAGGTATGAACCTTGTGTTAGAATCGTGTGATGGTTCTACGGTGTGTGATGGATTTTCAGCAATTCTTTGTGGCGATACTATGAAGTCGTGGCCGAAGTTAGTCAGATGATAGGATGTATTATGAATTAGTCGTGGTGAATTTTCTGAGGGCTATTTATCTATTTGTGGGTGACCAGAATTGATTTGAGGGTCCATTGGTAGGCCCAATTGGGATGTGTATTCTACATTGAGTCGGACTGGTTGGCTCCATACTGCTATTGTTGAGGGATGTGCCATTCGGTTAATGTTAAAATTATTCGTGTTCTGAAGTGATCCGTGAGTTACTCTTCTATGCTACGAGGAGTTGTGATTTATCGATTATATGCACACATGGTGCAGTTCTATTGGGGGCCTTATGGCGGAATTTGAGCGAGATGAGTATTTGGGTATTGCATGATTGATTGCGTATTGGTTATATTCTTTCGGGTTTTGTGTGGCATTGTGTCATTTGCCACTCCGGGGTTATTGATTTTTGAGTAGGATGGCTTGGGGTATATAATATGGACCAGCATTAGGACGGGGTCACATATTGCAGCGGAGTTATGTTAAGGTATGAACCTTGTGTTAGAATCGTGTGATGGTTCTACGGTGTGTGATGGATTTTCAGCAATTCTTTGTGGCGATACTTGTTAATCTTGCGGGGCAGTTCTCTCATTGGAGTCATTTTTCCATGACTCAGTACAATTGAATTGTTGCGTATTGGTGCACGGATGGCATAGTTTGTGGATCTGAGTTATATTGGTGCGGCATGTCGGGGGGCAGTGTGTTTAATAATATATGGTCATTGGACCTAGAATAGGTACTATCAGGTTCGATTATGGTATATTCGGGAGAATAATATTGAAAATCGACTTAGAAAGTGAGTATGGTTCTGGTTGGGGCGGAAGAGCTCAATGACTTGTCGATCTGATAAGATGTTATGAGATTTCACGTGTTTCTTTTATTATCAACGGTGTACAAAGGTGTTGGGGTGAGGTTTTGTTCGATATAGGGTTTAATGCTAGTACTTGGTTGGTTTGGAGTAGTTACTGTGACCAGGAATGGTGCTACGAGCGGGCGAGTTGTGTAATATGCTGGGTGATTATATCCGTGATTATAGCTATAGCTCGATGCAGCTTGTTCACACTCATACAATGTGCAAATGTAAGGTTCGTGTCTTGAAAGAAATTTTAAAGGTTGGAAATTTAATTCCAAGGTTTATGGGCTAAAGTTAAATCAATGATTCCAGTTGTATTGTGTTGTCAAGCTTATATGGAATAGGGTGACGTGGGTTCACCCCCGGGTACGTGTGTGGTAAGATAGAACAATGATTTGATGGCTTGGAAATAACTGTTGGCACGTTTAAGGACAAATGTATGTTTAAGTGAGGGCGAATGTAGCGACTCGGCCGGTCGTTTTGAGTATTACAACCATGTTTCCCCATTTACTGCTCAAATTATACTTTACAGTTGTTGGGTGAATTGTTGGAGTAATTGGTTCGGGTCCAGTGAGGTTTTGGAATGAATTAGAACACTTAGTTTCAAGGTTTAAAGCTTAAGTTAAAATAGTGAACGGCTGTCGACTTATGTGTAAACGACCCCGGAATAGAGTTTTGATGATTCCAATAGCTCCGTATGGTAATTTTGGACTTAGGAGCGTATTCGAAATTTTTTTTGGAGGTACGTAGTAGAATTAGGCTTGAAATGCCGAAAGTTGAATTTTTAGTAAATTTGACCGGGGGTTGACTTTTTGATATCGGGGCCGAAATCTGATTCTAGAAATTGGAATAGGTTCGTAATGTGAAATGTGACTTGTGTGCAAAAATTTGAGATCAATCGGACGTTATTTGATGTGTTTCCGCGCACGATGTAGAATTTGAAGTTTCAAAGTTCAATGATTTTTGAATTAAAGTGTAATTCGTCGTTTTGATGTTGTTTGATGTGATTTGAAGCCTCGAATAGGTCTGTATTATGTTATGGGACTTGTTGGTATATTTGGTTGAGGTCCCGGTGGCCTCGGGTGAGTTTCGGATGGTTAACGGATCAAATTCGAACTTAAGGAAATGCTGGAACTGCTGCCTACTGGTGTGTGATCGCACCTGCGAAGCTTTTGATCGCAGGTGCAAAGCTGCATGTGCGCGAAATCAGCCACAGAAGCGGCCAAGAGTGGAAGTGGGCACTGCTCGCAGGTGCGAAGAAATTGCCGCATGTGCGATGCCGCATGTGCGAAGGGTATGCGCATCTGCGAGCCCACAAATGCGAGAATGACGCCGCAGATGCGAAATTTGACAAGGCCGGCTGTTTCCGCAGGCGCCCTTTTTTGTCCGCAGAAGCGAGGGTCGCAGGTGCGACCCCTTGTCCGCAGATGCGGAAATCGCTGGGACAGAAACTTAAATTCGGGGTTTCGTGATTTTTACCCATTTTCGGATTTTGGAGCTCGGGTTGAACGATTTTGGAGAGGAACTTTTTCACAAAACTTGGAGTAAGTGTTCTTGACTCCCTTGTGATTATATTCCATGAATCTATCTTCATTTTTAGCAATTGATTGATGAATTTAAAGAGGAAAATGGGGGTATTGTCCTAAAGTTCATAATATGAATATTTGAGTTTTGAACATCGATTTGGAGTCGGAATTGAGTGAAATTAGTATGGTTTAACTTGTAATTAGATGGGTTGTCGGATTTTGTAAGTTTCATCGGATTTTGGGACGTGGGCCCTACGAGTGATTTTTGGGGTGTAATTTTGAATTTTTGTGGAAAATATTAGTATTTTGATATGGAATAAATTCCTATAATTTTTGTGGACTGAATCAAATTAATTGTGACTAGATGCGAGCCGTTTGGAAGTTGTTACGCGCAGAATGGAATTTCTAGAGCATTATTTTGCTTGCTCGACATTGGATTTGGCTTGTTCGAGGTAAGTAACTCTTCTAATCTTGGAACTGGGGGTATGAACCCTGAATATATGGATTTTGTAAATTGTTGGGAGGTGACGCACATGCTAGGTGACGCAAGCACCTACTGAGTGTGAATGCCAAGTGCCGAGTGCTGAGCGATTGGGAGGACTGAGTGATTGGGAGGATTGAGTGACTGTGAGGACTGAGTGACTGGGAGGACTGAGTGAAATGATACTCTGAGAGTATGCATATGATTTTATCACTGAGTTTTATCGCATTGACATGCACACATGGCATACATGCCTAGAGATGTATTTTTCTCATGTTGTATAGTATCACATCATTCATGATTTCTCACACATATTGACAGATGGTCATAGTGATGCATTTGTGTTTCCACAGGTTATCTGGAAAGAAAATGAAACATCCCATTTATTGTTGACAGGATTTTGGAAAAATTGTTCTTTTCAAACTTATTCATATTTCTGGAAACTTCGGTAAACGATTTGGATTTTCACTGATGTATTGGAAAGGAAGGATTATTATTTTTGAATTCATGATTTAGCTGAGCATTTTATCTCTGAGTTACTTCTTATTTTATTTGCTTTACGTGGTTATGGACTATTATGGACTATTAGTTTTTGGAACCGACCTTGGTAAAAGCTCGTCACTGCTTTCAACCTAAGGTTAGGTTTATTACTTACTCAGTACATGTGGTCGATTGTACTGATACTACACTTCTGCACATTGTGTGCAGATGTTGGCTGATGTTGTTGTTGTATAAGATGGTTGCCGGATTTGAAGATGTACCTGCGTTCTTATGGTAGCTACCTCTTGTTCATGGTAGCCTTAGATTATAAAAACTCTGTTTATGTACTTTTCAAACAGAATATGTATTTACTTCATATCAGCTTTGTAAATTCTATTCTTAGAAGCTCATGATTTGTACTACCAGTTCTTGGGGGAATGTATAAGTTTAAGATCTTTATTTACTTAAATTTCTTTAATAATTATTTTTGGAATTGGATAGTTGAAAGTTGGCTTACCTAGCGGGTTGGGTTAGGTGCCATCACGACTAATTAGATTTTGGGTCATGACAGGGTTGCACGCCGCAATGGAGATGAAAATGAATATATTAGGGGATCGGGTTGCACGCCACAACGGATTATATTTTAAGTTTATATTGTTGGAGCAGGTTGCATGCCACAATGAAATTTAATTGAAGGATTATATTGGGGAACAGGTTGCACGCCGCAACAAAATGAGAAAAGAAATAATTGGTTATGACTGCTGAAATAATTTCAATTATTGATATGATTTACCTGTCTTGCTTCTATTCCTGTTATTATTATTATTGCGTACAGGTTAATGTAAGTGACCTGCCTTAGCCTCGTCACTACTTTGTCGAGGTTAGGCTCGGCACTTACAGAGTACATGGGGTCAGTTGTACTCATACTACACCATGCACTTCTTGTGAAGATTCTAGAGTTGGTCCCAGCAGCGCACTATAGATTTTGCTCTGATTCAGCTATCTGTGGAGACTTGAGGTATAGTTGCACAGCGTTCGCAGCTCTGAAGTCCCCTTCTACTTTATTTTAGTTGTGTGCTTTCTTTCAGACAGCTTTGTTTTTATTCAGATCCTTGTTTGTATTATTCTAGAAGCTCTTGCACTTGTGACTCCAGTTCTGGAATGGTATTTAGACATTGTTATTATTTTGGTTTGTTCATTTAAAATTCAGATATTATTCCGGTTGTTAATTTGTTTACTATTAATTAAAATGGATTGTTAAAAATGGTTTAAATTATTCTAACGTTGGCTTGCCTAGCAAGTGAAATGTTAGGCGCCATCACGGTCCCTAAGGTAGGAATTTTGGGTCATGACAAGTTGGTATTAGAGCACTAGGTTACTTAAGTCTCACGAGTCACGAGCAAGCTTAGTATAATCTGAAGGATCGGTACGGAGACATCTGTACTTATCTTCCAGAGGCTATGAAGTTTAGGAACAATAACACTTCTTTCTTATTTTGTCGTCCGATTTTATTCTATCATCGATGATTGAACCATTCTATTCTTGTTCTCTCGCAGATGGCTAGAACACGTACTACACCTACCGTCGAATAGGAGCCAGAGCCCCCGGTGGCAACTATGACCAGGGATAGAGGTCGAGGCCAAGGTCGCGCCAGAGGCTGAGGTAGAGGCAGAGGTAAAGATCAGTCTAGAGCTCGAGCAGCAGCACCTATTGTAGAACCTCGTGTGGATTTAGGAGCGAAGGTTCCAGCTCAGACTGTGCATGTTGGACCAGTTCAGGTCTCGGAAGGATTCATAGCTACTCCAGTGCTTCAGGACGCTCTAGTCCGTTTGATGAGCCTTATGGAGAGCGTGGCCCAGAATGGTACATTTCCAGTGGCACCAGCCGTCTCACAGGCTAGGGGAGGAGCACAAACTCCCACTACTCCCGCTCCGGAGTAGATGACTCCCCATAATCAGGCTCCAGTAATCCCGCCCGTTGGGGTAATTCAGCCAGTTGTTGCGGCACAGGCCGGTGATAGGACCGCCATGTTTTCTGAGGCCTTATTGAGATTGGACAAGTTTACTAAGCTCTTTCCAGTTCACTTTAGTGATACACCTTCTGAGGACCCACAGGATTATCTTGACCACTGCCATGAGGTGTTGCGGAATATGGGAATAGTTGAAAGCAATGGGAACGATTTTGCTGTATTTCAAATGATGGGTTCCGCCAAGAGGTGGTGGAGAGATTATATGTTGACCAAACCAGCTGGGTCACCTGCACTTACTTGGGACCAGTTCTCACAACTATTTCTGGAGAAGTTTATTCCTATTACATTGAGAGAGGAATACCGCAAGCAGTTTGAGCATCTCCAGCAGGGTAGTATGACTGTTACCCAGTATGAGACCCGATTTGTAGACTTAGCATGTCATGCCATCGTCTTGATTCCTACTAAAAAAGAGAGACTGAGGAGATTCATCGATGGACTTACTTATACTATCATGCTTCAGATGGCTAAGGAGGCAGGGTGTGATATTTCTTTCCAGACAGTCGTGAACATTGCTAGACAGATCAAGTTAGTTCATGCTCAGGAGAGAGGGCCAGTGTTAGATAAGAGGCCCCGTCATTACGGTAATTTTAGAGGTACCTCATCTGGAGGCAGGGGTACTTATGGTAGGGATCATCCCCCCAGGCCATTTTATTCAGCACTTCAGGCATCTCACGGTGCTTCAGGGAGTCACGGTCCTACTATGCCTTACTCTGCGCAGCCAACATTTAATGCCCATTTAGCTCCTATCAGTGCACCACCACTCCAAAGTCACTCCAGCGGTTGTCTGGCCCGTTCGGGTCAATTTCAGCTTCAACTTCAGCAGCCACGACAACATGATGGGTGTTATGAGTGTGGGAACATTGGTCACATCAGGAGGTATTGCCCTAGGTTGTCAAGCAATAGATCTCAGCAGGATTCTCATGCCATCATACCGGCATAGGTTGCTCCACCGCCCGCTCGTCCACCTAGGGGCAGGGGTCAGACTGTTAGAGGTGGAGGTCAGACTGCTAGAGGTGAAGGTCAGATAGTTAGAGGTGGAGGCCAGCCAGTTATGGCTTGTCCTAGAGATGTAGTTCAGACTGGTGGGGCCCAATCTCGATTTTATGCTTTTCCAGCTAGGCCTGAGGCCGAGTCATCCGATGCCGTGATCACAGGTTTTGTCCCAGTTTTCCATAGAGATGCTTCAGTTCTATTTGATCCAGGATTTACTTATTCCTATGTGTCCTCCTACTTTTCTTCATATTTGGTTGTGCCTCGTGATTCTTTGAGTGCTTCTGTGTGTGTGTCCACACTGGTAGGAGATTCTGTTGTGGTAGATCATATCTATCGTTCATGTGTGGTTACTATTGGGAGTCTTGAGACTAGTGTGGATCTTCTAATTCTTAATATGGTGGATTTTGATGTCATATTGGGTATGGATTGGTTGTCACCCTATCATGCTATATTGGATTATCATGCCAAAATGATGACCTTAGCCATTCTAGGTTTACCTCGAATAGAGTGGAAAGGGACTCTTGGCCATTCCACATGCAGGGTTATCATTTACGTGAAAGCTCGGCGTATGGTAGAGAAGGGGTGTCTAGCTTATTTGGCCTATATTCGCGATCCCAGCGTGGAAGTTCCTTCTATGGATTCAGTTCTAGTTGTCTGTGAGTTTCCAGATGTATTTCCTGCAGATTTTCCAAGGATGCCACCCGACAGAGATATTGACTTCTGTATCGATTTGGCTCCGGGCACCCAACCCAATTCTATTCCACCATACCGTATGGCTCTGCCGGAGCTAAAGGAATTGAAGGAGCAGTTACAAGACTTACTTGACCAGGGATTCATTAGACCTAGCGTATCGCCCTAGGGTGCACCAGTGTTATTTGTAAAGAAGAAAGATGGTTCAATGCAAATGTGTATAGATTATCAGCAGTTGAACAAGGCTACTATCACGAATAAGTATCTGTTACCAAGAATTGATGACTTATTCGATCAGATTCAGGGTGCCAAGGTGTTTTCAAAGATCGATTTGAGGTCTGGTTACCATCAATTGAAGATTAGGGCATCTTATGTCCCTAAGACTTTTCGGACTCGGTATGGGCATTACAAATTCCTAGTGATGTCATTGGGCTAACAAATGCCCCAACAATATTTATGGATTTGATGAACCGGGTATTCAACCCCTATTTGGATTCTTTTGTGGTTGTATTCATTAATGATATCTTGATTTACACCAGCAGTCGAGATGAGCATGAGCAACATCTTCAGACTGTGCTTCAGACTTTGAAGAATAATCAGTTATATGCCAAATTTTCAAAATACGAATTTTGGTTAGACTCAGTTGCCTTTTGGGGCATGTTGTATCGGCAGAAGGCATAAAAGTGGATCCTAAGAAGATTAAGGCAGTTCAGAATTGGCCTAGACCTACTTCAGCAACAGAGATCTGGAGTTTCCTGGGTTTGGCAGGTTATTATCGCCGGTTTGTGAAGGGGTTTTCATCTATAGCATCTCCATTGACCAAACTGACCCAGAAGGGTGCCCCATTCAGATGGTCAGACGAGTGTGAGTTGAGCTTTCATAAGCTAAAGACTGCTTTGACTATGGCACCAATATTGGTATTGCCCACAGGTTCAGGATCTTATATGGTATATTGTGATACATCTCGCATTGGGCTTGGTGCAGTATTAATGCAAGATGGCAAGGTGATTGCATATGTGCCGCGACAATTGAAAGTTCACGAGAAGAATTATCATGTTCATGACTTAGAATTGGCAGCCATTGTTCATGCGCTGAAGATTTGGAGACATTACCTTTACGGTGTCTCGTGTGAGGTATTTACTGATCATCGTAGCTTACAGTATCTGTTCAAACAAAAAGATCTCAATTTGAGGCAAAGAAAATGGTTGGAGCTGTTGAAAGACTATGATATCACCATTTTGTATCACTGCGGAAAGGCCAATGTGGTGGATGATGCTTTGAGTAGAAAGGATGTGAGTATGGGCATCCTTGCGTATATTCCGGTTAGTGAGAGGCCGTTAGCTGCAGATGTTCAGACTTTGACCAATCAATTTGTGAGGTTAGATGTTTCAGATCCCAGTCGGGTTTTACCTTGCACAATCACTCAATCTTCTTTATATGAGCGCATCAGAGAGCGACAATATGATGATCCTCATTTTCTTATCCTTAAAGACACAGTTTGGCACGGTGGTGCCAAGAAGGTTGTTGTGGGGGAAGATGGATTTCTGCGGATGCAGGGTCGTATTTGTGTGCCTAATGTGGATGAGCTTCGTGAATTAATTCTTGAAGAAGCCCACAGTTTCTGGTATTCTATTCATCCAGGTGCCGCCAAAATGTATCAAGATTTGTGGCAACATTATTGGCGGAGGAGAATGAAAAAGGATATAGTTGCATATGTAGCTCGGTATCTAAATTGTCAGCAAGTCAAGTACGACCATCAGAGACCTTCAGAAGTTAGAAATTCCTGAGTGGAAGTGGGAGCGTATCACTATGAATTTTGTTGTTGGGCTCCCACGGACTCAGAGAAAGTTTGACGTAGTATGGGTCATTATGGACAGGTTGATCAAGTCAGCACATTTCATTCCAGTAGCAGTTACTGATTTTTCAGAGCGGTTAGCGGAGATTTACATCCGCGAGATTGTCCGCCTTTACGGTGTGCCCGTGTCTATCATTTCTTAACAAGGTACGTAGTTCACCTCGTACTTCTGGAGGGTTGTACAGCATGAGTTAGGCAGCGGGTTGAGTTGAGTACAATATTTCATCCACAGACAGACGGACAGTCAAACGCACTATTTAGATATTGGAAGATATGTTTCGCGCTTGTGTTATAGACTTTGGAGGTTCTTGGGATCAGTTCTTGCCACTTGTAGAGTTTGCTATAATAACAGCTACCAGTCGAGCATTCAGATGGCTCCATATGAAGCATTATACGGGAGGCGATGTCGTTCGCCAGTTGGCTGCTTTGAACTGGGAGAGGCTCGGTTGTTGGGTACCGATTTGGTAAATGATGCCTTCGATAAGGTCAAGATTATTCAGGATCGACTTCGCACAGCTCAGTCTAGGCAAAAGAGTTATGCCGACCATAAAGTTCGTGATGTTGCATTCATGGCTGGAGAAAGAGTATTGCTCTGGGTTTCACCTGTGAAAGGTGTAATGAGATTCGGAAAGAAGGGAAAGTTGAGCCCTAGGTATATTGGACCCTTTGAGATTCTTGAAAGGGTGGGTGAAGTAGCGTATAGGCTTGCATTACCACCTAGTTTATCAATAGTTCATCCAGTGTTCCATGTGTCTATACTCTAGAAATATCATGATGATTCTTCCTATGTATTATATTTCAGCTCAGTCCAATTGGACAAGGATTTGACTTATGAGGAGGAGCCGGTAGCCATTCTAGCCCGGCAGGTCTGACAGTTGAGGTCTAACAATTATCCTTCAGTTCGGGTGCAATAGAAAGATAAGTCGATTGAGGCAGCTACCTGGGAGTCCGAGTCGGACATGCGGAGTAGATATCCACACCTTTTCACCAGTCCAGGTACTTTTCTAATTCCGTTCGAGGACGAACGTTTGTTTTAGAAGTGGAGAATGGGATGAACCGATAGGTCATATTTAAATTATTAATTATTTCTATGTTCTAAAATCTCAAATAGCACCTTTTAGTATTCCTCGACTTACGTGCACAGTCCGTAAATTTTTCTAGAAAGTTTTTATGTGAAACATTGATTAAAATGTGAAATAGAGCTTTAAAACTCAACTGAGTTGATTTCGGTCAATGTTTTGAGCAAACAGACCCGGATAAATATTTTGATAGTTCTGGTAGGTCCGTATCATGATTTGGGACTTGGGCGTATGCCCGGAATCGAATTCGGAGGTCCGTAGCTCAAATTATAGCCATTTAACGTAAACTAAAAATCTAAAGGCTAAAGATTTTCAAAGTTTGATAGTGAATTTGACTTTACCAATATCGGACTCGGATTGAGATTCCGAGAGTTGGAATAGCTCCGTTATGTTATTTGGGAATTACCTGTAAAATTTGAGGTTATTCCAGATTGAATTGACATGTTTCGGCGTGAGTTATATAATTAAAAATTTCATAAACTCAAAAGTCCGAATCGAGGTGCGAATTATAGTTTTGACGTTGTTTGATGTGATTTGAGACTTTGAGTAGATCCGCGTTATGTTACGGGACTGGTTGGTATATTTGAACGGGATCCCGAGTGGCTTGGGTGAGTTTCAGGGTGAGTTTTGAACGAGTTTGGGCATTTTGGCACTCTGATGATGTTCTGGAACAGTTGAAGTGCGGAAGGCACATTTTGGAGTACGGATGTACGGTCGCGAACTTCCAAAGTGTGGAGGCAGTGGTAATTGTGCGGACCGCAGTTGAAAATGTGCGGACCGCAGTTGAAATTGTGCGGTCCGCATAATTCCTCTCGCGGTCGCAGAAAGGAGATTCTGCAGGTTCGATGGTCCGACTTCGTAAGCTTATATCTTTAAATTTACAAATAATTTGGAGATGATTCAAAAATAAAAGTTGTAGTACTTTGGGTCTAGTTTTCAGAAAGGTATACCATTAATCATTTGGACATTTGTAGAGAAAGTTATGGTCAATTTATTGAATCCTAGTAGTGCAAAGCTGAGATGTGCGGACCACACAAAAATAATGTGCGGTCAGCATATTGGGAGATCAGATGTGGTACCGTATAAATGAGGGTTTCATCTCATTTTTTATTTTTGGACATAGAGAGCTCGGTTTGTGGCGATATTTCGTGGGTTTTTCAAGAAATTCATCGGGGTAAATGATTCTAACTCTGATTTGGTTAATATACATGAATATATCATTGTTTTCATCATTCAATTAGCATTTTGAGATGGAAATTTGAGAAAAATTATAGAAACTTCATAAACCATAATTTTAGGATTCGAAGGGCAATCCGATGTCGGAATTCGATAATTTTTGTATGGTTGAACTTGTATCAGAACAGGTGTACGGATTTCGTAATTTTTCGTCGGGTTTTCAAAAAGTAGGTCCCACATTGACTTTTGGTTGACTTTGACTTAAATTAAATATCTTTCAAATTGCGAATAATTTCTAAAGCTCAAATTGAATTATTGGTAAATAATTTGCTAGGTTTGATTAGTTTGGAGAATAATTCGAAAGGAAAAGTTGTGGTCGAGTGATCATTTGAAATTACGGAACAAGGTAAGTGTCGTGGTTAACCTTGACTTGAGAGAATAGAACCCTTGAATTATTTGTTACGTGAATGTCATGTGTAACAACGTATAGGCGAGATGGTGAGTGCCTATATGTCGTCAAATTGATTGTTTGCATATTTATCTGGAAATCATAAATTATTTTCTTTATCATGAGTTAATTATTATATTAATTATTTCTATCATATTCTTCGTCAAATATTAAGTCTTGAATTCATGCTATAATTGTTACATGCTTATTGGACTTATGTGACTTAATTGCTACTTGACATTTAGTATATTAGATATTAAATTGACTATTTTCTCCCTAATTTCTACAATTAATTGCTACTTGTCATTACTTGTTTCCTAAATAATTTATAAATATTGTATGCTTTGTTGCCTAATAATTTCTTATTGAATGTAGTATTTATTGAAGTATTTTTATTACATTTAAGAGTTGTTAAATTATATTGTTGGAGCGGCTTGCACGCCGCAATGGAGATGAAAATGAATATATTGGGGGATCGGGTTGCACGCCGCAACAGATTATATTTTAAGTTTATATTGTTCGAGCGGATTGCACGCCGCGATGGAATTTAATTGAAGGATTATATTGGGGGAAACGGGTTGCACGCTGCAACAGAATGAGAAAAGAAATAATTGGTTGTAACTGCTAAAATAATTTCAATTATTGATATGATTTACCTGTCTTACTTCTATTCATGTTATTATTATTATTATTATTATTATTATTATTATTATTTTTGCGTACAGGTTAATGTAAGTGACCTGCCTTAGCCTCGTCACTACTTCGTCGAGATTAGGCTCGGTACTTACAGAGTACATGGGGTCGGTTGTACTCATACCACACTCTGCACTTCTTGTGTAGATTTCAGAGTTAGTCCCTGCGGCATACTGTAGATTTTGCTCGGATTCAGCTATCAGTGGAGACTTGAGGTATAGTTGCACGGCGTTCGCAGCTCTAAAGTCCCCTTCTACTTTATTTTAGTTGTGTGCTTTCTTTCAGACAGCTTTATTTTTATTCAGACCATTATTTGTATTATTCTAGAAGCTCGTGCACTTGTGACTTCAGTTCTGGGATGGTATTTAGACATCGTTATTATTTTGGTTTGTTCATTTAAAATTCAGATATTATTTCGCTTGTTGGTTTCTTTACTATTAATTAAAACGGATTGTTAAAAATAGTTTAAATTATTCTAACATTGGCTTACCTAGCAAGTAAAATGTTAGGCGTCATCCGGTCCCGAAGGCGAAAATTTCGGGTCGTGACAGCAAGTCTTCCATTTTAGATCAACAACATGCCTAATATCACCATCACTAATCTCAAATCTATCATCCCCATTCCAAAGAACTTTACATCTCCTAGAGGCCTCTTTATTTTCTTCTAATGTCATTCTTACGATTGGGGATATATCTGTTATCCATGTCTCAGCAAATCTCCTCATATCAACATGCCTAGTCATGATTTTGCACCTTATTTTCTCTTACATAGATATAATTGACTTATGCCTAGGTCCTACTATCCAGGAATTAAATGTTTCACACATATTATTTTCAACAACATCACACTTAGACACATCACTAAAATAAGCCCTTACCCATAGCTCTTTGTTGTAATCTAGTACATCCTCACATATGTTTCTCCCTAGCAATTACAACCTTGCAAGCTCATCTTTAAACTGGACAACAAATGATGACTTGGCATATCTCCAAAATTGTATCCTTCTTTCTTCACCTTTTCTTTTTAGCCCAGTTGGACCATATATGCCTAGCACACATTCTATGCTCTGCCATGGGTAGATAGTCCTAAATTACTGGGATTAATCCCTGCAATAAGAATACAAGTTCTAGTTTAGTTTCATTTATAAATACAAAATAATAGACAAAATTATGATGAACAAATAAAGTAATCAAATAGAATGTACCTTTTGACTATCTGACATAACTGTTAAGTTTGTACCATCTCCTAACTCCAAGTCAACAGCTAGATATTGTATGAACCAAGTTCAAGATTGTTTTGTCTCTTGGTCCACAACTGCCCATGCTATTAGAAATATCTGACTGTTCCCATTTTTTTCAACTGCTACCAATAATTCACCTTTATATAACCCCTTCAAGAAGTATCCATCAAAGCCACTGATTCCCCTGCACCCTTCTAACCATCCCCTTTTAAGAGCATCAAAACATACATAAAAGTAGACAAATAAGTGCTTCCCTGGTACAGTGTCACTATCAATTCTTATCTAGCAAGAACTCCCTGGATTTGTCCTCCTAGTTGTGTCAGCATAGTCAGCTAAATTGAAAAATTCTAGTTTCCAGTCCTCCATGAACTCCTGCATTACAATAGACTTAACTCTGTATGCTATAGTCCTCCCAATATACAAAACAAGCTTCTTCCTAACCCAATCTTGAATCTCCCACAATTTAATGTTTGGTTGTGAAACTATTCTATCCTTAAATTTATGAGCAATATACTTAGAAGTGCACAACATGTTCTTATTTTTGGTGGTACACTTATGCCATGGATGATACTTTTTCACCATAAAATCACCAGAATCTCTATATGTGCTTGCATGTAGCTTCCATTTGCACAAACCCTTACTTTTGTACTTAACTCTATGTTTCTCATTAGGCTTAAGTGTGAGTTGCACTTTGTTTTCAACAGCATAGGATTGAACAGCCTTCCTAAACTCAACAACACCTTCAAAGACTATACCAAGTTCAAAAGTAGCCAACCAACAGTCTAGGTCAAACCTGAGCTTCTTACTACTCCTTCTAGCTGGTAAGTCAATACCAAATTCAACTAGCACATCTAGCTCATCTTGACTATCATCACTTCCTATATCACTACTATCATAGTAATCCTCACCACCCCCTCCCCAATTTTTCAGTATATTTGTCTCTCTTACTTGTCCTTTCAATGTCATCAAAACCTATGTGTGCTCCAGCTTCCCCTAGCTCAATCTCCTCAGTTGGAGTAGGTTTCTTCTTCTTCTTCTTTTTCTTCTTCTTCTTCTTCTTCTTCTTCTTTAGCTTTTCTTTCATCTTTTCTTTCTCCAGAATCTTCCTTCTTCTTTCTTTCCTTATTGCTATTAATTCCTCATCTAACTGACTATCATATTCCTTAGGTATATCAACTAAATCAGTGTCACTAGACAATAAATCTGATAAATCCACCTCTGTATTTTCACCACCAGCATCTAAATCTCTCTCTCCATTTTCAATTTGAATATTTTCTACAGCTGTATTTACTGTAGCCTCCACAACCTGTTCAGCATATTGTTCTGCCCTATTCTCATCATGCAATGAGTTATTAATTATTTCAACCACCTATGGCCCACAGATAAGAGCAATTGGGACCGCCTCCAAATGAGGGTCCCCAATAACATGACAAACAAATAAGTCTAATACCCCCTCTTTGCAATGACAGCCAATATTATACAATTGTTCATCATTTTCAATGTGTTCAAACTTTTCTGACCTAGAATTAAATACATAAAAGCCCTTAACATAAACATACCCTCAAGCTCAAACAAGGATAAATAGTCCTTATCTATATGAAACTCTTTTACCTCGCAAATGTATTTGGCGACAGGAGCTTCGGTAAAAACTCCACCGTGATGAAAACGGAAAAGAATATATTTCTGACATGTCTTCGATTTTACCCTACAATAAGAAGAAAAAAGGCAAAAGAAAGACACACGTCAGAGGATTCGCAAATGAAAACCCTAATTTTCCATCTGAAATTTCAAAAATACCATCGTAACAACAAAACCCAAAATATACTATAAATACACTATTAAAATAGGTAAATCGACACTTGCCAGTATTGTAAAGCACGAACTAGAACACTAGTGATATGTAAAGCAAACAATGAAGGTCCAGTGTAAGAATCGATCCAAACAAAAACTGAATGCAATGTAGTACAGATGAAATTTCGGACGAATTTTGGATTATCTAGCCTTCAAATGAACGGACAATGACTGAGAATCCATGGTTTCATCTCCTAGGGCTTGGGATTTTGGTTTAGCGGGGTGAGAGAGACGATGTGTGCATATGGAAAATTAAGTGGGTGTGGGTTATTTTACTTAAGTGGGTGCGGGTTATTTTCACGGGGCGGGTTATTTACATGGTACAAGATCATATTTCCGGTAGGGAGTTACGTGGATAATTAACCCAAGTGGCAGAAAGTAATTCGTTAACTTTACATGTGGGCAGCGGTTATGAACACGCGCCTAAGTTAAAGCACATGTTAGTGTTTTGTGTTTAAATGACACATGAGGTAAGGGGTTGAAGTGTCAAAATGAAAAAGGTCTGAGTAGAGGTGCCAAAATAAAAAACGGAATCAATTTAAAGGGACCATTTATGAGTTTGACCTACTTAAATATTCAAAAGTTAACCCATAGTAAATTCTCAAACTAAAAAACCTCAAAACTCAAAAGCCTTTTCTAAATATGTACTTACTTCTTTAATTGTTTTCTCTTTAACTTTCCTAGTAACAAATACGAATATGGTTTCAAATGTTACCAAAAAAGCTCGAAGTGATTCCAATAATTTTCAAAATTTTACGATGCCATACCGCAATAAATAAAGTTATTGTTTCCTTAACACGCACGTGAGTCTCACGCGTACTTCCCATAAACTTTTCCCCGAATCCGAACCCAAACCCACTCTGCTATAATTCAACGTTCAAACTCTGAATTTTGGATTCTTTCAAAAATGTTTTCTTCTTCCATAATCCATTTTCCTATTACCTTCTATCTCTAATCTTTCTTTAAACACAAAAAAAAGAAAAAATGCTCAAAAACTTCAGAAATTACAAAAAGATCAATTACTCAAACACTGTTCTCAGCTCTGATCAAATCAAAAAAAGATCCCAACTTTTAGGGTTCCAATTTCAAAATCATTTTTTTTTTCAGACACCCTTTTGAGTTCTGACCAAAACCCATAAACTTTCTTTTGGAAAATTATTGTGGTTTTCTATATGATCGAAGATGTATAGCAATTTTAAAGAGCAAGCAATAGAGTACGTTAGGCAAGCAGTACAAGAAGACAATGCTGAAAACTATGCGAAGGCATTTCCTTTATATATGAATGCTCTAGAGTACTTTAAAACTCATTTGAAGTACGAGAAAAACCCTAAGATTAAGGAAGCAATTACTCAGAAGTTTACAGAGTACTTGCGCCGGGCCGAGGAGATTCGGGCCGTGCTAGATGAAGGTGGTGGAAGTGGGCCTGGTTCAAATGGAGGTGATGGAGCTGTGGTTGCTAAGCCCAAGACTAAGCCCAAAGATGGTGGTGAAGATGGTGGGGGGGAGGATCCTGAGAAAGATAAGCTTAGAGCTGGGCTTAATTCGGCGATTATTAGGGAGAAGCCTAATGTGAAGTGGAATGATGTTGCTGGATTGGAAAGTGCTAAACAGGCGTTGCAGGAAGCTGTTATTTTGCCTGTCAAGTTCCCTCAGTTCTTTACAGGTGTGCGTGTGTGTGTGTGTGTTTGGTCTTGTTGGATTTATTTGTGATTTTGCCTGTTAGTAAAGATTTGATTTATGGTTTTCTTGTGATTCTAAAGTAGTTTTGAGAGGTTTATTATCTTGTGGTAAAGGAAGTAGCTTTAAGATGTTAGGCGTGGTTTGACGTAGATTGGTAATAGAGGGATTATAGTACTTATTATGCGGTGAAAATTACAGGTAGTTATACAGAGTATTGTGTTGCAAACCAAATATTGTATCAGTTATGCCGAATTTATGCTGCTATTGTTTTTCCTTTACCCCTTATTGCTATACATTGAATGATTGGATACTCTTGAGATTCTGGGAAGAGAAGTCTTGATTTTAGAAAGATTTTTTTTTGAGAAGGTAACATATTTGTATATTAGTATATAGACTTCACTAATATTGTGAAGTCACCCATAATTACAAAAGAGAGTCAAAACACTTATAATCCTTGGTCTTCTCACAAGGATTCTAGAACATCAAAAATGGATTCATGATCCTCCAAAAACTTTCCTTTACTCCAAAAATAGAAAAGAGCTAGACATTTCATCTTCATCTTCTGGATGTTACTGAACTTGTCTTCAAAGCATCTCTGATTTCTCTCTTCCCAGATTGTCCACCATATGCAGGTTGGGACAATTCTCCATCTCTCTTTATGTCTAGAAAGATTACCCTCTTTATTCCAGCAAGGTAGAACTTCAAGTATTCTTCCTGGCATTGCCCATAAATTCCCCTTAAGTTGATGAAAATTCTCCATAATTGTACAGTCAACTTGCAATGCAAAAAGAGATGACTAATTGTTTCTGCCTCCTCTCCACATAAGTAACAATGCTTTTAACTTATGTCAGAATTGGGGTTACATGGGTTCCACTAGTTCCTAGTTGTTAACTACCAATGGAAGAAGTAAGTTTGACTGTTTACCTATTGTACATTTTAAACCCTTTCAATTTGAGGATCACAAAGTGCCAGTTTTGCCTGTGGATTAGTGATTTTGTGGATGAGCTATTTGTTGTACTCTCTAAATGCTTTGGACATGGAAGCTTGATAGGTATCATCAATTTGACCGTGTAATAGCTTGGAGTACGAGAGATGAACTGCGAATCCCATATTTTAAAGTTTTGCTTTATAGTTGCTCTGAGGATTCATGTTACAGCTCATCCAAAAAAGTAATGGTGGGATAAAAATCATTAAGGCAGGGAAATTGTGAGTAATTATGTTCGTTTTCTTTTTGTGGTACGTTAGAGATGGTTGAGTAGTTTTGCTACGGGTGCATCACCTAATCATCATAATTTGAGTGTTGTTTTCTCTTTCTCATGTCCCTTCAGGCAAGAGGCGGCCATGGAGAGCTTTTCTTCTATATGGTCCTCCCGGGACAGGAAAGTCTTACTTGGCCAAAGCTGTTGCTACTGAAGCAGAATCCACTTTTTTTAGGTATTTGTCTTCCTAAGCAATTGTTTTTGTTTATAATGTTCGTCCATTTTGCTGCACTTGGAGCTATCAACTTCAGATATTTCCTGATTTACTGCAATTTGTTTTAGGAAAAAACCAAGGGCTGTTTTCTATATTGCAAATTTTGTACATCATATCCTCATTAGTAGAAAAGAACTTGAGCAAAATGAGAATCTGCTTAGCAAGCCTTAAGATTATAAAGGAAAAATTATGGAATACCAACACGTAGAAGAAGTCGGGGGTGAAGATGCAACTGATTGCTGCCATTTGTTTGTTAGGTTTTTTCTTTTATTTCCTGTATGGTTTTTATGGCCTTTGTTTCTCAATTTTTTTTTTTTTTTTTCTTCTTCTCATAATTGTTGCTTTCATATAATTTGGTGCCTGATTTAAAAGAATCCGAAGTGAAGTAGTAATGAATGTGAAGGGCTCAGTTACTAATTACAGAATGTGGTTTATTATCCAAGCCTAGACTTTTACATTGACTGTGTTTTTTACTTGGAGTTGGTGGGATGGCTTGTGTCTTTGCTCAGAGTTGACTGATCTAAGCCTCTTTATATGCTCAAGACGCTCAGAACGTTTATATGCTCAAGACAGATCTTTCTCCTTGTTTATCGTGGGAGATGCTTTTGTGCTCATAAATTATAGTATTTACTTTGGCTCTACTTCTGTTAAGGATTTATGATTCTTTTTTTTATGAGTTTCTTTTCCTCTAAAGATGTCATATCTGGATCATCCGCCTCAGTGGTGTGCCACTTGCAGATCTATACATCTAGGGCAGAATGTAATGTTGGAATTGGTTGATATATATACTCTTGTATTCGAGAGTGTTGAATGTTTTCTTTTGATACCAATTTAACAGCCGCCCAAATCAAGGAGTGCATCCGGCCTCCGTCATTATATCAATGACTTTGCCTAGATGTGCATTTTAGGAAGTATTCAGGATGTGAAGACTATAGTATAGCATGTGGGGATGACCAATAAGCCTGTCATTTTGGGTTTTATGGTTCAGCTTCTCAACTGGTATGTGGTTTTAACCACCTGATGGAATGATCTCAGAGTTCTCCTGTTTGTGGGAAATTCGGATAACTCTGCCAATGTACGTGCTGCAAACCCATAAATGTTAAGATCAGACCAGTATATTTGTACTATTTTGATGTAGAGAAGAGTCAAATTGAGCTTTCAGCTAAGGCCTTGGTTGTGATTGCAGCCATTTTAATAAAAAGTTTCAAACTTACAATAATAAATTTTAGTAGGGTTATATGAGCTCGATCCATCAGCTTTGTTTGTCGCAAAGTAACTTCCGGTTGAGGTCAACGTTTAGAGCTTTTGCTTCATAGAAGCTATGCTTTAATAGCTAATCTCCCCCCCCCCCCCCCCCCAAACCAAAAGAAAAAGTTGCCCTGCCGAGGTCATATGGATGCCTTGCATTTTTGGTATAGGGAAAACCATGCTATAGCATTTGAAGTTATTGGTTTGATGTCTTTCTGAAAGCAAAAAATAAGATGTATAATGACTACTTCCCTGAAAATTTGATGCGCTCTGCTGCCATAATATGCTGGCAATGTAAGATGCCTGATTTATTTAATGACCCTACCTGCAAGTACTCTGAAATATCTGCAGTTTCCGCTGGTAATAAATCTTCCAACTGCACTATGGATTTCTCTTTTAAACTTGCATATAACGATCTAGATGAATGTATATAAACATGAGTTGCTTGCATGAATATTGTCGTGCCATTTTCAAGAACTTAGGCCATAAAGTTGGCGAGTGCCAACTGCTACTTTCATGCAGTGTCTCATCATCAGACCTTGTATCCAAGTGGATGGGTGAAAGTGAGAAGCTAGTTTCAAACCTTTTCCAAATGGCTCGTGAAAGCGCTCCTTCCATTATATTCGTTGATGAAATCGATTCCCTGTGTGGACAGCGAGGAGAAGGAAATGAGAGTGAAGCTTCCCGACGTATTAAAACAGAACTCCTTGTGCAGATGCAGGTAATTGATTTATCGTGGCTATGGTGTGATTCTTTGATCTCTCATAACCACCCCTTCCCCCATCAGAAAGAAAAGAGGAAGAGAAATCCCCCTGGCTAAATACGCCTTTTTCTTATTCAATTTGTATTTTCAGGGTGTTGGACACAATGATGATAAAGTTCTTGTACTTGCAGCAACAAATACACCCTATGCCCTAGATCAGGTATAGAATGATCTGCGGTATAAAGTAGCATATCATAGAAGTCTTTTGCTGACAGATATTGTTCTCTACAGGCTATACGGCGAAGATTTGATAAGCGTATCTACATTCCTCTCCCAGATCTGAAGGCACGGCAACACATGTTCAAAGTAAATCCTGTTCTGTTATTTTTCTCGGAAAGTGAAGTTCATGAAATATATACTGCTATTACTCTTGTCAGAACTTTAGGTTATTTAGTTTGGCTTGTCACACCTTGCAGGTTCACTTAGGCGATACCCCCCATAACTTGAGCGAGAGTGACTTTGAAGACCTGGCCTGTAAGACAGAGGGGTTTTCTGGTTCAGATATTTCCGTTTGCGTAAGTCTGGAGCCTAATGAGTTTGACTTTATGTAGTACGTCTGACATGTCCGTTGCCAGTTTGTAGTTTGGGAAGAAATCTTTTCTCCAACTCCAATCCCGCCTGGTAAACAATGAAGGAAAACAAGGGTGCAATTCCTCTATGTTCTGCTAATGTATGTATACTTGCTCTTCCTGGACAGGTCAAGGACGTGCTATTTGAACCTGTACGTAAAACGCAAGATGCTATGTTCTTTACTCAGACTTCTAATGGTACCTGGGTGCCATGTGGACCAAAGCAACCGGGTGCTGTGCAGACAACTATGCAGGAGCTTGCTGCTAAAGGACTTGCATCCCAGGTACTCTGGATACATCTATAGTTTGAGATCGCTACGATAATTAATTTTTCACTTGGCCGCTAAACTGTATCTTGTGCTTATATGGGTTTTAGCTGGATATATTGGGGGTCAATAGTTGCACATTCCTGGAAACTTGACTTCCTTGAGTCATTCAGTAATTAAGTGTGATTCTACTGTATATTTTGATAAGGTTTACGCATCATACACGTATGTTGAACTACATACAAAAGAGATGGAGCAGTTACTGAACTACATCTTCATAAGTTTCTATCCTGAATGGCTAGATTACCCAAAAGAAAGGGTAGCCGATATCACCTGATATTTTAGTATGATATGGGTTTGGATAAGTTGTCCTTCTAACTGGATGGACTAGTTAAAACAGCTTGCTGTTTAATGCCTTTGCAGATAATCCCGCCACCCATTACAAAGACAGACTTTGACAAGGTTCTCGCACGTCAAAGACCAACAGTGAGTAAATCTGACCTTGAAGTGCATGACAGATTCACAAAGGAGTTTGGAGAAGAAGGTTGAAGAAATTGATTCATCACTGGTAACTGCTATACCTGGAGTTGCCATGATTTGTATTCTCTGCTTCTTGTATGAAAAATTTGCGATATTCATCATAGGCTCTTCAAACGGGATGTTGACATTCTTTACCCTTTTAGGAATTGTGTTAGTTTTAGCTTTGCATGTATCTATCATTGTCAAGACAACATTGCAAGAATCTTTGGTTGTATGCCTTTTACAATTCTAATTGCAATCACTTTATTCACAAATTGTCAGCACTTGCTCCCATTCTTTTATATTGTAGCTTCTCCGGAAATGCCAAACCTGCTGGTTGAATGGTGACAATGAATAGTGCAAAAGTTAGTAACCTCTCTTTTCTTGTGATCAGCTTAATTAATGTGACAGTTTAACTAGAATTTCCGAGTGTTACCGGTTGGGAATATATTAAAGGAAAAAGTACTGCTGCTCTGTTTATAGTGAGACATCAAACAATTTCCAAGTGTTTACCTGACATCAAAGACTTGCCATCAAAGAACAAAATAGTGAGAATTGGTTCCTCATCTGCAACATTCCAGTCGATGTTAAACTGACTCACCAGACTCCAAATTTAAATTTCAGTCATGTTTGTAGTCATTTCATAACCTCCTACTTACCTTTTTTAAGTTTTCAAGGTGATGCCTCTTAAGTAAAATACAAGTGTGCTCAAGCTCATGATTGGTGCAAGCTTCATCTTCAAATGGATCTAACATGTGTGGGCGCACATTCTTTTAAACATTTCTTAACTAATAACCTATATCACTGTGGTTATTAGGATATGGCAGATGCATGAAGACTCAATCATACTTTGACTGCATGTGGATTATAATAAGTATATATATCTATATTGCATGAACGAATCATATTACTTGAACAATCTAATCGGTCAGTCAATTAGAATCATGAAATACATGACTGAATAAACGACTCATTCTTCATTAATAGGAATCACGAACGGTAGCAAAACAATCCAAGTTGCATAATAAGATCCATCATAACCTAGAACAAATTTAGCTCAAGATAGGACTTTAAGAACATCATTGTTGAACTCCTGAACATCAAGAATCTAGGAATTAAATAAGTAGAAAGAAAAAGAATATCTGGTTAAAACCCTTGTCTTGTCAAGAATTCTTTTCTCAGTCCTTGTTCTCTCCTCAAAAACTCCATCCAAGATTCCTTTTAGACATACTACAAGCTTCTCTTACAGACCCCCCCCCCCCCCCCCCCAGAATCCTCACCAAACAAGGAAACCTAACAATTTCCAGAAAACATAGTTGACCACAGATGCACACAAGTCGAAAAGCCAGTACATATGCACAACCTCTCTTCTCCAAGTCTGATGTATACACGCACAAAGGTCAACAGAATCAAAAGATGGCGAATATGCACCAGCATCCCAGCACATATTTGCTAGGCAACTGCTATTCCATTTTTCTCCCCTCGTCTTTGTAGCTACGTCCTCATTAGCAATTGAGTCCAAAGCTTCATGTTGCCAGTAACAAAGGAAGAAAATAGTGAGGATTTAGTCAAGTTTCAAAAAATCAGGGAAAACCTAAGATAATTCAACTCATTGCGTCAATATAAAAATCAACTCATCAGTTAGATGAACTTCAGTAATGTAGCAAGGCATAAACACATTTAAAGGTTCTCACCAGTATCTGAATCAATAGCAGCATCGAGGATATAGATCTTCTAGAAGAGGTTTATATGGGTAGCAGGGAGATCTCCATGGTTTCAGCCAGGTTAAAAGACATTACTGAATGGTCCTTCCTGGGCGCGTTTATTTCCAGATCCTTCATGAATTTGGCATGCTCAGTAGGTTATAATGAGAACATAATCATAAAGAAGAGTAGAAATGAAAGAGCAGCTAGTTGATCTTTGCATCGTTGCTGCAAGATCACCTTTTCTATAGAATACAGCCTTAGGAGCATCAAGGCCAGAAAAACCATGTTGAACAGCATACTAGCAGACGTACTTTGAATCTGGGGGTAGTGACAAGAGGCACCACCTCTTGTAGCTGCAGGAGAAAACCCCTCCACTCAAATTAACGCTTCTGACTGTTATCTCTAAGGCCGATCAGGGTGTTGACTGCTCTTGAAAGATCAGCCAAAATAAGAACTCTGCTATCTCCTCAGTCCGTAAATAAAATCTCATGACTTCCCTAAGATATCTGAAGTTGGCATAGTCTCTGTTTCTTCCTCTTGACAATGCAGTATCAAAGGTTGGATCCATGAACATTACAACCATTATGATAGCACTATCTGGAAGCTGATAATTGATGCAACTCTGGATATAGGCCTGTCAGCTAAAGCTCCATTAGCTAATGGAACCTTTGCCTCTATAAACACCAACAATGATATGCTGATATCTCTTAGATCTTTCGAAGGAGCTTCAATTCACCAATAATCACCACACGAGCATAGACCTCCTTTAAAGTGATGGAATCTATTTGAATCCCTGACAACAATTTCCCTTCCTTCTATCTTTGAGATTAACTTAATAACAGTGTGACAGTCACCACAGACTCTGAGATTCTTCACAATGTGGATAGGAATTCCCGGAGATGTGGCAATTAATCCAAAAGCAATAGCTAACCTTTCACTATGCCGAGAAAGAATGGCTTCTTTATGTTCATCTTCCACGTCATGAAGAACATAATTCATATCTGGCTTATACCCTGCATCCTTCAACCAGACGTTTAACTCATCAAGTTTCATGTATATACTGTCAGATAAGGGATGTGAAACATCACCCGCCATGAATGAGTAGGTCTTGTTCTTAACCTCAATCCAGCTATAACCAATCTCCTTTTTAACTTTTCTCACATCCATTAGTTTTCTTACTTTTGCTCTTTCTTGCCAATTTCCAGTTGCAGCATAGAGATTAGATAGGAGGACATATGCAGCTGAGTCCTCAGGCTGAAGGGAAATTAGATTATCTGCGGCAAGTTTCCCAAGCTCTACATTGCGGTGAACTCGGCTTGCTGCCAGAAGAGTACGCCATACGATAGCACCAGCAGGAAATGGCATTCCGTTGATAAGAGCCATGGCTTTATCCAGCATACCAGCTCGGCTATACAAGTCTACCATGCAAGAGTAGATCTCCATTGTTGGTGAAATATGTAAGTCGTTTACCATCATGTCAAAATACTTTTGACCTTCATTCAGCAGTCCTGCATGAGTACAGGCAGAAATAACTCCAATGAAAGTTATATTATCCATTTCTAAATTCCTTTTTCGCATTTCCTCGAATATCTTTAGAGCTTTTCTGCCATAACCATGTTGTGCATATCCTGATATCATTGAGTTCCATGAGACTAAGTCTCTTTCTTGCTGTCTCTTGAAAACCTCATTTGCACTTTCTATGTTCCCTCTTTTAGCGTACATAGTAACCAGGGCACTGCTCACACATAAAGCATTACTGTGACCTGATTTTATTGAGCTTGCATGAAATTGTTTTCCTTGCTCCACCGATGCCATGGAAGTAGTGCATGCATTGATGACACTGGAGAAGGTAAACTCATTTGGCCAAACCCCACTTTTGGATAATTGCCGGAAAACTCTCACAGCACCTTGAATGTCTCCTCTTTGCGCATAACCAGATATCATAGCAGACCAAGCAATGATGTCCTTTTCATCAATCTCTTCAAAAACTTTTGCAGCCTCACCAATATTTCCTGTTTTCACATAAGCGTCTAATAATGCAGTTCCTACAGTAGGTGAACCTTCGTACTTGGTTTTGATAATTTCTGCGTGTACTTGGAACAAAGAAATAGAGGGTTGAGCAGCAAGAATAGTTGAATAAGTGAAATCGTTTGGTCTAATACCATCCTTTTTCATTTGGCAAAAGAGATTTGCTGCTTGCTCTGGTCTATTATTCTGCATATACGCCCCAATCATCGCTGTCCAAGAAACCACATTCCTGAATGTGTGCATCATACAGAATAAGTTGAAGGCATCATCCATTTCCCCACACTTAGTATAAGAGACCATGAGTGCCGTTCTAATATTATTGTCTAAATAGAACCCGTTCTTTGTTACGCGACCATGAAGCTGCCGAGCAAAAACCAATTCTTTAAGGTTAGTACATAATTTGACAGCTGTAACATAGATCGACCGCGTCAGTTCCACACCTGCAAGTCTCATCATGTGGAACAACTTAACTGCTTCAGAATAAAGCCCATTAATCACAAGACCAGCAATCATGCCATTCCAAGACACTTCATTCCTATTTCCCATACTTTCAAATACAACTGTGGCCTCTCTAACCATCCCAGACTTCAAATACATATTGATCAAAGAATTTCCCACAGATGTTATCACCTCAAAACCACACTTGATAACCATAGTATGCACTTGAATTCCTTTTTCAACTGCACATTTATCGGCCAAAACTCCAAGAACTGTTGCAAAAGTAAACGCATTAGGATTAACTCCTCCAACTAACATCATATGAAACACTTGTAACGCTCTATCAACCAGCTTATTGCACGAATAACCCGAAAGCAACGAAGTCCAAGTCACAACATTCTTGTCCTCCATTTCGTCAAACACTCTCTGACCTTCATCCGCGTTCTCCATTTTCATGTACATGTCAACAAGTGAAGTCCCAACACTAACATTGTCAAAATATCCGGATCTTATACAGAGAGCATGCACTTGTTTACCAAAAGTTAGATCAGACAGGCATGCACAGACCTTCAATGTACAAGAAACGCTAGATCCATCAATCAAAAGTCCTGTACGATGAATACCCACAAAGAGATTCAGAGCCTCTTCATTGAAACTGTTCCTGGAGTACTCAAAAAGTAAGTGATTGTTCAGAGAAACTCTCTGTAGATTTTCATCAAACAGGTGGTGGGCGTGGCGATAATCTGAACATTCAGGCGGTACAGTTTGAGTTTCTGCTGCCAAATCAATGGCGTGCGAATGAGAACAATAATGGTTGTCTAATGGATTCTTGAAATGCAGGAGCGGCCTTATTTTTTTAAAACAGGGCCTTACAATCATTGTTCGTTTTGCTGGCTTTACAGTTGGAACCGTTAGAACTGAAATTTAAATGTTCGTCTCTGAATCGGGTCGAGTTGTCATGACCCGCCAAGCTTTTACACTATATATCTGTTGGTAACCCTATAAAGTGAGATTTATAAGGGAGAAATTTAAAAATAGCCACATTTACAAGTGGTAATTGAAAAATAGTCACAGTTTCAAAAGTAATCGAAATTTAACCATTTTTTAAAACAGGGCCTTACAATCATTGCTCGTTTTGCTGGCTTTACAGCTGGAACCATTGGAACTGAAATTTAAACGTTCGTCTCTGAATCGGGTCGAGTTGTCATGATCCGCTAAGCTTTTACACTATATATCTGTTGGTAACCCTATAAAGTGAGATTTATAAGGGAGAAATTCAAAAATAGGCACATTTACAAGTGGTAATTGAAAAATAGTCACAGTTTCAAAAGTAATCGAAATTTAACCTTTTTTTATGTAAAGATAAATCTGAACAAAAATATTATTCAAAATCCGAAAAATATTCTAGCATAATATACTGGAGTTCCAATATAATATACTGGAACTCCAGCATAATATACTGGAACTCCAGTATAATACTGGAGTTCCAGTACAATATACCGGTCCAGCATAATATGCTGGAAGTTCATACACATGTGCTCTAATCTCCAGTATATTATGTTGGAACTTTCTGCGTGTTGGAGTTCCAACATAATATGCTGAAAGTTCATACACAGGTGCATCAATCTACAGTATATTATGTTGGACCGGTCCGTGTTGCAGCAAAATAGTGGCTATTTTTCAATGACTTTGCAAACGCTGGCTATTTTTGAATTACCAGTCCGAAAACTGGCTAGTCCGTACTATTTTTACGATTTATAATCTTGATAACAAAATAAATCACCCACTACAATAACTAAAAATGATTTAATATTATAAAAAATATTAACACCATAGTGGATATTAGTTAAACTCAAATTTTTAATAGCAAATGATATATGCCTCTACTTTACAAGATTGGTCAAATTTGGGATTACACTCTCTATTCTGCTTTACTTACAAGTGTTTGTTCTACAAAATATTTCTAAGCTCTTTTTTTGGCTCACAAAATTTAATAAAGTGACTTCCATACACAATAATGAAAATTTTATTAGCGGAAACATGGAAGGAAATATTTTGAAAAAAATTATAAAAATTAGAAGTATATAATTGCAAAAAAAAAAAAGAGAAGGTAAAAGTTCATCTTCTCTGTCTTTTTGTATTATAGTTATGGAGTTGAAAATAATAATGATGAGAAATTGTTGAAGTTGTTATAAAATAAAAGCAATTTAGTAAAACATGAACAAGACATGTTGTTATGAAATAAAAGCAATTTAGTAAAACATGAACAAGAAATAGAGATAGAGAGAAGGAAGAGATTTTCTTCTTCAATTGTGTGTATTTTCTTATCTATTACAAGACCTTTATATAGGCATGAAAAGTAAAGAAAAATATGTCATTGAATATGTCATTAAGCATAGAAATATGTCATTGAATATGTCATTAAGCATTTGAGAAGATCATGGAGGAAGAGTAGACATCCACCGTAATTTAATTTTTCTTATAACACTCCCTCTTGGATGTCCATAGATAATGTGCCTCGTTAAAACTTTATTAGGAAAAAACCCTATGGGAAAAAAATCCTAGTGAAGGAAAAAGAGTACACATGTTTAGAAATACGCCTTTTGGTTGCCTCGTTAAAAACCTTGGAAGGAAAACCTAGTGGGACAAAACTTTGTAAGGAAAAAAGAGTACAACGCGTATTAACTCCCCCTGATGAGAGCATCAATTCACATCCTTGAGCCTTCGCATCCCAATCTTGTACACTAGTTTCTTGAAGGTTGACGTCGATAGAGATTTGGTGAATAGACCAGCTATATTATCACTTGAACGGATATGTTGCACATTGATATCACCATTTTTTGAAGATCATGTGTGAAAAATAACTTTGGTAAAATTTGTTTTGTCCTATCCCCTTTATGAATCCTCTCTTCAATTGGGTTATGCATGCTGCATTGTCTTCATACAAAATTGTGGGTAGTTTGTCACACTTCAAATCACATTTGTCTCGAATAAGATGTATTATAGACCTCAACCATACACATTCTCGACTTGCTTCATGAATAGCAATTATCTCAGCATGATTAAATGAAGTAGTCACGATTGATTGCTTAGTCGATCGCCAAGATATGACAGTGTCTCCATATGTAAATACATAGCCTGTTTGAGATCAAGCCTTGTGTGGGTCATATAAATACCCATCATCGGCATAACCAACAAGATCAGGACTGCAATCATTATCATAAAATAATCTCATATCGGTAGTCCTTTTTAGATACCGCAATATGTGTTTGATTCCATTCCAATGTCTCCTTGTAGGAGCAGAGCTATATCTTGTTAAGACATTAACTGAAAAAGTTATGTCAGACCTTGTAATGTTAGAAAGATACATTAGTGCACTAATTGCACTAAGATATGGTACTTCGGGACCAAGAAGTTCTTCATTATTTTCATGAGGTCGGAATGGATGTGCTTTATCCATATATAATCGCTTTAAAATTATTTTAGTGTATGCTGGTTGATGGACAAAAATTTCATCTTTCATATACTCAATTTGTAGACCAAGATAAAATTTTGTCTTTCTAAGATCTTTCATTTCAAATTCTTTCTTTAAATAGTCTACTGCTTTAGGAAGCTCCCTAAGAGTTCCAATGATATTTAAATCATCAACATACACGGTGATTATAATAAATTTAAATCCAGATCTTTTTATAAAGACACAAAGGCAAATTGAATCATTCTTGTACCCTTCTTTCAACAGGTACTCACTCAAGCGATTATACCACATGCGCCCTGATTGTTTCAATCCGTATAAGGATTTTTGAAGCTTTATTTAACAAATTTCTTGGAAACCTTAATATGCTTCAGAACAATTTAAATCCTCAATGATTTCCATTATACGAATATCACATTTTTCTTGTATTGCCAGATTAAAACCTGAAATGGCGACATCCACCACAGGAGAACATGTCTCTATATAATCAATGACAGGATATTTACAAATTTTCTTGTGACACAAGTCGTCTTTATGTTTATCGACTTGACCTTTTTTTCCGCACAAGAACACATTTATACCTCCACTGGCTTTATACTTTCAGATGTTGGGACTATCCGTCCAACTTCATATTTTTCAGGTGAAATTAATTTTCATTGCGTATTTTTCATTTGGCCAATCATTTATCTGTCCAAATTTCATGACAGATTTGAGCTCAAGATCCTCGTCAATATTAATAATATTGAGCGCTATATTATATTAACAATATCGTCAACGATCATTTTATATCGGTTCTACTATTACCCAATAAAGACATAACTTATTGAGATCTCTTTATCTTATTATCTTCAGGTACCTGAGCCTCTCCCATGAGGTCTTATGAAGTGTTATGTCGTGGTGCTCTTCTAGAGCACTTGCCTTCTTATTATGACCATCTTGAACATTTCCTCCTCTCCTTCTTCAAGGAGTTTTATCTTTGGAACCGATTAGTCTATTATGCTTCATGCATGCCATAGACTCTATTCATTATGAACTTTATTTTATTTGGAGCATTAGCAGCTGAATATGACATTTAGTTTTGGGTCAGCAAATACGCCTAGCAATATTTTACAAATGAATTATCACTTGAACTTCAAGTTCACATTTTCTCGTACGAGGATCTAGATGTACTCATAATAATTCATTACATGCATTACTTTTTCAGCTGCTCATTTTCTCCCCCTATTGTTGGGATCACCAACAAATATCCCTAGCCTTATTTGGGGATCCATCTTTGTGCATTGTGGTAGAACAATTAAATCATATAGCACATTCATATTTCTAGATAAAAATTATTTAGTTTCTGACCCTGAACCGATTGTGATAGGGAGAACTTATCATAACTTGGCTAGATGCGTACAAGTGCTATTCTATATTAAATAATATATCACATACCAAATTTTATTTTGGCAATTTTGTTCTCATAACCAATGGTTTAGATATAATTGGAGGCATACAATTTCTGCTAAACCAACTTGGATTTAAATCAGTATTATCAAGATAAATCATCATAATTTATATTATGGAACTGTGCTCTAATAATTTGAGCAATTAATCTTGTAAAAGCCAAACTGCAAGTTGATAACAAATGCACATGTGATCATAGAATAGATGCATCTATTAAAATCATATAATAGTAAACGGTCCACATGGAAGGTGACTGGGCCCATGTTTATCACCTTTTATTCGTTCTATAAATCAAGGGATTCAATCCCAACCTTAACTGGTATATCATGAGAATAAGCAGCAGAAGAGAATTCTTGAAGAATCTTATATTTCTTCAATATATGCCAATGTAATTCTCAATTAAATTTTCGCATCATAATTGAACCGAGATGGTCAACCGGTCATGTCAACTAATATTTATTTCAGTAAACTTCTAGTTTACTTGTGGCTTGTGATTGCATCATCATGCTTATACTTGTGTAGTACAAATAGAAGAAAAGTCAGATAACATTTCATATTTACCCGGTATGATTATAGTAATATAAAGATATTCAATCTTATTTTCATTTATAGTCTCAATATGCCAACCACTTTGGCTAATATATTTGTAAATCAAAATGTTTGTTTTGAGACTTACTACAAGATTAATATCATGAACAATTTCATTCATTCGGGTAGTAACAAATTAGTTCTTTCAGATCTCTTAACTGCTTTTGTACTACAAGATCTTTTGTCACACCATCCGTATAATGAATGTCTCCTTCAGAAAGAGAATCATATTATAATAATTGTCATGTTCAAAATCATCATAAGCAAAATAATTTCTTGCTTTAATTTTGCTTTTAATAACTTTCATAAGGCTTGACAAAATATTTGGCGTATCACATGTATGCGACCAACGATATATTTATGTAAGTACACAATAATATTCATTATCTTTCTTTATCTCAAACCCCCCTTAGAGGTGAGTTGTAGTATTTATCCAGCCATGCACTAGTACATTATTATGCATAATCTTTATCACATATATATTTTTATATTCACTTTCAGGAATGAGTATGCATTCTCAATGTTTATCACATATCACATTCTCTTCAAAGAATGGAGTATAATCATACAATGTACTTTATTTTTTTCATACCAATTTGATGGTAAACATTGTCTTGTTCTTCCTTTTTATAATTACCATAGTAATAACTATTATTATTTTGGCCTTTCGCACGCCCACATTCATTTTTCAACCACTTGTCTTTATTTAGACTTATCATGCACTGCTATCACATTCACTTCAAGAATGGAGCAAATCAAGTGAGACAAGCTTCATGTGTTTTCATGAAAAATATATTATTTTTTCTTTAGTTATTATTATTATCAATATGGTGCATTAGGACTCAAACCCAATGCCTTACCCATATAAAGGCATGCTAGGCCATAATGCGTTGGAACTTGAATCCAACGTCTTTTTATTAATATAGTGTGTTGGGACTTGAACCCATCGTCTTACCCTCAATCTTTGGCATAATAGGCCAAAATTCACTAGGACTCGCACTCGAGCCTTTAAAATATTATTACTTCATAATTATATGCATAAGTAAATTAACTTTCAAGAAGACATATATAACTATTTCAATCTTGAAACAGTTCCTCTGCAACAAAAATGCTAGTTAGGATATATGCCATTTTTTTTTAAAATGATACAATCACTTTTACATTTTAATAAATTAATTAGGGAAAAGGTGTAGATAACCTATAACCACTTATATTTCAAACACTATAAGAACTTCACCAAAAAAATCTAATACGGAGGAATGAGCCTTATGTTTCCAGCAAAAATATTTAAGGCTTAATGCATAACTGTGACTATTATAAATTATAACTATAATGAGTTTATATTGATTGTATATTCGAATGCTAAATTTGCAAGGTACTGTAAAATCGCCTACATATTTGATAATTTTGCTTTCAATGAAATACATCATGTGATGGTAAAAATATTATTACTAAATTACCTTAATAATTATCTATCATAGTATGCAAAAGGTCAGAACATATATATACGTTGGAATATTATATTTGTCCTATAAGAGATGTAGCAAATAAAGATATACCTTTCCAGTTCTTTATTTCAGTGGATACAATTGAAAAAAATATTTTAACTAAATACTGCACATAAAGTTAATGCAAAGATATGAAAATATGAATGGGTTTAGATGGATGTAAAACTTATCTTTGTATTATCATCCAAAATATTTTTTATTGTACTTAATCTCATTGTCTGCTTATAATTTATATAGTCTTGATGTAGAAGATCATGAAATGAGCAATTCGTGTTGATAACGTGTTATAAAATAAAAGTAATTTAGTAAAACATGAACAAGACATGTTGTTATGAAATAAAAGCAATTTAGTAAAACATGAACGAGAAATAGAGATAGAGAGAAGGAAGAGATTTTCTTCTTCAATTGTGTGTATTTTCTTATCTATTACAAGGCCTTTATATAGGCATGAAAAGTGAAGAAAAATATGTCATTGAATATATCATTAAGCATAAAAATATGTCATTGAATATGTCATTAAATATTTGAGAAGATCATGGAGGAAGAGTAGACATCCACTATAATTTGATTTTTCTTATAACAGAAGTTGATTTTTGTACCCCATTTATTTCTTAAATGATAAAAGAGATCCTCTAATATTTGCTTTACAGCACCATGACATGAATGAAGTCACACCTTCATTAAAATCAAAAAAAGACATGAATGAAGTCATATAATGTAGTAATAAAGAGAATATTTGACATTTGGAGTAAAATCTTCAACTTATAGAAATTATTTTTAAAATTTATATATTCTTAGCATATGTTAATTAGTTAAGTGAAATATCTCATGATTGATAAATATGTTACTCATTTTTAGCATCCATGGAGGCATAGCTAAAGAATTACAGGGAGCAGAACCAAGTGACGAACCTCCTCGCAAAGGAAGGAGTTAAGAAGGAAGCTTTTAATAAGACCCAATTTTTGACAGTTTCTCCGGTGTTTACAAATGATGCAGTGTGGGTAGACATCTTAGGAACTGTATTTGAAAGGAAAACTAATATTTATAATATTAACAAAATGCTAAACATTGATGACAATCCCTAAGGGAACCCATCCATGTCTTATAATGATGTAATTTTGTGAATGTTTATATATATATATATATATATATATATATATATATATATATATATATATATATATATATATATATATATATATATATATATATATATAAGTATATCCAGTTAACCAAAAAAAAAGAAAAAAGAACTTGGATGAAGCTTTGGAAGCTCTTAAAATGCCTATAACAAGATCCCAAACAAAGAACTTCCAAACGTACTTAGTGATGCCACGTAATTGGAGCATCAGAATCGGTCAATTGAGCGACGATTTACATGAAAAACTAGCATTCCACCTTAATCTTGTCAAAGTAGAAACAAGTGAGAGTTGATGAGCTTTATTGAACCAGAACATCCGAGTTACATATAATGAAGTAGCAAAGGAGCATAAAAGAATAACTTCCAAAAGTCTAATGTGATCTTTTCTTCCAATTATAATGAAGAGTGGGCCAAAACATGCAGCACCATCCTAGGTATCAAGAGTGCCATAGCCTTTAGTAAATACCTAGGGTTCCCCATCTTCCATAAAAGGCCTACCAATAGTGACTTCCAATTCATCCTTGATAACTTTAACAATAGGATGGCAGGTTGGAAAACCAAGTTCCTTAACATGGCTGGGCGCACCACATTAGCCAAATCATGCCTAAGTAATATTCCCAGCCATGTGATGCAATACATCCAATTGCCTTCCCATGTTACCAACCAAATTGACAGAATCCAAAGAAACTTTATCTCGGGAACAATCCATGCCAAAAGAAAGCTCCACATGGTTAAGTGGGCCACTGTCACCAAGCCAAAGAACAGGGGGGCATAGGCCTTCAACAGGCCCACCTAAAAAACAAGACTTGCCATACCAGCCTAGCTTGGAGACTCTATAATAACACAAACTCCATTTGGGCTAGGGTGCTCACGGGAAAGCACAGTAGAATGAGAAATAGGGCTAAGGCAAAAACAAGAACCTGGCAGTGTGTCCAGGAGGTCTGGAAGATATGCATAAAAGGTTCTGGGTGGGTGGTTCACAAAGGGGATAGGGTTATATTTCTTAGAGACACATGGCTACCTAACATGCAACCACTAGATACAATCCTTAGAGGTACATAGTAACAGAATGACATGAACACCAAGATAAATGCATTGTACTCTATTGGGGTTTGGGATTTCACCTCCATCCACTACCCAACCCTCATGACATCAACATCATAATCCAAAACACCTTCATCCCCAACTCTACCATAGCTGAGGACAAATTCATCTGGAACCTTAGCTCCAATGGGCTATTTAGTGCTAAATCTGCCTACTCTTTTATAGATGCACACATGCACAATGACACTACACAAGAAGATCACTCCAGTTGGATCTGGAAACTAAAGACCCCTAATAAGATTAAGTTCTTTATCTGGCTCATGCAGCAGATTATGTTGCCTACAGGGAACCACTTATACCACATAGGCCTGAGAATCAATCCTAACTACTATTACTGTGGTTCTGGAGTGGAAGACATAAATCATATCTTCTTTGAATGCACAAATGCAAAAGAATTCTGGCAGCAATTGGTGCATCTGTGCAACCATAGGCCAAACCTTAATGTACCACCCTTTTCAATGGCTAACTGGGAAGACACATGACATAAGCTTCAAAATGTTGATTTCAATGCTTGTATCAGTTGGAAACAACTACTGCCTTTCTGCCTATGGGCCATTTGGCTAACCAGAAACTCTAATGTTTTTGATAAGAAGAAGAATCACATTAATGTCAACCAAACCATTGCTAAAGCAATTGAATACCATCATGTAGCTGCCTCATATAGACTTGCCACAAACACTAGGATATTATACCTAAAGTGCCAACCATTAGGCAGGGTTTTTTTATAAGTTGAACACTGATGAGGTTGCATGCATAAATACAGGAAAATGGGGTATTGGGGGGGAGGGGGGATTCAGAAACAACAGAGGTGACTGGGTTTTAGGCTTCATGAAGGGCCTCCCAAACACTGATAGTCTAAGGGAAGAATTTCATACCCTATGGATGGGCCTTAAAGTAGCCCTCGAACAAGGCTTATCACCCCTTGTGATAGACACTGACTCTGAAATGGTGCTGAAAATATTGAAACATAGTAATTTGACTCATAATCCCATAATCTCTGAATGCAGGTATCTGATGGAGCAACTAGGGAACCCAGTAATAGGCCATAGCTATAGGGAACAGAACCAAGTGGCGGACCTCATCGCAAAGGAAGGAGCTAAGAAGGAAGTTTTTGATAGGACCTAATTTTTGGCAGTTCCTCCGGTGTTTGCAAATGATGTCGTGTGGACAGACATCTTAGGAACTTTATTTAAAAGGAAGACTAATATTTGTAATATTAACACAATGCTAGACATTGATGACAATCCCCAAGGGATCCCATACTTGCCCTATAATGATGTAGTTTTGTAAATATATATATATATATATATATATATATATATATATATATATATATATATATATATATATATATATATATATATATATCAAGTAAACCAAAAAAAAAACAAAAAAAAAGAACTTGGATGAACCTTTGGAAGCTCTTAAAATGCCTATAACAAGATCTCAAACAAAGAACTTCCAAACGTACTTAGTGATGCAACATAATTGGAGCATCAGAATCGGCCAATTGAGCAGCGATTTACATGAAAAACTAGCATTCCACCTTAATCTTGTCAAAGTAGAAACAAGTGTTAGTTCATGAGCTTTATTGAACCAGAACATTCGAGTTACATATAATGAAGTAGCAAAAGAGCGTAAAAGAATAAAACAGTATGAGACAAGATTCACAGAATTGTCACCGCTAAGCAACTTTTCTGATCCCCACTGAGAAGGAGAGGGTACGGAGGTAATATAAAACAAGATACCGATTTGGTAGAAGTTAATATAGACAACTGAATTGAAAAGATAACTTGGAGAATCACACAACTTTAAGAAAAATAACTTGAGGATATGAAGATTACACATAATAGCTTGGCAAGATGGTTTTTAGCTTATTCCGGTGAGTAAACAACTGGATAAGCAAATTCTAGGAGCTCTTTGTTACTCTGAAATATCAACATATCAGCTTCTCTCAAAGTGATTAATGTATTTATCCCTTCTCCACTTGGATTATCCAAGAAAACAATGTTGTTTTTCATTGGACTTCTCGCTAAGGTCACATTTATGGGCTTACCCCATCCAAAATCAATCTTATATAATCCTAGATTGCACAAGCTGCTGTACATATAAGGATCATATTTCTTCTCTATTATTATGTTAACACCCGCATTGATTGATTCAAGCGCGTGTAAGGCTATCTTATCTGAACTCATATCCTTCAACATGTTTCGTTGATGTTGTTTAGCCTTTCGTAGTTGAGCAACGATGTGGGGCAATTGTATCTCATCTTCTGTCGTTGTTGCTGAGTTAAGGAAACAATAAGCATTTCCAATGGTGTTTAGGGGAAAATGAGGGTGTAAATTCATTAAATGAGTCACTAAAGATGGTCTGAACAAGCCGGAATTCGCCATAGATACTGACATTCCACATTTATGAACAAGTGCTGTGGCAACTTCGATACGAGTTAGATTCTGCACTTCTGAATTAGTTGAAACGATATCCTTGAGTTTGCCTAAACTATAAGATGAGATATTGAACATTCTTGACACGCATTGTTCACGAACAACATTAGGTATTACTGGAGGATCATCCATCGGTGGGAAAAACGAAGCTGCATCAAACTGAGTAGATGGTTCGAAATCCAACTCTCGAGTTGTAGCAGCCCAATCATTAAGGAACTTCGACAGATTATAGCCATCAGCAATCTTGTGCGATATACATATACTGATTGCTATTCCACCACAAACAAAATGGCTTAATTGAACCACTAGTGGAGTTTGGTCAAAGGAACTACTCCAAGGTAAATCTTATGGGAAGACTATATCTGTAGCATCATTATAAGGGTGGTTGAGAATTTCAGACATTGGACAATTGACTCGGACGTTTAAATACTCAACACCAACATCATTGCAATCAACATATTTATTACCCTTTATTCTTCCGGCAAAAGGATAATAAGAGGATAATACTTTTGAAAGGGAGTTTTCAAGAATCTGACTTATGTTGTTATTTGCAGGTTTAGAGTAGAAAGCGGCAATTGGTGCATATATAGAAAGAGAGATTTGATCAAGGAAAGAGAGATTGTGTCGTCTAAGTAAAGGAGTGGGGAAAGAAGGCTTAATGATCTTTTGAGATACAGAAAGAATCCTAGACGCGGCCATTTTAGCTCTCTTTCTGTGAGCTACTAGCAGGGGATCTCCTTCTACAGATATATACAGAGGCGTTGGAGTTTGAAAATGGAAGCTGGTTAATATTCAACAACAGCTGAGCAACAAAATAATTTTAGGAAAACGGTCCAAATTTGCCTTCTGCTTTGCAAAAATGTCTAGATATACATTTACCTCCTATAAAAGTTGGGTCCATTTATAAAAATTACCCTTATTTGCATCTAGGGGAGGCAAACGAGCAGGTTAAAAATAAATAGTAAAAAAAAGCTGATCAACCCATATTTAATACGGATAGAAAATAGATTAACCCAACGGATAATATGAATATTTATATTATCCATGGCTTCTTGAATATATTCACGTTTGAAAGAATTCCTAATCTCTCAAACTTGAAGAATCCCCAATTTGAGTCTTTGCAAATGTAAAAATTAAACCCAAAGGCGTACGATAAAGTTCCGAGGGAGGTTTTGTGGAGATATTTGGAGGCTAGAGGTATACTTGTTGCCTACGTTAGGTTGATTAAGGACATGTATGATGGAGTAAAGACTCGAGTGAGGACAGTGGGGGGACTCGGACCATTTTCCGGTTATGATGGGGTTGCATCAGGGGTCAGCACTTAGCCCGTTTGTTTTTGCTCTGGTGATGGACGTACTGACGCGCCACATCCAAGGGGAGGTGTCGTGGTGCATGTTATTTGTAGATGATATTGTATTGATTGACGAGACGCGAGACGGTGTGAACACGCAATTAGAGGTATGGAGGCAGACCCTGGAATCTAAAGGTTTCAAGTTGAGCAGGACCAAGACAGAATACTTTTAGTGTAAGTTCAGTGGCGAGACTCTAGGAGGGGAAGGGAAGGTGCGACTGGACTCGCAGATCATCCCTAGGAGAGAGAGTTTTAAGTACCTCGGGTCTGTTATTCAGGGGGATGAGGAGATTGATGAAGATGTCGCACATCATATTGGGGCGGGATGGATGAAATGGAGACTCGCTTCCGGTGTTTTGTGTGACAAGAAGGTGTCACCGAAACTTAAGGGTAAGTTCTATAGAGTGGTGGTCAGACCAACGATGTTGTATGGGGTTGAGTGTTGGCCAGTCAAGATTTCTCATGTCCAGAAGATGAATGTACTAGAGATGAGGATGTGTGAGATGGATGTGCGGGCACACCGGGTTAGATAGGATCAGAAATGAAGTTATTCGCGATAAGGTGGGTGTGGCCTCTAGACAAGATGCGGGAAGCGCGGCTTAGGTGGTTTGGTCATGTGAGGAGGAGGAGCACAGACGCCCGGTGAGGAGGTGTGAGAGGTTGACATTGAAGGGCCTACGGAGAGGTAGAGATAGGCCAAAGAAGAGGTTGGGAGAGGTGATTAGGCAAGACATGGGGCAACTTCAGCTGACCGAAGACATGACCCTTGATAGGAAGGTTTGGAGGTCGAGAATTAGGGTAGTAGAGTAGGTAGTGTAGAGTGTTCATAACATTAGTATTGGCACGCAACCTCGTTTTCTGTTGGTAGGTTTTTATGACTAACCGTTGTTTTCTTTCATTGTTGATTACTTTACTGTCTTGTTTTATTCTGCTTTTATATGGCTTTTTGATACTGTCCCTTCTTACGTATATTTTCATTAATGTGGTACTTATACTATCCTGAGCCGAAAGTCTATTGGAAACAACCCCTCTATCCTCACAATATAGGGGTAAGGTCTGCGTACACACTACACTCCCTAGACCTCACGGTGTGGGATAATACTGGATATGTTGTTGTTGTTGTTGTTGTTGTTGTTATATTGATTATCCATTTTTGAGGTAAATAATATGGACCAATTCTTAAAAAGTTTATTATTCAACTAATTTTTTAATGAATAATGTGAGCACCTAATTTTTGACTACACTTGAATTTTTATTACCTTCTACTATGTAAATATTTTTAGAAATTTACTATATATTTTTTAGCTTTGTTACACTTTTTTGTATAGGGTAAAAATTAAAAATAATTTAAAAAGGTCAATTATTACTATTAGTATTATTTTTATTTTTATCTTTATTTTAAAATAAAATAAATTAAAAAATCGAAAAAATAATTTTTTTTTAATTTTCGGATGGGAATAAAATAATAGGTAAATTAAAAGTATGTAATTAAAAAGTAAAAGTAAAAGTAGGTGAAATCTTTAATAAAAAAGAAAAAAAAAGTGGAAAATTAAAAAAATAAAAGTAAAAGAATGTGAAAATTTAAAAAATGAAAAGTAAAAGAAAGTTGGAATTAAAAAATAAAGTAAAGGTAGCTAAAAATTTAAAAGAAAGAAAAGTAAAATAAGTGGAAAATAAAAAAAGTAAAGTAAAATAAGTGAAAAATAAAAAAAAGTTAAAATTTAAATATAATAAAAGTAAAAAATGGGAAATTAAAAAATAAAAGTAAAGAAAAATGGGGAATTAAGAAAAATGGGAAGGGGTATTCTTTTTAATTAAAAATAATAAAATAAAAAAAATCTAAAAAAACTCTGAATTTTTTTTCTATAAATAGAAGAGAAATGTGAGGAGGGAGGGAGAAGGATAAAAAAATAAGGGAGGAGGGAATTGAGAGAAATTATTTTTTCTTCTTCTTTTACGCTAAGGGAATTTTTACTCGTGTCATTCTTTCTTCGTCTTTCTTTCAAACAATCCATCAAGTCATTATCCAAAACCCAACAAAAATACTTCATAACATACTTTTTTACATGTCAAATAGTGGAGTCAATAGTTGAGGTCGAAGATTCCGTTGGAGCTCCGTTCACTAGGTTTGATGTTATTCGTCGCTTATGCTTGTTCGACGTTCGTCTGAGTTATTGTACCTGTTTTTGGGGACTCATTTAATTAAAAATTTTGCATTAAAGGTTTATTCTTTCCTCTGTTCTTTTTATCTTATTTCATGTGATCTTATTTATTTTCTTTTAAACTTTATAAATAATAATGTAAGTTAGTCCTTAAATGGAGTATATGCTTAATCATGTTTTTAGAAATATGGTATTCAAACTTGCTTTTAAAGTTGGGAAGATTTGGTCCTTAATGAGTTTGGGCTTCAATTGTTGGGTTGTAGGGTACTGGTATATTATGGTTTATTTATTCAAATATCTAAAATCATACACTTCTTCTACAAGTAATTCCATAATTCATGGCCTTCACAATAATCTCAAACTTAGGAAAGAAACAAATCATAAATGCGCTAGAATGCTTTAGGCGTACTCTTGATTAATTGAATCATCGTGATTATGTATACGTTCGCATGACATAATTACGATTCCCAAAACTAAAACCAAGGTATGCGTTCGCGCAACTTTGGGGTGAAACAACCTTAAATATAATAAAAATGCTATTAATTGCATACACATGCACGTGATATGATTTTGGCACAATAAACAAAACGGATTCACACATGTGATTCGTTTCAAAGATAATTCTATATTTTAATATATAAGCGGATAGATAAAATATGAAAACCAATAAATCACAGTTTATCTAAAATTAATTCAAGCCAAGTTATAGTCAATAAAGCGACCGTGCTAGAACCACGGGACTCGGGGAATGCCTTACACCTTCTCCCCGGTCAACAGAATTCCTTACTCGGGTTTTATTTTCGCAGACCAATAATAATAGAGTCAAACTTTTCTTTGACTAGGGATTCAAATAAAATGTGACTTGAAACACTCAAAAAATTAATTTCAAGTGGCGACTCTGTAAATGAAATAATCTTTATTCAAATTTGTCACTTTAATTAGAAAAATTCTTTAACCCACAACAATCCATAATACATATCTTTTAGGGTAAAAAGGAGATGTGAGTGTGTGATAAATAATATGGATGAATAACTATTTTTTTATTCATTTTACCATTACTATTCTCTTTCGATATCTTAATCTTTTAACTGACTTCGAAATAGCAGTAATAGTTTTAGTTACAGCAAACAAGAAGAATCTACGTTAATTCCAACATTAATAAATGTTTTCCGTGTGATAAGGGGAAAGGCTCATTAGTTATGATCTATGTGCAATATAAAAATTTACTTTTAATCATGACTTACCTTCTGATTTGGTCTTTTTTTTTAGTGCCTTGTTCTAATTCAAGTGCTTTTTATAAACTAAAATTAAGTAGTATTTCTTTAGTTTTGAAGTCTTACATACCAGCTGTAACAGATTTTCTTGGCGTCCATATCTATTTTTCAATGGCAGTAACTTGGTTTCATATCAGAAGACAGCTGGGAAATGAATACTTGCCCGTTTGGATATAAGAATTTTTTTTTTTTTTTTCAAAAAAGTTTTACTTTTTTTCGAAATCAGCGTTTATTCATAAAAAATTTAATTTTCACGAAGATGCATTTTGAAAATTCCAAAAAACTGTTTTTCAAAATTTTCACTCAAATCACTCACAAAACTTCAAAAACAACCAAAAATAATATTCATGTCCAAACACAACTCTAAATTTCAAATATCATTTTCACTTAAAAAAAAATTCTCCCTACTTTGAAATTTTACAATTCTTTATGTCCAAACGCCCACTAATAGCTATTGAACAATTAAACACCCAAGGTCAATTGAATAAATTTGATTCTGTGAGAACACTTCAGCAACCTACCTTACATATAGACTTCATACAATTACTGCAAAGAAAATATTTTGGGAGGATATGAACAAGAGTTAATTAGATACACTTTTGAAGTAATTGGCTCCAGACAGCTTAGTGGTACTAACTAATCAACGTGTAAATTTACTTTAGATACTTAGGTAAAATTGAGTGACTTTTAGTTATAACTTTTTTATGACTTTTGTGATATTTAAGTGGAAGGGGAGTATTGGCGTAACTTGTAAAGTTGCAGCCATATAACCAAGATGTCACAGATTCGAGCCGTGGAAATAACCTTTTGTAGAAATATAGAGTAAAACTGTGTACAATAGACCCTTGTAGTCCGACCCTTTCCTGAACCCTGCACATAGCGCTTAGTGCACCAGACTGGCTTTTTTGTGATATTTAAGTAAAATTAAGTGATGTTTTCATTAAAAAATAGCTCAACGACTTTTGTACAATAAAATAAAAATTACGGGTAATTTCAGAGACCTCCCTCCAGGTTTCGCCCTATCACACTGACCTCTCTTGTGGTTTACAATATTACGACTACCTCTCTTATATTGATTTTCTTGTAACCATTCTTTAAACTTATTTAAAATAAATATAAATAAGTATAATAAAATATAATTTGTCATATTTGCCCTTTTTAATGTTAATTTCTTTCAACTAGAGAAATTACTTTGAATTTAATTACTCGAGTGTTAGAGAAAGTTTGATTTTTCTTGTCATCAAAATGATCCTTGAAAACAACATAAGAACTAATGAAACCGACGTAGCCGCTATTTTGTTTGGATATGTTTGGAATATTATTGAAAAATAAAATAAATAAAATGTGAATAGACTAATGCCGAATATTAATAACGTAGCTTCGTAAATGTTGTCGCCAACTCTGGCCTTTTGTCATGAGCATATTATATATTTGCAAGTCAAGTTACTGGGATACTGTGACTACCTCATTCCATATACATTTTATAAATTGGATAACCTTCTTCAGTAATAACAACAAAATATATTTTAGTAGTTTTGTTACATAGAATAAATTAAAAGCTTAACAATTATAGTCTATTTGTAGTTTAAAATATCATCTCGTTACTAAAAGAAAATATACAGGTAGGGTGTATATAGGTTGGTGGTACATATTTTTTAACATTAAAAAGGGTAAATCTGTTAAATTGTATTTTATTTATATTTATTTATATTTATTTTAAATGAGTTTAAAGAATGGTTACAAGAAAATTAAAATAAGGGAGGTAGGCGTAATATTGTAAACCACAAGGGAAGTCAGTGTGATAGGGCGAGAGGGAGGTCTCTTAAATTATCCGTAAAAATTAATCATCCAGCAAAATTACCCAAGTTCGTTTTTTCCAAGTCTTTTTTTCCTTTTGATTTGTTTCTCGCTCTCTCTCCTCATTTTTTTCTTTTTCCTTTTCTTATTTTAGAATTTAGACTGTTCCAAATTTGTAAATTATAAAAAAAATCTGCGCACGTTCTAAACAGTTGACTTCTAGATATAGGTAGATCTAAAATCATGAAATGGCTGAATAAAATTTGTTTTCTTAGCTGAGCTGTTGATTAGATTTGCGGAATCGGCAGTATATGTTAAACTTGAACTAAAAGACGACTTTGACTTCAGTAGTTTCTATAACTATAGTATATTTCAGCAACCAAATAATTAATAACGAAAAATCATTGTAACGAAAACAAGGCTAATAATTTTTTGGCCAATTGTTTTTTAACTGTAGTGTTTGTTTGATTGTTTTTGAATTTTCAAATTTTTGGTTTGTTTGATGGTTTTCACAATAAAAGTTTTCTATTCCAATTTGAGTTTTAGACTTACTTTTATTGTGATGATTTAAAGTTGTTTGATAGTTTTCGAAAAAAAGAAAAAGAAAAAAAGAAGTTACTGCCCTTTTTAATCAAAACACTGATTTTTTTCATGTTTTCTCAAAATTACTTTATGATAGCTAGTTAGAACGGCAACTTTTAACGATATGAATAGGCAATTTTATTAACTAAAATTAGAATTATTCCAGATGAATCCGAAATTCGTGTAATAGTTTGCTATATTCTAACTATCCCAAAACATGTCCCAACCCCTCAGGTATTATCTCAAACCATCCATACAAGTCACAAACAATTTTAAATCGACAGATAAATAAGTCCATAACTCAAATTGGAATGCAAATATGCAAAATTAACAAGGGGTCGGATATTTACACTAGTAAAATTATAAGGAAAGATTACAGCAAAACTTTTTATAGTATAGCAAAATTAGGCATAAAATTTATTGAGAAGTGTTACTTTGTATACGGTCGAAATAGATTTCGGCCTTAGCACGTCCGATCGAGTTCGAATGATGATCTATCGAAATAAGATCCCGAAGATGGAACAAACTAACCTCGAACCCGGGGAGGTCGATCCGTGTCGAGTTCGATATCATTATCAAGCTCGAATCGAAATCGAACCATGATGTAGAGTAGATCTATCATACTGATAATTCAGAGACCAACCAACATTGACCTCGAATCAATTCGAGGGCTCGAGCCAGGATCGGGCTCGAGCCAGGATCACGAGTTCGAGCCGAAATCAAGCTCAAACCAAAATCGAGGGTTCTAAGCAAGATCGAGCTCGCAGATAAAAGCCGTTGCAATCCCACTAGAGAGAATCTCGGCAGAAATTATGGAAAAGCTGACTTATCATGGGTCTCCCACTGAATGTTTATTTTATTATGCTTAGAGCCAAATCCCTCCACTATAAAAGGGCTTGGTTACCATTTCTGTAAGACAAGTTTTTCTCAGGCTTACATTGTAATAAAAGTGTTCTATTCTTCTACAGTAAAGAATCGTTCTTTCAAATTTCTTAGATAGATTCTATTTGTTGAATCCTAAGATTCATTGTTCCTGACAACCTTATCTATTTCACATTCTCTGCAATCTATATTTACATTTTTATTTATCCTTATATTTTGTGTTAAGTTACGCCACATATCCTCGGAACTGCGTATAAATTCAACTCTATCTATTTTTCGGGTAAACAGTTTAGCGCCCACCGTGGGGGCGAGGATAACAGTGGTTATTTGATATAAATCTGAAAAAACACACCATTGTGCTTTGCGCTTATTTTCGAAAACATTTTAAATTTCGGATCAGCTACGAATAACCACCAATCAAATGGATTCACCGATCGATTACGAAGCCGGCCTTCAAGATGAAACCAACAACTTGGTACCCGGGGCCGGAAGGCCAATTAACGATGGCACCGAGGCTCGAATCGAAGTATCCAAAATTCGAGCCGAAATACCATTGGATGTCAATTCACAAATAGCTTTGGAGGCGAATCAGCGTTCCGAACCGAAAAGAAGCATTCAGGGCGGTACTCGATCTGTAGCCCGAGACACCCAAAATGCAGGGGAAATCGGGGCCAACTTACGTATGATCTTCGAGATGATACAAGCCCAACAAGTAGCGATAGCTCAGCTACAGAGCCAAACTCGTGCACAAAGCAGGCAGGATTCCAATCCACTTCGAGAAGTCACCCCTAGAACAGAGCCTGCCATAGTGAAATCTAACGAGCAAGAATCGGGGACTACTCCCGGAATTACTAAATTGCTCGAGAAACTCACAAAACGAGTCGAAGCCAACGACAAGAGGGGGGAAACGTATAATGCCAGGGTCGATCAAATCCCGGGGGCTCCACCAATGATAAAGGGGCTTGATTCGAAAAAATTCATACAAAAGCCTTTTCCGTCGAGTGCGGCGCCGAAGCCAATCCCCAAAATATTCCGTATGCCCGAAATTTCCAAATATAACGGTACGACCGATCCTAACGAACATGTCACCTCTTACACATGTGCCATAAAAGGCAACGATTTGGAGGACGATGAGATCAAATCCGTGTTGTTGAAAAAGTTCGGGGAGACCTCTCGAAGGGAGCGATGATCTGGTACCACAATTTACCGCTGAATTCCATCGATTCTTTTGCCGTGTTAGCAGATTCGTTCGTAAAGGCACATGCTGGTGCCATAAAGGTTACAACAAGAAAATCAGACCTCTTCAAAGTAAAGCAAAGGGAGGATGAAATGCTGAGGGAATTTGTATCCCGATTTCAAATGGAACGCATGGAATTACCCCCGATCACAGACGATTGGGCCGTACAAGCTTTCACCCAAGGGTTGAATGAGCTATGTTCGACAGCATCACATCGGCTGAAACAAAATTTGATCGAGTATCCAGCGATAACTTGGGCAGATGTACACAACCGATACCAATCAAAAATTAGGGTCGAGGATGATCAATTGGGAGCTCTGTACGGACCCGTTCATCAGAACATGACAGTTACTAAAAACCAAAAGGAGATCGATAGAGAACAAAGGTCGAACAGAGACCGATATTGACCATACGTCGCAGATCGGGTGAACAACAGTTCAGCATGCAATGCAGTTCGGAACAATCGAAGGATTGATCGAGGACAAAATTATCGGGGGCTTATGAGTAAGAGCGGCTTCGATAAATATGCCGATCCTATAGAAGCACCTCGATTATCAGAATATAACTTCAGCGTTGGTGCATCCACCATCGTGTCAGCCATCAGACGCATCAAAGATACTAAATGGCCTCGAGCTATGCAGACCGATCCTGCCCGAAGAAATCCCAATCAAACGTGTGAATATCATAGTACCCATGGCCACAGAACGGAAGATTGCAAGCAACTAAGAGAGGAAATAGCTCGCTTATTTAACAAAGGGCACCTTCGGGAATTTCTGAGTGATAGGGCGAAGAACCATTTTAAAAGCAGGGATTTCAGCAAGCAAAATGAGCAAGAAGAACCGCAGCATGTCATCCACATGATCATCGACGGCATCGATACCCCTCAGGGACCAGTGCTTAAACGCACTAAAACATCGATGGTGAGGGAAAAGCGATCTCGGACTCAAGATTACGCACCCATGGGGACTTTGTCCTTTGATGATGAAGATGCAGAGGGGGTCATCCAACCTCATAACGACGCACTGGTAATATCTGTACTCATGAATAAAACTAAAATTAAGCATGTGTTAATCGATCCAGGTAGCTCGGCCAACATCATCCGATTGAAGGTAGTAGAGCAACTCGGCCTACAGGATCAGATCGTACCCGCAACTCTGGTTCTAAACGGGTTCAATATGGCATGTGAAACCACTAAAGGTGAGATAATCCTTCCAATAAACGTGTCCGAAACCATCCAGGAAACAAATTTTCACGTGATCGAAGGCGATATGAGATATAACGCCCTTTTCGGAAGGCCATGGATCCATAACATGAGAGTTGTGCCTTCGACCCTACACCAGGCCCTCAAATTCCCAACATCGAGAGATGTCAAAACGGTGTACGGAAAACAACCAGCCGCAAAGGAAATGTTCGCCGTCGACGAAGCTAAACCAATGTCCTCACTTTTGCCGATAAAAGGATCGGGCCCAAAAAGAGAACGGAACACCAAATAGCAATCACAAACATCGGCTTCAACCCAGCCAGACAACCAGAAAATCGAAGAGGATGATGATCAAAGGGTCCCTCGATCTTTCGTGATTCCCGATAACTCCGACGCCACCAAATCAACAATCGAGGATCTAGAGCAAGTCACATTAATCGAGCACTAGCCCGAGCGAAAGGTATACTTGGGAACGGGGTTGAGCCCCGAACTCAGGAAGAAACTCGTTCAATTTCTTATCGATAACATTGATTGTTTTGCCTAGTCCTATTTAGATATAACAGGGATCCCGCCGGACATAACGATGCATCGGCTAAGTTTGGACCCCAGGTTCAGACCGGTGAAGCAAAAGAGAAAACCCCAGTCCGAGAGAAAGCACGCATTCATAAAGGACGAGGTAACCAAGCTTCTCAAAGTAGGGTCCATTCGGGAGTTAAAATATCCCGAATGGCTAGCCAACGTAGTTGTAGTCCCTAAAAAGGGAACAAACTTAGAATGTGTGTGGACTATAAGGATTTGAACAAAGCATGCCCCAAAGATTCCTTTCCGCTGCCCAACATCGATCGCATGATCGATGCCACGGCCGGCCACGAGATCCTCACTTTTCTCGATGCCTATTCTGGGTATAATCAAATCCAGATGAACCCGGAGGACCATGAAAAGACTTCATTTGTCACCAAATATGGAATATATTGTTATAATGTGATGCCCTTCGGGCTAAAAAATGCAGGGGCTACTTACCAACGCCTAGTAAATAAAATGTTCGAAGAACAAATAAGAAAATCAATGGAAGTTTATATTGATGACATGTTAGTTAAGTCCATGCGCGCAGAGAACCATTTGACTCATTTGCAGGAAACGTTCAAGATTTTAAGGAAATACAACATGAAGCTCAACCCCGAGAAATGTGCTTTCGGGGTCGGTTCGGGCAAGTTCCTCGGCTTCATGGTGTCACATCGAGGAATAAAGATTAAACCCGATAAAATCAAGGCCATCGAAAACATCGTCGTTGTGGACAGCGTGAAGGCCGTACAAAGGCTAACGGGTCGGATCGCAGCCTTAAGCCGGTTCATTCCAAGATCATCTGACCGAAGTTACAAATATTTCTCTCTACTCAAAAAGAAGAACGATTTTGCTTGGACCCCGGAGTGCCAACAAGCATTAGAGAAACTAAAGCGATATCTATCAAGCCCACCACTACTTCACACTCCAAAAATAGACGAAAAACTTTGTTTGTACTTGGCAGTGTCGGAAGTCGCCGTAAGCGGTGTCCTAGTTCGAGAAGAGCAAGGTACGCAATTCCCCGTTTATTATACGAGTCGAACCTTAGGAGAAGCGAAAACTAGATATCCGCTCCTAGAAAAATTGGCACTTGCACTGATAAGCGCCTCAAGAAAGTTAAGGTCGTACTTTCAATGTCATCCCATATGTGTGTTAACCACTTACCCGCTTCGTAATATTTTGCACAAACCCGAGTTATCAGGCCGACTGGCCAAATGGGCCGTCAAACTCAGTGGGTACGATATCAAATATCAACCCCGCACGGCTACCAAGTCTCAAATTTTAGCAGACTTCGTGGCCGATTTCATGCCAACCCTCGTACCCGAAGTCGAAAAAGAACTGTTGAAATCAGGTACATCATCGGGGGTATGGATTCTTTTTACGAACGGGGCTTCGAACGTGAAAGGGTCCGGGCTGGGCATTGTTTTGAAACCGCCCACGGGTAGCACTATTAGGAAATCTATTAAAACTATCAGGTTGACTAACAACGAGGCCGAGTATGAAGCCATGATTGCAGGTCTCGAGCTAGCTAGAAACTTAGGAGCAGAAGTCATTGAAGCCAATTGCGACTCCTTGCTGGTAGTGAGTCAAGTAAACAAAACCTTCGAACTTCGAGAAGGTAGAATGCAAAGGTATTTAGATAAACTACTTGTCACTTTGCACCATTTCAAACAATGGACTTTACGGCATGTACCACGGGAACAGAATAATGAGGCTGATGCACTTGCGAATTTGGGGTCGTCGGTCGAGGTAGATGATTCGGGCTCAGGGAATGTTGTTCAACTTTCGAGATCGGTAATCGAAGAAGGTCACGCCAAAATAAATTCTACAAGCTTAACCTGGGATTGGAGAAACAAGTATATTAAATACTTGAAGAGCAGAAAACTCCCATCGGACCCTAAATATTCCAGAACCCTACGGACTAAAGCTGCTCGATTTACGTTGGCTTCGGACGGAACGTTGTACCGAAGAACGTTCGATGGACCGTTGGCAGTATACTTAGGTCCGGGAGATACCGATTACATCCTACGGGAAGTGCACGGGGGTACTTGCAGGAATCACTCTGGAGCCAATACATTAGTTCAAAAAATAATCAGAGCAGGGTATTATTGGATCTATATGGGCAAAGATGCGAAGGAATTTGTTCATAAATGTGACAAATGTCAAAGGTTTGCACCGATGATCCACCAACTCGGAGAGCAACTCCACTCAGTCTTATCCCCATGGCCGTTCATGAAGTGGGGAATGGATATCATCGGCCCTCTGCCATCGACCCCAGGTAAAGCCAAATTCATTTTATTTATGACTGACTATTTTTCTAAATGGGTTGAAGCGCAGGCGTTCGAGAAAATAAGAGAGAAAGAAGTCATAGACTTTAATTAGGATCATATCATATGCCGATTCGAGATACCCGCCGAAATAGTGTGTGACAATGAAAAACAATTCGTTGGCAGCAAAGTAACAAGATTCCTCGAAGACCACAAGATAAGAAGGATACTATCGACGCCATACCACCCCAGTGGGAATGGACAGGCCGAATCAACAAACAAATCTGTCATTCAAAACTTAAAGAAGAGGTTGAACGACGCTAAAGGTAAATGGAGAGAAATCCTGCCTGAAGTCCTTTGGGCATATTGGACGACGTCAAAATCCAGTACGGGGGCGACCACATTCTCCTTAGTATATGGGCCTGAAGCATTGATACCAGTCGAAGTTGGTGAACCCAGTGCCAGATTTTGATTCGCGATGGAAGAATCAAATAATGAGGCTATGAATACCAGCCTCGAACTATCGGACGAAACACGAGAAACTGCTCTCGTCTAATTGGCCGCCCAAAAGCAGCGAATCGAAAGATATTATAATCGAAGAACCAAGCTCCGCCATTTCAAGCTTGGGGACTTAGTGTTAAGAAAAATTACCATCAATACCCGAAATCCGATTAAAGGAAAACTAGGACCGAATTGGGAAGGACCATATCAGGTGCTCGAGAACATCGGAAAGGGATCGTACAGGCTCGGCATTATAAACGGCAAACAGCTATCAAGCAGCTGGAATGTATCACATCTAAAATGGTACTACTGCTAAGGTACAACCTTTCCATATTCATTTATATCTCAAAACTGACCCCTGCAGAAGTCCGAACAAGGGCTAATATGGCTCTCTCGCTTGAAAGCACGCGTTGTACTCTTTTTCTCTTAGACCGGTTTTATCCCAAATGGGTTTTTCGGCAAGGTTTTTAATGAGGCAACCATTGATCGTGCAGCATTTAAAACAATATCCGAGGCCTCGCAAGAAAGTTATTTCACAACAACAGGGTTCCAATAGGAAAAATTGTAAGAGCCAAACAGCCGAAGCAAACCATGCTCATATAGATTGGCCCGAACCCAGGCGTGTAATAACGTGCGAAGAAAGTTTTCTTTATCGGCATCTTATATCCAAGGAAAATTCCTCTATTTTGAGATTTATTTTGCAATCAGAATTAAGATAAACTCGACCACTAAGCCTACAGGCTACTTTTATTTCGAGTTCGAGCAAACACTCACTCGACCATTACGCATATGGGCTACATTACTTCGAGTTCGAATCATTCACTCGACTAAGCCTACGGGCTACTTTTATTTCGAGTTCGAGCAAACACTCACTCGACCATTACGCCTACGGGCTACATTACTTCGAGTTTGAATCATTCACTCGACTAAGCCTACGGGCTACTTTTATTTCGAGTTCGAGCAAACACTCACTCGACCATTACACCTACGGGCTACATTACATCGAGTTCGAATCATTCATTCGATTAAGCCTATGGGCTACTTTTATTTCGAGTTCGAGCAAACACTCACTCGACCATTACGCCTACGGGCTACATTACTTCGAGTTTGAATCATTCATTTGATTAAGCCTACGAGATACTTTTATTTCGAGTTCGAGCAAACACTCACTCGACCATTACTCCTACGGGCTACATTACTTCGAGTTCGAATCATTCACTTGATTAATCCTACGGGCTACTTTTATTTCGAGTTCGAGCAAACACTCACTCGACCATTACGCCTACGGGCTACATTACTTCGAGTTCGAATCATTCACTCGACGAAGCCTACGGGCTACTTTTATTTTGAGTTCGAGCAAACACTCACTCGACCATTACACCTACGGGCTACATTACTTCGAGTTCTAATCATTCATTCGACTAAGCCTACGGGATACGTTTGTTTCTAGTTTGAGCAAGCACTCACTCGACCATTACGCCTATGGGCTATATTTCTTCAAGATCGAATCATTGACAACTAATAAGCCTAAGGGCTACATCGCTCCAAGTTTGAGTAAGCGCTCGCTCGGTTACAGAGGCTACGAAGTCCAAATTTGATTAAGTTGTTTAAATCATTGAAAACATTCATAAGGCGTGAATAAAGTCCTCACAAGACAGGAAACAAAAACAGAAGCAAGTCAGCAAAAAGGGAGATATGTTTATATACAAATTTATCTGCACGGGTGATTACAACGTAAAAACTAAGAACTAAACTTCTCGGTCAGGAGCGGTCTCTTCTTTATCAGGATCCCCCCCGTTTTCGGATCCACTCTTGCTCCCTATCGTCATCGCCATCAGAAACTAGAGATTCAACATCGGCTTCGAGTTCTTTGGCCCTTTTAATCTCTTCAGCGAGATCGAAACCATGAGCATGGATCTCCTCGAGAGTTTCCCTTCTGGATCGGCACTTAGCAAGTTCGGCGACCCAATGCGCTCGAATATCGGCGGACTCGGTTGCCTCTCTTGCTGAACTTGGGCAGCTTCAGCATCGGCCCGATAGACGGCCACGAGCGCATCAGCATCAGCCTTTGCCTTTTCGGCATCGGATTCGGCCTTGGCAAGTACATAGGCCAACCGAGCCTCAAGCTCCTCAATTCTTCTTGCTTGAACCAGGCCTTTTTCCTTCATTTTCTGAAGTTAGGTTTCGGACGATGACAACTGGGCTCGAGCAGTCTCTTTTGGTCCATACCTTCTTTCCACCACAAAGACTCCATTCTTATCACTTCGACCTCCTCACGAAGCTTCCCGATCATCTCAATTTTTTGCTGTATCTGTGAGACCGAAATGTTAGCTATAGTTCCAGTATCAAGCCCATAGGCTTTCAAAAGAATCATTACCTGCTCAGACAAATCGGTCTGATCTCGATAAGCTTTGGCCAGCTCAGCTCGGAGGTCTTTTATTTCCTCTTCTCTCTACCCTAAGGAAAGTCTAAAGGAGTTCCTCTCGTCAGTAGCCCGTTGCAGGTCGGCCTCGTATCGGTGCAGCTCATTCTGGGATCGAGAACATTGTTCTCGATGAACTGTCGCTATCTACAAAGAAATAAGAAGCGAAGTTAATGAAAAACGAACATACAGATAGTACCGACAAAATAATTTTAGAAGCTCACCTGATTCAAAGCCTGCCACAATCCGTGAAAAAGATCTGATTCATCACCAGCACTGGCAACGTCCTCAATGCCGGTAAACAGGTCACGAAAGGGATCTTCTTTATCGTAAGGCCTGTCTAGATCAAGGGCTCCTAGAGCTTGAGCTTCCCGAATCACCCCTGCGAAAAAAGCGGGAAAGGTAGGCGAATCCACGATTGCTGCTGCCCCAAATGAATCTCCTGGAGCGTTCTCCTCGGTTCAAAGGGGTTTGAGGGCCTCTTCGGTCATATCCCCTATCGGTTGACTCCGATGAGGTGCGTCTTCGATATCCGATAGTTCGGGGACTCTACCCGAATCTTTCTCCGGTATATCTTCAGTTCGAGGCGGAGCCTCATGGAGCATCATCGATCCAGCCGGTGATGAGGCATCGGTGGTTCTCTTCATTCGGACCGCCAGCGCGGACTCATCATTCTCTTCTTCTTCTTCTTCTTCTTCTTCATATTCATCCCTTAGACGCAGAACAGATTCCACGGTCAAAGGAATGACATTCTTGTTCGACTTACGAGCCATCCTCTGCTTCGATTTTGGATCTTCGGGAACCGAGGCTCTTTTCCTTTTATTTTCCTTCACCGGCTTTGGGACAGAGGCCGAAATTTCCTCCTCATTGGACAAGGGCCTCAAAACCGCATCTTTACCCAAACCTGCATATGGAAAACCTTAATAAAATATTTTGAAAATCACCTCGTTCGGATCATCAAAGAGTCTGAGAAATGAGCTTACCATGATTTTTGGCCTCCCACCGACCCTTTGAAAAATCACGCCATGAGCGCTCGGCGTATTTGGAGGTCGAAACAAGGGCTTGTACCCGGTTCTTGAGATCAGAAACTGCTCCGGGCATCCAGGGAACCGCTACATCATAAAGAGAAGAGTGTCGATGAGAGAATAAATGAAAGAACAAAGTAGAAGTAACAGGAAGATCACGCTTACGTTTTATATTCCACTCCTCGGGAAAGGGCATCTTTTCAGTCGGAATTAGGTTTGAAGTCCTTACTCGAACGAACCTACCCATCCAACCCCGGTCCATGTCCTCGTCAATACTCGAGAATAGAGCCTTGGTAGCCCGACGCTGAAGTTTTATTAACCCTCCTCGAAAAAATCGAGGACGGTACAATCGGATAAGATGGTCGAGGGTGAACGGCATCCCCTCGATTTTGCTCACAAAATATCGGATCAGGATAATGATCCGCCACAAAGAAGGATGGACCTGGCCTAGGGTTACCTGGTATTGTCGACAGAAGTCAATAATAACGAAATCGAGGGGACCTAAAGTGAAAGGGTAAGTATACACATTCAAAAACCCTTTCACGTAAGAAGTGATATCTTCGTTAGGGGTAGGAATTATTATTTCTTTTTCACCTCAATTGCAATCCTTCTTTAGCTATTCGAGGTGCTTCTCAGTTATCGAACACATGTACCTCGATACCGGCTCACACCGGCCATGGACCGATGAACCTTTATCGACCTTAAAATCTTAAGTAAGGACACATGTCCCGGGAATAAACTCCTCAGGCCGTGGTTCTATCGGTGTCTCATCGGCGGCACACTTTGAAGATGAAGCCTTCTCTTTTTGAGGAATGGTTTGCGATGTTTTCGCCATTTTCGAATTCAAAAGTGAGGAATAGAAGAAAGTGACAAAGATTTGGTAGAATTGAAGAGGGGCTTTTGCAGAAAGAAATCACAGATTTACCGGTAAGTTGGAGAGTACGAAAAAGAACTTGGGAAATTTGGAAGATAGAAGATGTAAAAGTGGCAAAAGATAAAAGAAAGGATTATTTATAGGTTCAAGCGAGACGGTTCAGTATCAGTAGTGGCCGACCACCGCCTGACATGCATTAAATGCCTTGAAAGACTAAACCAACGGGACAGCTACCAGATGCGTCATGGTCGAACCCGATGGAAACGACAGGATATAATCCGATCGAGCTGTTAAAAATCATATCATTTCTCGCCATATTCTTTCTGAGAAACGAGGGGACTATCTGTATACGGTCGAAATAGATTTCGGCCTTAGCACGTCCGATCGAGTTCGAATGATGATCTATCGAAGTAAGATCCCGAAGATGGAACAAACTAACCTCGAACCCGGGGAGGTCGATCCGTATTGAGTTCGATATCATTATCAAGCTCGAATCGAAATCGAACCATGATATAGAGTAGATCTATCATACTGATAATCCAGAGACCAACCAACATTGACCTCGAATCAATTCGAGGGCTCGAGCTAGGATCAGGCTCGAACCAAGATCACGAGTTCGAGCCGAAATCAAGCTCAAACCAAAATCGAGGGTTCTAAGCAAGATCGAGCTCGCAGACAAAAGTCGTTGCAATCCCACTAGAGAGAATCTTGGCAGAAATTATGAAAAAGCTGACTTATCATGGGTCTCCTACTGAATGTTTATTTTATTATGCTTAGAGCCAAATCCCTTCACTATAAAAAGGGCTTGGTTACCATTTCTGTAAGACAAGTTTTTCTCAGGCTTACATTGTAATAAAAGTGTTCTATTCTTCTATAGTAAAGAATCGTTCTTTCAGATTTCTTAGATTGATTATATTTGTTGAATCCTAAAATTTATTGTTCCTGACAACCTTATCTATTTCGTATTCTCTGTAATCTATATTTATATTTCTATTTATCCTTACATTTTGTGTTAAGTTACGCCACATATCCTCGAAACTGCGTATAAATTCAACTCTATCTATTTTTCGGGTAAATATACCTATATATGGAGTACAAGGATTAAATGACCATATCTCTAACACTTTACAATATACAATATTTATACTGCAAGCTGAAGGTCAGGCTAGCTATATTTGGTTCTGCACCATTATGTGATAGTACTATCAACGCTCAAATTATTTATGCCTCTACATACTCTTTGAAATGGAGAACATTAATAGAATATATGGCTAGAAATTGAACTTGGAAACCTCTCGCATAATCAGCAAATTAGTCCAGACTTGCATCTCAAAATATACCCTCCTTAGAAAATACTCTATGATAAATTAACTAGGTTTGCTAAATCCGAGGTAAGATCAAAGAAAGATATATATTCTAAATGTACCATTCTATGGGTAAATGGAGAGAAACTTTATTCAAAGATTTAAACTTGCACACAATGATTCAAAAGTAATTAAAATAAAGTAAAATTGAAGGTGAAGGGATAGCGTGAACGTATTCTTACTTCTTTTTTTCAGATACATCAAATTTTTATTTCGTATGTGCAATAACAACAAGTTCGGATCAGCGGCGAAGAAATGAATTTTATTTAGGATGTTCAAACTTGAAATAAGTAAAAAAATCTCCGATAAAGAGTGTTCAATATATGTTATATACCATTAAAATCTATTATTTTACATATATATACAGTGTAATTTTTCGACGAAAGATGGTCAGTTGACCACCCTTAAGGCTATGTACCTTCGCCCCTGGTCCAGATAGTTGTTACTCTTTATTTTCTAATGTATCATATTGCATTGTATTTTATAATATATTATTTAAATTTGTAGATACTAGCTAGTATGGCGTTTGATTGTTGTTAAAACCATTTTTATTTGTTTGATTTGAACGTAGCATATTGTATAATAACTATTTTACTAAAATCCTTAATTGTTGTACATATCAGATGATTAAGGAGCACTTATTATAAAAATAATTTAAGATGGCTTTTTTTCTTTTAATTTCTCTCCAATTATGCCTTGTAAATATATTAAGCTATTGAATTCATGAGAATGATAAAATAGATAGAAAGAAAAAGGTAGCGGCAAAAGAATCAGAAATATGAGGTGTAGATGTTCTTATAGGGTATGGGGTGGAATTAAATAAAAAAGCAGAATAAAGGTAAGATAATATTATAAAATAATTAATAAAGACATAACGAGAAAGAAAAATAGCATAACAATCCTACCACGTCAAATCGTCGTTACATAAAATGAATGTTCAATATTACATAGCAACGAACTAACAATACAATATAGTAATAAATTTTAAATAATATCTAAAACAACACTACAATGGATAATCACTATCCAAACAACCTATAAAGAAAAAAAGCCCCAAACTTTTAATTTGAAAAGAGAATTTATTCATTCAAGACTTTCATCCTCCTTATAATGCCTTCTTTGAGAGCAATATTAGTAGTACTATATCCACCATCAATCACAAGATTCATCCCACTTATGTACTTAGATTCATCACTAGCAAGATACAATGCTGCTTCTGCAATATCCTCAGCCTCCAACATTGTTCCTTTGAGGTTTGCAATTTCAGACACAAATTCCTCGGCCTTTTCCTTCTCCTTAATACCCAAACAATTCAGCAACGTTGGAGTTTTGATAAGTTGAACTCATTTTGCTTTCTGAATACAAAAATCGCCTAAGATGAACTCCCTAAATCCTAAAAGGCATACAGCCGAAAATTTACAATAGGACGTTCATATTTGAGGAGTCCAACATTGAGGAAAAGATAACAAAATAAACTTACCTTTTAGCAATGGAGCCGATGGAGGAAAAGCTCGAGGCCATGGAATTGATAAGCTTGAAAATGAGGAAGATACTTTTGTTAGTGAACTGTGTGAGTACTATATTGTGGGACTTATTATTAGTCATGTGCCTCTATCAGATTGTTAGTTGTAAGTTGACTTTTAATTAGTAAATTTATAATTAAATCCTTTAAATTATTAGAGTGTGTATCATGCTCACCTAATATATGTACCTTTCCTAATGTTTGCTTCCTTGTTCTAGATATCTTCACAATTGGATATGCGTTGTCAATCATATTCTCTCTTGTACATTTTATTGTCATGGTTATTAAAAATAACTGGTCTAAAGACTAAGATATTTGTCTTTAGGAAATCAAAATATAATTAATTAATTTTTTTCTCATTTACTATTCATTTAATTAATTAATGAGGGATAGATTAGTCATATTACATTTTCCATTAGTTTTTCTTAATGGGCGTCGTATAGAATTTTATCGTGATAAGTGAGGAGTAATAAACAGTAACTAAAAGAGCAACAAGGTCCAAATTTATTAACGACAAAACCGGCGTGTGCTTTTATTTAGTACTATTAAATAACAGATAGTCCTATTTATCTCTGTTTTAAAAGGCGTTTCTGGGGCGAGCTCCGGGGCGATGGTGTATCAAAAATGTCCCGGGGCGATGGTGTGGGGCGAAAGTCTCAAGAGGCGTACGCCCCGCAATTTGGGGCGTACGCCCGGGCGTTCTGGGAGCGTTTTTTTAGTAAGGAGTAAGTCCTAGAGACTTTTTCAAATTAAAACAAAATTTGTTGAATTAGTCCTTCATATAATACCCAAATTCTCAAAAGTCAGTTTGGTAATTACTCAAAAGGTTTAAAAAGGAACTCAAAAGTATTAAATTTAAAAATAAAGACCTTTTTTATTGATTTAAGCTCTAATTCATGGTTTTTCTAATTTTTTATCTTGTCCGCTAGTCTGCTAATATCTCCCAAAAGCAACGAATATTTAATTTTTTTTACAAATACAAAGAGAACTACATTTTTTTTTCATAGCAGCAAATTCAAAGTTCAAATTGCAGGTTAATCATTTTTTTTGTTCCTCCATATAGAAAACTTTATTCTTTTAGATTCAAGTTACTTGTGCTTGTAAGTAACGTACAATAGATTGTTTGATTAGTTTTTTGTGGGGATGGAGGACACATATATATAGTTTTCTTCAATTTTTATGCAATTTTACCTGTTTATAAATATTAACTGTCATTATATTATTTTATAAAATATTAAAAATTAAATACCTATGGGGCTTACGTCCCGCGCCTCGGGGCTTACGCCCCGCTGAGGCATATGTAAAACGTCCCGCCTTACGCCCACGCCTTTTAAAATATTGCATCAACTCATCCAATTCAAATTAACTTTCTCTTAAGCGATTTGTCTAAATAGTTACTCCTTTGGTCCATTTTAAGCGATTTTTTTGCCTTTTTTGTAGCCCATAATATTTAATTTTTTTAAATATCAAGAAAGAATTAACTTCTTTTTTTCAAAGTTGCCCTTGGAGTATAATGTCTAGGAGTATTTGTTGTATTGTCAATGAACAAATTAAGGTTAATATGGTCAATTATATTGTTAATTAATGGTAAAAGGTGAATTTCTTAATATGTGTAAAAACAAACAAAAAATTACTTAAAGTGGACCGGAGGAAGTATGTTATAATTTATAATTAAAAAAATCAATCTTTTACATATCAAATAAGTGGCTTAAAATTATTCACAAAGAATTCAAAAGTCATCATCAAGATTGAGTAAATAATATAATACTTTGTATTTTGATATTTTCTTCTCATGTTTTACAAATAATATCCAATGTATGCTATAGCAAAGTAAGTATGATTAAAATAATTCTAAGTTATCTTGCTAAAAAAAGGAAAATGGATGTTCTCCAACGGTAACACGATCAATTGTTCTTTGATATAATTATATTCTCAAAGTAAATTACTCCTCTCTAAAAATCATTAACTCTCGCTTTTTCTCTCTTTTTTTAATGAGATTCAAATGTACAGAACCTTTAACATCATGGTATACAACATAGTCTTTCTTAGAACCTCATCGATCAATATGAAAACTTGGGACGTCGTTGAAATCTTGAAGTATGGAAATGAGATAAGATAATTAATAAAGATAAAATATATTTTCGTCAACAATGAATATTAATTATTAACTTTGGTTATACCTCTTGTTGTCCACTTTGCCTTAATTGGATAATATCTTGTATCTTACCAACAAATGATACTATCACAATTAAAAACAAACGAATTATGTACAAGCATCATGTTACTTTATAAGAAATTGAAAATTCAACAGAATGTATAGTGTTTATGTATTTTTATTATATTTTTGTGTTACTATGATTTATGATATTATATTTATTAGAAGAAAATTAAATCTAAAAAAATTGAATTCACGTTTTTACTACATGGAAAATCTATTTCTTCCATTTTCAGTTTCATTCTTAGCCAAATTCCAAGACTTCCATCCCTTATGTGAAGATCTTGCAGTGTAATATTTACACATTTATGATATTAGTTCTTCAATAGTTGTTGTGCTTTAATTTTTTTTTAAGTAAAAAAATGGTAGTATTTGATCTATATATATTTTGAAGGTTTATTTTGTTGGAGTTTGATATGGTCTAAACTTTAGGTTAATAGGAGAACTTTACGAACATTGTTATCACTTGCTTTACTTGTTATCCTAATATTATTTTTCAAAAATGAAAAAAGTCCTTTTTGTCTTTTCAATTTCTTTTTATCTTTAATGTGCTTAAGGATGATCACACCCAAAATACATACAAATATCGTCGTATTCTAACAATTAAAATTCATGAGGCTTACACCTACTTTAAAGTAAAATCACATAAACCCCACATTTTGTTAAAGTGAAAGAGAAAGGAGAAGAAATGAACCGCAGAACGTAAAAATACATCATTTGCCCAATAAATCATATATGCCAATATGCAGTGAAAGAGTAAAACAGTTAAAAAGTGAAAGTCAATATGGGTAACATTATTTATTAAGGATGAAGGATATCAGTGTGTGTAGTTTAAATACACATGGAAAGAATTCGGCCAAAATTAAGACAGTTATTTTTAAGACATTAAAACAGTGGAGGTTATAGACTTGAAGAGTCATGACCCCAATGAAGAGGTGTGACGTTATGATATGGATTTTAAATTTTAAACAATTAAAATGGACAAAATGAAAGGAAAAACTCAAAAGAAAAAAGATAAAAAGGATTCCTACACTATTGAGATGCCACATGACCTACTTCATGTCCCTACTGAGTCAGCTTTCAATTAAAGAGGGTGGAAATTTTCTTATGGGTAATTGTTTCAGAAAAGCAATAAATATTTTTTCTAAAAAATAAGAAGACTTAAAAAAAAAAAAAAAGAATAGACGAGAAGAAACGCAAGTGTGCAGCAGGTCTTATAATGAGATATATATATAAAAATAATTTTGGAGAAGTTTTCTTACCGAAGTAGAAATTCTTCTTTCCTAGAATAATAGCAAGGGAAATGATATTCTTAGAATAATTGCTACTATTTGATTTAATATTATTTTATAATGACCCGGCCGGTCATTTTGCTTTTTAGATCCATGTTTCCTTAATTATGACTTGCGGGGATGGTTGGTTCGAGTTTGGAAGGGTTCGGGTTAAAATCGGAACACTTAGTTCCTTAATAATAGTCCATAATGACCAAGTTTGACTTGAGTCAACGTTTTGAATAAATGACCTCGGAATCGAGATTTGACGGTCCCAATAGGTTCGTATGATGATTTTCAACTTGGGCGTATGTTCAGATCGGGTTTCGGACGACCCGGATGCATTTCAGCACTTAATATTGAAAGTTGGCACATTGAATATTTTCAAGTTCTTTAAGTTTGGTTTGGAATAGGTTTTAGTGGATTCCGAGCCTAGGAATAGTTCCGTACGGTGATTTATGACTTGTACGCAAAATTTGGCATCATTCTGAATTGATTTGATAGGAATCGGACGCGCGAAATTATTTCTAGAAGTTCGTGAGTTTCATGATTTAATTCATGTGTTTTGGCATCCGATTCGTGATTCTTGATGTTATTTCGGTATTTTGATCACGTGAGCAAGTTCATATGATATTTTTAGACTTGTGTGGATGTTTGGTGTGGAGCCCCGGGGGCTCGGGTGAGTTTCGAGCGCGTTTGGAGTGGTGAAAGAACTTCAGTTTTTCTGGTTTTCTGGGCTGGTGCTACAGGTCTCGCAAATGCGAGGTTTTTTTCGCATTATTCGCACTTGCGAGCTTGGGAAAACACTGAGGGGTTCGCCTTTGCGAACGTTTCTGCCGCTTTTGCGATCTGCGCGTCTTCGCAATTGGGAAGTTTTTGGTCGCAATTGCGACCCTAGCAGAGATGGCCATTCTTCGCTTTTGCGATGCTTTTGTTGTATTTGTGACCATCGCATTTGCGAATAAGATGTCGCAAATGCGACATCTGCGACTGGTGCAAGGGCTTTTTATTACGGGACTTAGCCTTATTTTCCTCATTGTCCCACTTGGTCTTACGCGCTTTTGAGAGCATTTTGTGGGGGAATTTCATTAACATCAAAAGGTAAGTGATCCTTATCAATTCTTTAGCTAAATACGCGAATCATAGGTAGATTTAACATGGAAAATTTATGAAATTAATGGAATTTTGTGAAGAAACTAAGGTTTAGGTAAAAAAAACAAAATGGGATTTGATCATGGTTTTGGTGATGAAAATTGGAATAAATCATATATTTGAGTTCAGGAGGTCATGGTTTAATAATTATCTTCAAACAATTTCGGAATTCGGGCACATGGACCCGTGGGCGAATTTTAGGAATCTTCCAATTTGGGTTGAGTAATTACTCTAGTAGCTAAATTATGAACTTTTGAATATATATTGATTAATTTATATAATATTTGGTTAGATTCGGATTGTTCGGCACCAACTTGAGCCTTTAGAGTGAATTTGTGGTTCGGAAAGTGAGTTTTGGGACGAAGTAAGTCTCTTGCCTAACCTTGTAAGAGCGAATTCACCCCATAGGTGTTTTAAATTATTATTTGCTTCTAATTGTGGGTGCTACGTACGTACTAAGTGACGAGAGTCCGTGCGTAGCTACAAATCATGCTTATGTCCGGGTAGTTTTATGACCATATCATAAAATACTTGTATTGTTTGCACTCTACTTATTAATTTAAGTGCTTAAATTATATTGAAACTTGATAAAGGATTTGTAAAGACCAAATTTCATTTACTTTGAGTTTTGGCGGGTTCCTTGACCGTTAGTAGAAATTGTGCCTCCTTGTATATTAGTCTTGTAATATCCATTAAATCGGAGCTCGTAAAGTATTCTCTCTTCTTGTGGAGCGGGCCGAACGTCTCGGCAGTATAGTAGATGCATCTATGGTTCATGCCGGTCAACCCTCGGTAATGTATACATTATTCTGGATCGGGTCATACGACCTCGGCATAAATCGTGCGTGATAATGCTCGGAGTCCGATTACACTTGATATTACCTTCATGGGCTGTATGCTGCGGTTTATGGACTCTATGACGTAGGCTCGTTTATTTCCAGTAGACCCAGCCACATCTCAGGTGGGAGGGGGAGAACAGACCCCTACCGCTCAGGCTCCAGGGCATGCAGCTATCGTATATCAGACCCCGGGTGCACTACCCGTGGGCGGAGCTCATCTAGTTGTAGCGGCTATACCAGAGCCCAGACTAGTCGCGATCGGCGAGCCGCAGAAGCTATTTGATAGATGGACCAGACTACATTCTCTTGCCTTTTGCGGTGAGCGACATGAGGACCCCCAGGACTTTATTGATCATTGCAGGGACAGACTGCACAACATGAGGGTATTGGAGTCCCATAGGGTGGACTTTACCACCTTTCAGCTTGAGGGCAGGCCCCATAGATGGTGGCAGTCCTATCTTCTCAATAGACCATCAGGTTCTCCTCCCTTGACTTGGGACCAGTTCACACGTCTCTTTCTGGAGAGATATATCCTACCCTCCCTTGACATGGGAACAGCAGGGTCATATGTTCGTGACCGATTATGAGGCGAGATTCTCTGAGTTGTGTCGTCATGCACTTACGATACTCCCCACTGATGCAGAGAGAGTACGGAGGTTTATTGCGGGCTTGCACTATGGTATCCAAGTCACTATGGATCGAGAGATTGAGATTGGGACTCCTTACGAGCAAGTTGTGGAGATAGCTCGGAGGATCGAGAGTATTCGTCAGTAGGGTCGAGAGCAGGTGTCGAGGGACAAGCGGTCTCGATATTCTTGAGGGTTCAGTGGTGCTCCGTCTGGGGGCAGAGGTCAGTTTGTGAGGGGCCAGTTTAGCAGGCCCACATATCCAGCACCACCACCTTCTCGGGGTGCTCCAATGCGGCTCTATTTTAACGCCATTCTAAAGATCTCCTACCATCCACCGGCTATTCAGGGTTCTTCCAGTGGGTGTTCAGGTTCCCAGGGCCAGACTTAGGGTCAGTCATCCTCCACACCGAGAGGTTGCTTTGAGTGTGAGGAACTTGGTCATGTGAGGAGATTTTGACCCAAGCTTCGGGGCAAGGCAGTACAGCAGGGTCATTAACCCATGATTACCGCACCAACTGCCGCACTAGCCGTTTGGCCGCCCAGAGGCAGAGGGCAGGTGGGTAGGGGTTGTCCTAGAGGTGGAGACCAGTCAGGTGGCACACCAGCTAGGTTCTATGCCTTTCCATCCAGATCAGATGCAATAGCCTCAGATGTCATGATCACAGGTATTATTTCTGTCTGTGGTAGGGATGTTTCGATACTATTTGATTCAGGGTCTACGTATTCATATGCTTCATTTCTCTTTGCTCATTTTCTGGGTGTTCATTGCGAGTCCTTGGGTACTCTTATATATGTGTCCATACCAGTGGGCTATTTTATTATTGTGGATCTAGTCTACCGGTCTTGTATTGTGACTTTTTGTGGTTATGAAAGCAGAGCGGATCTTTTGTTGCCCGATATGACCGACTTTGAGGTCATCCTGGGCATGGACTGGTTGTCTGTGTACCATGCCGTCCTTGACTATCACGCCAAGACTGTTACCTTGGCAATACCAGAGTTGCCTAAATTGGAGTGGAGGGGTCATCTATCAGTGCATCTAGTCGGGTCATCACTTTCCTGAAGGCTCGACACATGGTCGAGAAGGGTTGTTTGGATTATCTAGCTTATGTTCAGGATACTGTTGCAGAGACTCCCATGATTGATTCAGTGCACGTGGTGCGGGAGTTCACCGATGTATTTCCTTTTGACTTACCAAGCATGCCACCAGATCGTGATATCGATTTCTGTATTGATTTGGCTCCAGGTACCCAGCCTATCTCTATTACACCATACCGTATGGCTCCGAAAGATTTGAAGGAGTTGAAAGAACAGCTTGAGGAGTTGCTACCATAGGGGTTCGTCAGACTAAGTGTGTCGCCCTGGGGTGCACCAGCGTTGTTCGTGAAGAAGAAAGATGGGACTATGCAGATGTGCATTGATTACCGCTAGTTGAACAAGGTTACCATTAAGAACAAGTACCCGTTGCCGCGTATTGATAATTTGTTTGACCAGTTGTACGGTGCCAGGGTATTCTCTAAGATCGACTTGAGGTCGGGATATCATCAGCTAAAGATTCGTGATTCGGATGATCCGAAGACAGCTTTCCGGGCTATATATGGCCACTATGAGTTTCTGGTGATATCATTCGGCTTGACCAATGCCCCAGAGGCGTTTATGGATTTGATGAACCGGGTGTTTAGGCCATATATTGATTCATTTGTCATTGTCTTCATTGATGACATATTGATCTATCACGTAGCATGGGGGAACACGAGCATCATTTGAGAGTTGTGCCTCAGACCTTGCGGGAACAGAAGATATATGCTAAGTTCTCTAAGTGCGAGTTATGGTTAGATTTTGTGGCATTCTTGGGACATGTTGTATCAAGCGAGGGTATTAAGGTAGATCCTAGGAAGATTGAGGCAGTCCAGAGTTGGCCTCATCCTACCATAGCGACAGAGATCAGGAGTTTCTTGGGGTAGGCAGGTTATTATCGTCGGTTTTTGGAGGGCTTATCATCTATCACATCAACTTTGACTAGATTGACCCAAAAGGGTGCTCCGTTCCGATGGTCCGATGATTGCGAGGCGAGCTTTTAGAAGCTCAAGACTGTATTGACTACAACACCAGTGTTAGTGTTGCCTGCCGGTTCAGTGATGTATACTGTGTATTGCGACGCTTCACGCATTGGCTCGGGTTGTGTATTGATGCAGGAGGGGCAAGTTATTGCATATGCTTCACGTCAGCTGAAGACCTATGAGAAGAATTATCCCGTACATGATTTGGAGTTGGCCGCGATAGTTCATGCTCTCAAGATCTTGAGGCATTATCTTTATGGGGTGTCCTATGAGGTTTACACTGATCATCGCATCTTGCAGAATTTGTTCAAGCAGAAGTATCTCATTTTAAGGCAGCGCAGATGACTTGAGTTACTAAAGGACTATGATATTACCATCTTTTATCATCCGGGCAATGCGAATATGGTTGCGGATGCCTTAAGCAGAAAGGCTGAGAGTATAGAGAGATTGGCATTCATTTCAGCAGATGAGTGGCCATTGGCTTTGGATATTCAGTCCTTGGCTAATAGACTTGTGAGGTTGGATATTTCAGAGCCAGTTTAGTTCTTGCATGCATCGTTGCTCAATTTTCATTATTTGAGCGGATCAAGGCTCGTCAGTACGACGATCCGCACTTGCTGGTTCTTAGAGAGACAGTACTACAGGGTGGTGTCAAGGAGGTTATTATCGGTGAGGATGGTGTTTTGTGACTCCAGGGTCGTCTATGTGTTCCTAATGTTGATGGATTGAGGGAGAAGATTCTAGAGGAGGCCCACAGTTCTTGGTATTCTATTCATCCGGGTGCTACGAAGATGTATCGTGACCTGAGGCAGCATTATTGGTAGTGATGGATGAAGAAGGACATAGTTGAGTATGTAGCGAGATGTCTAAATTGCCAGCAGGTTAAGTGTGAGTACCAAAGGCCAGGTGGCCTACTTCAACAGATGGTTATACCTGAGTGAAAATGGGAGTGCATCACTATGGACTTCGTAATTGGGTTGCTGCGGACTTTGAGGAAATTTGATGCAGCTTGGGTCATTGTCGACAGGTTGACCAAGTCGGCACACTTTATTCTAGTTGTGATCACGTATTCTTCAGAGAGATTGTCCCAGATTTACATTCAGGAGATTGTTCGGTTGCATGGTGTGCCTGTTTCCATCATTTCAGATAGAGGCCCTCAATTCACTTTGCACTTCTGGAGAGCAGTACAGAGCAAGTTGGGTACCCAGGTAAAGCTCAGCACAGCCTTTCATCTGCAGACCGACGGGCAGTCGGAGCGGACGGTTCAGATCTTGGAGGATATGCTCAGAGCATGTATGATTGACTTCGGAGGGCAATGGGATCGATTCTTGCTTTTGGCCGAGTTTTCCTATAACAATAGTTATCAGTCCAGCATTGAGATGACTCCATTTGAGGCTTTGTATGGTCGGCGATGTCGTTCGCCCATCGGATGGTTTGAGCCCAACGAGGCTAGGTTATATAGTACTGATATAGTGAAGGATGTCGTGGTGAAGGTGAAGTTAATTCAGGAGAGACTTCGCACAACACAGTCTAGATATAAGAGTTACACGGATCAGAAGGCGCATGATTTACCATTTATGGTAGGTGAGAAGGTTCTCTTGAAGGTTTCGCCGATGAATGGAATCATAAGGTTCGGGAAGAAGGGCAAGTTGAGCCCAAGGTTTATAGGTCCATTTGATGTGTTGAGGCGAGTTGGGGAGGTTGCTTATGAGCTTGCTTTGCCTCCCAATCTATCGGGAGTTCATCTGGTTTTTCACGTGTCTATGCTATGAAAGTATCATGCCGACAGGTCGCATGTGTTAGACTACAACACGATTCAGCTAGATGAGATTCTGGGTTATGAGGAGGAGCTAGTTGTCATTGTTGATAGGCAGGTTCGCCAGTTAAGGTCTAAGAATATTTCTGCGGTAAAGGTTCATTGTAGGGGTCAACCAGTCGAGGAGGCGACTTGGGAGACCGAGGAGGACATGCGGAGCAGATATCCACACCTATTCGGCACTCCAGGTATGATTCTAGACCCGTTCGAGGACGAACGATTATTTAAGATGTGGAGAATATAACGACCCGACCGGTCGTTTTGCTTTTTAGATCCTCGTTCCCTTAATTAAGACTCCCCATATGTGCCTTTACTGCTTAATAACTTGCGGGGATGGTTGGTTCGGGTTTGGAAGGGTTTGGATTGAAATCGGAACACTTAGTTCCTTAATAATGGCCCATAATGACCAAGTTTAACTTGAGTCAACGTTTTGAGTAAATGACTTAGGAACCGGGATTTGATGGTCCCAATAGGCTCGTATGATAATTTTGAACTTGGGCAGGTGTTCAAATCGGGTTTCGGACGACTCAGGAGCGTTTCAGTGCTTAATGTTGAAAGTTGGCACATTGAAGGTCTTCACGTTCTTTAAGTTTGGTTTGGAGTAGGTTTTGGCGTTATCAAGGTCCGTTTGGGATTCCGAGTCTGGGAATAGTTCTGTATGGTGATTTATGACTTGTATGCAAAATTTGGCATCATTCTGAATTGATATGGTACGAATTAGACGTGCGGAAGTGTTTCTAGAAAATCTTGACTTTCATGATTTAATTCATGTATTTTGGCGTCCGATTCGTGATTCTAGATGTTATTTCAGTATTTTTATCGCGCGAGCGAGCTCGTATGATATTTTTAGACTTGTGTGGATATTTGGTGTGGAGTCCCGGGGGCTCGGGTGAGTTTCGAGCACGTTTGGAGTGGTGAAAGAACTTCAGTTTTTCTGGTTTTCTGGGTTGGTGCTACAGGTCTCGCAAATGCGAGGTTTTGTTCGCATTTGCGAGCTTGGTAAAACACTGAGGGGTTCGCCTTTGCGAACATTTCTGTCGCTTTTGCGATCTGCGTGTCTTCGCAATTGGGAAGTTTTTGGTCGCAATTGCGACCCTAGCAGAGATGGTCGTTCTTCGCTTTTGCGATGCTTTTGTCGCATTTGTGACCATCGCATTTGCGAATAAGATGTCGCAACTGCGACTGGTGCAAGGGCTTTTTATTACGGGACTTAGCCTTATTTTCCTCATTTCTCACTTGGTCTTACGCGCTTTTGAGAGCATTTTGTGGGGGAATTTCATCAACATCAAAAGGTAAGTGATCCCTATCAATTCTTAAGCTAAATACGCGAATCACAGGTAGATTTAACATGAAAAATTATGAAATTAATGGGATTTTGTGAAGAAATTAGGGTTTAGGTAAAAAAAAAACAAAAATTGGGATTTGATCATGGTTTTGGTGGTAAAAATTGGAATAAATCATATATTTGAGTTCGGGAGGTCATGAGTAACAATTATCTTCAAATATTTCTAGAATTCGGGCACGTGGACTCGGGGGCGAATTTTAGGAATCTTCCAATTTGTGTTGGACAATTACTCTAATAGCTAAATTATGAACTTTTGAGTATATATTAATTAATTTATATAATATTTGGTTAGTTTCATATTGTTCGGCACCAACTTGAGGCTTTAGAGTGAATTTGTGGACCGAAAAGTGAGTTTTGGGACGAGGTAAGTCTCTTGCCTAACCTTGTAAGAGCGAATTCACCCCATAGGTATTTTAAATTACTATTTGCTTCTAATTGTGGGTACTACGTACGCACGGAGTGACGAGAGTCCGTACGTAGCTACAAATCATGCTTATGTCCGGGTAGTTTTAGGACCCTATCATGAAATACTTGTAGTGTTTGCACTCTACTTGTTAATTTAAGTGCTTAAATTATATTGAAACTTGATAAAGGATTTGTAAAGACCAAGTTTCATTTACTTTGAGTTTTGGCGGGTTGGTTGACCGTTAGTAGAAATTGTGCCTTCTTGTATATTAGTCTTGTAATATCCATTAAATCGGCTCGTACAGTATTCTCTCTTCTTGTGGAGCGGGTCGAACGCCTCAACAGTATAATAGATGCATATATGTTCGCGTCGGTCGACCCTCGGCAATGTACACATTATTCTGGATCGGGTCGTACGACCTCGTCATAAATCGTGCGTGATAATGCTCGGAGTCCGATTACACTTGATATTACCTTCATGAATTGAGAAATTATAGTTTACTTGATGGCTTGTATTGGTTGAAGTTAGTATGTGCTACTTGAAGATTTTAAATTGATTTTCGTTGAAGAATCACTTATTTACTGTTTGTTATTGTGTTATTATTATTGATGTATTCCATGCCTATTTAGAATTTCTGTACTTTATTTATTGGCCCATAGTAAGTGTCAATGTCGACCCCTCGTCACTACTTCTCCGAGGTTAGACTAGATACTTACTTGGTACATGTTTATGTACTCACGCTACACTTTTGAACTAATCGTGTAGGATCATAGGCAGGTGCATCTGGCAGTCATTTAGGCGCATACCCCCGTTACCCCGAAGCATAGTGGTGAGCTGCTCTCTGCGTCCGTTTTGCAGCACCGCAGTCTCTCTTTTGTATTTATTTCTGTCTATCTTATTTTAGACAGTAGTATAGGAGATTTTGTATATTTTACTAGTTGATCATACACTTGTGACACCGGATTTTGGGAGTATTCTAGTTGACACTTTATGGTTTTGGAGTATTTAGTTCACTGTATTTACTCTCTCATTAGTTTATGCTTTACTTTACTATAATTTTTCACTAATTATTTTCTTAATAAATAAAAATCAACTATTTTGGAACTGTTAAAAAAATAATACATGACTAGTTCACTGTTAGCTTGCCTAACGGCGACGTTGGGCATCATCACGGCCTATAAGGAAAATTAGGTCATGACATATTTGACACTAAAAATTAGCATGGTGTGACTCCCAAAAGAGGATGGTCTTGGCGGAGTGTCCTCATCTTTGTTGGTCTTAGCAAAATGTCTCCACCATAGTTCTTTAATTATTAAAGCCTCAAATTCTTGCTTGATGGTGAAAAATAAAAGTTAATGATCAACTTTTTTTTAAAATCATTTGAATGTTAATAATTTGTGCTTAAACTTTTCGTTCAGACATAGATTTTGGTGATTTAACGTAAAAATCTCAAAACTCTATTATTGGACCTTAGCAAGTGTTAAAGAAGACAAAGTGAATCTTTTTGAATTGGTGTTGTTCGACTAAATTGGTGATTGAGGATTGTTTGTGTTGGTATTTGTAAGCTTTGTTTCAAATTTGAGATCATTTGAAGCAGATTTAGGGTGGTTTAATCGAAATTGAAGTTGCAAATTCGAAAAACACTTTATTAAAACAGCCCAGAAAAGATATGACAATCCGGTAGACATCGATGAATAACTTAATAGACATGTAGACAAAATATAGCCTCAATTCTATCGACCTGGTAGACAAATCTCAAAAGAGCAGAAAAATAGCATTCTGGTAGACTTCAATGAACAATTTAATAGATAGATAGAGTAATAATAGCATCAACTCTACCTGATTGGTAGAGAGGAAGAGCAAAATTATGGCAAAAAGTCACTTGTCAATCACCGAGGAGACTATTTATTGGAGACTAGGAGTAAGGCCACTGTTGCATTGTGGTTTAGTCTAATAAGTTGTCACATATTTTGTACCATATATTATACTTGTCATACCCTTTTTATGTCTTAACCCTCTTTAAAAAGATAAAAGTTGATTAGTAAAGCTCGAAAGGGTTTCAATTTGAAAAGTGACAAAAGTTATTGTTTAATAGGGATCTTTCAGAGTTGTTGCTTGACATGAATCTCAGTGTGCCAAGTCACCGTTTAAAAAATAATTTTCTCCTAAAAATATCTTTTAACTATAAAGCATAATATGCACCAGAAATCCAAGTAAGGGTTCATTTGAATCGGAGAAAAGATATTAGGCATTTCTCAAGTCCCGTGAAAGTCACGATTACGTATATGATCTAGATGGCTTTTGAGGATACTCAAATTGAGGCAAAACACACACAAAATAAAGATAAACACTAAAAAGGTTCAAAGTCGTCCCCACCTAAATAAAAGGAGAAGAAAAGAAAAGAAAAATAAAATATTAAAAATCCTAAACTAAACTATACTAAATATTTATAAACTCTCTTGGGCATTCCCCTAACAAAACCATAACAAATAAGAGGACGACCTTTAACCTCAAATAAAGTAGAAAATCCTAAAACTTGCTTACCCGAGTGTTGACGGCCTAAACATGCCACTAGCAATCAAACAATAAAGTAAAGCCAAAATAAAATTATCATGCTCATATTCATTTAGCTTTATTTTAAACCCAAATCCCACGGCCCAACACTCATTCAAATTATTTGTACACACAAAGATAGTACTCCACACAGAAAACAAGTAGAAGAGAAGAAAATATACCAATTCGGAAGAAAAAAAACACAAGAAAGACTTAAATTAAGAATCAGCTTTTAACTTTCACAAAGTAATTACTGTACTTTGCCACATCAACTCTATATTTTAAAAGGCGTTTATGGGGCGAGCCCCGAGGCGAGGAGTATCAAAAACGCTTCGGGGCGATGGTGTGAGACGAAAGTCTCAAGAGGCGTACGCCCCGCAATTTGGGGCGTACGCCCGGGCGTTCGGGAAGTGTTTTTTTAGTAAGGAGTAAGTCCTAGAGACTTTTTCAAATTAAAACAAAATTTGTTGAATTAGTCCTTCATATAATACCCAAATTCTCAAAAGTCGGTTTGGTAATTACTCAAAAGGTTTAAAAAGGAACTCAAAAGTATTAAATTTAAAAGTAAAGACTTTTTTTATTGATTTAAGCTCTAATTCATGATTTTTCCAATTTTTTATCTTTTCCGCTAGTCTGCTAATATCTCCCAAGAGCAACGAATCTTTAAATTTTTTTACAAATACAAAGAGAACTATAGTTTTCTTCATAGCAGCAAATTCAAAGTTTAAATTGCAGGTTAATCATCCTTTTTGTTCCTCCATATAGAAAACTTTATTCTTTTAGATTCAAATTACTTGTGCCTGTAAGTAACGTACAATAGATTGTTTGATTAGTTTTTTTGTGGGGATGGAGGACACATATATAAAGTTTTCTTCAATTTTTATGCAATTTTACTTGTTTATAAATATTAATTGTCATTATATTATTTTATAAAATATTAAAAAATTAAATTTACGCCCTGCGCCTCGGGACTTACGCCCCGCTGAGGCATATGTAAAACCCCCGCCTTACGCCCACGCCTTTTAAAACATTGCATCAACTCATCCAATTCAAATTAACTTTCTCTTACATACCCAGTTATATCAAGCAAGATTACAGCCTCTAATTCCAAAACTCATACTCTTCGCATGTCAATTCACCAGAACAAAGACAATCAACACATAATCAATTCTACAATGAATTTGTCAAAACAATTGCATGGTTTCTGGAAAATGCAGCGAAGAGACATGAACAAATTCATCTCTAACAGCCAAATCTATACCATGATAGAGTAAACTAATCCAAACTTTTCACATTTTGAAGTATCAAATATGCACAAGAAAACTTTTGATGGTTTGCAACACAAGAGATCAAGCGCGATCAGCAGTCCAATACCAGTTAATTAATGCCGCACCCTTCTCCAAAACGCACCTTATTCGATTTACTAAACTCACAATCAAACTGACTATGTGGGAAAACAATTCACAAGTCCAAGTAAACTGAACTATTCTGGGTAGTCATGGAAACAACGGAGAAGTTCTAGTTCAACAAATATGAGAAGGTGCAGATTCGTTTCAAATTATAAAATTGAAGAAAACTTGATAGAACAATGAATCACACACTACATGGATCACTGGAAGACATTGTTATTAACTTTCAACACCAAGAGTAAGTGCCTAAAGTGATTTTAAGAACAATTGACATAGGCTTTTTGACAAATCAGCCTGATCATTTCACCTCATGCGTAATCTCGGGGAAACACGCAAAATACTCAAAGGGGCTGCTCACAAATGCAACAGATGTACAGCTCCGAGAATATGGAACTTAAAAATGCATTTCAACATGAGACAGGGATACGAATTGGCGCAAGCATCGAATAGAAACTAGCAAAGGCAGATAAATCAAAGCATCGATAAACCGAAGCTAAGACGATCACCAAGAAATGAAGCTATAACCTAAACACTCCAATTTCCAATTGCTCTATCCTTAAGCATAAATCGAGACTACAATCACAGTAACCAAGAGAATAGGGCAGCACCATATTTCAATCACAACATATGAAAGTAACGTCGCAAATAACAGAGAAAGGGAAAAAAGGTGAACCTGAAATAGTTTTAATTAACGAAAATTCCAGCAATTACACGGATAGAATCGAAGGACCGCTATCACCGGAACTCGAGACAGTAATCAAACTCAAACGGGATCACGAACGACACCTCGAACTCCATATTTTTGGATCCAAATCCGAAATCAGAAGCAAGAAGCAGAGGTGCGTTTTTTTTCTTCTTTCTAAAATTTGAACACAAACTAATTAGCCCGAGAAATCAGATCTTTTTTGTATGCATTTTCTTCTATGGTCTCAAAGAAACAAGAAAACTCAAAGAAGAAGACTCAAAAATAGAGAAGAAAAGTTTTACTTAAACCTTGCTTTTTCCTCACTTTCTTTCTATCCGAAAATCTCTCCAATTTCTGTCTCCAAATCCTCAAATATATATGGCCTTCTCGAATCTTCTCCCTCTGCTCCAAAAAATCCGAAATTATTTTTTAAAAGAAAATCAAAAACCTCTCTCAAATCAACTAATTCAGGACAGATGAACGAAGAGGATTAAATATCCATTAATCCCACGACCTCCATCAATCCTTCATTTGTTAGAGAGAGATATAGCACGTGAGATCGAGTGAGGAGAGAATGGGGAATATTCGGTTTCAGAGTTAGTTAGGCCACGTTGAGGGAAGGGAGAGGAGTAGGGGGGACCAAAACGCGTGGCCGAAAAAGTGTATTTTCGGCGAGCTACGGCGGCCGCAGAAGCGGAGGGGCGGGTGTGTGCGGCTGGGATAATTAGGTGTGTGCGGAGGGGATTAGGGTTTAGGAGTGTTAAATTAGAATTTTATGTTATGGGAAAATTAATTATGGCCCTTAGATTAGAGAAAAACAGATGGCCAAGATTGAAAGTTAAAAAACAAAACGGGGCGGGTCAAAGGGTCAGACGGGTCGAGGGGCTGGTGGATCAAAAAGTATTGTTGGGCTCGAATAATGGACTTGGGCTCGTAAATCCAAAATTCGGCCAAGTTTAGGAGGTTCTTTAATGAGTTTTTTTAGGAAATTTTACCTCCTATAGCAAAACTTTACACCCTATTTATTATAAATAAAAATTCTTTTAAAATATTATTTTCTATAACTACCTTTTAATTTTTATAGAAAAATATGTATTTATGGTCAGTTCCTACAGTTAAGCGATTAAATACGCTGTCTAATATTTTTCTCTCTCATTCTTTCAGTTTATTCTCTCCATTGTCCTCCCCATTGTTGAACCACGATTCTCTCATTTGTTTGAAGGTTCTCTCTCTAGATTGTTCTCAAACCCTAGAGTAGATTTTGCGGATGGGTGATGGCGAAAATTTGTTGACAAATTCCTTATAAACGTGTACTGTAACAGCAGCAACATATCAAAACTCCACCTTGATTTCCCCTTCAAACGTTGTTTCTCATCCGATATTACTGTCTGGATCCTTTCCGCCATCACCCATAAAAGTCAAATAACTCAACTTGATTTTATCAAGTGTATTGACAGAGGAGATTTTATCAGTGTACAGTGATTTTGCTGAATTGATTTTGAATGTTGACATGGGAGAGGAAAGAACAGAGGAGACAGTGGCAGCGGCCAATGAGATTAGGATTAGGTTTGGGATTTTTAGTTTGTACAGTGATTTTCTCTTCTTGTATTTAGATGTATTTGATAAGGCACATATTTATACAGTGGTTTTCTCTTCTTGTATTTAAATGTATTTATATGTATTCGATAAGGCATACACTAATTTTTATTTTGTACAGTGACTTTTTGACTGTTGTATTTAGATGTATTTATATGTATTTGAGTTCATACAATAATATTTTTAAATACGTTGTTAATTCTATTATTTTGATGTTATTCATCAATTAATTATGCATTCAATCTAATTGTATTCATCTGTATTTTCAACCTAACTGTATCCATCTGTATTTAAAACAACAATACAATGGAATACAATAAAATACTCTCAATACAAATAGAAAATCAATGAATACAACCAATGAAATATACCCAATAAAGCAGTAATACCAAGCATTAGGAATAAATAAAATATTGTGAATAGAAAAATAAAATTGAATACATCGAACAATGTCAGAAAAAAAATCTTGAATTGTATCAGAAAAAAAAGAGGGACTAAAACTCTGAAGAATGATCTATTGTTTTGTGTTTGGCGTCTCATAACTCTTCTCATTAATTAGATTGATAATGTTGTGTGTTATAATTGATTTAGGTGAGTTATATTAGGAGTGTATCATGTTAAATTAGTAGCTTTCTATTATTAAACAACTGAAGAGACCTATTATTACGTTGTATTCATGAATACATGGTATGAATACATGTGAATACAACGGCTGACAGCTGGATGCCCTATTTTTTAGCCGATTTTTGCTACTGTATTCATAAATACAGTAGCTCGAATACGTCGAATACATTACCATATCAACTGGAAGGTAGCTACGGAAAGTAATTATGTATATAGTAGCTATAGAAAATTAATAGGCACTAAACAATAGTCATTTCTGAAAATTCCTCTTTTTTTACATATATGTACTACATTAGAGACTTATTTACCATCACTATTTAGGTTTTAACTTAATTACAAGTTGATATATAATTTATCAATTATATACAAATTAGTATTAATGAGTATCTCAATATATTAGGAATTGAATAGAGAATTCCCTCTCCGCTCTCTCTCTCTCTCTTAGATTTCTCTCTCTCTCTCTCTCTCTCTCTCTCTCTCTCTCTCTCTCTCTCACATTCTCTATCAGTATTCTTGTATTAATATCTTCATGTTGATTAATTGAAGAAATGATACTAATGCTAAGTGGGGAAAAAAGAGAGAAGATTAGTACCTAGCAAAGTTCTTGCTTCAGACCCTATGAAAACGAGGAAGTAAATAAGAAAGAAATTAGCTCTGATGAAGAGAATCATTTTAGTTATCATTCTTTTAGCTTTTTGGAATCAATAAATAAAATAGTATTAATTAGAAGCGAGTAGGTTGAATTGGAAACTATGTTAATCCATTAAAAACTCCATTGACAACAAAAGTTTCAAAGCTTTGGATTCAAAAATGAAATTTTATGAAATTATTTTTTGTTTGGATATGGTGTTATTGAAAATATCCGTTTGAGTTTATATCTCAAATTTGAGATAATTTGGTGAAGATTCGAGGTGGTTTTGGTTGAAATTTCATATTGAAACTCGAAAAAGAAGACATGAACAAATTGTATATATTTTGTATATCGAATGTAGAAATGGTATACAAAATATCTACAACTTACATAGTTGTATATAAGTTGTATATAAATTGTATGTAAATTTTGACCGGATTCTATACAAAAAATGTGTATTTATTTTGTAGATAAATTGTAGATTTTGACCGGATTTGTATATATTTTGTAAAAAAACTTTTGTTACTTCCTGTAAATATGAAAACTTAGACAAAACCGGGTAAATAAGTTTAAAATCTTGTATATATACGAAAAAGTCCCATAATTCATAAAGATCTGAAAATTCCTTAGCCCAATTCATTCTCCTATTTCCAAAATAGCATTAAAAATAACTATAATAACAATAACAAAATGAATACTACTACAATAAATGTATTAATGTTAAATATTAACCAATCCTACCCTATATTACACTAAGATATTAAATGAAAACTACTTTCCTTATTTACTTTTTACTTTTTCTATTTTTATGTTCTAACAATTAAAATAAAAGTAGACCACATCCTATTAAAGTAACTCAAGTAAATATATTTTTTTAACAATACTAATTTTTAAAAGATGTGTGGGTCAAAAATTACATGCTTACAATTGCCCCTCTTTAGTTAGTGTTTTTGAGCAAAGATTTAAGTAACCAACGTAATTGATTTCTGACCCGACACCTATTCAAGAGAAAATAAGATGGATAACAAGATTGTGACTGAGCACTGGTATCTGAGCTGCCTACATATCCTTGGCAATAAAGGAATCAGGTCACGTGTAGTTCAAAAGTAGGAAGAATATAGAAGGATACCAAGGTAGAGAGTCGAGTGAGGTGTTGTTGAGGTTCCGGTCCGCAGTTCCTGTTAGTACATCAAAAATAAAATCAAATAAGATAAAAAATACAAGAAAAAAAACAAAATCCTATCTAATCTTCTCTCGGCCTTGTTGTGCATCTCGAACTGTTGAATCGCATTCTTAAGGCGAGCTTCTATTACTTCCAACTTGAATTGAAAATTAAAAAATTGACCTTATTCTTCAGACGGGCTACTGGTGCTTCTGACTTGAACCTGAAAATTGAAAATTTGACCTTGTTCTTCAGGCGGGCTCTTGCCGCTCGAACTTGAAATAAACTTGAACTCGTAATCCCTCATTTTTTAGGTGGGTCGTCTGCTGCGTTGACGTGAACTTGAAGTTGACTTCTTAAATAAACACCCTCGTTCTCTAAGTGGGCGCCTGCTACTAAATTGAAACTTGAAACTCTAAAATGACTACTCTCGTTCTCTAGGTGGGCGCCTGCTACTAACTTGAAACTGAAATAAACTCTGAAATGAATATCCTCGTTCTCCATGTGGGTGCCTGCTACTAATGCTGAAACTTGAAATCAACTCTAGAATGAATACCCTCGTTCTCCAGGTGGGTGCGTGCTACTAAAACTAAAACTTGAAATTAACTCTGAAATGGATACCCTCGTTCTCCAGGTGGACGTCTGCTACTGACTTGAAACTTGAAATAAACTTTGAAATAAATACCCTCATTTTCTAGGTGGGCGCTTGCTAGTGACTTGAAACTTGAAGTCGTTCCCTCATTCTCCAGATGGGTGCCTGCTACTAAAACTAAAACTCGAAATTAACTTTGAATTGAATACCCGTGTTCTCCAGGTGGGCGCATGCTACTGAATTGAAATCATGCTGAAATAAATTCCCTTATTCTCCAGGTGGGTGCCCGACATTCTGAATTGAAATAAATTCTTAAATATTAACCCTCGTTCTCCAATTGGGTGCCTGCAATCACAACGAAAAAGACAAAATAAAGAAAACTTTCAGCCCCAGTTTGTACCAGGAACATTTGTGAGTGTTAGTCGAGTCCCATTATCCAAAAGGGTTCTAAGAATTTTTTTAAAAATTAAATCACATTATCTAGGAGGTTCCTAAAAACTTTTAAAAATCAAATCCCACTATCCAAGAGGGTCATGAAAACTTGAAAATTAAATCCTATTATCTAGAAGGGTCCTCAAAACTTTTAAAAATTAAATGTAATATATTAATCGAGATGCACTTAAGTTGATTCGAATACACCTCATGATTTCGGTTTAAATAACTTCTTCCCTACTATTACAATTAGGTTAAATCTTCTTAATTACGGTGGCATTCCCCGTTCTTTTTAAATTTTTTTCATTTTTGTTCGATATTCACTTGGGGTCCGACTAATTAGTATTCGTACTGCATAAGTGTTTACTCGAAAAACGGTACAGTTGAATTTGTTCGTAGTTTCTACACAAGTGAATTAATTTGATCCAAAAAGTAATGAAATAACTTATGAAATATGAAATACTTAGCCTTAGAAAGTAGATGAAACAACAGAGCTAATGAGTCCGGGAACGAGATTTCCGGGCACAACAATGATAAGATTAAAAGCGAGAGAATCAAATTGCATTCAAATGCTGTATAGAATGTAACATAAGCTAGCCAGAAAATTCCTCTCTTTACAATGATAGTTGAGCTCTCTATTTATAGTTATGTCTAGGAAAGGAGGTCTTAGGATCATGCCCTTATTTAATGTCAATTATGAGGGCCATTGATGAAGATGTAACGTTAGACATAAATGCCAAATTCCTTGTAACGGGTCATCATCCTTAATGCTGCAAAATATTCCGTATTAAATGTTACCGGGAGCAAAGTATTTAATACTTCTTTTATGATCATTTTTCCTTCCGGTGACAAGCGGAATAGCTATGTTCGGTGGCCATCTCCATCTTGTGTTCCATGTATCCTTCCTTTGAGCGGTCACATGTCATGTCGTATTTTTTCCTATACAGATAGCCCCTTACTTTCCGGTAACATAAGTTTGTGTTACCGGAAAGTTGGTAGAAACACTCTTTTGGCGAGAATTACTATAATTCCTTTTGAAGGCCACTGGCGGTTGATTAGACGCATGTCTCTCCGCATTTAATGCCCCCAAACACGTGTCTTCCTATGATTTAGTATGCCTTTTGCCGGTTATCGAGGTAATCATGGCCATGAATTTAGCCGCCAAAATTTTAGTTGTATGCATCATCCTTCTCTTAGGTACTTCATAATCTCTCAAACTTCTAATTTGCACCTTTATTTCCCAACTTTTCTCTGATCTTCTTCGAACCAAAAATTTTCCTTCCTTCTATTCCAATGGCTTCTTATTCAAAATGTGCTAGTTCTTCAAAGGGCAAGAACAAAACCGAGGATTCCGTTCCTCCAACGGTGGGTTCCATCATCCCAAGAAGGCTTAGTACTTCGAAGGACTTTGAAGAGAAACTTCCTACTGCTAACCCTCGCACATGTGTTGTTAGTAGGTACCCTTCTTCTATTCGCCCTTCCAGTGTTCCTGCTGTGAAGGAGGACTGACGTTGTCATGAGTTGGACATCATTTCTCCTGACCTATCAGAGCGAGTGTCCCTTTCCAGGGAAGGGTTTACATATTTTTTCACGTATCCATTTACTTTAGGTGCATTTTCTTTTAGCAGAGAGCTTAATTCTGTGATTGCAGAGTTTTGCCTTCGCTACCAAATATGTTTGGCACAAGTAAGTCCGTCAGCATGAAGGACGGTTGCCTGCCTTCGATATCTGTGCCTAAAAACTAGAGAGGAGCTAACCCTAGCTCATATGATGAATCTCTATTCCCCCAAAATCTTCCGCGGGGGAATGATAAACCTATGCAAGCGTGGCCACTATGCTTTGTTGTCTAGCATGGACGACGACAATGATCGTGGGTGGATGGAACGGTTCGTTGTAGTTGCCACCAGTGACATTATTCCAACAACGGCAACATCATTTTCGGTTGCTTGGAACCGCTCCCTTAAGTTCTTTTTAATACATCTTTTCTTACTAAATATTCTTTCATGTTTGTATTGATCCTTCAACCTTCGTTTGTTACAATGACTCGATGGATCCCACCGGTGATAGAAGGCTTGGACCAGTGGGTTTAGAAGATCTTGAACATCACAACACCCGAACCCCGTTTGTGGAAAGAACTGTCCTTTAAGTACGGGTGGAAGGCCAAAAATCATGGTAACATTAATTTACCTCGTTTTCCGCTTTTTATGTATGAAGAACTTGATTAAACCCTTCTGACTTGCTCACGAAATTAGGTCTACCTGCGGGCTCAGTTGATGTCCCCGATGAGGATGTTTTGGCTGACCCTGCTGATGCGGCAAGGCTGCTTCAGGAGGCACTTACTCGAACAGGCATCTCCGGGCCTGCTTCGGGCACAAGCGTTTCTTTACGGAGTCCCCGGCCAGAGAACAAGCAACCAAAAAGGAGACGCTCCTCTGGGCCGGGGAAAAGAATAAGAGGTCAACGGTTGGTGCCCCCGAATCATCTCCGGTGGCAATAGTTATTGGTCAACCTTCCGGGTCGGTCATAGACACTGTGATGATCACCGATGATGAAGAAGCTAGTGATAAGGGAGCTTCTTTACATAGAAGGATATGATCCTCATCATCTCAACGGGATGCTCGACCTGTTGAGACAATTGCAACAGTTGAAGATGGCGTCTCAGCACTTTGGGGAGAATTTGATTTGGTGGATAATGCAAATTCCTACTCTCGGGCCCCAATTGTTGTAACCGGTACTGTGAGGCTGAGTACATGGTCCATGCCGTCTTTGGTTGGCGAGCATCAAATAACCAGCACTGCATTTGATGCAGTTGTTGCTCACTCTTCCACTCCATCAGCTTCATCTCCACCTTCACCATCACCAGCAACTACTACATCATTCCCATCTCCATCCACTCTTCCAACAACGGTTGCTACATCATCTCCATCGGTTGCACCTGACCATGAAGAAGGTATCCCTCTTCCACAGTCCCCAGTTCATGGGAATTTGGAGCAAAATTATGCTGCCCCTTCTGAAGATCCACAAAGAAGGATGAGTGTTACATTTTCGGTCTCCACCGGGTGCAACTTGCTTTCGAGGCCGGTGGAGCTTGCTAACCATCTGAAGCTTTTGGCTTTAGAAAAAGACTGGGAGAAGATTCAGACACTCTCGGGGGAGTGTTTGTTGAACAATGCTATGTATAACGTCGCAGTGATACATTTCTTTCTTCCTCTGTTATTTCCCCTACTTTTGAATGAATGTATTTTGAGTTTTACCTCTTCTTGTTTTGCAGGCCAGTTTTCTTGCTTCTGAGGGCCTTCAAAGGCTGATTCATGAGAAGGAAGAACTTACTTCTGAACGTGATCAGCTTTTGGCGGAACAGGACCAGACTATTCTTCGCCTTCCGGAACTAGAAAACAGAGCCACTAAGGCCGATGTTTTGGAAGCTCATTTGCAGCAAAACGAGCAAGAAATGATAACCCTCAGCCAAGAAGTTGGCCCGTTGAGGGTTAGTGTCACGACCCCAAATTTCCTCTGTAGGATGTCGTGATGGCACCTAGTCTCTAAGACTAGGTAAGCCTATTAATGCGGAATAATAATAAATATCTGAAATAAATAAACTACAATTCAAACAATTTCAACTCCCAAAACCCGGTAGAAATAAGTCACAAGCTTCTAAGAATTTATTCTCAATGTCTCTATATGTCAAGGTCTAAATAAAATATAAGGAAGCAATATAAAATGATAGAAGGGGACTCCGGAGTCTGCGGACGCTGGTAGATATACCTCAAAGTCTCCGTGCGCAGGTAACTCACTGACGTCTAGGCTGGTAAAATGTACCTGGAACTGCACAAAAAGATGTGCAGAAGCGTAGTATGAGTACACCACAACGGTACCCAGTAAGTGCCAAGCCTAACCTCGGTAGAGTAGTGACGAGGTCAGGTGAGGCCCTACTGGAATATAATAATGGCATGGTAAAATATTTATCAATGTAGTAAAATAAAATGACATTGGAAATGAATCAAATAGTATGTCACATTTAATGACATCAAATAATTACAAAAAATATCTCGTGGAATCAAAACAGAATTTCCTTCAACTTTATGAAAATCACAACAATTAATCGAAAGCAACTATGGACATAAATCAATATCAACAAGGGCACTCCCGAGGTACCATCTCGTAGTCCCAAATCATAAATAAATTCACAATATCTCATTTCCTTATATCACCGCGAGAGCCTTCACAATTTATTTAAAGAAAATATTTTTTTCCGAAATAGCATCCCGCGTTTTAGCCACCCTTATCACACCGCATGACTTCTAGTAGTTTCCTTACTAGCCACGCGTATCAAGCCACCCTTATCTCACCGCATGCGTTTTAACACCCAGACCTTATACCACCGCATGCGTATCAATATCACAATATATCACAATTTGCAACTCAAGTGCTCAAATAATTTAACTTGCCAAAATAATTCAACAACAATATTTTTCACAATAAAGAGCTCACGGCTCATGCCAAAATAAATCATCAATAATAGTTTTTCACAATAAAGAGCTCACGGCTCCCTCACAATGAGTATAAAAATATTCAGGAGTAAATAATTTAGGAAAATAATATTTTAAAATCTTTACTACATTGCTTCAATATCAAGTTTAAAAATATCAAATACTTCATATTAATAATATTTAATTTAAAGAAAATCAATCTTCAAATAATGCACAGAATAAAAAAAACCAAGTTTCAACTAAACAGGTAAAACAATTAGTAAGAAAAGATCAAACAAATTTGAAGTATATATCTCAGATCAATGATGAAGAATATAACAAGATAAAATAATTTAATAAATGCGCAACAGTGATCTACACAATTTAAAAATATAATCTTTCGCAATTTAGCCCGTGTACACACTCGTCACCTCGTGCACATCCTAGGGGAAATTTCCCCCACACAAGGTTAGACAAGTCACTTACATCGACTTGCTCTAATTTAATCAAGTATTATGCTTTTTCCTCGATTTTCTGACTCCGATCGACTCGTATCTAGTCATAATTAATTCGATACAGTCAACAAAAATTATAGTAATCAATTTCATAAGAAAATATTATATTTTCATTAAAATCCGAAATTAGCTCAAAATTTGCCCGTGGGACCCACATCTCGGAATCCGACGAAACTTATAAAATCCGACAACTCATTCAATTACGAGTCCACCCATACCAATTTTACCAAAATCCGACAACAACTCGACCTCCAAATCTTAAATTTTTGTTTTTGAAAGATTTTGCAAAACTCTTGATTTTTCTTCCATAAATTCACGGATTCATGATGTAAATGAGTATGGAATCATGAAATATAATCAATATAGGATAAGGAACACTTACCCCAATATTTTCCCGTAAAAATCGCCCAAAAATCGTCCAAGAACCGTGATCCAAAAATCCAAAATGAAATGAATGAAATGACCATTTTTGGTCCTTAAGTTTCTGTCAATCCGTCACTAAAAGTCCATTTTTCGTCAGTAAAAGTTCACCAAAAACAGCTCTACCAGTCTTATTTCAATTGATCATAACTTTATGTACAAATGTCCAAATGATAAATGGTTTAACTTTATGAAAACTAGAATCTACCGACTACAACATTCATGTTTTGCAATATTTCTAATTCCTTATGCATTGCGAGATATAAGCTCCCAAAGTTGGCTGCATGCATCAGAATTTCTGGCGAAATTTCTGGCGAAACTGCTCTACCAGCCTTCATTCAATCCGTCATAACTTTCTGTACAAATGTCCAAATAATGCATAGTTTAACTTTCTGGAACCTATAATCAAACGACTACAACTTTTATGTTTTGCACATTTTCTGATTCCTTATGAATTGCGAGATATAAGCTCCCAAAGTTGGCTCCACGCACGAAATTTCTGCAACAGAAATTTCTGCAACAGAAATTTCCAACACTCTTTGTCCGAAATCCATTCCGTTTATCTTCCGAAATCCACCCGAGACCCTCGGAACCTTAACCAATTATTCCACCATGTCCCAAAATACCATACGAACTTAGTCGAGGCTTCAAACTACATCAAACAACATCAAAACGACGAATCACACCTCAAATCAAAATCAATGAACTTTGAACTTTCAAATTCTATATCTTGTGTCGAAACACATCAAATCAATTCGGAATGACTTCAATTTTTGCACACAAGTCATAAATGACATAACTGAGCTATGAAAATTTTCAGAATCGGATTTTGACCCCGATATCGAAAAGTCAACCCCTCGGTCAAACTTCCCAAAAATTCAACTTTCGACATTTCAAGCCTAATTCCACTACGGACTTCCAAATAAAATTCCGATCATGCTCCTATGTCCAAAATCACCATACGGAGCTGTTAAAATCATCAAAATTCTATTCTGGGGTCGTTTGCACATAATATGACATCCGGTCACTATTTGAACTTAAACTTTTAATTTTTCATCAAAATTCCATATCTCGGACTAGGGACCTCAGAATTTGATTCCGGGCATACGCCTAAGTCCCAAATTACGATACAGACCTACCAAAATTGTCAAAATATTAATCCGAGTCTGTTTGCTCAAAATGTTGACCAAAGTCAACTCAGTTGAGTTTTAAAGCTCTAATTCACATTTTAATTCATTTTTCACCTGAAAACTTTCCGAATTGTTTTTACGGACTGCACACGCAAGTCGAGTAATGGTAAATAGTGCTTAGATCACATAATTAATCATTAAATTTAAAGATGATATTTTAGGTCATCACAGCTAGATTTGATGAAGCCAAGGCTAAATGGGCTAAAGTCCAGGATGTCATTCTTGTTGCAACCGATAGTGAGGCTGCCTCCGCTGAAAGAGTGATTAACTTAGAGGCAACCTTAAACTCCAAAATCGAAGAGCTTGTTGCTATGGTAGCAAAACATGCCCAGTTGGAGGAGAAGTACAGGAAAACTATCGAGAATAATAGGCTTTATAGTTCAATTGTCCATGAGCTCGATGTCAGTCTCAAATCTGCTAGGTCCGCCCACGAAAACTGTTTTGCCAAAATTACTCAACTTAAAGAAGAACTCAAGCGCTGAGCGGCTTCCCTCATTGTTGAAAAAACTTATTCCATATATAGCATGGGGAGAAAACCCTTGGAAGAGGCCAAGATCGGTATCATTGACATTTATGTCAAAATTGCTAAGGCTAAAGAGCTTGAGTTGGCTGCGAAAAATGGACTCCCGGCGCAGTCTGACACTCCAAATTCTTCTGATTCCGGTTCTGAGTTTTCGGAAACTGAAGAGGGATCGGAAGGTGATGATGCCGAAGACCAAGCTGGGAAAAACGTTGAGCCATCGGTGGAACCAACTCCCGGGAATGCAGATACTTCTCTTCCTCCTGATTCCGGAGATGTTGCAGCTTAGCTTGTTCTTTCTTTTTCTATTTTGTACCTTTATCACTCTGACGCGCCCTTGTAAATAAAAACATATTTTTTGCTCAAATACTGTTTGAATCTTATTTTCATTTTGAATATTCATGCAAGTCTTTAACTTTCGTACTTGCTTAAGTATTCTGTGCATGTTGTTCTGTTCGCGCTTTGTTATGTGTAATCTCGGGTGCTTTTTCTTCAAAGCATTTTGGTTCTGAGAATTATCCCTTTTACTGTTTTACATGAGGGTTTTAATAAGCACAAGTTTGCTTTTTTGTATCTTTTTCGTATGCAGCTTCAGGTGTATTTTTTCCTCCGATGGCATTATGGATTTCGTGCATTGATTCTTCCGGAACCAACCCTTTAACGTGAAGGTTTTTATAAGAGAGGGCCCTCTTATGTTTACGGTGCTATTGAAGATGACATCTTCTATTCATTACGGCACAACCATTTGAATTGCTTGTTTAACTTTCAAATGGTAAAATTAATCATCGTTCGGACAAGAAACAAGATAAAAACAAAAGGATTTCATTTCATTTAATTCCTTCTATTTTCAAAAGTACATAAGCATTTTGCTATGTAGAAAAGAAATTGCCATGACTTGTAGCTATAAAGAAATTGCCATGATTTGTGGCTATCTTGTATAACTTGTTTCTACGGGGCTAGTTGCGTAGTCCCCAGTCCCGATGGTGTATTTTGTTCCGAATTTTCATTCCCCGATTGACGTGGCATTCAGTGTTGCCTGGCATTTAGTGTTGTCGTATCCTCATATCATCCCCCCCAGTATTTGAATGCGAAGAATACGAATTGGAACACTGAAAGTTTTGTGTATTCGAAGATCCCACGAATGAATTGCTAGGTAATCCTTCACTCGGCAACATATCTTGTTTCCTATTAGGAACTCATACTATCGAGCGAAAGAATACCTAACAGTCCTCTAGTGGTTTGTGCTCGGGAACTCCAAGTTGATTAGCATTGCTTCGTTGTTCGATCCTTTGCTCGCCTCGAAATATCTTAAGGTTGGTTCCTCCACTTCCACCGGTATCAAAGCTTCTGCACCGTATATAAGGGGAAAAGGGGTCTCTCCCGTGCTTGACTTAGCCGTTGTTCGGTAGGTCCATAGAACCCTAGGTAATTCTTTGGGCCAGTTGCCTTTTGCTGCTTTCAACCTTTTCTTGAGGTTTTGAATAATCACTTTGTTTGTTGACTCCGCTTGACCATTTGCGCTCGGATGATAAGGTGAAGAGGTAATCCTCTTTATCTTTAAGTCTTCAAGGAACTTTGTAACTTTTGCGCCGATAAACTGCGACCCGTTATCGCATGCAATCTTTTTGGTATTCCAAACCTGCAAATTATATTTTTTCACAGGAAGTCGACCACTTCGCGTTCTCCGATCTTCTGATAAGGACCTGCTTCCACCCATTTAGAAAAATAGTCAGTCAAAATTAAAAGAAACCTTACCTTTCCAGGAGCCGATGGCAGTGGTCCGACGATGTCCATCCCCCATTTCATGAATGGCCACGGGGACAAAACCGAATGTAGGGGTTCTGCTGGTTGATGTACTAGTGGTGCGCAGCGTTGGCACTTATCACATTTTCGTACGAAGTCTTTGGCATCTTGTTCCATACGGGGCCAGTAATATCCTGCCTGAACTAATTTCAGCACCAAAGAATCTGCACCTGAGTAGTTGCCGCATATCCCTTCATGGACTTCTCTCATGACATAGTTAGCTTCTGATGCTCCTAAGCACCGGACCAACGGGCCTTGAAAGTATTTTTCTGTACAATTGGCCTTTCTTGAAGCTATATCATGCAGCTTTGGCGTGCAACGCTCTTGATGCTTTGGGGTCTTCGGGCAACTTTCCATGCTCTAGATAATCGATTATTTCTTTTCTCCAGTACCAGACCGAACTAGTCGAATTCACCTCATAGTAACCATCTGTGTCCAAGGCTGAGTTCATTAGTTGTTCTACCATCCCTGATTCCGATCCTTGGACTTCTGTTGATGAGCCCAAATTTGCCAATGCATCTGCCTCCGCGTTATCTTCCCTCGGGATATGAGTTATTGACTACTCCCGGAATCGCGCCAATAGAGCCTAAACCTTTACCATGTATTATTGCATATGTTCCTCTTTGGTATCAAAAATTCTGTAGACCTGATTTACCACCAATTGCGAATCGCATTTGATTTCGATGACTTCGGAGTCAAGTCCCCGGGCCAATTTGAGCCCTAAAATCAAAGCTTCATACTCTACTTCATTGTTAGTTAAAGGAATCGTTATGATGGCTTGCCTTAAGGTTTCCCCCAAAGGCGTGATTAAAACTATTCCGAGCTCAGACCCTTTTACATTTGAAGCTCCATCCGTAAATAAGGTCCAAACTCCTGATGTCTATTCTGACACCATTGTTGCCTCCTTAGCTGTCCCGAACTGAAGTCAGCCACGAAGTCAGCCAAGACTTGCGACTTAATTACAGTCCTCGGTTTATACTCTATATCGAATTCACTCATTTCAACGGCCCATTTGGCCAATCTACCCGATAGCTCGGGTTTATGGAGGATATTCCTCAAAGGGAAAGTAGTTACCACAGCTATCGGGTGGCATTGGAAGTAGGGCCTCAACTTTCGAGCGGCGGCTACGAGAGCTAAGGCCAGCTTTTCCAAATATGGGTAGCGAGTTTCTGCTCCCGTTATAATCTTGCTAACATAATAAATGGGAGATTGCATACCTTCGTCCGCTCGAACTAAAATTGCACTCACCGCAACTTCTGAAACCGCGAGGTAGAGTAACAACATTTCACCTTCCTTCGATTTTGAGAGAAACATAGGGCTTGATAAATATTTCTTTAACTCCCTCAAGGCTTGTTGATACTCCGGTATCCACTCAAAATTGTTTTTCTTTTTGAGTAGTGCGAAGAAGCGATGTTATTTTTTCGATGAATGGGAAATGAACCTGCTCAAAGCTGTCAATCTCCCCGTCAGCCTTTGGACTTTTTTTACGTTAGACAATTGATCTGGGATGTCCTCTATGGCCTTGATTTTGTCGGAAATTACCTCAATTCCTCTTTGTGATACTAGGAATCCTAGGAACTTACCTGAACTAACCCTGAATGCACACTTCTCGGGGTTAAGTTTCATATTATGCTCCCTCAGGATGTCGAATGTTTCTTGCAAATGCTTCAAGTGGTCACCTGCATTCAAAGACTTAACGAGCACATCGTCTATGTATACTTCCATAGTCTTTCATATTTGTTTTCCAAACATCTTATTCACGAGCCGTTGATAAGTGGCTTCGGCGTTTTTTAGCCCGAATGGCATCACGTTATAACAATATATACCAAAACTCGTCATAAACGAAGTTTTTTCCTGATCTTCTGGGTTCATATTGATTTGATTGTACCCAGAATAAGCATCGAGAAAACTCATTAACTGGTGCCCGGCCGTAGCATCAATCATCTGATCGATATTTGGCAATGGGAATGAGTCTTTCGGGCACGCCTTATTAAGATCCTTATAATCTACGCACATGCGAAATTTATTATTTTTCTTAAGTACTACTACTACATTGGCTAGGTAGTCCGGATACCTTACCTCTCGGATTGAACCAATATTAAGTAAATGAGTTACCTCTTCTTTGATGAATTTATTCATTACTTCAACAATATTGCATTTCTTTTGCCTTACCGGAGGTATGTTGGGATCCAAGCTTAACTTGTGTATGGCTCTCTCCGTTGGGATGCCTGTCATATCTTCGTGTGACCATGCAAAACAATCGGTGTTAATTTTAAGGAATTCAATAAAGGCAAACCTGAGTTCCGGGTGCAGTTTTGTTCCCTAATTGAATTTCCTTCCTAGGAATTCTTCGAACAGTGCAACATGCTCTAGTTCTTCTATCGTGGACTTTGTCATGTCCGTCTCTTCCGGTACTTGAAAATACCTTGGTACCTGATATTATTCCGACTCTTCTGTCCCCGGATTATCTTCCTCTGGCTCGGGGGCAGGTGCCGGTTCCGGTAATTGCTATGCCGCATGTTCCTTTCCTTTGCTACTGGAAACCGAAATTGCATTCATCTCCCTTGCTGCCGGTTGATCGCCCCTTATCTGTTTGATCCCCTTGAGTGTCGGAAACTTTAACAGTTGGTGATATGTTGAAGGCACAACTTTCATCTTGTGCAGCCATGGTCTTCCCAAGATGATATTATATCACATGTCTCCATCTACCACTTAGAATAGAGTTGTCTTCATTACTCCCTCAGCGTTCGTGAGTAGCAAAATTTCTTCCCGATTTGTCAAGCTTGCAAGGTTGAATCCAGCGAGGAGTTTCGTTGCCGGGATAATGCTTCCGGTGAGTTTAACTTGCTCTAGTACTCTCCATTGTATGATATTAGTGGAACTTCCTGGATCCATTAAAACATGTTTAATTTTAAAATCCAACACATTTAAAGAAATTACCAGTGCGTCATTGTGCGGCAGCAGTAATCCGTCTGCATCTTCATCCGTGAATGCGATATCGTCTTTCCAGAGCCTTTTACTATGAGTTATCGATACTTTTGTCTTCTTTGCTGCTGTAAAGGTGACCCCGTTAATTTCATTCCCTCCGAAGATCATGTTGATCGCTTGGCGTGGAGGTTCTTCTCCTGCTTTCGAGGTTTCAGCATCGCCTCTGCTCCGATTATAATTGATTTTAGCTCGGTCGCTCAAGAATTCTCTGAGGTGACCTTTCTTTAACAGTGTTGCCACTTCTTCCCGGAGGTGTCGGCAGTCATGTAATACCCCAGACTTTAGACAGAATCCCATATCGGCAAAATACAAGAGGGATATTGGGTATATAAGTTAACATGCCTTAGACCCTAGCGACGCATTTTAAACCCGTGAGGGGCTAGGCCCAGAGCGGACAATATCACTAGTGGGTTGGGACAGATGGTATAAAATCCACTATTGTGTCATCCTTGCCGATGGTGGGTCAGAGTTTAACTGAGTTTAGGCAAATCCTGATTAGGCGGGGCAAACCTTAGTGCTGAGTCTAGGCGAATCTCATGCAGTGGGGCAAACCTCAGCGAGGATGCTGAGTCCATAAGATGGGGTGTATGTAACACCCAGACTTTAGACAGAGTCCCACATCAGCAAAACACAAGAGAGATGTTGGGTATATAAGTTAACAAGCTTTAGACCCTAGTGACGTATTTTAAACCCGTGAGGGGCCTATGCTCAGAGCGTACAATATCACTAGCGGGCTGGGATGTTACAAGTCCCTAGTCCGGTGGCCGTTAGTGCCATGGTATTCACACCATAAATTATGATCCCTCTCGCTGGGATCAGATTTCATAGGTCTTGGGAATCGTGCCTCTTTGATATTCCTCATGGCCGACACCAACTCTACTATACTAATATTGAAGTTATACTTTGATAACTTTGGGTGAGAAGAATCTAGCGACCCCCAGATTTCTTTATCCTGTAGCGATCTGTTGTTCCGATCACGATCTGTCCCTCTATCAACGACGAACTTGTCTACTATCCGAAAATTCCTGCCGCGGCCTTCTGTCCGCTCGTAGGGCAAAAACTGGCCCATCGAAGTCCGTTTATCCGTGTCAATATCATATTTCATTTTTTCTCTGTTCTTCTCCCGTCCTTTGGTCGATGATGGGAAGCCAACCTGATTGTATTCGATCCTTATTTTTGACTCGTATCGGTTGTGGACATCTGCCCAAGTCGTCACTTGAAATTCGTACAGACCTTCCTTCAACTTCTAGGAAGCGTCCGAACTTCTCGGATTTAAACCTTTGGTGAATGCTTCAGCTGCCCATTCACCTGGGACTGCCGGTAGTAACATCCTTTCCTTCTGGAATTGGGTGACATACTCTCGTAATAACTCAGACTCTCCCTGCGCGATCCTGAATATGTAGGCCTTTTGGTCCTGCACCTTTCTGGCACCGGCATGAGCCTTGATGAAAGAATCCGCAAGCAACTCAAAGGAATCTGGGCAATAGTGAATGCCACGTTAAAGCTCCCCTTGTGAGAGTCTCACAAAATTTCTTCAGCAATACAGACTCAATTTCGTGAGGAGCCAAATCATTTCCTTTCACTGTTGTTGTATAAGTGGTAATGTGCTCTTGTGGATCTGAAGTTCCATCATACTTCGGCACTTCGGGCATTTTGAACAGCTTTGGGATTAGTTCTGGGGCCGCACTTAGCTTGTACGGTAACTGAATATACTTATTCGAGTTTGGGCCCTTCAATACTGGTGGTGTGCCCGGGATTTGATCCATGCGAGCATTTACTTCTTTCATGAACCACAAAAGTTCCTCCTTGAACAGATCGTTATCATTGTTGAGGCCGAATCTACTCCCCCGACCCCATCGGAGCCAACTTCGCCCCTGAGAGTGTTGTTTTTGACTCTCCGCGTCGTTTGGTTTGCGGGAACCTAGGTAGGAATTGGATCTCGCATGTTCACATTATTTGAAGCACCTGATAGCGCCTGCTTTAGTTCCGTCATAACCTGATCCTTCCACGTGAGATGGCATAGAATGATTGCTTGTTGCTCTTGCAGGACCCTCACTGCACCCGCTACGTGCTCCTCATCAGCATCATCAGGAGTCCTCTCCCGAACATGTCGAGGGTATCGCCTGTCATGCGTCGGTGTGGCGTCGTTCTCCTCATTGCGAGTGTCACTGATTGTATCCTCGAAATGAGGTTGCCCCCCTTAAATTTCAGGGTTGCGTGTACCGTTTAACAGTGTTATCTGCCATTTCTTTTGTGATTTTTGCTAAGACAAAAATAATCAAACTTGTTAGTAGAAAAGACAAGGATCAATTTAATTGTACGACTGTCTAGGCCCCACGGTGGGCGCCAAACTGTTTACCCGAAAAACGGTACAGTTGAATTTGTTTGTGGTTTCTAGACAAGTGAATTAATTTGATCCAAAAAGTAATAACATAACTGATGAAATATGAAATACTTAGCCTTGGAATGTAGATGAAACAATAGAGCTAATGAGTCCAGGAACGAGGTTTCCTGGCACAACAATGATAAGATCAAAAGCGAGAGAATCAAATTATATTCAAATGCTGTATAGAATGTAACATACGTTAGCCAGAAAATTCCTCTCTTTACAATGATAGTTGAGCTCTCTATTTATAGCTATGTCTAGGGAAGGAGGTCCTAAGATCATGTCCTTATTTAATGTCAATTATGAGGGCCATTGATGAAGATGTAACGTCACACATAAATGCCAAATTTCTTGTAACGGGTCATCATCCTTAATGTTGCAAAATATTCCGTATTAAATGTTACCGGGCGCAAAATATTTAATACTCCTTTTATGATCATTATTACTTCCGGTGACAAGCGAAATAACTATGTTCGGTGGCCATCTCCATCTTGTGTTCCACGTGTCCTTCCTTTAAGCGGTCACGTGTCATGTCGTATTTTTCAAATATAATAAGACCCACCCCTTAATTCTCAACCTAAAACATTATTTTTTGTACACTTTAACCAAAAAGAGGTGACAAAGTGGGTTGCTATGTTGATTTTTGTCTATTGAAAACAAACTATCTACCCAGGTTTAGGGTACCAAAAAGAGAACATAAAAACTAACTTTATACCACTACTTCACATTACAAAATCCTCTAATGCCTCTCGTCTTTTTTCCGAGTTTTTACCCTACACAGTACCTGGTACACACACCACTTCTTTTCTCCTGTTTTATATCATAGACTCATAGTGTACTTAGATTAGAACACAGTATATTTTAAGATTCCCTTTGTTTCCTTAATCATTCTTTCTTTTCTTTTTTCTTTTTGCAGTCCTTTTTCCCTCTCCAATCTTTCATTAGATTTGACCGTTAACAAAAACAAAGGTAAACAAGTATAACCAAAAATTTTGCATAAAAACTTCGACCCACTTCACCTGTTACTTCCATTTCTAGGGGTTTTTGTTTTAACTCAATAAATCAAAATATTTCCTCTTTTACTCCTTTTTGGGGTCTTTTTCCTTATTCCTAATTTTCATAACTAGGGTTTTACCTTTTTACTACTTTTTTCTTGTGGGGGTAAATGTTTTGTTATATTTGATTTTGGTTTTTTTCTTCTTCCTTACAAGTTGGTATGTTAATTTTGAAGTTGTGGGGTTCTTGTTGGGGTTTAGAGTGAAAAAGGTTGAGTCTTTATTCTGTATCAGTAAAAATAAGATCAAGAATTGTGGTTAAGATGATTGCTGAGAAACCCAGTTGGATTAGACATGAGGGTATGCAAATTTTCTCTATTGATATTCAGCCTGGTGGACTTAGGTTTGCCACTGGTGGTGGTGATCACAAGGTACTGCTTTTTCAGTCTCTGCCATATATCTTGTTTTATATTGTCTGCCTTCATTACCTTTTGCTCAATTTGTTGGTTTGGCGAAGAAATTAGTACTCCTGACATCCCAATTACTTGACATAGTTTGACTTGTTATGGAAGCCTTGGCGTAGCTGGTAAAGTTGCTTCCATGTGACGTCATGGGTTCGAGCCGTGGAAACGGCCTTTTGCAGAAATGCAGGGTAACACTGCATAAATAGACCCTTGTGGTCCGGCCCGGACTGCCCTTTTAGTTTGACTCGTTGTGGAGTTTAATAAAGATAGGAAGACATTTGAAACTTGTAGTGTTAAACACGCCATAACATTTGTGGGACCATGAAATTTTTTTATTAAGGGTGAACTGGTAAGTTTCAAGTTAAATTGTTTCCAAATATAGAAGTATGCCATTCTTTCAGGAACATACTAGAAGGAAATAGTGTCACATCAAATTTTGGGACCTGAACTAATAGATTAAGTAGTTGATGGACTTTTAAGAGTTGCTCATTGATTTTGGGACCTGAACAATTGAAGTTGTTAATAAAATTCAAGCAGTTCATTTTTTGATGGACCAATAACATGTTATTGTTTGTTTGGGAGTTAAGCAATCAAAGGTTATTATGGAGTGAGAAGCTTTTATCTTGATACTTATCTATGTTTTCTGGATATTGCTGTTTACTGTTGCTGAATATAGTACTTTGCATAATGTACATTTAACGTGTCTTCAGGTTAGGATATGGAACATGAAATCTGTAGGTAGAGACTTGGAAGCAGATGAATCTACACCGAAACTTCTTGCCACACTACGCGATCATTTTGGGTCAGTGAACTGTGTTAGATGGGCAAAACATGGTCGATATGTTGCTTCTGGCTCTGATGATCAGGTGATTCTAGTCCATGAGAGGAAACCTGGCTCAGGAACCACAGAGTTTGGCAGTGGAGAGCCCCCTGATGTAGAGAATTGGAAAGTTACTATGACTTTGAGAGGACACACTGCAGATGTGGTAATGTGACTGATCTTAGATTCTCATTAACTAATTTTTTTGCTATGCCAATCATTTGATGGACCTTGAAATTATTTGAATTCATATTGGATTCTGAATCTCCTCTGTAGATGCCTACGTTGTCTAACCATGTACTTTCTAACCAATAGGGTTGCTCTTTTCCATGTTTAAAGTAGGTGGATCTAAATTGGTCTCCAGACGACTCGACGTTGGCTAGTGGTAGTCTGGACAACACCATTCATATCTGGAGTATGAGCAATGGTATATGCACTGCTGTTCTGAGGGGTCACTCTAGTCTTGTTAAAGGCGTCACATGGGATCCGATTGGTTCATTTATAGCTAGTCAATCAGATGATAAGACTGTCATCATTTGGCGAACAAGTGACTGGAGCCTTGCTCATAGAACTGAAGGTCATTGGGCAAAATCTGTGAGTTTCAGATTTGCTCTCAAAAAATCTCCTTTTTTTTTTTCAAATACTGAAACCTATATCCTTACAAATGTGTCTTTTTTTAAGCTTGGGTCAACCTTCTTTAGGCGGCTTGGATGGTCACCCTGTGGACACTATATAACTACTACTCATGGTTTTCAAAAGCCTAGGCATTCTGCTCCTGTTCTGGAGAGAGGGGAATGGTCTGCCACTTTTGACTTCTTAGGACACAATGCTCCTGTTATTGTGGTTAAGTTTAATCATTCTATGTTTCGGAGGAATTTGGCTAATGCGCAGGAAGTGAAAAATGCATCTCTTGGATGGTCAAATGGTTCTTCAAAAAATGGAGGAAAAGAGTCCCAACCCTACAATGTTATTGCTATAGGAAGTCAAGATCGCACTATAACTGTGTGGACAACAGCAAGTCCACGTCCTCTTTTTGTCGCTAAACATTTCTTTTCTCAAAGTGTTGTGGATTTATCATGGTAAGTTAGCTCATAGCATAAAAAAACTTCGTCCTATCACAAGAGTGAAGGCATTTTCTATCTTGAATTTTCTTTCTACCTTTTTTGCCTACTTTCAGGATATTATTTTCCTCTGTGCAGGAGCCCTGATGGATATTCACTCTTTGCATGTTCTTTGGATGGAAGTGTAGCCACTTTCCATTTTGATGGGAATGAACTAGGTGTTCGGTTATCTGATGCTGAATTAGAGGAGTTGAAGAGAAGCCGCTATGGTGATGTTAGAGGCCGACAAGCAAATTTAGCCGAAAGTCCAGCGCAACTATTACTTGAAGCAGTAGCTGCAAAGCAAAGTTCAAGCAAAAAACTAACTAAGGATCTTACACAAGTTCAAGCAACCTCAAAATCTTCTGTTGATTTGGTGAGTGTGGTGAAGATTCCTAAACCGCAATCTGATAACGGGAAAAAGACCGAAGGAGTTAGCAGTGATAGCTTAAATAAACCCGCAGCCTCTACCCGCATGTCAAGTCCCGTGAAGCAAAGAGAGTACAGACGGCCCGATGGTCGAAAGAGGATAATTCCAGAAGCAGTTGGTGTGCCTACCCAGCAGGAGAACATCTCCGGAATTCCTCAATCTCCTGCTATTGAATTCCGTAATAAGACAGTGGATCAGAGGAAAGATGAGAATGGTATGGTACTGTCCGATGCAAGTGTTAGGGAAGGATTTGTAAGGAAAACAGTTGGTCTCAGTGCTGACCAAAAGGAGCGCTCAGGTCTAACTGCCAGAGCTAGCATCAGTGAGAGCCTCATCATTGAGAAGATTCCGCCTTCTGTAGGCAAGGATGGAAGCATCACCATAGAACAGATGGGAATTGTCAAGGATCCGCCTCATTTGGGTTCTGGTGGTACTCTTTTAATCAGGGTTTTTGATAATAAAGAAGGGGAGGGCACTGGTCCAATTTGCTTAGAGGCTCAACCCAGAGAACAAGCTGCTAATGATATTTTAGGGGCAGGAAATTCATTTGTAATGAAGGAAACTGAGATACTTTGTACAAGGGGGAGTCAAACCCTCTGGTCTGACCGGATTTCTGGAAAAGTTACTGTTTTGGCTGGAAATGCCAACTTTTGGGCTGTGGGATGTGAAGACGGATGCGTTCAGGTGAGTTTCAAAAACTTTGAGCTGGTTCATTATACCATTTTCTTTACAACTGAGTATCATTTCGACAATTATCTGAGATGTGAATCTGCTTCTTTTATTTCTACTCAATTCTTTGGTTATCTCCTGCTTTTGTGTGTTGCTCATCTAGAGACTAAATAAGCACCTCTCCCTCGAAACTGACACCAGACATGTAAAATGAGAGTGAATGTATAGATTCTATTTTACCTGTTTATTTCCAGAACTACCTAACATGAGAATTCTCCCCTCCTTGCCAAGATGAGAGGTAGAGTTGGGGGGTGGTGTAAATTGTATCATTTCACACTTTAGAATTGAGGATGGCTCCTTTTTCAAGCCCTTTTTTTCCCAGAATTTATCCTCATTTCTTGTCAATTCTCTTTGCCTAGGTGAGCACTTGTATCATTTCACACTTTAGAATTGAGGATGGCTCCTTTTTCAAGCCCTTTGTTTTCAGAATTTATCCTCATTTTTTGTCAATTCTCTTTGCCTAGGTGAGCACTCGTACTTTCTTGCCTGGTGTTATGCATAATTGATCTGGGCATGCTTGAATACCGCGATTCATTTGTTGAGCTAAAAATTTGTCATCCAAAGCCTTTACCTGCATTTTTGCTGCTTGTAGAAGAGAGAGAAGAATGTTTATATTTCTCTGTAGGCTTCCCTTCTTTTCATTTTTGTCCATGGCTGCCATCACATTTTACATGATTCAGGTTCAGTGTTTCCCAATATGTGCTACTCCCTCTGTCCCGATTTATGTGGCGGTGTTTGACTAGGCAATGGAGTTCAAGAAAAAAAAGAAAGACTTTTGAAACTTGTGCTCAAAACAAGCCATAGACATTTTGTGGCTAAACTGGGAAGTTTAAACTAAAATTGTTTCTAAATAAGAAAGTATTGACATAAATTGGGAAGGAGGGAGTGCCATTTTTTAACTTGAAGATTCTATCCTTTAATCAACTCCATTCTCATATTTCCAAGGAGATCAATTGATGTTGACAACAAAAAAATATTAATTGACTAGTACTTGCATATTGAGATGTTACGTGGACTGATCAATGCTTTCTCCTACTTACAGGAAGAATACAAGTTTTAGTTTTCTATCAGACAGGGATATCAGATATGTAGTTTTTCTGCATCAACCAGTAGTGCACAGTTTTCTAAATAATAATGTTAAATTTTTCTTATCAAAAGTTATGTTAAATTTTTCTCATCTGACCTTGGCATTTTATATTATATCTGCTTTATGTCAGACTTTTTACGTGTTCATCTCCTATGCGTAATGAAATTCTGCCTCTTAAATTGCGTTGGGGGGATTATATGCATAAACTATAGATTGGTATTAGTATTAAATCTATGAAGCTCAAGGGTGACTTGAGGACAAAGAAAGTCGCATCAAATTACAGATCCCAGTTATTTCTTTGTGCTGCTAACGTTTCCCGTATTTGCTTTCTCACGTCAAGTATTCTTCCAGTGGTACAATATGTTCTTATTTTCATCTTTGCTTGTAAAAAGATTTATACAAAGTGTGGACGACGTGCCATGCCAACCATGATGATGGGATCTGCTGCAGTGTTTGTTGATTGTGATGAATCTTGGAAGTTTTTGCTTGTCACAAGGAAAGGGTCATTTTATCTATGGGATCTATTTAATCGGAAGTGTCTCCTTCAAGACTCTTTGGCTTCCCTTTTATCTTCAGATCCAAAGGCGAATGCAGGTGAGTTAGAAAACCCAAGATGAAATTTTTGATTCTTCGAGCAGAGCATAGTGTTCTTGACTTATTTCTTTTTTAAGCATTGTCGCGGAGAACTGTGTTCTTCCTCTTTTAAGCACCGTCCTGAAGTTAGTTGCTCTCAAAAGTTCAAGGGGATATTACTTGGCTCCACACAATCTGCCAATTGATATGATGTTTATTAAGAGCTGCAGTCATTGATTTTGTTAAACCAACAGATTCCACTGTCTTTGCTGGCTTTCATTTCTTACTAACTTTTTTTTTTAAAACTTGTTAACAGGCACAATCAAAGTGATATCAGCAAAATTATCAGCGTCTGGTTTTCCTCTTGTTGTCCTGGCCACACGGCATGCATACCTCTTTGATATGAGCCTCATGTGCTGGCTGAGGGTTGCAGATGATTGTTTTCCTGCATCGAATTTTTCAAGCTCCTGGAGTTCGGGCTCATTGCATGGTGGTGAGCTAGCGGCATTGCAGGTGGATGTTAGGAAGTTCCTGGCTAGAAGACCCGGTTGGAGCAGGTCATTCTGCATTTCCTTTCGTTTTTGGTTTGTCTGACGTATCAATCCACATTATGTTTTGTCACTAGCCCTCAACACTTTCTACTTTTCTATTCTTGAAATTTTATTAGTTCCTCTTAGATATTCCTTACTAGAATTTCCCAAGAGTTGTTGGGTGTACTAATGATTATTTAGTCTGTATCTCAGTAGCATATTGAAATGGTGCTAGTGGTAGAGTGACTTTTGCAGTTGGAATAACATTAGAATTGGGATGTATGTGCAAGTTTCTTGCCTAATTTTATTTTGGAATTCTCTCTTACTGAAGTATGTGCAATTAAAATATTGACTTTTCTTTTGTTGTACATCTGCAGAGTCACAGATGATGGGGTACAAACACGTGCTCATTTGGAGGCTCAGTTGGCTTCTGCTCTTGCTTTGAAGTCTCCTAGTGAATATCGTCAATGCCTTTTATCCTACATCCGGTTTTTAGCAAGGTTTGGTGTCTAGTCCTTTGGCGACATGAAATCTTTCACTTAGTATCCAATTTTAATGCATCGGTTGATGTTGGAAGTTGGAACTTTGTCCTTTAAAGTATAATGTCTTTGTTTAAAGTTGGTCCATTGATTAAATTGAGAGTTATTGAATCTATATGGAGGATATGTGGGATATATAAGCAACTTTTGAGTCCGTGGAAATTGTTTTGCCTCCCAGTTGACAGGGTTTGGTCTAGAGAAATCAATTGTTCCAGTTTAAGAAATATTAATTCTAAGAACTGAATAACTGGATCTTGAATTGGTGCTATATTAGTATCTGAAGTTTCATGGTTTAATTAGTTCTGTTATATATGAAATCCTATGTATATTCACTTACTGTTCTGTTAATTCAATTTTATTGTTAATTTTTTTGAAGTGAAGTTATGTTTGGAGAAACAGTCTTGTTTGACTTTAGGCTTTTGCTTTCTGGTGTTAGTATATCTTGGGTCAACATGTGTTTGGAGTAGTGCGAAATTGTTTTTGTTGGTTTTTGTTAGAGGTGATTGTCCACCTTATTTGAATTCTTGAGTATCAAAATAACACATAATTGCTATTTAAATGCAGAGAGGCAGATGAGTCACGCTTGAGAGAAGTTTGTGAGAGCTTTCTTGGGCCTCCCACAGGGATGGCTGAGGCTGCATCCTCTGATTCAAATAAAACTGCTTGGGACCCTTGTGTACTTGTAAGGGCTTTTCACTCCTCTTTTTTCCTGTATATTTCTTGTGGCTCAACTCTAACAATATCTTCGAATATCTGTTGTTGGCTTTTCAAATGAGCTGGACCATTCCATTTTCTCCCAACTTCTCAATCTATCACTACTGAGAGAAAAAGGGTGATATTTTTGTTAGCTAGTAAATATCTTACTTCTCTGAAGTGTAGAGTACAGCATCTAGTATTTCGTCTCCCTATGAATTTGGAATTAGCGCACCACTGGCTGATATTACGCACTACCATAGTTTTTCCTATTTCTCCGATGTAACTATGAGGAACACCTGTTGAGAAAAATTCTGCTTATATGATCATTTTGTCGCTGTGAACCATGAGACTTTTAGCATCCCATATTCAGATTGTAGGATCTTACACACTGTTTAGTTAGTTTTTGTTTTAAATAGGGGGCTTTCAACCAGCTCTCTCTCTCTCTCTGTAAACCATGATCTCGTCATTTTCCAATGTTCTGGGAGGAATTTTCTATGTTTGTAGTTGTAGAAACTATGATCGTTTTGGTGAAATATGTTCAGACTACAAGATCAAATACGTCTTAAGATTGGGCTTAGCATGGTTTCTTTAAATATAGTTGGAACAGGTAAATAAACAAAATAAGATATACTGAAATATGACATCACATTGAAACTATGCATGTGGTTTTACTTTCTGCAATGTCCATCTTATTTTCCACATCCGGCGAACTATGTCTATCTTTTCAGAACGACTCAAGCTAGAAAGTAGGATTCATAAACTACAGAGTGAGAATTTGATTGTTAATATCTTCCTCGGAACTATGTCAATCTCTTTGCATAAAATGAAACTGTCGGAACAGTTGAACTTTTTATCTATAACATCTCGTTTTCTTGGCGCCTCTGTGTGTGCCTACATGTTCATACAGCATCTTGTTGATATAATATACCTTGACGATGTTTATATTCCATGCATATATGTTCTCGTCTATTCATGTTTTGGCTCATTCTTGCTGGCTTTCTTAAAAGTGAGATTCCAATCAAATCTATCCAGTTACCAAACGAAACCCAAGTATTGTCTTTCTTATTAAGGTTCTTTATCTGGTTTTCAGGGTTTGAAAAAACACAGACTCCTTAGAGAAGACATACTTCCAGCAATGGCATCGAATAGGAAAGTACAGCGGCTGCTCAACGAGTTCATGGATCTCCTCTCAGAATATGACGACATGAGTCCTGAACAAAACAATGTCGGGACCACCACATCAACTGAAATGAATCTTGAACAGACCAATGTTGCAACCACTACATCTTTTCCGGCTACAGATAAGATGGATACCGATGTCCCTATGACTCAAAGAACAGTTCCACAGACACCAATAACTAACCCAACACCTTCCACGTCTATAAATGACCGAGGGACTCCTGCTCGTCCTGCAGTACAATCAAGTGATCATGTTGAGCCTTGTATACTTTTGAAAGAAACAATGGACTCGGATCAACAAGAAACTGATGAAGCTAAATCTGTACCACCGCCAACAGATCAAATGAAATTGGATGCACCTGCATCAGTTGAATCGGAACCATCTCCTTCACCAAAGGAGAAGGTTTCTTGATGTATATTTCATTGTAGATTAGACGTAATAGTCGACTTGAAAGCACTGCTGACATTACAACCGATGCTGTGGACTGTAAAAAGCTGTAAAGATTGTCTTAGTGGATGCACCTAGCAGGCACCTTGCCTTTGATGCAAATTCTGAGGTATGTAACGTGATAGGAGTTTTGTTTTCTTGATCCAGAACATGATAGGAGTTTGTTAATTTTAAACCAAGTAGTGAAGTTGATTCATGTGTGACCCTAGATAACCTTTTTTTTTGTTGTTGTTAATTTAGTTCTTATCATTGTTCTGAATATAGTTTGTACTCGGTAATAAAAAAAAAAAAAAAAGGCAGTCCGGTGCACTAAGCTCCCGCTATTGGTGAGGTCCGGATCATAAGGGTCTATTGTGCAGCCTTACACTGCATTTCTGCAAGAAGCTGTTTCCACGGCTCGAACCCGTGACTTTCTAGTCACATGACAGCAATTTTACCAGTTTTGCCAAGGTGCGTAACTTAGGAAATGCTTGGACGATTCCACAAAAATTTCCATCAACCAAATTGAAATTTTATCTAAACCTTTTATTTTATTTTATAGGGTCTAATATAATGTGTATTTTCTAACAGGCCTAGTGGTTAATGAAATAGAAGGCGAATCATAAGTTCTCAGGAGACAAAAAATAACTACTTGATTTGAGTTTGTCTATTACCAAAATAAAAAATAAAAAAAAGGACCTTTGTTGAGCAGAGTTGCAAGGTTGTTACTTGAGTAGATTTGGTTAGTATGAATCTCACCATTCTTTAATAAATAGTTAATGATGAATAAAGCTGGTGAAATATGTTTTATCATGTCTCTTTTAATGAGGCTTCCTTCTACTTTTAATTTGTGTGTGAATATAACCAACATGATGCATTCAATTATTCTGATTAATAAGTAATAATTAATTATCTCAATTGGATAATCTGAAAGGTGAATCATTTATGCATGCTATCTCTCACAAACTTCAATTGTGAGATGAGAATAAACACAGATGTAATTATCTAGTGGATGCTCTGTTATTATCTACAATATCTTAAATAATCCAAATGATGAATGTACAAGGCTACAGATATTGCGACACGTTGTATATGTTCGGAAATGGAGAACATTGCTAGTAATGGCTTAACAATAAATTCTCTTTTAGAACACTAAATTTTGAGACATAAGGGAGAATAATGTATCACTTATTACATTTTTTTTAACTATGGTTCAAATCTCATAAAGGCCTTTTTCATTCTCTTTCTACGACCCTTCCAACCAACACCACGAAAAAGAAAAGACAATACAAATTTGCAATTGAGCTGTTTTTTTCGTTTCAAATTATATTATAGTATTTGAAGCCCTACAATTGAGCTGGTTTCAAAACCAAAGAATTAATTAGTATTCATAACTAAAACTAGTAACTTTCCTTTCTTGTTATCATTATCTTGAAAGGCCAAAAGAATAAGATTTCTATACAAAGAAAAGAATAGCAAAGTTACCTTCAAGTTTCCTATTATTAAGTGTCTTTAGCTGACCAATTAAGGCAACCGACAACAACCATGCTTACCAAGAGATACTAAGATTTTCAATGTGCACACAAAATTTTCATGCAACAAAATTTGAATTGCCAAGAAGCTGTCAAAGGTTTCATATTATGGAATTCATTGGCCCAACAATTGGGATGGGGAGAGCAATGTGGAGATATAGGGGCAGTGCTCTCTGTTCACAACATAGCTTTTACCCAATTTCCCTTCCAAGATCATGACACATTTTGACTTAGATTACTGTTCAAAAAAATAAATCTTAGGCCTAACTCAAATATAAAAGTTAGCTCAAGAGCTGAGGATAACCTTCCTCCCCACGCTCAAAACCGGATATTTGGAGTGTGAACAATATAATATGAAGGCCCAACATCAGGTTGGAACGGGTCCTGCTACGATACCATGTTAAAGAAATGAACCTTGGACCTAACTCAATCACAATCACAAAAGTTAGTTCGAGATGAGAGGTGAGGATAACCAACGACGTGGGACTCTTTACAACCTCCTCTCCTCCCCCCTCACAACCCTACGCCCGGCCATCTGGAGCGTGGGCAATATAATATGGAGGCCTAATATCGGGTTGGGATGGGTCGTGATACCATGTTAACTAAATGAACCTTAAGCCTAACGCAACCCAAGAAATGAAAAGCAGAGTATGTAGTTAGATGATTTTAGTTAAGTTCACTTAAATCCTTGTACGCCAAGAAACTTCTTTGGTTACTAACTTTTATGAGCATTATTTAATCTCTTTATTTGTATCAAGAAGCTATTCTTTTAAAATTCTTTTTTTTTTAAAACGAATCTGTAGTTGCTAGCTGGAAATTGAAAAACAAATTGAATAACCATCCCAATTAATCATGTATTGGCATGTAATTTGTATCATCACACACTTGAAATCTATTGCAAACTGTTGTATCGACCTCACCAAACATACTACTATCTTCTTTTGGCACAGATCACTACGTGTCCACTCACCAATAATTTTCTTATTCACTCCTTTATTAAACTTATTCTAGCTCATTGTTGTTAGAAAAAAGTTGAGGATATAAATGCACCAAATTTAATAGTATTTGTTTCTCACGACAACAATAACTGTAGCCGAAGATTGATATCATTATATATACTTGATTATACATATTTGTCTTTTTAAATAATGTGCACTTCCTTTTCGATTTATTTGAAAAGAACTAATTTTCCAAATAATCATTCAAATTTCGATTTTTTTTTCTTGCAATAAAATCACCAGACTAATATTTGTCAACTAAAAACAACTGAAAATTTTCTATATTTGCTCAAAATATCAAGATGCCTGAAAAAGGCCGACTATCTATGCCATGTCAGTCTTGAGAATTTAACTTATGATCATTGAACTTACTAATATAATTGGATAATTTATTCTTTTCATCATATAAAAGTTACCTTCCTTTCTTTTTCGTTCCTTATTTTCCGCGGTAAGAAGGGAAGCTTTGGACCAACGATAAAATTATCTTTATATGACCTATAGATTATATGTTCGAGCTGTGGAAGCAGCCAATAATTCTTACATTAGAATATGCTGTCTACATTATACTCTTTAGGGTGCGACCCTTCTCTGAACCTTACGTGAACGTAGAATATCTTGTGCAACGGACGGTATTTTTTTGTTTTGGGCGGTCGGGCAAATGGATGAGAAGAGTTTGGTGGAATTGTAATAGGGTAGGTTAACGGTGACCTCCTACTGGAGATTATATTTAGGTCAGCACACTGAACTAATCTTTATTTGGTTTCAAACAGTATAGTCAAAAATACTCACATGCTCCTCTTGAATTAGTAAGCCTGCTTAAAACAGAAGTCAAACCTAGAATATTAGATGCCAATTTAATGCTTTTACACGTACTCGTAAATACTTACATAGTATAATCATAAACTCATACTCATTTAAAAGCCAAACCTAGAACGTAAGATGCCAATTAATGCTTTTACACGCTACGCAAATATGTTTACATAGTACAATATTGTGTGGTTTCACAACAGTAATTAAAGTATGTTAATCTACAAAAGTTGTTTTTTCTTGATTTCGATCGATAGTTTTACTTGATTGAGCCACACGTAAATTAAATTTTCAGTTAAAATATTTTGCTCCTTAAACTTGTTCACCTATCTCATATTTCCTTAATAATAAACTAGAAAATTTAAAGATAAAATAAAGAAAGAATGAAGCTAGGTTCAAGCTATATATGCCAGTTGATTGAAAAAGGAACTCAATATTTTGCACCCAGTTGTAGTTTTAAAGCTATATATATTACGGGTTCGAGCCGTGGAATCATTCACTAATGCTTGCATAAAGGTAGGTTACCTACATCAGGATGCTACCCTGCATTAATACATGATGCTTTGCGCAACGGATTATAACTTTCTTTTATATATAATTCCTGTATTATTATCCCATCATTATAATCTCGAAATAACTTGTTCGCGTATTAATTAAGCAGCAGAACTTAGGTAATACTTGTACTTCAAATATTTGGAAAAAAACTGTAACAGATAGAGCACGCACGGTATTAATTAGGCAGCAGAAAAACAGCAGCAAGTAATGTGTAGCGAGAGTAGGGCCACTTGGATTCGGTCGAATAATTAAGTGGACCTTCAATTATGTCTATTGCAATGCAAAGTACTGTTAGGATAAATCATGCCAAGACTTTGTCTTTCTCCACCAAAAGTTTAATTCGTTTGTTTGTTATATGTTTCATCACCGTCCTCTTGTGTCTTAACTGACCACAAATAGGACCACTTCACTAAAATCTAACACTTGTAAACAGAGGCATCACGCAGGGTAGTTTTAATATAGAGTCGAACCAGGATTTTTACTAAAAAAAAAAGTTAAAATAAAAAGAAATAAATGATCGTGCATAGATAATATATATACGTAAAAATGTACCTATTTACTTAGTATAATTTTTCTGAGAAAAGACATCAATTAACACCTCTTGAATAAGGGCAGACCCACCACGGTTCCAAAAGGTTTACATGAATCTAGTATCTGAACCCATATTTTGACAAGAGTAATTTCTGAACTTATACTTGTAAAAGTACAGCTAAATTTAATGTTGATAGATAAATATTAAACTCATCAAATTTAAATCCTGAATTCATCGATCTCGATTTATATAAACAAATAAGACAGTAAATTAATCATAGGTACTGTTGTCTGATTCATTTGCCTGTTACAAGGTCGTCTATGCATGCAGAATACAGGCCGAATATTTTCATTATTGTATAAATTTGTAATCCTATAATTAAGTTACAGAACATAAGTGAAAGTAAGGAAAGGGATAACATAAATTCGTTCGTCCTTTTCCCAGTTATAATACTTTTTAGTGTATATTTATTTTTCTAAAGAATTTCAAGAGAATTTAAGTTATTATAACATAATCATTTTACAATTAAAAAAAGTGCAAATAAGCACTTTTTAGTTTTTACAAACAAACAACGTTTTATTATCAGTTCGATACTTCGATCTATTGATACACATGTTTATAAAATAATAAGTTTCAACACTTAAAATAGTTTTTTGTTACTTTATGTTTATTGTATACTTTTAATCAGTTAAGCTAATTAAACAGGCTTTAGAGAATAATATTTTTCAAATCATGTGTTTTCACGTTCTATTATATTGTTGGATCTTACCAAAAAAGATATGATTCTGGCCAAGCTTATTACAGATCTGTTTTTTTTTTTTTTAAATGTGCGAATTAAACAGAAACAAGTTATTTAGTCAAAATAAAAAAGCTGCGTGTCTAACTTTTAAACTATAGCTATGCTAGAAAAAAGGAGCATCACACTGCTTCAAAGAGGCCATTCCAACTTCCTAGGATATATAAATAGCAATAGGGCTAATTGTATTTTTACCAATTTGTTTCAAAATTACAATATATTTTAGAACATTCTATTTAGAAAAAAATATTTCCAAGAAGGTTGGTTGAACAGGATAAACCAAATGTAGCTCACCCTTCTCTTCCAAGCCCTTACCAAATCACCAGTTTTACGACACATATATTTCTTCAGAATGTAACTATATGTAGGTGAACTCACTAAGAGGGAAACAATTTTAAAGAATAAAAAATTAAAAGAAAAATCACATTCAAAGTTGACTTAATTTTAAGTTTAATTTTTCTCAAGTATGTGATCACCTTATTTAAGAGTTTAAACGAGTCCCACTTTAATTTATTTAATTATATTTTTATCACGTCCCTTCACGTGGGAGTCTGATTCTTTTTCATATGTTAAACTCATAGAAATTATTTGACAGCCAAACTTAGAATCTTTGCATGTTTTATACTATATTAAAGTGTCTAACCATCTCATCTAAAAGCTTAAGACACTATTAAACTTTTGGGGTCAGATGAAAAATAGGATTAATTAATATTTTGAACTAGCATCACTTTTTTCAATCTACTAAAGACATTGACAACTACTTGCGTGAACACAATCCCACTTATATATCATAATTTGAAAGAAGGCTTCTTCTTCAAAAATCTCAACTATATATATGACATGAACCAAATTTAATTCTTGGCTCTCTTGTGTTTCATAGCACTATTCTACAATACTCAAGTCTACTCATTCTTTCACATTTCCTTTCTCTTTAATTTCTTCTCTCCTATTTCCTTTCTATTCCTTTATCACTATCTTTATACAAATGGAGTTACCAAGTATTGTCAAGTTTCTTGAGAACAGAACCATTCTTGTTACTGGTGCCACTGGCTTTTTGGCAAAGAGTATAAATCTCTCTCTTTTATATTTCTTCTTTTATTTTCTTCTTCTTATGTGTTACCTAATGGCACAACTAAATGAATCCTTATTTGTTTATTTGTAGTTTTTGTGGAGAAAATACTTAGGATTCAACCAAATGTAAAGAAGCTCTATCTTCTTTTAAGAGCTGCAGATGACAAGGCAGCCATACAACGTTTCAATACTGAGGTACACATTGTTAAGCCTATCTAAATGCCTTCTTAATTATTTTCTGATGAATACATTTTAGTTTCTTTTATTTCCCTTCATTGTGTTTCTTGAACAAAAGCTTAATGTTGAGCATCTTCCGCCTCCCCCCCCCCCCCCCTTTTTTTTTTTTTCATATTTCATTTTCTTAAACTAGATAAGACGAAGTGGATTTTTCTCAATAAATTTATTGTTTTCCTTTCCACGATACAATAATCTCGAAAAAAGATTCATGATTGTTAAAACAAAAGTGGGTTGCTCTACTGGTGAGCACCTTCCATTTCCAATCAAGAGGTTGTTTGAGTCACCCCAAAAGCAAGGTGGGAGTTCTCGGAGGGAGGGAGTCGAGGGTCTATCGGAAACAACCTCTCTAACCAGGGTAGGGGTAAGGTTTGCGTATACATTACTCTTTCCAGACTCCACTAGTGTGATTATACCGGTTTGTTGTTGTTGTTGTTGTTGATGATGATGATTGTTAAAACAAAACTGGGAGATGTAGGAAAAAATGTTAATTATAATCTTGAAATATTCAATGGGAAAAGAAAAGAAAAGGTGAAGAACTGAAGCAGGATACAATTTTCATGTTCAAACTCGTGTACGTACATGAAAACCTCGAGGACCACATGACAGCTGAAAAGTGAGCAATATTAAGAAAATATCTTTCTCTAAACAAGAACAATTATATAACCCTTTAATTTGTTTTCTTTAATTAGTTTAATTTTGCCAAACCGTATCTTCCATTCCACTTGTGCTTTTTCTTGATCAATAACATGTGTTAAAATTTCTTTATTAGGTTAATCTTTCTTTTCTTTAAAAGATGGCTATGACATAAATTAGTTCCATTGAATAAAGCCACATAACCTTTTCTTCTATCCTTTTGCCTTGGCTATTTCAGAAACTGATCAATAAGTAGAAAAACAAAGTACATAAAACAAATATTCCTATGGTTAATAATTAGGAAAAAAGAGGAAAGAAACATTTACCATCATATCACAGTCATTTCAGAATTTACTGTAGACCTATATATATGTTCATTAACTTTATTTCTTAATTAAACAGGTAGTGGCAAAGGACCTGTTCAAGGTTCTAAAAGAAAAATGTGGGGCAAATTTTTGTACATTTGTTTGTCAAAGGACCACAGTTGTACCAGGTGACATAACTTGTGAGAATTTAGGAGTGAAAGACTCCAATTTGTTGGATGAGATGTGGAGGGAAGTAGATATTGTTGTTAATCTAGCCGCAACTACCAATTTTGATGAAAGGTATATGCCCACCATTACTTTTTAAAATATATTTTTTATACACATTAATTAAATATTGAGTTTATTATTATTTTAAATTGACCAACTCTATATTTTCTAATATATGTAGATATGATGTGGCCTTGGGAATTAACACATTTGGAGCTAGACATGTCCTCAGCTTTGCCAAGAAGTGTAATAAATTAAAGGTTCTTCTTCATGTGTCAACTGGTTAGTGTACATAGCTTTTACCCACTGGAAATATTAAATCTCTATTTATAAATAAAATAATAATAATAATTTTGTTATCTCTTTATTGCTTGTTACCCTCTTCTTTCCAAATGTTTTCAAAATCAAATTGTTGAAAAGTTGTTGAAGTATGTATCATCTTATTTATTTAATTATATTCCAACACGCCTTCTCACTTGAGAGGTTAATTCTTTTGTATGAGTCAAGCACATGAATTTTTTTTCCGTTAATGCATAGCAGTGAGATGCAATACCTCTTGCATGTCACTATATTGAAGTGTATGACCGTCTCATCTAAAAACTTAAGCCGTTAGAGATAGTGTATTTTTATTTATTTAATTATATTATGAACAAAAGTAAATCTTAAATATTTATTATAAAATTTTATTTTATTTTTTCAGCATATGTATGTGGTGAAAAGCCAGGATTAATGTTGGAGACACCATACTATATGGGTGAGACCCTAAATGGGACATCAGGGCTAGATATTGAAGCAGAGAAGAAACTAATAGAAGAAACACTGAAACAACTCAAAGCTGAGGATGCTTCTGATAAAGCCATTACAATAGCATTGAAGGAGCTTGGCCTTGAAAGGTGCGATTAATTTTGAGAAATATATATTTTTTAGTCGCTCCCAAAAATAATACCTGACAAAATGTATGTTTTATGTATATATATATATATATATATATATATATATATATATATATATATATATATATATATATATAACTAGCGAATGCAATTAGTTTTAGCTGACCAGCCAATGTTGTATTTTGCCCATTAACTTTTTCTTTTTCACCCTAATTGTTTTATTAATTAAGTAGTTCATGTTGTCGATCAAGTGTATACTGTTAATATAGATTATAACTTAAAATTTTTCTTAATATTCTTGATCATGAAGAGCAAGGAAATATGGATGGCCAAACACCTATGTATTCACAAAAACAATGGGAGAAATGCTTTTGGGAAATTTGAAAGAAGATGTACCTCTTGTTATTGTACGTCCTACTATCATAACTAGCACCTTTAAAGAACCTTTTCCTGGTTGGGTTGAAGGTATCAGGTAATATATTTACTATTCAGAACTTTTTCCAGAAATTCAATTTTTGTGAGATTTTCTTAACAATTATATTTTCACTTAATGCAAATAATAATTCTTTTTCTTATTTTTATTTAATGGAAAAATTGCAGAACTATTGACAGTTTAGCAGTTGGATACGGTAAAGGAAGAATAACTTGCTTCCTTGGCAATCCTAAAACCATATTAGATGTGGTAAGTAAAGCTACAATTATAAATTCTACAATTAAGGGAACTATATGGTTATAATAACCGTTATATTTCTTCATAATTATAATGTATATAACTTAAATTATACAATTAAGGGAACTATATGGTTATAATAACCGTTACATTTCTTCATAAATTACTGTTGGTGAATTAATTTAATAAATTATATACATTGGCCTTTTTTTTTTACACTATAGTGCGATTAAAACGGTCATATAGGTTATTATTTTATTTTTTATTTAATTATATACACCAACGTGTATAATCTTGTTGCACTACTGATATAATTTAATCCGCTATAAGAGATAAATTTTGATTTTTATTCGGTTATCAATTATTAGTCATTGTCAATTACATGTAGTTACCTTTTAAATGATCTGATAGTATAAATATCTTTTACATTGTCAATAAATAAAACTTAAAATTCTTATTTTTTTAAGTTAGCATATCAACTGTTACAAAGAGTTTTGTTATTATAGGTCATCTTAACCCGATAATATGTTAACAGATTCCGGCAGATATGGTGGTGAATGCAATGATAGTAGCAATGGTGGCTCATGCTGATCAAATGGGAAGTGAGACCATATACCAAGTTGGATCCTCAGTTTCAAACCCTTTGGAAATCACTAATCTTAAAGAATATGGATTCAATTACTTCAGAAAATATCCATGGATTAACAAAATGGATGGAAAACCTATTATTGTTGGCCAAGTTACAATGTTGAGTACTATGGATAGTTTTCGCAAATACATGGCCCTTCATTACTTGCTTCCTTTGAAGGTAATTTCTTCATCTCTTTCTCTTGCACCATGCTACTAAGAATAAAAGCAGACATAATTATTAGAATTTTAGTAGATTTTTACATATATATCTGTATTCTGTGTCAAAAGATATGGATTCAGATGAACCCGTAGCCGGTAGGCTACATCACCCCCGGTTTACAAGTGCTAGACGTTAGAATAGGGGTGTACATAAAATTTTGTATAAATAGCTTTAACTAAGGTGGACTAAAGATTTGAAGTTTATGGGTTACTATTACGACCTCAAACTAATATATATAATAATAACTAGGTTCATCATTAAATATTTTATAAATATTAATGAAATTCTTAATAGTAACTAATATTATTTGTTGTTGTTTTATAGGGATTGGAAATAGTTAACACAGCATGTTGCCAATACTTCCAAGGCAAATACTTGGAACTTTACAGGAAAATCAAGTTTGTAATGCGGTTGATAGACCTTTATGGACCCTACTTATTCTTCAAGTCAATGTAAGTAAAATCATTTTTTAAATATTCTAAAACAAGAAATCATATTTTTCAAATTTATTTTACTTTATGGTTTCATCAAATATTTTATTAAATAATTTGTCTGTATTTAATGGAGAGTATTTTCTACAGATTCGACGATTTAAATACAGAAAAATTACGTATGGTAGCAAAAGAGAGTGGCGTTGAAACGGACATATTCTACTTTGATCCCAAGACTATCAACTGGGAAGATTATTTCATGAAAACTCATCTTCCTGGAGTTGTAAGATACGTGTTTAAGTAGTTAATTAATTAATGCTGAAATTTGATCATTACAAAATTAAGATGATTTATATTGCTAGGGAGATTTAAAGTTATACCATTTTAAATTGTATCAAATTTTACTCATTGTTGTTACGAATTTCATTCAGTGTATCCATTTCAATTTGTTGTATCATTATTCCTATTTGTTCTAAAAGAAGATGTTATAGCAAACTGAAGAAAGCATTTATCTATAAAATAATTGCGTTTCTTCTTCCTGTTATTTTTTTATTTGTTTCTTTTTTCTATTTTGCCATTGGAATATGTGGAAATAGTTCTTTTTTTATTGACTCAAATAGATATAGGAAGAAAGGTTCACAAACCACACATAACACTGTTATTCAGCTTCATTGTCACGGTCATATTTATCCTTTCTGCACCTACAGATGAATCGTTATGTACTACACCCAAATTAACACCACTTAGGTCCTAAATTCGGCAAAGTTCGAGGCCAAATTAGTATTTCTTTTTCATTTTATTTTCACGTGGTAATTAAAAAGGTCAACATATATAAATTATAAAATATGTCAACTTGAACTTCGCTAGAAATGGACATATATAATACGTTTAATGAGGAGGATCACTTTCTAACTGGATTTTTTAACAGTGTATATAGATGACTAGTTTCAAAAAATTGACAAGCAAATTTGAACTTTTTTTATTTTTTTTTTACCAGAGGAGTTGCTCCTATGGTCAGCATTCCCCACCTATAATTCCAGAATTGCGGGTTTGAGTCACCAAAAGAGCAATAGTTCCAACATAGGGGATCAAAGGGAGGGGAATAAAAAAAAAACTTTTTTCAAGACGGTGACATTCCTTCATTCGAGGAAGAGAGAGAAAATTAGCTCGGTTAGTCATTTTTTGGGCCGACAATTAGAATTAGTCAGCTTTTCAATTGCATTAGCAAAGTAGTTACTGGTACGACTAAATTAACGTTTTCTCCCAACTAAAATATGAAATACAACTCCAACGATCGACACTGGAGTTCGAAGCTTTGGCAAGTGGAACCCCAGTAAATTATGCTGGAGTTTAAATATTTACTGAATTTTCAAACACCATGAACTATTCCTGATTTTTGTATCTTTACTCATACAAATTCTAGGAACGATTCCTTTTTTTTTTGATCTTTTACCCATTGAAGAGCTCAACTATGGCATCAGACGAAAGCATCCATAGATGTAGTGAGAGAGAAGAGAAGAGAAGCTCCAAAAATAATAGGAAATGAAATTTGTACATTGTTTATAACTAACTAACTAACTGCTACTTATACAACTAACTACCGACTTTATTTAACTTAATCACAGCTCATTGACAGTTGTACACCCACACACATAGAGTTTTCTACACTCTCCCTCTAGCTGAGGAAAAATAAGTTTTTCATTCCCATCTTGCTCACTAAGTATTCATGTTGTGGACTACAAAGACTCTTTGTCAGCACTTCTGCAAGTTGTTATTTGGTTCCAATATGTTGTGTTTGAACTAGACCTTCCTGAATCTTCTCCCTCACAAAATGATAGTCTATATCAATGTGTTTTGTCATCTCATGAAAGATGGGATGAGCTGCAGTTTGAATAGCAGCTTTGCTATCACAGAAGAGTTGTATTGGAACTTCAACCTCAATGCTAAGTTCTCTGAACAATCCTGTTAGCCATGTAATTTCAGCTACTGTTGTGGCCATGCTTCTGAATTCTGCTTCAGCTGAGCTTATGGAGACTGTTCCTTGCTTCTTTGATCCAGGATATCAAGGCTTCTCCAAACTTGATCACATAACCAGTTACTGATCTTCTTGTTTTCACACAAGCACCCCAATCTGAATCATAGTAAGCAGTTAACTTCATATTTCCACCTGCTGGCATGAACAGACCTAGGTCTGAAGTTCCCTTTATATATTTGATGATTCTCACGGCATCACTCATGCGAGACTGTTTAGGAGCATGCATGAACTAACTAAGTACTTGAACCATAAAGGCTATGTCAGGCCTAGTCATGGTCAAGTACAATAGTCTACCTACTATTCTCTGATATCTCCCTTTGTCTTCAAGTTCACTGTCAATGTCACTACCATTCTTGTTGACAATCTTATCAAATTCCATAGAGGTTAGCTTGTGATTGAACTTTAGTGGAGTAGTCACTGGCTTTCCACCTGACAAACCAAGCTCAGAGACTAGTTCAAGTGCATACTTTCTTTGGCACATTTGAATTCCCTTTTCTGATCTGGAGAATTCAATGCCCAAGAAGTATTTTAGGTCCCCAAGATCCTTCATTTTGAACCTGACCTGTAAATCCTTCCTCATTTGCTCAATCAGCTTCAAGTTAGTTCTTGTTACTAGGAGATCATCTACATAGACAAGTATGACTACCAAGTCGGATCCCTTTTGTTGTGTGAAGACAGAATAGTCATAATGAGAATGTTTGAACCCCATATATAGTAGAGCTTCTGTTAATTTCAAGTTCCACTATTTAGGAGCTTGTTTGAGCCCATACAAGGACTTGTTGATCCTGCACACCTTCTGATACTCCCCCTGGCTTGAAAAGCCATCTGGAATTTACATAAAAACCTCTTCAGAAAGGTCCCCTTGGAGAAATGCATTACGCACATCCATCTGAAAAATGGACCAGTGAGAACCTGCTGCCAGAGCTACTACAGACCTCATTATAACTATTTTGGCCACATGAGAGAATGTCTCAGTATAGTCCAGTCCCTCCTGTTGGCTATAGCCTTTGGCTACAAGCCTGGCTTTGTATATTTCCACTTCTCCTTTTGATTTGTATTTTATCTTGAATACCCATTTACAATCAATAGGAGTTTTGCCCTGAGGAAAATCAACTATGGTCCAAGTCTGGTTCTCTTCAAGTACTGCTATTTTAGCCTTCATAAGATTAACCCAGAGGGGATCCTTGCAGGCTTTAGCGTAGGATGAAGGTTCAAGTACTGCTGAGTAAGCATTCAAAGAAGCTTTATAGGCAGGGGACAAGTGATCATAGCAGACATACAAGGAGATATGACAAGAGCAGAAGGGCAGCTTAGACTGCACCACATAATCCTGCATCCACACAAGTGGTGTATAGGATCTAGAAGATCTTTTGAGTGTCTCCATAGCTGGCTGAATCACTGGCTGAGATGATGATGAAGAAGTACTGGAACTAGGAGATGAAACAGAAGAATATGGTGGAAAAGACACAACAGAAGAAGCAAGAGAAGAAGAAGTTTCCTCAGCAATGGAAGAAGGTACATGATCAGACACTAAGTTCTAGAATAAGGAATAGAGGTGTGATCTTAGACTTCATGTCTCTGAATGGAAAGATATTTTCCATGAAGAATGCATCTCTGCTAACAATTTTTTTTACTACTGAGATCATATAAATGATAGCCTATCTGAGTGACAGAGTACCCCAGATGAACAACAAAAATTGCTCTAGGACAGAACTTGTCAGTTTTCTTCACATTAGTGGCATAACATAAGCTTCCAAATACTTTTAGATGCTGCAAGAAAGGAGCTTTATGAAACAGTCTCTCAAATAGAGATTGGACCCTTAGAAGAGTGGTAGGTAGTCTATTTAGAAGGTACACTGCAGTTATTACACACTCTCCCTAAAATTGTAAGGGAATGAATGCTTGGAATCTCAAGGCTCTAGCCATATCTAAGATATATTTGTGTCTTCTTTCTACCACCCCATTCTGTTGGGGTATGTAGATTCAAGAACTTTGATGAATCACTCCATGCTTCTTAAGTAACTGATTTACCTACTCATTGAAGAACTTAGATCCATTGTCTGTTTTGAGACACTTAAGAGCACAATTAAAATGAGTCTTGATCAATACACGGAAATCTCTCAGAATAACAATTGAGTCTGACTTATTATTCATTAAAAATATCCAAGTATATCTAGAGTAGTCTTCTACCAGAGTCATGAAATATCTCCTACCATCTTGTGTTGGAACTCTATAGGGACATCAAACATAAGCATGAGCAAGATCAAATGCAGAAACAGAACTGCTATTACTTAAGGAAAAGGGCAATCTTGTTTGCTTGGCAATGGGACATACAATACAATTATGATTTTTCATATGTATGTCTTTTAGACTACTAATGCTCCTCAATATATTTAGAGGTGGATGTCCAAGCCTCCTATGCCACAAAGATATGCTATCACAAGATGTATGCCCACCCTCAGTTTTATTTTTAGTACTGAAACTAGAGATGCTACCTACACATGAACTATTTACATATAAAGCAGGCAGGCTATGTTTACTGGCAGAATCAGAACTGAATCCTTCTTGTGATCTAGCTTTCAGTATGTAGAGGCCCTGATCCTCCTTACCAATTCCTATCTCTTTCCCACTGAAGAGTTCTTAAAACAAGCAGAAATTAGGAAAGACTATTGCTAGACATTTTAACTCTTTTGTGATCTTTGAGACTGATAACATATTGTACTTGAAGTCTGGAATATATAGAACATTATGAAGTGTTCTATCTTAAAAAATGTGTGAATCACCAGTTTTCTTAATGATTACTTGTTCTCCAATAGGTAGGTGCACTCTGTTTATTTTTAAACTTGTCAACTCATTGAATTTACTTAGCAACCTCAAGTTGTGCACCATGTGATTAGTAAACCTCGTGTCAACTATCCAGTTATTATCAACTAGATTAGACATAAAGGCTGTGGTAATACCAGCAAGTCCTACTTTAGTTGTGTTGGCCACAAATTCAACTTTCTTTCCTTGATTCAGCATTTGCAAAATTTGAGAGTATTGTTCTGGAGTGAAGAATTGAGCAGGTCATGGTAATTGTGTAGATGAGGAGTTCTCAGTAGTCTGAGAGCTGGACTAGGACAGATTCTACTGCATATCAGGTGCTGAAGGTGCTGAACTAGTCTTAATCACATTGTTGGCATAGTTGTTAGGTCCCCCTCCTTTCTTTTTGTACTTGAAATCAGCTGGATGACCATGTAGCTTATAGGAATTATCCTTTGTGTGACCCTTAAGCTTGTAGTATTCACAGTAAGGGGAAGCCTTCCCATAGATATTTCTAGGTCTATAACCACCTTCACTTGCTCCTCTGTTGCTTAAGAGTGCAACAGGTTCTCCATTCTCAGTACCAACACCACTGGTATTCCCTCCTCCTACTTTCCTTTGGCTCTCAACATTAACAATCATAGAATAAGCTTGATTTATGTTTGGCAGTGGTCTAATCATGAGAACTTGATTCTTAGCATTCTCATAAGACTCATTTAAACCAGACAAAAATTGGTACAATTTTTGCAATTGATAATGTTCAGCATGTTGCCTGGACTCAGGACATCCACAAGAGGGTGGAGGAGCCAGAGTTTCATATACATCCCACAACTCACGTAGTCTCAAAAAATATACAGATACTGAAGACACTCCCTGAACTAGTGTGGCAATTTCCTTATGCAAATAGCAGGCTCTAGATGCATTCACTTTGTCAAATCTCTCTCTCTCTCTCTCTCTCTCTCTCTCTCTCTCTCTCTCTCTCTCTCTCAAGTCTTCCCACACCTTATATGCATTCGAGGCATATATCACTGTGCTAATTAGACTTGAGAAAACTGTATTCATTATCCATGCTAACACAATTGAATTATACCTATCCTACAACTTATGTAGACTAACATCATACATCTTCTTTCTACAGGTTCCTAGCATAAATCCTAACTTGTTTTTACCGTGAAGAACAATTTTCATTGATTTACTCCAAATCGAGTAATTTTCAGAACCTTGAAGTTGAATTGAGATGAGACCAGAACCTTGAGTGTCTGAAGGATGAATGTATAGTGGATGATTGTGATGAACAAGCTCAAGATTCTGCGTGTTGTGCGATTGGGCAACTGGTGTACTTGAGGTTTGAGCAGTCGGTATTTCTTCATTAATTGGCATCGTTGCGACACAAAATTAGGAGAAACACTTCCTTATCTTTTCACTAAATCACAATTGAGCACTGAATTGTACTCGTAATTTCTCAAAAAAAAAAATAGAGATGCTCGTTGAGTTTCAGCCAGATACAGAAAAGCCCTAATTTTGGAACTTTTGCTCTTAGCTGAGGAATTGACTCAACAACTGCTGCTTAACACTCGTATGATGTTTGCTGAGCTGAGAAATCTAGCTCACAGCTCTGATGCCACGTTGAAGAGCTCAACTATGGTGTCAGATGAAGGCATGCATAGATGTAGTGAGAGAGAAGAGAAGAGAAGCTCCAAACTTATTCCATTAAATGAACAATAGGAAATGAAATATGTACAATGTTTATAACTAACTAACTGCTACTTATACAGCTAACTACCGACTTTACTTAACTTAATCATAGCTCATTGACAACTGTACACCCACACACCTAGAGTTCTCTACATTACCTAGTGCAAACTCCATAAACGATTCCTAAGTTTTAAACCTTTACTAGTACAAACTCCATGAACAATTCTTGGTTTTTGAATTCACATTGTACTTCAGCAATCGAGAGCTCCGACTTCAGGTCAGTCTTTTTGTCATCATTTCCTTACTAAAAAAAATTAGATTGAGTGTGTACATTTCACACTGTCAGAGATTACTATAGGGACTTTAAGATTGTGCTCTCCCATAAATTATATCTTTAGAATAGATTCGTTGGAAATCAAAACATGAGGTTGCTGGACTGCAATTTCTCAATGGAATCAGTATGTGTAACTTCTTTAAAGAATAAATAGTAAAGAGAAAGATGACGAACAATCGATTTCTTTAACGGAGCTGGGACGTTGGTGGCAGTGAGTTGCAAGACCTATACAGTAAAGTGCATTAACAAAGAAGGATTTTAAATAAAGTTATAAACTCCAGCACCTTATACTGGAGTTTACTCTTGAAAGTTATGAATTCTAATGCTAGGGTTTTACATATAAGGGAATTCTAAATTCCAGGAATAATTCATAGATTTTGAGCTAAATAATATTCAAAGTCCTTTAGTCATTCCTATAATTTTTTGTGTCTTAATTGGGAGTATTTTTGTTCAAAAAAAATTTCATGTCACAAGAGTGGCTAAATGCTACTCTCTCTATTTTAAAAATAATGAACCTATTTTCTTTTTAGTCCGTTTCAGAAAGAATAATCCTTTTCTAAATTTGATAAAAATATAACTTTAAACTTTTTATTTTACCCTTATTGAGACGATTTATAGCCACACAAATATCTATTGTATTGATTTACGAGACAAGCGGTAAAGTTAACGATATACTGGAGGTCTGAAGATAGACCATTTAAAGGTTTGAGGACATTGATCATGAGAAAATAGTGTACATGAAATGCAAGTTCAGTGATGCATCATATGAGGCGGATGTAAAAGTGAGGATTGATACAAAATTCATCCCCAAGAGGGGAAGCTTCAAGTATCTCAGATCAATAATGCAAGGAAATAGGGAGATCATACATCGTATTGGAGCGGGGTGGATGAACTAGAGGCTCGCATCCGATCTCCTATGTGATAAAAATGTGACAACAAGACTTAAAAGTAAGTTATATAAAGTGATTATTAGACCAACTATATTGTATGGGGCAGAGTGTTGGCAACACAAGAACTCACACGTTCAAAAGAAAAAAAGATAGGTTAGCTATGATAGGTCTAAGGAGAGGTAGAGGTAGACGAGGAAGAATTGGGGAGAGGTGATCAGATATGACATAACACATCTTCAGCTTACTGAGTACATTTGTAATGACCCAACCGGTCATTTTGACTTTTAGAACCTCGTTCCCCTAAATAAAACTCCTCATATGTTCTTTTATTAATTTATGACTTGCGGGGATGGTTGATTCGGGATTTGAAGTGTTCGGGTTGAAATCAGAATACTTGGTTCCTTAAGTTGACCTTAAAATGCTAAGTTTGACTTCGGTTAACATTTTGAGAAAATGACCCCAGAATAGAATTTTGATGATTCCAACAGCTCCGTATGGTGATTTTGGACTTAGGAGTGTATTCGAAATTTTATTTAAAAATCCGTAGTTAAATTAGGATTGAAATGGCTAAAATAGGAATTTAAGCTTGGAAGTTTGACCGATGAGTTGACTTTTTGATATCAGAGTCGGAATCCAGTTCGGAAATTTTTTATAGCTCCGTTATGTCATTTATGACTTGCGTGCAAAATTTAAGGTCAATCGGACTTGATTTGATAGGTTTCTGCGTCATTTGTAGAAATTGAAAGTTTCAAAGTTCATTATGCTTGAATCTATGTGTGATTCGTGTTTTTAGTGTTGTTGGATGTGATTTGAGGACTCGACTAAGTTCGTATGATGTATTAAGACTTTTTGGTATATTTGGTTGAGGTCTCGAGGGGATCGGGTGCGTTTCGGATGCTTAATGAATCATTTTTGGACTTGGCTTGATATCTGAAGTTCTAGTTTCTGCAAGTTCTGGTTCCCTTCTACGCGATCGCGTGAGAAGGTATGCGATCGCGTAGTAATTGGGCAGCTGGAATTTTGTGCTATGCGATCGCGTAGGTTGGGCCAGTCTGTGTATTGCGATCGCGTGGCATTGCTTGCGATCACGTAAGGTTAATTGAGGGCTGCTGAGTTTTGTGCTTCGCGATCGCGTGAAGTGGGATGCGGGCGCGTAGCTTTGAGCTTTTGTGACTCGCGAACGTGTGAAGACGGTTGCGTTCGTGTAGAGTAACGGAGCAGAAGTGGAGGTCACACGTTTGCTCTATGCGATCGTGTGCAGAGGGCTGCGATCGCGTAGAGCTGGGAACTCTGTGCTTTGCGATCGCGTGGGGATATCCGCGATCGTGTAGAGTTAATTTGGGCAGCGGAAATTTGTGCTTCGCGATCGCGTGTGGATGTTCGCGAACGCAAAGAGTAAAAGCCCGTGCAGAGAGTTTAAGTTCTAAAAATGGGACTTCATCCCATTTTCCATTTTTAACGATTTGGAGCTCGGATTGAGGCGATGTTTGGGAGATTTTCACAGGAAACATTGGGGTAAGTGTTCTTAACTCAATATTGGTTAGATTACTCGAATCCATCACTGTTTTTAACAATTAATTGGTGATTTAAGTTAGAAAAATTTAAAAACCCTCTTGGATAGATTTGAGGATTTGAGGGTCGAATTGTTATTGGAATTTAGTTATTTTGGTATGGTTAGACCCGTGGTTAAATGGTCGTTCATATTTCATAACTTTCGCCGGATTCCGAGACGTGGGCCCCACGGGCAAGTTTTAAGTTAATTTCGGATTTTTATTGAAAAATATAGTATTTTCTTATGGAATTGATTCTATAATTTTTGTTGACTGTATCGAATTAATTATGACTAGATTCGAGTCGATCGGAGTCGAAAAATCAAGGAAAAGGCATACTACTTGGTTAAATTGGAGCAAGTCGAGGTAAGTGACTTGTCTAACCTTGTGTGGGGAAAATTTCCCCGAGGATTGGTATTGAAGTGATAAATTAAAATGTGTTAAAAGTCGTGAACACGAGGTTACGAGTGTGTACACGGGCTAAATGTGAAAGATTATATCTTTAAATTGTGTAGATCGCTGTTGCATATCAATTAAATAATTTTACCTTGTTATATTCTTCATCATTGATTTTAAATGTTTATAATTTAAATTGCTTGACCTTTTCCTGCTAATTGTTACCTGTTTAGTTGGAACTTGGTTTCTTTTATTCCATGCATTATTGGAAGGTTGATTTTATTTAAATTAAATATTATTAATACGAAGTATTTGACATTTTTAAATTTGGTATTTAAGTAACATATTAAAGATTTTGAAATATTATTTTGTTGAATTATTTAATTCTGAATATTTTTGTAAGATTTTCGTACTCATTGTGATGGAGCTGTGAGCTTTTATTTGTGGAAAAATATTATTGTTGATTTATTTGGCATGAGCCGTGACATTTTTATTATGGAATATATTGTTGTTGAATTATTTTGGCAAGTCGAATTATTTGGATACTTGAGGTGCAAATTGTGATATATTGTGATATTGATACGCATGCGGTGGTATAAGGTTTGAGTGTTGAAACGCAAGTGGTGAGATAAGGGTGGCTGGATACGCGTGGCTAGTAGGGAAAACTATGAGAAGTCATGCGGTGTGATAAGGATGGCTAAAACGCGAGGTGCTATTTCGAAAAAAATGATTTCTTTAAAATAAATTGTGAAGGCTCCCGCGGTGATATAAGAAAATGAGATATTGTGAATTTATTTATGATTTGGGACTACGAGGCAGTACCTCGGGAGTTCCCTTGTTGATATTGATTTATGGCCGCAGTTGCCTTTGATTATTGTTGTGATTTTCTTGCAAGTTGAAAAGAATTTTATTTTGTTTTCACGAGGTATTAATTACCATTATTTGGTGTAATTAAATTGTGACATACTAGTTGATTCATTTCCATTGTCATTTTATTTTATTTTATTGTTAAACATTTTACCATGCCATTATTTATTTTTCAGTAGGACCTGACCTGACCTCGTCACTACTCTACCGAGGTTAGGCTTGGCACGTACTGGGTACCGCTGTGGTGTACTCATACTACGCTTCTGCACATCTTTTTGTGCAGATCCCGGTACATCTTACCAGCCCAAACATCAGTGAGTTACCTGTGCACGGAGACTTCGAGGTATATCTACCAACGTCCGCAGACTCTGGAGTCCCCTTCTATCTTACTATGCTGTCTTCCTTATTTGCTTTAGACTCTGATGTATAGAGACATAGAGAATAAATTCTTAGAAGCTTGTAACTTATTTCTACCGGGTTTTGGGAGTTGTAATTATTTGAATTATAGTTTATTTATTTCAGATATCTATTATTATTCTGCATTGATAGGCTTACCTAGTCTTAGAGATTAGGTGCCATAACCACCTCCTAGGGAGGGAATTTGGGGTCGTGACAAGTTGGTATCAGAGCACTAGGTTCATAGGTGTTATGAGTCGCAAACAGTTTTAATAGAGTCTTGCGGATCGGTACGGAGACGTCTGTACTTATCTTCAGGAGGCTGAGGAACTGTTAGGAAAATATTCACTTCTTTGATTCCTTATCGTGCGCAATTGTTGAATTCGAAATTCTAAACCATTATCTTTCTATTCTCTCACAGATGGTGAGGACACGCACAACTGGATCTGATGATCAGACACCCGCGCCCCCTGTTGGAGTTGCAATAGGCCGGGGTCGGGGCAGAGATCGAGCCAGAGGCCGAGGAAGACCACGTGGTGCAGTCAGAGCACTTGCACGAGCTGCTGCACCAGAGCCACTAGTAGCTCCAGTTGAAGAGCAGGCACCTGAGACGCCTGTTACTACTCTTGCACTTCAGGAGACTCTTTCCCAGTTTTGAGCATGTTTGGCACTCTATCTCAGGCAGGGTTAATTCCACTTGCTCCTGCCACATCTCAGGCCGGGGGAGGAGCACAGACTCCCGCTGCCCGTACTCCAGAACCATGGGCCCAAGTTGACCATGCCCTAGAGGTTATACCAGTGCAGCTAGTTGTCCCAGTTCGGCCTGAGATTAGGACAACAGTTTCAGAGGGGGAGCAGCTCAGGCTCGAGAGGTATAAGAAGTACCACCCTCCCACTTTCAGCGGTTTAGCTTCAGAGGATGCTCAGGGTTTTCTGGAGGAATGCCACCGTATCCTTCGTACTATGGGGATTGTGGATTCCAGTGGTTTTTTTTTACGGCATTCCAGTTTAGAGGAGCAGCCTACCAGTGGTGGAGGGCATATGAGTTGGATAGTCCCGATGAGGCATCTTCACTCACTTGGGCTCAATTTTCAAATATGTTCTTAATGGAGTATGTTCCTCAGATTCTTAGAGATGCATGGCCTGCAGAGTTTGAGCAGCTGCGCCAGGGTTCTATGACCGTGTCAAAGTTTGCGGTCTGATTTAGTCAGTTGACTAGGCATGTACCAGCCTTAGTTGCTACTGTTCGAGAGCGGGTTCATAGATATATTGAGGGTCTCCACCCTAGTATCAGATTCAGTATGGCCTGAGAGCTAGAGATGGACATCACATACTAACAGGTGGTGTCAATTGCTAGGAGATTGGAAGGTATGCAGACTCGAGAGAGGGAAGAGAAGAGACCTTGAGATTCTAACACATATAATAATTCTCGTACCCCAGTTACAGCCCGTCATGGTAGAGGTTATGTGAGCCGTCCTATTCATTCAGCACTTCCAGCTTCCAGTGGTATTCCGGTTACTCCCAGACCTCAGGTTCCATTATGCATCGCAAGTGTCTACTGTGCCTCCTGTACGGGGTGCTTTCAGTGGGCAGTCTAGTCGATCAGGCCCGAGCCAGTCCCAACAGCCACTTCCTCCGAGGGCTTGTTTTGAGTGTGGTGACACTCGTCATATTATGAGAGATTGCCCCAGATTTAGGAGGGGTGCACCTCCACATATCTCTCAGGCCCCACCTATTCCACAGGGACCTCAGGCTTCTCAGGCCATGATTACTGCACCAGTTTCCACTCCACCTGCACAGCCAGCTAGAGGTGGAGTCGGGCAGATAGAGGTCACCCTAGAGGGGGAGGCCATGCAAGATATTATGCCCTTCTTACTATGACAGAGGCCGTTACATCCGATTCTGTTATCACAAGTATTATTTCGGTCTGTCATAGAGATGCATCGGTCTTATTTGATCTAAGCTCCACTTATTCTTATGTGTCATCTTATTTTGCCCCGTATTTGGGGTGTATCACGTGATTCCTTGAGTTCCTGTGTTTATGTATCTACACCAATGGGTGAATCTATTATTGTGGACCACGTGTATCAGTCGTGTTTAATTGTTATCAGTGGTTTTGAGACCAGAGCTGATTTATTATTGCTCAGTATGGTGGATTTCGATATTATTTTGGGCATGGACTGGTTGTCGCCCTATCATGCTATTCTTGATTATTACACCAAGATGGTGACGTTGGCTATGCCAGGTCTACCGCGGCTAGAGTGGAGAGGTACCTCGGATCCTGTTCCTAGCAGGGTTGTTTCATTTCTTAAAGCTCAACGAATGGTTGAGAAGGGGTGTGATGCGTATCTGGCCTATGTGAGGGATGTTAGTGTTGATACTCCCACCGTGGAGTCAGTTCCTATAGTAAGGGATTTTCCTGATGTATTTCCAGCATATCTTTCGGGTATGCCACCCGATAGGGATATTGACTTTGGCATTGATTTGTTACCGGGCACTCAGCCCATTTCTATTCCACCATATTGTATGGCCCCAACAGAGTTGAAAGAATTAAAAGGACAGTTACATGAGTTGCTTGATAAGGGGTTCATTCGGCCCAGTGTATCGCCTTGGGATGCTCCTATCTTATTTTTAAAGAAGAAGGATGGTTCTATGCGGATGTTTATTGATTACCGCTAGCTGAACAAGGTTACAGTAAAGAACAAGTATCCATTGTCACGTATTGATGACCTATTTGATCAGCTTCAGGGTGCCAGAGTATTTTCTAAGATCGACTTGCGTTTAGGCTATCATCAGTTGAAGATTTGGGAGCCAAATATCCCGAAGACTTCTTTCAGGACTCGGTACGGTCATTACGAGTTCCTTGTAATATCTTTTGGGCTGACCAATGCCCCAGTAACATTTATGCACTTAATAAATAGTGTATTTCAACCCTATCTTGATTCTTTCGTCATTGTGTTTATTGACGACATTCTAGTGTATTCCTAGAGTCGGAAAGATCATGAACAACATCTGAGGACTGTGCTTCAGACTTTGAGAGAAAAGAAGTTATATGCAAAATTTTCAAAGTGTGAATTCTGGCTTATTTCAGTGGGATTTTTGGGTCATATAGTTTCGTGCGAGGGGATCAAGGTAGATCCGAAGAAGATTGAGGCAGTGCAGAGTTGATCTAGACCGTCCTTAGCTACGGAGATCCAGAGTTTTCTTGATTTGGCAGGTTATTATCGCCGATTTGTAGAAGGTTTCTCTTCTATTGCTGCATCTATGACCAAATTGACCAAGGAGGGTGCTCCGTTCAGGTGGACCGAGGAATGTGAGGAGAGCTTCTATAAACTCAAGACAACTTTAACTACATCCCTAGTATTAGTATTACCTACAGGTTCAGGGTCTTATACTGTGTATTATGACGCGTCGCGTATTGGTCTCGGCACAGTGTTGATGCAAGAAGATAAGGTGATTGCCTACGCGTCCAGACAGTTAAAGGTACATAAGAAGAATTATCCGGTACATGACCTTGAGTTAGTAGCTATTGTTCATGCCTTGAAGATTTGGTGGAATTACTTATACGGTGTCCACTGTGAGGTCTACACCGATCACCGGATTCTACAACATCTTTTTAAACAGAAGGATCTAATTTGCGACAGCGGAGATGGTTGGAGTTGCTTAAGGATTATGATATCACCATTCTCTATCATCCTGGGAAGGCCAATGTAGTGGCCGATGCCTTGAGTCTTAAGGCGGAGAGTTTGGACAGCTTAGCATATCTACCAGTAGCAGAGAGGCCTTTAGCCTTGGATGTTCAGGCCTTGGCCAACAAGTTTGTCAGGTTGTATATTTCTGAGCCGAGCCGAATTTTGGCTTGTGTGGTTTCTCAGTCTTCTCTTTATGATCGTATCAGAGAGCGTCGGTACGATGGCCCCCATCTACTTGTCCTTAAGGATACAATTCAGCACGGTGATGCCAAGGATGTCACTATTAGAGATGACGGTGTATTATGGATGCAGGGCATGCTATGTGTGCCTAATGTAGATGGTTTACGTGAGTTGATTCTCCAAGAGGCTCATAGTTCGCGATACTACATTCATTCGGGTGCTGCAAAGATCTATCAGGACTTGAGACAACACTATTGGTGGAGGCGGATAAAGAAAGACATAGTGGAGTATGTAGCTCGGTGTCTAAATTGTCAACAGGTGAAATATGAGCATCAGTGACTGGGTGGATTGCATGGCATTCAGCCCAATTTACAGAAATTCTTTCTAAAACATGTAAGTATCATATGGTTTCAACAAAGTATGCAACTTTACATTTGCTACGGGATGGACCAAGTTAGAAATCCCCAACAGTGCATGCCCACACGTCCGTCACCTAGCATGTGCGTCACTAAAAATAGTAGAATGATACAAAATCCGGGGTTTCATACCCTCAGGACTAGATTTACAATCGTTACTTACCTCAAACCGGTCAAGTCTCTTCCCCGCAATGCTCTTGCCTTTGGACTCAGCCTCCAAATGCTCCAAATCTATTCACAATCAGTATAATACCATCAATATATGCTAATGGAATGAATTCCATAAGAAAAGCTTCAAAATTAAACCAAAACCCAAAATTGGCTCAAAACCCGGCCTTTGACCGTGACCCTCGACCTTGGGCTCGATCATGCCTTCGATCGTGGCCCTCGACTCTGGGCTCGATCATGCCTTCGATCGTGGCCCTCGACTCTGGGCTCGATCTGGGCTTCGGTCGTGGCCCTCGACCCTGAGCTCGATCTGGGCTTACATTTGGGCAGAAGCAATTTCCAACAGAAGGAAATTGCAGCAACTGTTCTAGTTTAATTTTTGATCCGTTAACCATCTGAAACCGACTCGAGGCCCTTGGGACCTCAACCAAATATACCAACAAGTCCTAAAACATCATACGAATTCAGAAGTTAGAGATTCTAGAATGGAAATGGGAGCGGATCACTATGGATTTCATTGTTGGGCTCCCACAGACTCAGAGGAAGTTCGATGCAGTTTGGGTGATTGTGGATAGGTTGACCAAGTCAGCTCATTTTGTTCCTGTGATGACTACCTACTCTTCCGAGCAGTTGGCTCGAATCTATATTCGCGAGATTGTCAGACTTCACGGCGTACCGGTATATATCATCTCTGATCGGGGTACACAGTTTAACTCATAGTTTTGGAGGGCTGTATAGCGAAAGTTGGGTACTCGTGTGGAGTTGAGTACATCATTTCACCCTCAAACAGACTGGCAGTCCGAACGCACTATTCAGATACTGGAGGATATTCTTCGTGCATGTGTGATAGATTTTGGGGGTGCTTGGGATCAGTTCTTACCACTTACGGAGTTTGCTTACAACAACAGTTATCAGTCGAGCATTCAGATGGCGCCGTATGAGGCCTTATATGGTAGGCGGTGCCAGTCTCCAGTTGGTTGGTTTGAACCGGGTGAAACTAGACTATTAAGTAAAGACTTGGTTCAGGATGCCTTGGAAAAGGTTAAATTGATTCAGGATCGACTTCGTACATCCCAATCTAGACAAAATAGCTATGGAGATCGGAAGGTTCGTGATGTTACATTCATGGTTGGTGAGCGAGTCTTTCTCTGGGTTTCGCCTATGAAAGGTATGATGAGGTTCGAGAAGAAGGGCAAGTTGAGCCCTAGGTATATTGGGCTTTTTGAGATTCTTGAAAGAGTTGGAGAGGTGGCTTACAGACTTGCACTATCACCTAGTCTCTCTACAGTTCATCCGGTATTCCATGTTTCTATGCTCCGGAAGTATCACGACGATCCGTCTCATGTGTTAGACTTCAGTTCAATTCAGTTGGACAAGGATCTATCTTATATTGAGGAACCAGTGGCTATTTTGGACAGGCAGGTTCGAAAGCTGAGGTCAAAGAACATTGCTTCCGAGAAGGTTCGGTGGAGGGGTCATCCGGTCGAGAGGCGACTTGGGAGATTGAGCATGATATGCGCAGCTGTTATCCTCATATTTTCACCACTCCAGGTATAATTCTAAACCCGTTTCAGAACGAATATTTGTTTAAGAGGAGGAGAATGTAATGACCCAACCGGTCATTTTGACTTTTAGAACCCCGTTCCCCTAAATAAAACTCTCCATATGTGCTTTTATTAATTTATGACTTGTGGGGATGGTTGGTTCGGGATTTGAAAGTGTTCGGTTTGAAATCGGAATACTTGGTTCCTTAAGTTGGCCTTAAAATATTAAGTTTGTCTTTGGTCAACATTTTTGAGAAAGACCCCGGAATGGAATTTTGATGATTCCAATAGCTCTGTATGGTGATTTTAGACTTAGGAGCGTGTTTGAAATTTTATTTGGAAGTCCGTAGTTAAATTAGGCTTGAAATGGCTAAAATAGGAATTTAAGCTTGGAAATTTTACCGGGGAGTTGACTTTTTGATATCGGGGTTGGAATCCAGTTCTGAAAATTTTTATAGCTCCGTTATGTCATTTATGACTTGCTTGCAAAATTTGAGGTCAATCGGACTTGATTTGATAGGTTCCGGTGTCGTTTGTAGAAATTGAAAGTTTCAAAGTTTATTAGGCATGAATCTATGTGTGATTCGTGTTTTTAGTATTGTTGAATGTGATTTGAGAACTCTACTAAGTTCGTCTAATGTATTAGGGCTTGTTGGTATATTTGGTTGAGGTCCCGAGGGACTCGGGTGAGTTTCGGATGCTTAACGGATCATTTTTGGACTTGTCTTGATAGCTCAAGTTTTGGTTTCTACAGGTTCTGGTTCCCTTCTACGCGATCGCGTGAGAAGGTATACGATCGCGTAGTAATTGGGCAGCTGGAATTTTGTGCTATGCGATCGCGTGGGCTAGTCCGTGATCGCGTAGGTTGGGCCAGTTTGTGTATTGCGATCGCGTGGCATTATTTGCAATTGCGTATGGTTAATTGAGGGCTGCTGAGTTTTGTGCTTCGCGATCGCGTGAGCGGGATGCGATCGCGTAGCTTTGAGATTTTGTGACTCGCGAACGCGTGAAGACGGTTGCATTCGCGTAGAGTAACGGAGCAGAAGTGGAGGTCACGCGTTTGCTCTATGCGATCGCGTGAAGAGGGCTGCGATCACGTAGAGCTGGGAACTCTGTGCTTTGCGATTGCATGGGGATATCCGCGATCGCGTAGAATTAATTTGGGCAGTGAAAATTTGTGCTTCGCGATCGTGTGTGGATGTTCGCGATCGCGAAGAGTAAAAGCCTGGGCAGATAGTTTAAGTTCTGAAATTGGGACTTTGTCCCATTTTATATTTTTAACGATTTGGAGCTCGGATTGAGGCGATTTTTGGGAGATGTTCAGAGAAAACATCGAGGTAAGTGTTCTTAACTCAATCTTGGTTAGATTACCCGAATCCATCATTGTTTTTAACAATTAATTGGTGATTTAAGTTGGAAAATTTTGAAAACCCTCTTGGATAGATTTCAGGATTTGAGGGTCGAATTATTGTTGGAATTTAGTTAGTTTGGTATGGTTATACCCGTGGTTGAATGGGCGTTCATATTTCGTAACTTTCGTCGGATTGCGAGACGTGGGCCCCACGTGCAAATTTTGAGTTAATTTCGGATTTTAAATGAAAAATATAGTATTTTCTTATGAAATTGATTATATAATTTTTGTTGACTGTATCGAATTAATTATGACTAGATTCGAGTCGATCAGAGTCGAAAAATCGAGGAAAAGGCATACTACTTGGTTAAGTTGGAGCAAGTCGAGGTAAGTGACTTGTCTAACCTTGTGTGGGGGAAATTTTTCCTAGGATTGGTATTGAAGTGATAAATTGAAATGTGTTGAAAGTCGTGTACATGAGGTGACGAGTATGTACATGGACTAAATGTGAAAGATTATGTTTTTAAATTGTGTAGATCGCTGTTGCATATCAATTAAATAATTTTACTTTGTTATATTCTTCATCATTGATTTTAAATGTTTATAATTTAAATTGCTTGACCTTTTCCTGCTAATTGTTACCTGTTTAGTTGGAACTTGGTTTCTCTTATTCCGTGCATTATTTGAAGGTTGATTTTCTTTAAATTAAATATTATTAATACGAAGTATTTGACATTTTTAAATTTGGTATTTAAGTAACATATTAAAGATTTTAAAATATTATTTTGTTGAATTATTTATTCTTAAATATTTTTGTAAGATTTTCGTACTCATTGTGATGGAGCCGTGAGCTCTTATTTGTGAAAAAATATTATTGTTGATTTATTTGGCATGAGCCGTGAGCTCTTTATTGTGGAATATATTGTTGTTGAATTATTTTGGCAAGTTGAATTATTTGGGCACTTGAGGTGCAAATTGTGATATATTGTGATATTGATACGCATGCGGTGGTATAAGATTTGGGTGTTGAAATGCATGCAGTGAGATAAGGGTGGTTTGATACGCGGGGCTAGTAGGGCAAACTACTATAAGTCATGCGGTGTGATAAGGATGGCTAAAACGCGGGATGCTATTTCGGAAAAAATATTTTCTTTAAAATAAATTGTGAAGGCTCCCGCGGTGATATAAGGAAATGAGATATTGTGAATTTATATATGATTTGGGACTACAAGGCGGTACCTCGGGAGTGCCCTTGTTGATCTTGATTTATGGCCGCAGTTGCCTTTGATTATTGTTGTGATTTTTTTGTAAGTTGAAAAGAATTCTGTTTTGTTTCCACGAGGTATTAATTGCTATTATTTGGTGTAATTAAATGGTGACATGCTAGTTGATTCATTTCCATTGTCATTTTATCTTATTATATTGTTAAACATTTTACCATGCCATTATTTATTTTTTAGTAGGGCATGACTTGACGTCGTCACTACTCTACCGAGGTTAGGCTTGGCACTTACTGGGTATCGCTGTAGTGTACTCATACTACGTTTCTGGACATCTTTTTATGCAGATCCAGGTACATCTTACCAGCCCAAACATCAGTGAGTTACCTGTGCACGGAGACTTCGAGGTATATCTGCCAGCGTCCGCAAACTCCGGAGTCTCCTTCTATCTTACTATGTTGTCTTCCTTATTTGCTTTAGAGTCTGATGTATAGAGACATAAAGAATAAATATTTAGAAGTTTGTGACTTATTTCTACTGGGTTTTGGGAGTTGTAATTATTTGAATTGTAGTTTATTTATTTCAGATATCTATTATTATTATTCCGCATTGATAGGCTTACCTAGTCTTAGAGATTAGGTGCCATCACGATCTCATACGGAGGGAATTTGGTTCCGCATTGATAGGCTTACCTAGTCTTAGAGACTAGGTGCCATCACGACCTCATACATAGGAAATTTGGGGTTGTGACTTATTTCTACTGCTACTGCTACTGCTACTGCTACTACTACTACTGCTACTGCTACTGCTACTGCTACTGCTACTGCTACTGCTACTGCTACTGCTACTGCTACTGCTACTGCTACTGCTACTACTGCTACTGCTACTACTGCTGCTACTGCTGCTGCTGCTGCTACCACCGCCACTATCACCACTACTACTATCACTACTACTACCACTACTACTACTACTACTACTACTACTACTACTACCACTACTACTACTACCACTACTACTATCACTACCACTACTGCTACTGCTACTGCTGCTATTGCTAGTACTGCTGCTGCTGCTGCTGCTGCTGCTGCTGCTGCTACTGCTGCTGCTGCTGCTGCTGCTACTGCTACTGCTACTGCTACTACTACTACTACTACTACTACCACTACTACTACTGCCAGTGCTGCTGCTGCTGCTACTGCTGCGCTATTACTGCTACTACTACTCCTACTATTACTACTACTACTACTACTACTACTACTACTATTACTACTACTACTACTACTACTACTACTACTACTACTACTACTACTACTACTACTACCACCACTACTACTACTACTACTACTACCATTACTACTACTACTACCACCACTACTGTTGCTACTGCTACTACTATTTCTACTACTACTACCACTACTACCACCACTACTACCACTACCACCACCACTACAACTACTACCACCACTACCACCACTACTACTACCACTACTACTACCACTACCGTCACTACCACCACTACGACTACTACTACCACTACTACTACTACTACTAACACTACTACTACCACCACTATTACTACTACTACTGCTGCTGCTGCTACTGTTGCTACTACTACTACTACTGCTGCTACTACTACTGCTACTACTACTACTATTATTATTACTATTATTATCTTATTCTTCAATTTTCGTACTACTATTATTTCTTTTACTTTGGTTATCTTTACTATTTTTGTTGTCAATACTTTTTTTCCCTAGTATTTTCATCTTAGCTTTTCTACTATTGTATTTTTCTAATCTATTTTTAGAATGCTTTTCTTGAGCCTATAATTTATGGAAAACAACCTCTCTGCCTCACACAATGTAGATGTAAGGTCTGCCTACACCACATCCTTCCCAGATCCCACTTATGAGATTACAATGAGTATGTTGTTGTTGTTATTGTTTTAGATCATAAGTTTGAAAAGTCTTTTTCTTTCTTTATTTCTTTCTTTAATTCTGTGCACATTCACATACATTCATTCTTTTTAAAATGGAGGAAGTAATAATGTTTTACATAACCGACTAATAATAGCAAGCTTAAAAGCGACTATTTATAATTGGAATTTTTACATTCCTATACACTATTTAAATCTTTATTATCCTTCCTACTCAAGTTTTAATATAATTACATATTATATATCGAATTATAAATTATGTATATTTTTAGGCATTTAATGATAATAATTAGTGTCCTAAAATCACTCTAACGTATCTTCCACTCCCCCCACGTTTCTCTCTCCACAACCTCCCCTCCCCACATATCTTGCACTCACCCACGTTTCTCTCTCCACAAACTTCAGTATCCCTCCATTAACGCCTATTTCCACTCATCTTCAAAAATCAGTGTACATTTTTTCACTCTTCTTCAAAATTTCCTCTCCATTTTTATAGATTCAAGCTCTAAATACTCTACCACACACCTCCATTAACGCATGTTACTTGTTTAATTTTCAATGAATAAAACAGTTTCGAAGATCAGCCCTAAAAAAGCTAAAGTAGGTGATATTCCTACATTTGATTTGGGTGTTTTCTCAGAGAATTCACCCAAAAAAGTTTCAAAATCAGCACATGCAAAAGAAGAGACCAAGCCCAGGCTTTTCCCTCGTGAAGCTAGGGCAGAAGCTCTTACAAAACAAAAGCATGATATGGATGTTGGTGAATCCTCGATACCCGTTAAATCTGCAAAACGGAAAGGCAAAGAAATTACTTCCGATGATGATTTCATCGAAGAAGAAGCTATCATGAAAGTTGCAAAAACAATTAGAGTGTCTCCTAATGTTAAACCTTAAAAAAAAAAAAAAGGTTCAAAATAATGAGAAGCTATTTTCCAAACAAGAATTTGGTTATACACCTAAGTATGACAGTAAAATAATGAGAAGCTATTTTCCAAACAAGAAAAAAGTTGAGAAGTCATACTTAAAACAAATTGTAACCAGCCGTAGTTGGGTGAACGATGAGGATGCAGTCAAGCTGTGTATTTTCTATCTCATAGAGTTCTTCCTCTGTCCTTCAGACAAAGATAATGTAGGTTTGATAGGCCATTTTAGGTTCTATTTGGTGGAGTCAGGGCAGTATGCGAAATACGCATGGGGTAGTGAATCTTATACACAATTGCTTCAGTCCGTTAGGCACAAGCTCAACCCTTATATTCATTTTTATGTTATTCGAGGCTTTGCACTAGCTATGCAAATATAGTTGTATGAGTGTTGCTCTACCGTCAACACTGATATAGCTACAAGGGTTGCTAATTCGATCCCTCGCATACTTAGCTGGTCAACTAGTAAGGACAAGATATGGTTATTTGCAATTAAAGATAGAATGATCAAACCATCATGGATCAAGGTAAATGGTTTTCACTTCTGCGTAAACAATCTAATACAAATTATCTACACATTTTATACATATTATGTCTAAGTCACTCACATTTCTTTTCTTTTTTTCCACTCAGTTCACCAATATAATTGAAGCACCAGAAGAGCTTTCAAGAATGAATTTGCTAGATAAAGTTGAATACATCCTTGAAGAAGTTGAAACAAAGTCCGAGCATCCGATAGATGCTCCATATCCATCCGGACATAAGCAGGCAATTGGAATAGATGACAAGAAAGATATTGTGAAACAAATAAAAAAATTAAGAAAAGATGTTGACAAGGTAATATATATACATAATCCTAGATGGTTTCTTTAATTTATGTTATGCAAATTATTTTGTTAACTCTTTCTATTTTAATATTTAGGTTGGTTCAGATCTTGGAACTTTCAAGAAAGAGATTTTTGAAGAACTACGTAGCATTCGACTGCTACTCAATGATTTAATCAAGGCTGTTTTACAGGCGATAAACAGTCAAAAGGATAACATTGATGCTAAGGTTTTATTTGAAATATATTCATTTTAGATAATATTTTTTACCATGTCTAAGTTTATATTATCATTCGTAAAGTATATAACCTAACAAATTAAATGCCTGTAGTTTACTGGCAGTTCTACAAAAAATGATGAACACTCCAAAGAAAAGAACAATCAACACTTTTCGAGCAGTAGTGCTAAATAGTGCATGCTAGCAGCAGTAAAGCGTGCATCTACATTATATCTTTATTATATCTACAATATATCTACAATATATCTACATATATTTACATATCTACATTATGTCTACAATATATCTACATATTGCCTAAATTACCAGCAACTAATCTGCATTATATTTCCAATGGTTTTCTTAGATACATGGCACGTGAATGACATAGAAATTAAGGAGAATGTTCCTGTAGGTGTTGATTTATCTTCCCAATTTGAAGGGACATTTGATGAAGATAATGTAGGTATGATTTGGTACATGTTATCATCACATTTCATAATATATTTTGCATATCAGCTACAGGACAACATTTCAACAAATTTACTACAATTAAACTACAATTTATATGCAGTGATGTTAATGTTTACTATAAATTATCTACAATTTTATTAAGTTATACATATTTATTGTAACTGAGAAGGAAACTATGCATGTAGAATCTCCAAAACAGGAAGCTACAATAAGCATTCTAGGAGAACAAAAAAATGAGGAGAAGGAGACAAAAATACAATCTCCCATTCAAGAAGAGAACGCTATACAACAAGGAGATGATTGCTGTGAAGATTTCAGTGGTATTATACATTACATTATAATTGTAGGAAAAAAACAGGTTTAATATAAGTTTCAATTTTCAATAAAGAGCTGATGCAACATGTCTTCTTATTCTTTTGTTTTAAATTTTGAAGGTGAACCAACCGACTACATTAATGTAGGTGATTCGGACAATGACTTCAGATCTGAAAAAAGGGAAGTAACACTTGATGATTTTGAGCTGCCAGAGAACTTCTCCCAGATTGTTAAGTTCAGTGAGATTAATGAAGATGAAACAACCGCTGTGCATCAAGGAAGAACAAGGCACCCTGGAAAGAATGCCAGATCTCCATTTCTCCCTTTTTACAGTTCTGGGGGGAGCACTTCTGTTAGACCTCCAATTTTCCTCATCAAGCATTCATTTACTGGGGTTATTGACGAAGATGTTGATCCTGACTTGTTGGAAGAATTCAATAAGTGGTTATACTTTGGTACCGATACAGTTTCAAAGAGGTTAGTTTATACAATTTGTTCATATTTTTGAGTGCATTCATCTTTTGGATTTCCACTTGAATCTACATAGTTATTGTAATTGCTATGTGTTTAAATAAGAGGAAGACGCCTTATTTTGTAAAAGATAACCGGCTTAAGCCGTGGTATGATCTTGGAGTGGAGAACGTTGATAAAAAGGAGTGATTTTATACTTTGGCACATCCCGAGCAAGTCCTCAACGACACGATAAACACATACCCTGGCAAAATTTAATGACTAGCTGTGTATTTTGTCATCTAAAGATTTTGTAGTTTTTTGTTTAAAAATTGTAGTTAAATTGTATGAAGCATTGATAAATAATGAAATATGTTTTTATGCATCACATTGATGTTATTTTATACTATTTGAGAAAAAGAGGAAAGTATGGTCCTTAAAAAACAAAATACGGTTTACAATCACTAATTGAATGTTCAAGACTAGAATTGAACAAATTTATCAGAGGTACATCAATGCTCCTGCCGATAAGAAGCTTGCTGTTGTCAAACCCCGGACATCATATCAGAATACATATTGGGGTACAGGTTATTCGCAAATGTTACATGGGATCAAGTTAATTTTATGATTATGCCCATAAACATTGTGGAGAAATTTCATTGGTTGTTGGTTGTGTTTGACATTACCGATAGGGTTCTAATGGTTTATGATTCTATGGTCTCTTCAAAAAATCATAACCTTGTTGTATCTGTTGTCAACAAGTTTGCTGTTATGATCCCCCTCTACTTGTCATGCACTGGCTGCTATGGCAAGCGTCCATACATCAACTATAAGAATACAAAGGCATACATTGAAAAAGGTATTACTCACCCTCTTGACATTCAATGGTTGGTCGGTGAGATACCCCAGCAAAAAGAGGGATCACTATATGAAAAAGCTGTTTTTCCTTCTATCTATTTAACAGATTTTATTTTACAATGAATGCTAAATATTTTCCCCTAATTTCTTTTTTGTAGTGACTGTGGTGTATACGTGGCTGCATTTGAAGAATATGTTAGCATTGGAGAGCTAGCAGTTTCAAAGGAAGGCCTTTCTGATATTGATCAACATCGTAGACGCTATATAGCGCTACTTTGGGATTATGCTAAGAAGAAGTAAGATACTGGTGCAATTAGTGAGAGCGAGGTGACTGGCAGATTAGCAAGAAGAAAAAGTACACCAGCTGTGAACGAGAGAACACAAGTCCGGCAGAAGAAGAATTAGTTGCCCTTTTCTGTAAAAACAATTATAGTTAAATTATTTAGTTGTAGCTATTTTGTAGTAAAGTTGTAAACAAATTATTATCTAAGAATAAGTGAGTTAAAGTTTATTTGTAGCAGATTTGTACTACAATTGTTTTACCCTATATTTTATTATTTTATCCAGGATACTACTACTTAGAATAGGAAACATCTGTTATTTATTTTTTTGGTTGAAAGTTGTTAGTACTTGATATCGTTATTGTTAGAATATAATTTCTTTATAACTTAACTACAATTATGTATTATACATACAAAAAATACATAATCCAATCAAATTATGAAAGGCTGAAATGAATACACTCAGTAATTAAACAAAACAAATACAAACCAATTGCATTAAGAGCTGAAAATATTTTATTATAAGAGATAGTCTTTATTCAATTTATCAATACAATTACACCTCAACTATAATTCTCCAGAACAACTCAACACAATTTATCAAAAAATCTTGTGACTTTATCAAATTTTATTTTCTCTTGGGAGTATTCTTACAAGATCTTTTGTTATGCCCTTCTAGTCCGCAGTTGCCACATGAAACTTTGTACTTCTTTGCATTTACTTCATCATATGGTTTGTATATTTCTTTTTGAGGTCTTCCAGGCTGTCTTTTCCCAGTAGGTGGCATTACAACTTCTTCAGCTATATGTTGTGGCACATTTCATTTGCTTTCGTCAGGCAACGGGTCTATTGATATTTCATAAGTATGCAAAAGGCTCTCCCTCGTGTAATAAGGAGAACAATAGTTTTTATAAGACTCATTCCTGTGCCTCAAAGCCGCCAAAGCATGTGCACAAGGAAGTTCAGCAAGCTGGAATTGTCCACAACTACATCTCTTGTTTTGAAGACAAACAATAAAGCGCTTCACACCATCTATCACTGTATGGATGTGATCTGTTGAAGCCCTCACCTATAATTTCATTACAAACATACAACAAGTTGTCAGAAACATATACAAAATAACTACAATTATACAACATTTTATATACAATTAACAATATATATTTAGTTTGATGGAATCATTGATCTGATGTTACTGGATATAGCTTACTCTCATCTTCTGTGATAATGTCCTGTTGTCCTCCAACTCTTTATTATATTTTTTTCCAAGGTATGTGAATGTACTCTTTGCTTTCAATAACATTTCATTAGTCCAACGTTCAAGAAGAGTCCTCATGTACTCTAATAGTTCTACTATGGGCAGCTCTCTTGCATCTTTTGTTACCGCATTCAATGACTCTGCAATGTTTGATGTCATCGTCCACGTTCTGTTCACCGTAGTATGTACCCAAGACCATATGTGATATCCAATATCGTATAGGTATGCTTTAACACGTGTGTCGATCTCTTCAATCTTTGACATTATTTCATTAAATTCATCAAGCGTGTATGATCGTGCCGTGGCAAAGTATAATTCGCTTAACTTTAGATGACCCTTTTTGAACTTTGACCTTATATTTGTCCAAATATGCCACATGCAAGCATAATGTGACATGCCAGTATAAACAATAGATGTTGCCTTCAAGATACTCTCATTCCGATCCGAAACAACACACATATTTGAATTTTCACCATATGCATGTTTGAATTGCTCAAAAAACCACTTCCATAATGCGTCATTTTCTGAATCAACAACATCGTATGTGTGCAAGCTGTTGAATTTTTGAACCTTGAACAATGCTGAATAATTTATGCTGGTGGACTTGAAGTGCCATGTACAATTGTCTCCAACACATACCAGGCAGTAACTACAAAATAAAAATAATTTAAAGAATGTTATGAAAAATGTAGCTACAAAATAATAGGCTGTTAAAGCATTAAAATCTTATATTTAATAATTTATATATAAAAAAACTACAAATTATATACAATTTGTATACAATGATATTACCAAACTATACAAAAAAAATACAAATAAACTACAAATTAAACAAAAATATGATGTTGACAATTGAACTGTTTCTACCTTCTTGCGCTAGACCTTTTCACCCTAAATTGGAACTTGTTCATGACAGAATAGTGCTTCATTGCACTGACAATTGTTTGCTTGTCTTTGTAGACTTGGCCTACTTCAATAACATTTGGCATATGTTCTGTTATGATGATACTTTCATATTCTACTATCGCTGGAAATGTTGGCATATCAATCAACTTCAGTGTTCCAGATGAACCTCCACTCAAATAAAGCTAACTACAGTTCAGACATACATTGTAGATAGTTTGTAGTAAAATTGTAGAACACGTGAAATTCAATAGTTCAATATTCATAACAGTTGAACTAAACTTGTTATGTAGTATTTTTGTAGCTATATTGTAGAAAAATTATAGAACACATAAAATATAAAAAAATATCACCACTGAAATAACAGAGCAAACCTGCAATTATGTTCGAATTAGAGATATTGCATTCCAAATCGAAATCACGCACTGTTATACATAGCAGACACATTCCTAAGCTTTTGTTTTCCTTTTTCGTCTTCATGTATACTCGAACTCCCATATCGTTCCGAATTTCTATTGGAGGGCAATGTTCGTTGACAATGTATTTGATTTCGATAATTTTTTCTGATGTATTGATAATTAAATGCTCTGCGATTGCAGAATTCAATTGACTATAATTTGAATCATCGCTGACTACAATTCCGTCAACATTAAAATCTCTGTATCTCCCAAAGCTATCCCAATTATCATTTAGATGAAGCATAATAGCTATTTTTGACATTATGTTGCGGAATTCAATACAATTGTAGATAATTGTTTGCAATTTTCTTTTTCAAAACCTTCGCTTATGGTTGTGAAACCAGAGGAGACAGAGAAAACCAGAGTCTCGACGATGATAAACTGAGAAAATCAGCGTAATAGCAGGCTTAATTCAATTGCGATGATTGCGTCGCAAAATTCTCGGAAGAATCCTACGCGATCCCAAAATCCATAGTCTAAAAAAGGAAGGCTACTGCATAAAGGATTCTAGTTTAAATAAATGTATATAATTTGTATACAAAACGTGTTTAGGCTGGGTAATTAAGTAAACATGGACATTTTTGGTAATAAAGTTTCATATAGTGTATAAGAATGAAAAAATCTCTTTTTAATTTTCCCACGAATAGGGATGGTTTGATTTTGTGGGCTGCTAGTATTTGTTTACCTATGGGCCAGCACTATTGTGCTGAGGAGTTCTCGAGCTCTAAGAGAAGGGGCTTTGGGTCCAATAAAGGTTTGAGGTACCCATTAACGAGAGGAGTTTGGACCTTTCTTTTCCTTCATTTGGACGGCTGATTGATGAAAATGTTTCTTTTTGGGTTGTTGTTTAGAGTGGAAATGACACAAGTTAGCCACTTTTAAGCCCACCGTTTAAAATATATCCATAGTTTATGATGTATTTAAAGATTAGCTAATTCGCTCAAACATCAGGACACGACGTCTTGAAGTTTAAACCTCAAAATTCAAACTTTAGGACATCGTGTCCTAAAGTTCGAAAATTGTGTCCAGAAGTTCGAATCTTATGTCTTGAATTTTAAATTAGTACTTCAGTAATTCAAGACACTTAGTTATGAATTTCAAATTAGCACCTCAAAAATTCAGGACTCGAAGTCCTGATTTTCAAATTCAGGATACTTAGTCTTAAAGTTTTGGTAAATTGACTAATCTTTAAATACATTGTCAATTATGGATATATTTTAAAGAGCAGGCTTAAAAGTGGCTGTTGGTGCACTTCGCCCTTGTTTAGATTTTGAAAAAATGACATTGTACAGCTGATCTCAAAATAATAGCTGAATATATATATATATATATATATATATATATATATATAACCACAAAAAGAATATATAAATTTTATACACTTTTGTTATTACCGAATATAAATAGTTTCGGCCGCGGGCTAAAAGTGATCTTTACTCTTATATTTTGTTCCTATTTTTAAAAACTCTACTAATATAGCTCTTGGGATTTCTTTCCGGAAAACGTTAGATTCGGATATAATATTGCTCAATTAGTTTTTAATTTGCTCACAGAATATTAAATTGTTGTCTGATTTTGCAACAACTTACAAACCTTTTGGACCGTGGTATGATATTTTTATTATAGGATATTTAGTTTGCTCAAAATGATCTTTAGATCATGGTTTAAGAGGTTCATCGACATAAATAAAAAGATGATCGTTTACTCAATAGCTGATAGAAAAAGAGAGAACTAGCAAAAATTCCACCATTCGGACATGCTTATTCATGAGCTAATGTAATGCTGTCCAATTCCCCTTCTATTTTTTTTTTTTTGACCTTATTTTCGGTTTTCTTTTGTTTATCCCAATGTCCTGATTTGTTTCGGCTCTAACTAAACATTTAGATTTGTTGCAGCACAGGCCCAACATTTAGATTTTGAAGCGCTTATTGCTTGTTTATTGGTGCTTTCGACAGTTAATTGACTATTTGGTCATGATGTGTACCTATGCTAGAATTGCAGAAAATACGAAGAAGTGCATGCATGATCTTGCATTTTAAAGCTTGATATCACAAATAGATTTTTGGCAGAGTATATTAACTCTTATATTTGTATGGGCCAAAATCTGCCCTAAGGGTATTTGGTCTAATATGACATTAAGGAAAGAGTCGGTCGAGGTCGATCAGAAGGCAGCAAAATTCATGGCCGAGGTGCCAACTACGGTCGAGATCAAGCATTGCGTAAAGGACAATAACGGCTAGTTTTTAGAGTAGGATATTAGAGAGAATATTCCCTACATTTGTACTATTAGAGTTTATTAGGAATACTTGTTGAATATATAAGGAAGAAGAAAAAGGAAGAAGGGTATGTAATATTCGGGAGATAAGAACACTTTTGAGAAGAAGATTCTCTCTCTCTTATAAAAATACAAAGATTATCTTTTGATAAAGATTCTTGCTCATATTACTCCCCACCTTTCCACGAGATCCGAGGATTATTCATACGAATCTTGGACCTTTCTGTCACTTATCATTCTTAGGAGAAATATTTGTCCGATCCATCCATTATTGGGTGAATCATTCTCCTTATTTACTTAATTACCATTTATTGTTAGTTACATCTCCATTAATGTTCATGCTTTAAGAGTATTTTGCAGTTATTGTCATCAATCATTCACGGGATCTGTCCCCATCTCCTACACATTTTTTAGATTAGCCTCGAAAGTTGTTATCCTTAACTAGATTTAACCCATTATTATCTAAATTTGATAGTTTAACCGGAAGTTACATTTTTTGGTCAAACAAATTGGCGTTGTCCGTGGAAATTTTCTAGTTAAGTCTTTTAGTTTCTTCTAGATCTACAATCGACACTGGTTACTACCAAAAAAAAAAGAGAAACAAAAACCTTTTTTTTCCTGCACGCATAAATCTAATATGGCAGGTAACAGATAAGAAAGAATGAGAATAATGATTGACCTCCCAACCAACCTCATGAACATCATCCACGAAAGCTCAGAAGCAGTGAACGAGGACACAACACCCAATGCCTCTCCTAGGCGAGGTGGATCACCCCTCCCCACTGCAGCATCACAAAATCCCTTGGCAAGACGGCCTCCACATCCGTGGGAGAGGAGATACCACCAGCGATTAAGAAGCTCCTTGAAGCCTGGCTAACTGACCAGCGTCCTCCATAAGCCCGTCCAGGATGCAGCCTCAGTAAATGCAAGAACCAGTGTTGCACCACCAGTGGAAGACCAACATGATCAATCCCCTTCGCCCACGACGACAGATATTACTCACAATGTTGTTAACAATGCAGGCGACGACACCCTCACAACCATTCTGAAAAAGATGGAGGAAATGGAAAACGAGAACAAGGCACTTCAGGACTAAATGCGAGAACATCAAGAAAGGGTCGATAAAATATCGGGCGCTCCTAAGTTGTTGCCGAAGAGATATGCCGGTCGGTTCGTCGAGCAGCCGTACAGTGACAACGCTGCCCCACATGCCATACCAAAGACCTTTAAAATGCCGCCTTATCTGGAAATATATGATGGCACAACCGACCCCGAGGATCATGTGACCCATTATGTCACCGTCGTGAAAGGCAATGACCTCGCCATGAAACAAGTTTCCTCCATTCTGCTAAAGAAATTCGACGAAACCCTCACGGGAGGTGCATTAATCTGGTACTCGCAACTGCCAGCAAGTTCCATCGAAACCTTCAAGGAAATGGCCGATAAGTTCGTGACGGCCCATGCTGGGGCCAAGAAGGCTGAGGCAAGAGTGAATGATATCTTCGCTATCAAACATTCCCCGGGAGAAGAACTGAGGGACTTCCTCGACCGTTTTAACCGAGTAAGAATGACTTTGCCCAATGTATCATAAGGAATGGCGGTAGCTGCTTTTCAAAACGGGTTGAGCAGAAATGGTTCAAGGTCAACAGGAAAATTACTAGGTCGGCTAATGAAATATCACCCACCAACTTGGGACGAAATACATAATGCATAATATGCCGAAGTCCGAGCAGACGAAGACGACCTCAATGGGCCGACTCATCGACTGACCTCAGTACAAGCAGAATCCTGAAAAGATCGGAGAAATGATATCAGAAGAGATCCCGTGGCTTCACAACCAAATCAGGAATGACACCTCCCATATGTCAGAACTACCGCTGCATCGTCATCTCGCCATGAAGAAGGCCCACCTCGATCAAGAACAGGGACTCACCGGAATGAGAGAGGTATGCCCCCTTTACTATCCGCTAACAATTTTTGCGTGTCACTTACAGAGATCGTCTATGCCTTGGAGAAGCTTTGACCAAAGGTAAAGTGGCCACAAAAGATGAGGTCAGACCAGAATATTAGAAAATCAGACGCCCTCTCCGAGTTCCATCAAGAGCGAGGACACAAAATCGAAGACTGCATCGCCCTAAGACAGGAGGTCGTAAACATGTTGCGACAAGGACACCTCAAAGAATTGCTGAGCGATTGGGGAATGATCAACTTTTCCAGGGGGCGCGAACAATATCAAGGGCTGCCGAAGCCACCCTCGCCAGCCCGCACCATCCACATGATCATCGGTGGTGGGGACGAGACTTCCATCAATAACGTGAAGTTCACCACAACCCAAGAGATCAAACGGTCAATCACCTATGAACACTATGATGAACTCGAAGAAAGTATCATCTTCGATAAATCAGATAACAACGGTTTGGATTTCCCTCACTATGATGCTCTCATTATCACTTTACGAATTTTAGATACCAACGTAAGACGGATTATGGTAGACAATGGGAGCGGCGCGTGTATTATCCATCCTCGAGTACTCGCTCAAATGAAACTCAAAGACAAGGTAGTGCCATGCTACATCACAATAACATGCTTTAACAATGCAGTTGAGCGAACATCTAGTGAGATCACACTCCTTGTCCTGGTGGGTGACGTCACTCTGGAGACTACATTCCACATCATGGACCAGGACACGGATACAACGCCATAGACCATGGATACACACCATGAGAGCTATACCCTCCCAGCTTATACCAAGTCATCAAATACCCAATTCCATAGGGCATATTCAGTATACGAGGGGAGCAGCGCACATCCCAGGAATGTTACCCGCATCGCCCTAGACTGTACGGCCATCCAACAAACAAAGGATAAAGAAAAAGAGGCATAGCAATCAACAGGGTCGAGGTCGGAATGCGCTAATGGCAAGGACGTCGTCAGAGACCCCGATATGATCGAGGCCACAGAATCGACCATAGAGGGCCTTGACCTAATTCAATTGGACAGCAATGACCGCAGCAAAAAAGCTTACATCGGCTGCAAACTTTAGGAACCAGGTAAGTTTTGTAAATTTTTAACTAATAACGCGGACTTGTTTGCTTTTAGACATGCAGATATGCCAGGTATCCTAAAAGAAATCGCCACGCACAAATTGAACATCGATCCACTTTACCCTCCAGTGAGGCAAGTTAGACGTAAGTTCAACTCCGCAATTAATGATGCAGTACGCGAAGAAGTGGAATAGGTTTTGGAAAATGGCTCCGTCAGGAAGTCGAAGTATCCCCAATGGGTCACCAACGTAGTCATGGTGAAAAAGAAGAACGGCAAGTGGCGAATGTGCATAGATTTGACTGGCTTGAACAAAGCTTGCTCCAAGGGTTCATTTCCATCACCTCATATCGACCAACTTATCGATGCAACAGCTGGGCACGAGCTACTAAGTTTCTTGGATGCCTACTAGGGCTATAATCAGATCCTCATGGAGGAAGCGGACCAGGAAAAAACCACCTTTATCACCTACCAGGGGACGTACTGCTACAGGGTCATGCTCTTTGGATTGAAAAATGCGGGGGCAACTTACCAAAGGTTGGTGACGAAAATGTTCAAAGAACAACTCAGAAAAATGATGGAAGTCTACATCGACGACATGCTGGTCAAATCCAAAAGGAAATATGATCACATCGACCACTTGAGAGAAGCCTTAGGCATACTCAGACAATACAACATGAAACTGAACTCCGAAAAATGTGCATTCGGCGTGGCCTCAGGAAAGTTCTTGGGGTTCCTAGTGTCGCAATGAAGTATCGAGGTCTATCCCGACCAAATCAAGGCCATCGAAGGGATACCAGAGCACTTGACAACCAAAAAGCAGGTCTAGAGGCTGACTGGCCATATCGCCGCCCTTTTGAGGTTCATCTCACGATTCTCCGATAGGTGCCACAAGTTTTTCAGCATACTTTAAAAGGAGAACGGACTCCAATGGACCCCTGAGTGCATCCAATCCCTGAAGGAGTTAAAGGTGTACTTGTCCTCGCCACCGTTGCTCTCAAAACCAGAACCAGGACAACCACTCATTATCTATCTCGCCATCTCCGAAGTAGCTGTGAGCGCAGTCTTAGTTCAAGAAAATAAAGGTACGCAATCTCCCATCTATTACATTAGCAAGACACTAGTCGATGCCGAGACTAGATGCCCACATCTTGAAAAACTGGCTCTAGCCTTACTCGTAGTTTCACGAAAGCTTAGACCGTATTTCCAATACCACCCCATATCGGTCATAATGACTTTTCCCTTAAGAAGCATTTTACATAAACCCGAACTATCAGGCAGATTGGCCAAATGGGCCATCGAACTAAGCGAGCACGATATTACATATCGTCCGCAAACGGTGATAAAGTCACCGGTCCTCGTCGATTTTGTCACCGACTTCAGTGCGCAAAAAATGCCCGAAGTCAAAAAGGAAGTCATCCACGCTTTTTCCTAAACACAAGACCTCTGGGTCTTGTACACTGACGACGCGTCTAAAGAGTCAGGGTATGGGCCGATACTCATACCCGAAGTCCCAACAGGCGAAGTGATTCGCCAGTCCATAAGGTGCCCGGACATGACTAACAACAAGGCCGAGTATGAGGCCGCAATTACATGACTAAGACTAGAACTCAAATACGCGGCGAAGCGGCTAATTTTGCGTTGCAATTCTCAGCTCATGGTCAACTAAGTCACAGGGATTTTCCAAATCAAGGAGCAAAGGTTACGAAAATACCAAACCGAAATCTGCAAACTACTACCCGAGTTCGACGAATGTTAGCTCGACCAGATTTCCTGAGCACAGAACATCGAGGTAGACGGCTTCGCCAAATTAGCAACAGCCACCAACTCGGCGATAGACCGAATCGAGGTAAGAACCATAAACTTGACTTGGGACTGGCGCAACCGTATTATTGCATATTTGTAGGACGGTGTACTCCCCAACGATAAAAAAGAGGCCAAGAAGCTGCGAATGCAAGCAGCCAGATACAACATCGTTCACAATGACCTGTACAAAAGGATATATGGCGGCCCTCTAACGAAATGCTTAGGTCCAAATCAGACGCAGCACGTCCTTGAAGAAGTACACAAAGGCCACTATGGAGCTCACTCCGGCAATCGAGCTTTTGTCAGATGCCTCATACGAGCGGGGTATTACTGGCCCACCATGAAAAAAGAGGCCGCGAATTTTGTGAAAAAATGCGAACAATGCCAGAAGTACGCCCCAGTGATCCACAAAGCTGGCGAACACCTACACTCAGTAACTTCCCCTTGGCCGTTCATCAAATGGGGAATGGACATCATAGGCCCCCTCCCGGCAGGACAAGGTAATGTACGATTTCTTAGTTTTAACTGATTATTTTTCTAAATGGGTGGAAGTATGAGCATTCGCCCAAATACGCGAACAGGAAGTGATCGCCTTCATATGGAAAAATATCATAGTCGTTTTAGTCTCCCCAAAGAGATCAGTTGCTACAACGGACCTCAATTTATAGGAAATAAGATCGCCAACTTTTTCGAAATATGGCACATCAAAAGAATACTCTTAACGCCTTACCACCCCGCGGACAACGGGTAAGCAGAATCCTCCAACAAGTCAATTCTGAACATCATGAAGAAGAAACTCGAAGACGCTAAGGGAATGTGGTCGAAAATATTACCAGAAGTACTCTAGGCCTACCGAACAATGCCAAAAATGAGCACAGGGTAAATTCCATACTCGTTAGTCTATGGGACTGATGCAGTAATACCAGTCGAGGTCGGGGAGCCCAGCCTAAGATACTTCCGTGAAAGCAGACCCCAAAACGATGACAGTAGAAGGCAGGAGCTTGACAAAGTCGGGGAATGAAGAGATATGTCCTACGTGAGAATGGTCGCCTAGAAGCAACAAGCAGAATGCTACTATAACAAAAGGGCAAAGATCAGGATACCCAAAGTCGGGGAGTACGTTCATAAAGCTAAAACACAAGCAAACAAAGACCCACAAGAAGGCAAACTAGGAACAAACTAGGACGACCCCTACAAAATCACAGCAACAACAAACAAAGGGTTATTCACACTAGAAACAATGGAAGAAAAGCGACTACCAAACAACTAAAATATTACACACCTCTAGTACTTAAACTTTTAAAGGATGAGGTCCCCAAAATCACACTCTTTTTTCCTCACTCAAGTTTTGTCTCAATTGGGTTTTCTTGAGGAGGTTTTTAACGAGGTGATGACGTGGATACTTCAGGATTGAAGTACGCACAGACGAAGGCACTGGACGGCTAGTTCATTGCTCGATCTCTCACTATTTTTCGAGCTCGACCAATGAAGGGACTAGATAGATTGGGACCGGGACAAAACTACCAGCCATCGCCCGAAAAATATGTAAATCTCTCCAAGAATATGAACAAAGCACAAGTACATAAAGTTTATTTCGGCTCTCCCCAAGCACAGGTTACATTCGACCTCGTTCGAATTAATACCTAATCGGCCCATGAACTTAACTAGATAAAGGTTACATTTGACCTCGTTCGAATTAACACCTAATTGGCCCACAACCTCAAATAAATGAAGGTTACATTTGACCTCGTTCGAATTAACACCTAATCGGCCCATGACCTTAACTAAATAAAGGTTTCATTTGATCTCGTTCGAATTAACACCTAATCGACCCACGACCTTAACTATATAAAGGTTACATTCGACCTTGTTCGAATTAACACCTATTCGGCCCACGACCTTAACTAAATAAAGGTTACATTCAACCTCGTTTGAATTAACACCTAATTGGCCCACGTCCTTAAATAAATAAAGGTTACATTCGACCTCATTCGAATTAACACCTAATCGGCCCACGACCTTAAATAAATGAAGGTTGCATTCGACCTTATTTGAATTAACACTTAATTTTCCCACAACCTTAAATAAATGAAAGTTGCATTTGACCTCGTTCGAATTAACACCTACTCGGCCCACGACCTTAACTAAATGAAGGTTATATTCGATCACGTTCGGATGAACACCTAATCGGCCCTCGGCCATAAATAACCAACACCTACTGGACCTCGGCCATAATCAAACCTAGGATTCATTTCAACCTCATTCAACCTACTCAAACAAATTTAGTATGACAAAGGCAACCAAGCAACAAAATGAAAAAAGCGTACAAACCCGAACAATGAAAAAGAATCAGGTACGAATAACAAAACTAACATTTCATACTTAGAATATATTTTACAAAGGCTCGAATACACGCCTACAAAAATACACATGTATGCGGCTAAACAAAAAAGAGGAATAACTAATCACCGCCTAACCCATCAACACCTCCAACTTGATCGCCCAGACTATCTCAACCTACTTCTTCGCCATCGCCATCGCCAGCGGGATACTCACCCTCGTACCAGGCATCCTGTTCAATCCGATCCATGCTCGCATCTTCCTTGTCATCACCGGTTTCCGGTGTGGCGGGATCATAACCACAAGAAAATCGAGCTTTACGCGCCTTAGCACGAGTATCCTCGAAGGCAGATCCTGAAACAGCCCCTGCCCCCATCAGATCTATGAATATATCAAGCTGGACCTCGGCATGAATCCATTCCTCGTACAAGTCCCGTGGAACATCAGGAAAAGAAGAAGCACAGGAAGAGGATAGTTGAGCCAATAGTTGCGCCTTCTCGACCTCGAGGGCAACAACTCGATCACTAAGGCTCGAAGCCTTTTTTTTCTAGCTCCCCTATCCGCTCTTCAAGATGCTCCTCTCTGAGCCTGGCCATCTCTAGAGCACTCTCCCGCTCAGAACGAATAATGTGGATCACGATCTCCAAAGCCTCTACTTTCCTCGCAACCGATAACTGGGCCAACTCCGCCTTCTCTAAACCTGCTGCCTTCTCAGTGACCTCGCCACTCAGAGCATCCGCTTTTAGTTGACACTCCTCTAGCTCGGTGCACAACGAAACCATCTGGTCCTGAAGATCGGCGCATTGGGCCTCCACCCCTTTCACACCTCAAGTTCTTCTTCTTTGTCCTTTACATCCCACTTGAGAACGCTGAATTTTTCGATGACCCTCATCAACTTGTCATCTTTATCCTTCAGCTCACCTCTAAGAGCTTGGAAATTACCGCTCCCACCGAACCTCCTGCAGATATCGTGGTGTTTATAACGGTATTCGCGATATCTCCACTCCATCTTCTGGAAAATGGCATTACGCCTCTCCTCTCGTCGGGCGCTTTCGATCTCCAAAATCACGGTCTGAAAGAAAGACAGAAAATGAGGAGTAAGAACGAAACTTTGAACTCGACATAAAAAATAGAGAGAGATCAAAAAGCTTACCCTAAGAGCGAGGCCGGCTATGATCCTCGATAAAGTGGCGTCCTTAAGCTTCTCGAGGGTTTTACCCTCCACTTCGGAACAGAGGGGACCAAGAGAAGGGATTACGTCCTCCATGTCAACCAGTAAATCCTGGTCCAAGGGGATCATAATAGTTCGCGTGGTCCACTCCAATGTCACATCAAATCAGGTAAGTCGTTCCCCATCATCCTCACTTCCTCGGCATCCATGTCGGAGCCCATCTCGTAACCTTCTTCGGCTACACTTTTTTCTTTTGTGTTGACTCTGGATGAAGGATCCTCAGCTGGTAGTGAGGCTGATGGCTCATTCCGCCGTAAGTCGTCAGGGACTCTCGCCAACGGCCATTCAAAATCTATCAGGGTCTCAGAGAGAGACGTACCCTCTTCGGCTCTCGACGACGGCGGATTTATGGGTAGTAATTCGGCAGTGTGGAGCCGCTCTTGGTGGATTTGGGGGGTGGAACGGGAACATTGTCTTGAGGCAGTCGGCCTCGTCTATTTGCTTGAGGTTCAAGAGGAACCTCTTCAACTTAGTCATCTTCCACGTCTACATCCCCCAAAGGCATGTTTCCGAGAGGATCATTGTTGTTGAGAGCCATTGTTTTACCTACAATTGTTTCACCAAAAAGATTAGTAACACGGAAGGAAAAGAAGACAATTCACATACAAAGCCAAATATATAGCTAAATCCATTTATGCTCCCCGGCAACGACATCAAAAATTGGTCTCGCCCAAATCACACCTCAGTTTGGGGTTGTGAAGTAGTCGATTGAAATAATAATACCCAACAAGGAGTTGGGATCGAATCCATAGGGAGCGTAGATGGGATTAGGTATATATTCGAAATAAGCATGTAAAGTGTTAAAGATGCACTTCCACAAACTGTGTTTTGATTCTACTTCTAAAATAACATAAAGGTTTGCAATTCTCAAATGTAAAGCTAGAGAATAATATTTTTGGTGTTTTTTTTTCAAGTATGTAAAAGACCTAGGGCTGTGACTTCCACCTAGGTGTTTTCCTAATGGGTTGTGGGTTTTAGAGCGGGTTTTGTTGGTCAGGGTGTATCATAGCAATCAACATACAATTACCCACTCAATACCTCTCGATAAGAGAGTGGTTTTGCCCAATTTGGCTTTCTCAAATCCAAATGGGTAATGCACAAAATAGTTGATAGATGCTCAAGTCGGGTTTTACTATCTCTAGATTCAACGCTTTAACTGGGACTATCAATTTCTTGAGTTCATCCTAATTTCTTGTTAGCCAAGTTTTCGTAGACTAGGTCTCTCTTTCTTAAGTAGAGACTAAGTCAAATAGGCTTGAATCAATGTTAGTAACCATTAATTCTACAATTATAGCAAGAACTAGGCTAAATATTACACACCCAACCATAAACAAGCCCTAAATCAAACACCCATTAGGTACCCACACTAGGGTTGGGCCACAACCCTAGCAAAAATTTTAGCTACTCATATTAGGTAAAGAAGAAAAGATGATTAAACTCATATTTAATGATAAATAGATGAAAATCCAATATAAAATTGACAAGTTTTGATAAAGTTTCCCGAAACAGTAAAGAAAAATGGCTACCAACTTTTATATATTCAAAACTTGACGTAATTTTGTGAAAGTAGTCTATTTATACAAAGCTGAAATTTTCGGATAAAATTGCCCTTTAGGAGGTTCTGCGGCCGCACTTTTCTTCAGCTCTTGACAGGAGTGGATTCTGCGACCGCACAATTCTGGATTGCGGCCGCATCTCTTGAGTTCTGCGGTCCGCATAATTTTGGGTGCGGCCGCACAATTATAGTGCGGTCCGCAGTTCTTGTTGGGCTTGAATTTGACACTCTCTGAACTTTGACTTCTACGGCCGCACAATAATTGTGTGGTCCGCACTTTATACTGAAGCTCTATTGAATTTTTTTCTTGTTCTGCGGCCGCGGACAAAATTCTGCGTTCCGCACTTTAGCCTTTTTGCTTGATTTTTGTCCTTGTTTAAAATCACTCCTTCTTGAGTTGAATTTCATAACTTTGGCTCATTTTCCAATACTCCTGCAAGTAAGCATAATTCATAAGTTTTCGGGAATACTTTTAAGCATTTTTGAACTACAATGAAAGTCAAAAGGCGCAAATAAGTAGTCAAAATCCCCACTTATCAACTCCCCAAACTTAAGCTTTTGCTTGTCCTCAAGAAAATAAAGTAATTCCCACCTCCACAAGAAAAGAGATGTTCCAGCTAAGCTAAGCTAAGCTAAGCTAAGGTGAATCAAACACACATCAATTGGGACCAACAATTACCCACATACTCATGAATCATCAACAAGGCAATGTTTTGAAGGTTAAAGCCCAAATAGCTCTAATGTGACACTTGAGCTTCAAGAGTTGACTTTACTCATCAAGGAAGTTCGCACTTTAATGTAGGTCACTATGGATCCCAAACTCCTCCTCCTATACTATCCGTTAGCTCATCTCACTTAAGAATGTAACACTCAATTCAATGATTTGTGAAAAGTGCGCTCATCACTCTTAAAAGAATGTCCCAAGTACGGCTCTCAGTACCATATGCTCGCCCCTCATGTAAATCACATTAATGTAAGCTCACTCGGCTTGAAATCACATAGGGCTTTTTCGGCATGTAATGAAGGCTTTTGGACTAAAGTAGGAAGTGTTGGAATAGAACGGGTTTATCTTTCCTTAAGCACTCCACTTTCTATTTTTGTCTCATGCTTTGCCGACTCTTTGAGTCATTTTCTTTTTCCTTAGGGGAACTAGAGAGACTTGACATCACTCTTTCTTGGTCATGATATTCATTTTCTCCTTCTTTGTTTTCTCCATGCTTTGCACTTTTACTTTTCTTTGAATCCCTTCAAATCTTCAATTTATTCAGTTTCTTTTTTGTGTTTTGCTTTTGTTCTTTCTTTCTTTCTTTCTTTCTTTCTTTCTTTTTCTTTGCCTTTCCTTTTCTTCATTTATTTTCTCTTTTTTGTACTTTGATACCACTTTCAAACTCCTCGTCTCTCCCCCAAACTTATGTTTTCGCCAATTGCTTCTCATGAGTGTTAAGGAAAGATCGGGGTGCCAAGAGAGGGTCACTACAAAATGGGTAAAGACTTGTAACAAGGTTATCAAACTAGAAAGGCTTTAGGATCAAAAGGGTTGACTAGGAATAACATCATTGGTGGGACATGGAAAATTTCAAAACGGGTCAAGAAGAGCCTACAATCACTTCTCAAGCCAAGCAAAACTTAGTATTTGCCTAGAAACATATTCGGGGCAAGTTCTAGACCATTCGCACGGGTACTTAGACTTGTAACAAAATATCTCACCTTTCACACAGCTGGATTGTTAAAGAGGATAGAGGCGAGGGCCCCCAACAATCGTATTCAAGTTTGAAAATCGCTAATGGCTTAACTAAACCACTCAATGATTGCCTAAGTCAACACAAGAGTCACAAGGTCACTAACTAGAGCCATTTCTTTCCAAGAACTTGTTTTCAACCATAAACGTTTAGTTAAGTGTGTTGATACCAAGTGAAGCATGCTTGACCCTTTTATTCATTATTACTACTGTTTTTACCTGATCATCAAAAACAGACTCAATCCCCTAAAAAGGTTGTCACGCCATCCATCGTTGGGAAGAGCCACCCGATTTACATAGAAATCACCTTTGGAAAGAACAGTGGCATTAAGAAAACCAAAGACTTATTGATCACCTAAACATAAAAAGAAGCTACCAAATCAACAAGAAGCTATTAAAGTAAATAATAAGCTAAACTACTAAGAAACAAAATAAAGAAGCTATGAAGTAACTACCGAAAGCAAAAATGAATATACACGCCGAGAATGAGAAAGAGAATATATACATCAATAGAGAGGGAGGAGTATATACATAATGAACAAGAAAAGAAAGATAGTAGTATAGTTATTACAGGCCAATGTCATATCAAATAAAAATGGACCACCTCCCTGAATAAGAATAAGCATTGTCCTCAATGCTTAACAAAAATCAAAATAAGGGAGGGAAGAGAGTAAAGAGAACTCCCTATGTGGTCTCAGTGTGCATGGCATCATCACCACCTTTAGGCTCCTCCAACCAGATCTCATCATCCTCTGCTTGGGGATTAACAGGTTTGGTGAACATCTAAAGCACCTCCTCAGCAGTATGGGCAGCAAGATCTGGCTCGTCAGACTGGCCAGCTGGTGCCACTGGTGCTGATGGTGCTACTGGGTCTACTGGTACTGATGGATATGTCTCCATCAATAATTCAAATGGAAGATCACTAGCTAATGCTATCTTGGTCACCTCTTTTCTCAACTTGTCCACTGATTTTCTTGAGGCCTGTGATTTCCTCATATTCTTCACCTGTTTACCCAACTCCTCAATAGCTCCCTCATGTGCCACCAATGTATCCATGATGGTCTTCTGATTGTCCAAGATCTTTTTCAATGTTTTCTCCAATGACAGAGGAACCTGTGGTGCTGCTGGGGTAGAAGACTGAGCTGCAACAGTACTGGATATGTCAGACAACTTTGCAGTAGCTGTCTGCATCTAGTTATTGAGACTCGCCAATGTCTGGGAGAATCGTAGTGCAGTGAGTGGATATATGGAGGAGGAAGGCACTGATATTGATGTTGTTGGTCTAGAAGATGGAGGTGGTGGCATGTCAGTTGTCTCGGTGGAAGGACCGGCTACTATGGAAGGCATGGAAGCAGTAGAAGGCATAACAGCTGAATTTGCAGCCACCACCGATGGCTCATCAGACTCGCCTACGGTAGCAGATGATTACCCTTGAGCTTCGGGTTCCTCGGGTCCTTCAAAGAATACCAGGAGAAGGGATTCTTAGCCCGAACCTTTGCATCAAAGCTCCTCGGCTCCACCCCCACATCAGTGAGATACTCCGTGAGGGTGTTAGGATACGGGTAGGAGTTCTCACCCTGTCTGACAACTACTGACATGTTGGTCGACATGATGGCACCCACATTGATTGGGTACCCGTCCATGATAGATGCCACCAAGACTGCCCGGGGGATTGGAATATTGTTCTCATTTTGGCTCGGGTCTATGCGGCTGCACACAAATATTTGCCACCCTTTTGCTTCAAAGTTGAGGGTAGCTCGTGCAATGGAAACCCCCATTGTAATACATGGTGGTGGTGGTCCTGGGTTCGCCAAGATCTCTACCAACCAAGGGAGAGCTGCATCACCCATTGAAAACTTTTCCAAGTACTGAACTGGCTCCACCTCCTCAAGCCCTAAGTAGGTGTTCAGAGTGATTTGATCAAATCGAACCTTCAAGTTTCTCACCTAGGTCACTTTAGTACCCTTCTTGATATGTGCCACATTGGCATAGAACTCCCGTACTAAATGCTCCTTGGCATCTATAACACTTTGAGTGAACCATGGCCACCCCTTTCGCTCCCTGAACTGTTTAGCCATATTTGGATTGAATCTATCCAAATCCTTCAATAGAAACTGTCGCTCAAGTATGAGCGATATCTGGGACCACCACTCTCTAAATTTATTGAATGCTGTCAAGCTCAAAAATCTGTCTTCCCAGACTTCCTTATTTTTCGACCTCTCTAGGCTGGCCCCTTTCGTATCACCCCCTCTACCATTGTCTGGAATGTCATCATCATCATTCACTGCGACTGGTGCAGCGGGAGTGTGTGTTGAGGAGGGTTCTGAACCCTGGCTGCCTCCATCTGAACCCTCAGAAGTACTCTCAGAAGAGGTAAGCTCATCTCTCAGTCGGAATCAGTCCTGGGGAAACTATGGCTGTGATGGTACAACAGGCTGCCTTTGCACTGAGTCGCCCTCCGATGCTTCCCTAGACGGGGCATATGAACTTGATTCGGAGGGCTCTGGCTGTCTACCTTAGCCTACTATTGCCTTCTTACTAATCACTTTTTCACGGAGAGTGGTAGGGTACCCCTGCCTCTGTCTCAAGATGGTTCACCCCTCCCTTTGGAAGTATCACCACGTCCTCTTGATCTAACTATTTTCTGCAATACATAGCAACATGAGTCAGTTAAAGTTCAAACACAAACTATAAAACAGTTACAGATAAAATAGTGGGCAGGAGGGGAAAGTGCGGTCTGCACAATTCTGAGTGCGGCCGCAGAACGACTTGTGTGGACCGTACAATTATAAAGTGCAGACGCACAATTGAAGTGCGTACCGCACAATTGTGAGTGCGTCCGCACAATTATGAGTTCGGCCGCACAATTCCAGGCCCAGTAATACCAGTTCTCTGAAGTTTGTATCTGCGGTCGCACAAACTTTTCTGCAGCCGCAGATCATTTTCTGCGGATCGCACAATTTTGAGTGTGGTCCGCATATTGAATGCACATACTTGCCCTAAAATTAAGGATCTGCGGACCACACAATTCAAAATTAGAAGATACTGAACTTAGAGTTTTTTAATGTTTTTGCAGAATTTAGATATGGTATTGGCAAATTAGACATGATACATGATTTACCTAACCCCCAATGAGTACATATGAAATTACCCACACAATTTTAAGCACATATGATGAATCATATGACATTTAGGCCTAAGAAATAACTATACTAATTAAGAACAAAAACTAAGAAAATTTGGAAAACTTTAAACACGAATTGAACATACCAATGATGAAGGATGCATGGGAGAATCTAGGATGATGAAATGAATGTGATGTTTGAAACAATCTTTTGTGCACTGGGCTTGCTTAGGTGCCAAGAGTTCAAAGTGTGTAAAGTTTGGAATAGTGAGAGGAGGGCTTATTTATAGGTTAAAAATGTGCAGCTGGGTGACGCCGCACAATTTTGTGTGCGGTCCGCACAAAATTAGGTACAGCCGCTGATATCTGTGGGGGCAGCACAATTCCAAGTGCGGTCGCAGATTTGCCATTTCTCTGCAATTGCAAACTTTAGAGAGTTTGCATTTTGGGTCTCCAGTTGTGCGGCTGCCGAAAGAATTGTGCGGCCGTAGACTCCTTTCTACTGTGGCATGCAAGATTATACGGTCCGCACTTTTTCAACACTTAGCCATTTTTTTCTGAGCACAGTTCCTGCAAAGCACACTCATTCCTGTAATTCACTTCAAAATAAGTTAGCACAAAAAAAAATCTATCTAAAAAGAAGAAAAAGAAGAATAAAAAGAGACATGGGCTGCCTCCTAAGATGCGCCTGATTTAATATCACAGCATGACGCAGGTTATCAATCACTTGAAATGAATTAATGCCACGATGTGGCCATCATCAACCTTTCCAAGATAATGCTTCACCCGGTGACCATTGACTCTAAACACTTCATCATTTTTATTCTTCAAGTCTAATGCACTAAAGGGTGTCACACTCACAACTTCAAACATGCCACTCTATTTAAACTTCAACTTTCCCGGAAACATCCGTAACCGAGAATTGAACAATAACACAAGATCACCTTCTTTGAACTCCTTATTCCGAATATACTTGTCATGGAAGTACTTCATCATCTACTTGTATAAGGAAGAACTTGTATAAGCATGGTACCGAAATTCATCAAGTTCATTCAATTGTGTCACCCTTAAGTTGGCGGCGACATCCCACTCAAGATTTAGATTCTTCAATGCCCACATAGCCTTGTGCTCAAGTTTCACCAGAATGTGACAAGCTTTTCCGAACACTAACCGGTATGGAGACATCCCAATCGGTGTTTTGTAATCCGTCCTATAAGCCCATAGAGCATCATCAAGTTTTTTCGACCAATCCGTCTGGTTGGCATTCACTGTCTTTGGCAAAATACTCTTGATCTCCCGGTTGGAGACTTCCACTTGCCTCCTTGCTTGAGGATGATAGGGGGTCATGACTTTGTGAGTGACACCATACTTGGTGAGTAAGGTATCAAAAGTTTTGTTGCAAAAGTGCGATCCCACATCGCTTATAATGGCCCTTGGAGTACCAAATCTGGTAAATATGTTCTTTTTCAATAATGCCACCACACTTCTAGCTTCGTTTTTAGGTAGAGCAATGGCCTCAACCCATTTTTACACATAATCCATAGCTACCAAAATGTATGTGTTCCCATAAGAGCTTACGAACGGTCCCATGAAATCAATGCCCCACATATAAAAAAAATGTCAATTTCCAAGATGGTGGTGAGGGGCATCTCATTTTTCTTAGAAATCCCACCGGCCTATTAACATTCATCACAACGCTTGACGAGATCACTAGCATCCTTGTAGAGGGTAGGGCAATAGAATCCACAACTCAACACTTTTGGTGAAGAGTGGCAAGCCTCAAGAATTTCCACTTGACCTTCCTCCGGCACACATCGCCAAATCACACCATTGGTACAAATACGGAAGACATACGGTTCATCCCAATAATAGTCAAGGCAATCTCGTTTGAGTTTCTTTCTTTGATTTGAAGAGAACTCATTCGGTACAATACCACTTACAAGATAATTTTCTAAGTCGACGAACCATGGAATCTTGGTCATTGAAATGGCTTGAAGTTGCTTGTCGGGGAAGGAGTCATTAATCTCAAGGTCGTCATGTGGCCTCCTCTCCTCCTCCAAGCGAGACAAGTGGTCCGCCACTTGGTTTTCACTGCCTTTGCAGTCTTGGATTTCTAGATCGAACTCTTGCAATCGAAGCACCCAACGCATTAACCTCGCCTTTGAATCCTTTTTGCTCATTAAGTACCGAAGTGTCGCATGATCAGTGTGGACAATCACCTTTGTACCCATCAAGTACAGGCAGAATTTCTCCATAGCAAAGACAATATCAAGGAGCGCTTTTTTGATCACCGTGTAATTGACTTGGGCATCGTTCATGGTATTACTAGCATAGTAGAACGGATGGAAGATTTTGTTGATACATTGCCCCAAAACTGCTCCGATCGCCACATCACTTGCGTCACACATGAGCTCGAAAGGCAAGCTCCAATCTGGTGCAGTTATAATAAGAGTAGTAGTCAATTTGAACTTGAGAAATTCAAATGCCTTCATGCAATCCTTGTTGAAATGGAATTTGGCATCCTTCTCCAAAATCTTACACAAGGGGTTCATCACTTTGAAAAAAGCCTTGATGAAACGGCGATAGAACCCTGCATGACCCTAGAAGCTCCTCACTCCTTTCACGAATGTAGGGGCAGGAGTTTAGAAATCACCTCTATTTTGGCCTTGTCGACCTCAATGCCATTCTTTGAAATTTTGTGGCCGAGGACAATGCCTTCCTTGACCATAAAGTGACACTTCTCCCAATCGAGCACCAAGTTTGTCTCCTCACATCTTGCCAAGACCTTATCCAAGTTTTTCAAGCAATCATCAAAGGAATTCCCAACCACAGAAAAATCATCCTTGAAGACCTCAAGAAAATCCTCCACCATGTCGGTGAATATAGCCATCATACACCGTTGAAAAGTCACCGGTGCATTACATAACCCAAATGGCATCCGCGAGAATGCAAAAGTACCATAGGGACATGTGAAAGTAGTCTATATTAGTCCTCCGGGGCAATAGGAATTTGATTGTAGCCGGAATATCCATCAAGGAAACAATAGAAAGCACGACCAGCCAACCTATCAAGCATTTGATCAAGGAAGGAAAGTGGAAAATGATCTTCCTTGTGACTTTGTTGAGCTTGCAATAGTCCATACACACTCTCCACCCGGTTACCGTTCTTGTAGGAATCAACTCATTTTTATCATTGGTGACCACAGTCAATCCCCCTTTCTTTGGGACACATTGCACCAGAGAGGTCCACGAGCTATCGGAAATGGGGTAAACAACCCCGGCATCCAACCACTTTACGATATCCTTCTTCACCACCTCTTGCATTGCTTCATTTAGTCTTATTTTATGTTCAACGGAGGGTTTGGCATCCTTCTCCAAAATAATCTTGTGCATGCAAAAGGCAGGGCTTATACCCCGAATATCCGCCAATGTCCATCCAATATCTTTCTTCCTCTTTTGTAGCACCGCCAAAGTAGAGTCTACATGCACGTTAGTCAAACAAGAGAAAAGAATAACAGGTAAAGTAGAACACAGGCCAAGTAATTTATACCTGTGATGTGGAGGCAATGGCTTTAACTTCAAAGTGGGAGGCTCCTCGATTGAGGGCTTTGTTGGAGAAGTCTTCCGGTTTTCAAGCTCTAAGGACAATTTGTGGGATTCATAAGTGTACGACCCCATTCCTTGAAATGCATTCACACATTCCACATAGCCATCCTTCTCATCATCATCATGATTATGCAATATGGCCTCCAAAGTATCATCAACATTCATCATGGCACTAGCATCATCAACAATCACCTCGGTCACTAAATCCACAAATGAACAAACTTCATTGCTATTCGTTTGCCTCATAGATTTTCACACATGAAAAACCACCTTTTCATCACCCACCCGGAAGGTGAGCTTGCCGGCTTCCACATCAATAAGTGACTTCCCTGTAGCAAGGAAAGGTCTACCCAAAATAATAGGTACCTCATAGTCCATTTCACAATCAAGAATCACAAAGTCCGCCGGGAGGATGAACTTATCAACTCAAACCAACACGTCATCAATAATACCCAATGGTCTCTTCATAGTACGATCCGCCATTTGCAACCTCATAGATGCGAGTCTTGGTTGCCCAATTCCTAAAGTCTTACAAATCGAGTAGGGCATCAAATTGATCCTTGCCCCAAGATCACAAAAAGCTTTTGCAAAGTCGGTGCTTCCAATAGTACAAGGGATTGTGAAAGCACAAGGATCTTCTAATTTAGGAGCCATTGAGTTCACAATTGCACTCACTTGATGTGTCATCTTTATAGTCTCACAATTCATCAACCTCTTCTTTGTCACCAAATCCTTTATGAACTTTGCATAACCGGGAATTTTCTCTAAAGCCTCAACCAATGACACATTAATAGATAGGATTTTCATCATGTCAATGAACTTTTTGAATTGGTTCTCGCCATTTTGCTTGGCAAGCCTTTGAGGGTATGGAGGAGGAGGCCTTGGCATTGGTACCTTAGCCTTTGGCACTACCGGTTCTAGTATGTCTGCAATGTGTTCCCTAAATGGGTTCACTTCCTCTTGAGTCTCCTCCACATTGTCCTCAATATCCATTTTTACTTCATCATTCGCTTGCACCAAATTGTTTGGAATTTCATCTTCTTGAATCACTAATTCATCATCCACAATCTTTCTTTGACTTGAGTTGGTTGCATCCCCACCTTTTCCACTCCTTGTAGTCACGTCCATGGCATGTCCCGTGTTGTTCCCACCCTTTGGGTTCATCACCGTGTCACTTGGTAGTGACCCCTTAGGGCGAGTGTTCAAAGCTTTCGAGATTTGCCCCAATTGGATTTCCAAATTGTGGATTGAAGTGTTGTGAGAGGCTAGTTGAGCATCGGAGTCGGCATTCTTCTCCAACATTTGCTTAAACATGTTCTCAATTTGCCCCGTCTCATTGTTAGAAGAGCTAGGACCATAGGAAGGATAATGAGGCAAGTTGTTTGGTTGTTGAAACATCGGTGGCCTTTGAAAGCCCGACCCTCGATTCCCTTGATTATTGTTCCATCCCCTTGGTTATTTCCTCACCAATATCCTTGACAATTGCCACCCCAATTGCTTTGGTTGTTTTGACCATTTCAATTTCCGTGATTGTTTTGATTGTTCCAGTTACCTTGGTTGTTTTGATTGCTCCAATTCCCTTGATTACCTTGAGATCACCATTGTTGTTGATTCGGTCCTTGAGAGTTGTTTGTTTGCCCTTGCTAGTTGTTCACATATTGTACTTCCTTCTCTTGTTCATTGTAAGATTCATCTTGGTCAAACCCACTATCTTCTTGCACATATTGTTCCGCACGGTTTTGCATTTGTTGACCCTTTTGCCTTCTCTTGTTTACCATCATATTGACACCTTCCATTGCATTTACTTTCTTAGGACCTTGAACTTGTTGAAGTTGAGCTTTGGCCAATTGATTCATTATAGTGGTCAACTCGGCAATTACTTGCCCATGATCATGCAATTCTTTATATAGGTGAATCACATTTGGATCACCTTGAGGAACATTTGCTCTACTTTGCCATGCCGATGAAGTATCCACTATTTCATCTAAGATTTCACAAGCTTCGGTATATGGTGTTGTCATGAAATTTCCACCGGCAAGTTGGTTGACCACGCATTGATTGGTAGTATTGATCCCCCTATAAAAAGTTTGTTGAATCATAGCCTCCGTTATGTCATTGTTCGGGCACTCTTTCACCATAGTTTGGTACCTCTCCCATATCTCATGCAAAGGCTCATTGGGTTCTTGTTTGAATGCTAGAATCAATCTCTAAGAGTAGACATATTCCCGGGAGAAAAGAACTTGGCAATGAATTTCTCCGCCAATTCATCCCATGTATGGATGGAATGGTTTGGCAATCTTTCTAACCAATCCAAGGCTTTCCCCGTTGTGAGAAAGGAAATAGCCTAAACCTTAAAGAATCCTCAGAGACATTTCTCTGTTTACTCCCTCAGCAAGTATCCACAAATCCTTTCAAGTGTTTGTACGTATTTTGATCCGGAGCCCCGGTGAAGAATCCCCGTTGCTCTAGCAATGTGAGCATAGCATTTGTGATTTGAAAGTTGCCTACCCTAACGCGGGGCAGTACTATGGCACTTGCATACCCTTCATTCGACAACACTCGATGTGGAGCCGCTCTTGGTGGATTTGGGGGTGGAACGGGAACGTTGTCTTGAGGCAGTCGGCCTCGCCTATTTGCTTGAGGTTCAAGAGGAACCTCTTCAACTTAGTCATCTTCCACGTCTACATCCCCCAAAGGCATGTTTTCGAGAGGAACATTGTTGTTGAGAGCCATTGTTTTACCTACAATTGTTTCACTAAAAATATTAGTAACACGGAAGGAAAAGAAGACAATTCACATACAAAGCCAAATATATAGCTAAATCCATTTTTTATGCTCCCCGGCAATGACGTCAAAAATTGGTCTTGCCCAAATCACACCTCAGTTTGGGGTTGTGAAGCAGTCGATTGCAGTAATAGTACCCAACAAGGAGTTGGGATCGAATCCACAGGGAGCGTAGATGGGATTAGGTATATATTCGGAATAAGCACGTAAAGTATCTAAGATGCACTTCCACAAACTATGTTTTGATTCTACTCCTAAAATAACGCTAAGGTTTGCAATTCTCAAATGTAAAACTAGAGAATAATATTTTTGGTGTTGTTTTTCAAGTATGTAAAAGACCTAAGGTTGTGACTTCCACCAAGGTGTTTGCCTAACGGGTTGTGGGCTTTAAAGCGGGTTTTGTTGGTCGGGGTATATCATAGCAATCAACACACAATTACCCACTCAATACCTCTCGGTAAGAGAGTAGTTTTGTCCAATTTGGCTTTCTCAAGTCCAAATGGGTAATGCATAAAATAGTTGATAGATGCTCAAGTCGGGTTTTACTATCTCTAGATTCAACCCTTTAATTGGGACTATCAATTTCTTGAGTTCATCCTAACTTCTCGTAAGCCAAGTTTTCCTAGACTAAGTCTCTCTTTCTCAAGTAGAGACTAAGTCAAATAGGCTTGAATAAATGTTAGCAACCATTAATTCTACATTTATAGCAAGAACTATGCTAAATATTACACACCCAATCATAAACAAGCCCTAAATCAAACACCCATTAGGTACCCACACTAGGGTTGGGCCACAACCCTAGCTAGAAATTTAGCTACTCATATTGGGTAAAGAAGAAAAGATGATTAAACTCATATTTAATAATAAATAGATGAAAATCCAATATAAAATCGACAAGCTATGATAAAGTTTCCTGAAACGGTAAAGCAAAACGGCTACCAACTTTTAGATATTCAAAACTTGACCTAATTTCGTGAAAGTAGTCTATTTATACAAAGCTGGAATTTTCGGATAAAATTACCCTTTAAGAGGTTCTGCGGCCATACTTTTCTTCAGCTCTTGACAGGAGTGAATTCTGCGGACGCACAATTCTAGATTGCGCCCGCATCTCTTGAGTTCGCACATTTGATTTCTGCGGCCGCACAATTATAATACGGTCCGCAGTTCTTGTTGGACTTGAATTTGACACTCTCTGAACTTTGACTTTTACGGCCGCACAATTATTGTGCGGTCCGCACTTTACACTGAAGCTTTGTTGAATTTTCTTCTTGTTCTGCGGCCGCATACAAAATTCTGTTGTCCGCACTTTAGCCTTTTTGCTTGATTTTTGTCCTGGTTCAAAATCACTCCTTTTTGAGTTGAATTTCATAACTTTGGCTCATTTTCCAATACTCCTGCAAGTAAGCATATTTCATCAGTTTTCGGGAATACCTTTAAGCATTTTTGAACTACAACGAAAGTCAAAAGGTGCAAATAAGTAGTCAAAATCCCCAATTATCAACAACTCATTCGCCGACATCCACAAATCACCTCTTACGGGGAAGCAAGTTATCACCATTCAGTGACGATTGCTCCTCATTATCCTCGTTTACTAGATGATGCAAAGGGGAAGCTGAAATTCATATTGTAGGTGTAGTCGACAACCGAGCAGACCTCACAAGGGCAGAAGGAACGAAAGCAGCCTTCCTCTTGTGAAATGCCGGAGCAGGAGCCTTCGGCCTTCTCGAAGATCCCCGGGCTGAAAAAGAAAAACTAGAAGACTATCACTTCCTGTACAAAACCGTAACGAACAAGTGACCATGAAGTCAAAATGGTATAGACAAAATATAATAATTATATATGCAAATAAATACATATAGACGAACTCACCGGTCACGGAAGGCGTAGGCCGAATTTCTTGATAAAGGTTGGCCAATCACGAATCCCCAATGTGTGAGGCAAGACCTGGATGAACCAGTCATGAATGTTCCCGACCAAGGGAGGGGGCGAAATCTCAGCTATAAGAAGAAAGGACAGAATGTCAGATTACGATTAAAACGGGCAAAACAAATGCTTGGCAAAAAGACATTTACGGGCGTAATTCCAAGCCTCAAGGAATCCGCTCGCGTTGACCACCACGTCCTCGGTCTTAACAAAGAAGTAGTTGAGCCAAAACTGGCGATTTGCCTTATCATCCATCTTCACCACCAGACTTTTACTTCCTCAGTGGCGGAGGTGCAGTATCGTTCCCATATAGAAAATAGGGGTGAAGAGATGCATCAGGTGGCGAAGCGAGACCCCATGGCCAACCAACTCCGCATATTTTGTCAACATACGGATAAGCTTATAGATGTAAGGGGAGAGTTGGGCCGGGAAAAGGCCATAGTAACAGCAAAATTCCTCCGCCAATGGGAGAAGAAGAAAGGAATAGCCGACATAGAACGGATACGTATAGAACGCGCAATATCCTGGGCGATGTATCTGTACCACATCGTGCCCCGCTGGACCCAGATCGATATGAGCAGGAATTTTGAACCTTGCCCTAAGCTCAACGAGATTGACCTTGTTCATCACTGACTCCAAGGCCTAAGGATCGTCTTCAGGCAACTTCAAAAACTCGGATCTAGCCTTTTCACTGCGAGGGATTATTTCCTCCACCGTGGAAAATTTCTCGTCTTCAAGACCAACAGAAATATCATCGCCGTGAGGAGGCATGCACACCGCCAAAGGGGTAGGGTTGGTCTCCATGCCAGAACTAGAGGGTGCGTTAACCATATTCTTAAGGGAAGATGTTCTAAGCACAGAAGGGTTGAAAGCAATAGAAATCACTAGAATCGAGGGAGTGGATACGCAATGACGAAGTAAAAAGGAGACAAGGGTTCAATATATAGAATTAAGAAGGAGACGCATGGATTAAATATCAAGAGTATGCAAAACAAACACAAATAGCCTCAGGTCCTTATTTATAAGATTTCAAGAATCAGGACCGAGAAATCAAGCCAGCATTACCCAGCGCAGGTATCGAAACGGAAGAGGCGCGAGAAATGACGCAAAGCATCGGTAAAATGCGTCACAATGACGTATGATGTCATGACGTCATTCCAAAACAACGCGACCCCAAAGGTTGCGGCTCATGAAAGTTCATGTTTCTACCTCGTCTGAAGTGCCACTACCTGACTTGCTCGCCCAATTTTGTCAACCACGATAAACAGAGTCCGCTCATCAAGGCCGTTTGGGCTCAGCCTTAATAAGCGGAGGGACTAACTTTATGAGCCAAAGAGTCAGTCAAGGTCGACCAGAAGGCAGAAAAATTCATGGCCAAGGTGCCAATCACGGACGACGTCAAACATTGCGTAAAGGACAATGACGGCTAATTTTCAGAGTAGGATATTAGAGAGAATATTCTAGTGAATATTTCCTACATATGTGCTATTAGGGTTTATTAGGAATATGTGTTGAATTTATAAGGAAAAAGAAAAAGGAAGAAGGGTAGATAATATTCAGGATATAAGAACACTTTTGAGAAGAAGATTCTCTCTCTCTTACAAAAATACAAAGATTACCTTTTGATAAAGATTCTTGCTCATATTACTCCCCACCTTTTCACGAGATCCGAGGATTGTTCATACGAATCTTGGACCTTTCGGTCCCTCATCATTGTCAGGAGAAATATTCGTCCAATCCATCCATTATTGGGGTGAATCATTCTCCTTATTTACTTAATTGTCATTTATTGCCATTTATTGTTAGTTACATCTCCATTAATGTTCATGCTTTAAGAGTATTTTGCACTTATTATCATCAATCATTCACGATATCTGTCCCTATCTCCTGCACGTTTTCAAGATTAGCCTCTAGAGTTGTTATGCTTAACTAGATTTAACCCATTATTACCTAAATTTAATAGTTTAATCGGAAGTTACATTTTTTGGTCAAACAATACTGTTTTAAACTTGGACCCTAAAAAAAAAAGAGATAATATACTCTGCAACATAGCCTCCGCAACAAAGTCTTGATAAATCATTGGCCTGGCATATGATATTAAATTGGAAACTCTTATTTTGTTGTGCTGCTACTCAATGGCAATGTATGAAAGCCCCATTCATTTAGCGCATACTCAAAGAAATGTTCCTGAAAACCAATATCTTTCGAAGTCCCTATTCGGGCATCTATGGCACAAATTTTAGAAGGAAAATGATCTTTATAGAGTAGTGCATTTTTCTTCTATAATATAGAAAAGCTAGGCTTCGACGTGTCTGTTTCATGTCAATAGATTTCATATTGAAGGCATAATGGACTTTTTAATTATCTATTTTTACGTGTCTCTCATTGTGATTCTCTTTGTATCTTGCTTCTTCGGTCATTCTTCAGTTTCCTCTGCTCTTTCAAAAACTGGTAAACCCCTGTTAACATAAAAACAAATTACACATTTAAGGAAATAATAGAGTAGAGCAACTTTGTGTGGTGCTTTATCATAACTTACATTACATCGTTTGAGTTGTTCTGTCAAAGACTAAACCAATCGTTTTTACCAGCTGCCTCTTGCTTACAGCAAAGCATATATTTTAAAATTGTTTCCTACGTCTGTATAAAAAATAGTTTTCCTTAGTGTTATTCGCTTGAACTTATAAATAAAAAAAGATTGTTTGCAAAAAAATGTAAATAGTATGGATCAGATGCTACATTCCATTAGCTTTATCAATAGCTATAACCAAAGTGTAGTTTTGTTTATTTGCACCACACTGAAGATTTTGGTTGAAGGATAGCGTTGAATCCTAGTGGTGTATGTTGGAATGGAGGGTAGAACTAATCACACATTCTATGATACGCTTCATATCATAATGAATAGTGATGAGATAACGGGATTAAGAATTAATAGCTTGTTATATGATGATGTAATTCATGTAACAGAATATACAAAGCAGATAAAACTACAGTAAATACTATTGGATAGGTTTCTTTAACTTGGTACCACAAAACTACATTCTCTATATAACTAAATCTGTAAAGGATAGGATAAGCTGGCTAGATTCTTTATTCTTTTTTCTGCATAATACTACAATTGCAATTAACACATGGATCTACCAATGAGGGAGATTTGTAGTACTATCAATACAGAAAGAGGGAAAAAAGAAGAAAGAAATGGCAATTTTCATGTTCTAACATTATATCTTTGTTCTCTATTTTGGTTGGAGTTATCTATAAAAAATGGCAATTTTCATGTTCTAACTTTATATCTTTGTTCTTTATTTTGGTTGGAGTTATCAATTATTGATGCTATTTTCCCCAGTTCATTCTCAAATCATGCATTTGGTTTTGACAGTAGGCTAATGTCTTTTCACATTATCAAAATATTTGATCAGATTTAGTTCAACTAATTAAGTTTCTCTCTTAAATTGATCAATGTATGTTATTGGTCGTCCTATAGTTTCGTGGTAAGAAAGCATATATTCACCTCAAGAAAATATTTGTAATGACCCGACCGGTCGTTTTGAGCTCTAGCGCATTGTTCGACGGTTTGAGGCCTTGAGTAGTTTCACTTCAGGTATTATAACCTGTATGTGTGGTCAGAATTGAATTTCGGGAAGTTCAGAGTTGATTTGGAAAGATAATTTTAATTTCGGAAGCTTTAAGTTGGAAAAATTAACTAAGGATTGACTTTTGAGTAAACGACCTCAGAATCGAGATTTGAAGTTCCAATAGATTCGTATGATGATTTCGGACTTGGGCGTATGTTCGGGTTGAGTATCGGATCACCCGATAGCATTTCGGCATCAATTGGCGAAAGTTGAAAATTTGGACGATTGTTGGGAAGTTTGACCGGGAGCAGACTTTTTGATATCGGGGTCAGATTCTGATTCTGGAAGTTAGAGTAGGTTCGTAATGTCAATTAGGACTTGTGTGCAAAATATAAGGTCAATCGGACTTGATTTGATAAGTTTCAGCGTCAGATGTAGAAGTATGAAGTTTTAAAGTTCATTAGGATCGAATCGATGTACGATTCATTTTTTAGCATTGTTTGATGTGATTTAAAGGCTCGACTAAGTTTGTATGATATTTTAGGACTGGTTTGTATATTTAGTCCAGGCCCCGGGGGCCTCGGGTGGTTTCCAGATGGTTAACGGATCAATTTGGAGTTGTGTAAATAGCTGAAGTGCACCAGCTTTGGTGTAATCACACCTGCACAAGATTGACCGAGCTCACAGAAGAGAGCATTTGGGCGGAGAAGCGGACCTTGAGAAGGTGGTCTGTGGTCGCAGATGCGACGCGAAGACTGTAGAAGCGGAGTTGCTTATGCGGAGGAAGGAGCGCAGAAGCGGAAAGGCCTAGGAGGCCTGTTGATCGCAGAAGCGGACATGGTCCGTGGGATCGCGTGCATAGAAGCGCTCCTTGGCCGCAGAAGCGGAAGCGCATATGCGTATTTTGTATTGATTTTGTTACAAGGCACTCATCTTTCTCCTCAAAGGCATTTGGACTTATACTCTTTTGATCTTAGCATATATATGATTTAGGACATTTGGAATATTGTTTCCCATAAAATTGTTGTAGATTAGAGTTGAAGATTTGATGAATCATGAATTTGCACTTTCATAGTTGAGAAAGGGAGTGTGTGATGATAGTGTTTTGGCAGTGCCATTGGTTGTGGCACTTATTGATGGTATGAGAAAGTAAATAGTTTGACTGAACAAAAGGTTAAAGAGTCGGGATTTTATCTCATCTTCTCTCATTTTAGAACCCTAGACTCGGTAGGAAGCGATTTAGAGAGGGGACTTTCATCTACAATCATTGGGTAAGTGATTCTAATCATTTGTCAATTATATTTCATGATTATATATTAGATTTAACATCAAATTTATGAGATTCAAAGAAGAAATTTGAGGATTTTTGTCACAGTTTTGAAAACTAAAAATTTGGGTTTTGAGAGTCGATCTGGACTCAGATTTGAAAACCAAACACATATATGGTCTCGTGGGGGGCTATGGATAGTCAGAATCTACACTTGGACCTAGGTTTTGACCGCGTGGGCTCGGAGTATACTTTTGGGGAATTGTGTGAAGATCATAGATTTATCTATCGTAATTGGTTTCCCTTGAATTGTTTGATAATATTAAGTCATTTTTTTGTTAGATTTGAGACGCGTGGAGGAGAATTTTAGAGGAAAATCTATTTTCGAGGGTTGATTTGGTCTAGTTGAGATAAGTATCTTGTATAACTTTATGTGGGGGAACTATCCCTTAGGATTTGGGTTGATTGTATTATTTGTATTATGTGGAAGACGTGTACACGAGGTGACAAGTGTGTACACGGGCTATATGTGGTATTTTGACTGGTTTAGACTTTTAGACTACTTCCATGCATTTAATTGAATTTGTCATAACATGTTATATCTTTCATTGTTTAATTTACTCTCACATGCTCTATTTAACGTTGTTAGTACTTGTTCTATCTTTTATTGTTCTGTTTGCTCCTACATGCCTTAGTTGAAGTTATTACCTATCTTATTGTCTTGTTAGCTCTCTTATTTTTGAATTACTCTTACATGATATTGTTATTTCGTGGGAATATCTTCTTGTTGGGTTATTGATGTTGAAGTTGTAAAAGCTATTATCACATTGAGGTTGAAGTTGTTGACCGTTGAGATATCTTTCCTTGTTGGGTATTTCTGAATTCATGTTGTTATTATTGAGATTCTTATTCACATTGTGGTTGAGCTGTGTGTTATATGTACGGTAACATTGGTATTATTGATTTTGACAAGTTGTGGCATATGAACACATGTGATGCGAGTTATATTGTGTTGTGTTATTGATGCACATGCGGCGGTATAAAGATATGGGTTGATGTGCATGTGGCGACATAAGGTATGCGTGTTGCTAGTAAGGAAATTGCTTGAAGCCACACGACGATATTAAGGGGCTAAAGCGCGTGTAGCTATTTCGGGAAAATGCTTTCAAAAATATCTAAATGTTGGCTCATGCAGCGATATAAGGAAAGATTGTGACTGGGATTGTGAAATGTGAATATGAGGCACAGGGGCGGATCCACATGGAGTCAGCAGGGTTCATATGAACCCACTTCGTCAAAAAATAATACTGTGTATGTGGGTATATTTTTTCTGTCTTCGAAAATATAATGGTATAAAATTTATTTTGAACCCACTTTAAACAAGTAAATCGCCTAGCCTGCTGGTAAAGATGGTTCAAATGTGTTCAAATTTTCCACATGGTCCTGAGTTCGAAACCAGTTAGTTGCATATGTCCTCTATTTTTGAGTTTTTTAATATATGTCTCTTTTCTCATAAAAACGACGTCATTTATGTCTTTTTAAAATATCCCCCAATTCTCCAAATCAGATAACGATCGGAATCTCTAATCCCAAGCCTTTCAGTGACTCTCTCTCTCTCTCTCTCTCAATTTCAAAGAGAATCGCTTCCATAGTCACCACACACCTCCTCTGTTAGACCCTGCCGAGAAGGTCATCTCCCTCAAAGATAAAGGGCTTTATCTTGGTATCTAACTAAAAGTTCAGGTGATCAATAACAATAAGAACCAATTCTAGTTTTTTAATTTTTAGTATTTATTCCTCTTTTGCATAAAGATTTAATCCCAATAAATTTCCTTCACCTCTATCTCTATGTGCTTTCTTCTCTTTGTTGTAGTTCAATTTAAAAGAATATTGCTTCATAGTCGTCTCCTCCAGTAGCCATAAGCCGCTGCCGCTTCTCGAATCTCGTTGGGTCGCCTCTCTCCGTCTCTCGCCGTCAGCCCGTCAATTGTCACTATCATGTTTCTCACTTGCTTATATTGCAGATTTTTATAATTTATGCTTTGGAAAAAAATTCAGATTGTTTTAATGGGTTTTGGCTGAGAAACTCAATTTCAATTTGAGATATACCGTGTTAAATATTTTTTTAATATAATTTTTAATCTTAATGGAAAATGGAGAAATATGAGAAATTGAGAGCAATAAACTTGGTTATATTGAGAAGTTAAGCACCTTTTCTCTTTAGTTATGGAAAATCTGAGATTGTTGTTGTTGGTTTTGAGTGAGAAATTCTTTTTCAGTTTGAATATACGTATACGTACACATGATATTTTTTTTGGGTGTGTGTACTTTTGATATGGTCATATGGAATGAAAATCAATAATGTTTCCTTGATGCAGTCAAGGACATTTTCCTTGGCTCGTTGTTGAATCAACAGATTTCCCTTTATAAAATAATATATAGCATGCAATAGTATTTTCTACGACTGAAGTTCCAAAATCTAGGAAGATCACCTTTGCTGTTATCCATGAATGAAAGTTTCATTGCAATAGTTCTGTAATCTGATGAATGATCGTTACTTGGGTTGTCTTCTACCACGTTATTTGTTCTAGTTTAAACATAAGGTAAAACATATATACAAAATTATTCTTCTAATTCTAATTCTAATTTGGTAATCTAGTTTGTGTTACAATGAATAGATCTTACCCTCCAGTATCTTCCAAGTTGCCACAACTAAGTTTATCATCTCCAATTGCTACTCCCATGGAACAAAATTTGAACCAATTAGAAGAGCAACCTCAATCCTCTAAAAAACAGACAAGGAATAGATCTTGATTCTTTACTGGCTGATCCAAAGGAGAGAATACCCACTAGAGATTATCATCCAAATGAGCGTGATGAGATTAGAAGAGAATATCTCCGAAGAGGTCCTTACCAACCCCGATATCATAAGTTTCCTCAAAGAGATTTTTCGGGCTTAAAGCGTCGTTTCAATCCTAAATGGTTTGATGAATATCGTAATTGGTTGGAGTACAGTGTGATAGAAGATGCAGCTTATTGTATGTGCTGTTACTTGTTTCAAGATGAAGACATTCATCAAGGTGGAGGCGATGTATTTTCAAGTTTAGGATTTAAGAGTTGGCAAAAAAAGAAGAGATTCGATATTCATGTTGGTAAGTCGAGCAATATTCATAATCATGTAAAAAGGAAATGTGAAGATCTATTAAAACAAAAATAGTCAATTCAAACTTCATTTGATAGGCAATCCAGTCAAACCAAGCTCGAATACAAAATTCGCTTGAAGGCTTCAATTGAGGTTGTAAGACTCTAATTGAATCAAGGATTGGCATTCCGTGGACATCGTGAAGATGAATTATCATTAAACAAGGGTAACTTTCTTGAGATTCTTTCATGGTATGCAGAGAGGTGCGATAAAATCCGTGATCTTGTGTTGAAAAAGGCTCCAAAGAATGATCAGTTGACCTCTCATAAAATTCAAAAAGACATTATCATTGCATGTAAAATTGAAACAGTTAAAGCAATTATGGACGATCTAATTGGAGACATTTTTGCATTGCTAGTTGATGAATCATGTGATGTATCACACAAAGAGCAATTAGCTATTGTCTTACGATATGTTAATAGATATGGATCTGTGGTGGAGCATTTTATTGGGATCGTTCATGTTCGTAATACTAGTGCTTTTATGTTTAAAGGAAGCAATTGTTGATTACCTTGCTCAACATTCTTTGAGTTTATCTTATGTGCGTGGACAGTGCTATGATGGAGCAAGCAACATGCAAGGGGATTTACGTGGCCTTAAAACTTTGATTCAACAATAAAGTAAATCTATTTATTCCATTAATTATTTTGCACACCAACTTCAATTGACTCTTGTTGCGGTATCCAAAAAGTATCTTGAAGTGGGAGAACTAATATTATTGGTTTTTAATGTATTGAATATAGTGGGAGGTTCTTTTAAACGTATGGATGATCTTCGAGAATCTCAAACAGAAAAAGTTCAAGAGGCATTAGAGATGGGTGAACTTGAAACTGGTAGGGGTTTGAATCAAGAACTTGGTCTTGCCAGAGCTGCCGATACTCGTTGGGGTTCGCACTACAAATCTTTTAAGAACTTTATTTCTATGTTTGGCTCAATTATTGATGTTCTTGATACTATCGTTGTTGATGCTCGAACTTTAGAAGAAAGAGTTAAGGCAAAGAGATATCTAAGCACTTGTCAAACATTTGAGGTTGCTTTCATGTTGTACCTAATGAGAGATGTTTTGGAGATCACAAATGAGCTTAATACATCCTTACAAAAAAGGGAGCAAGATATTGCAAATGCTATTCTACTTGTTAAAGTTGCAAAGAAACGGTTGCAAAAGATAAGAGAAGAAGAATGTGATTCACTTATTGATAAGGTGTCTGCATTTTGTGTAAAATATAATATTTTGATACCAAACTTTGATGACTTCTATGTTAACTCTGGAAGATCTCGACGTAAAGTTGCTGATTATACTACTTTACATCACTATCGTGCTGATATAATTTTTTAGATTATTGATTGGCAAGTTCAAGAACTCAATGCTCATTTTAATGAGGTGACAACGAACTTGCTTGTTGGAGTAGCTTGCTTAAATCAAGTTGATTCATTTTCCAGTTTTGACATAAATAAGATATTGATGATGGCTGAATTGTATCCTAACGATTTTGATGAGAATATAATGGTTACGCTCAAGAATCAACTTGAAACTTATATTGTTGATATTCGTGATGTTGATGAAAGGTTCTTAAATCTACAAGGACTTGTTGATCTTTCTGAAACACTAGTTAAGACAAAGAAGTATTTGAATTATCCATTTGTGTTTCGCCTTGTGAAATTTGCTTTGCTTCTACTAGTTGCTACTGCTACAGTTGAAAGAACTTTCTCGGCGATGAAGTTGATCAAGAATGAATTGCGAAATCGAATGGATGACGTATTCATGAGCGGTTGTTTGGTTCCTTATGTAGAAAGAAAAATATTTAACACCATTTGTGATGAGACTATTATGAATACGTTTCAGGAAATGAAAACTCGTAGAGGACAGTTGTAATAATATATTTTATTAATATATACTCCCTCCGTTTCAATTTATGTGAACCTATTTCCTTTTTAGTCTGTACCAAAAAGAATGACTTCTTTCCTTATTTGGAAATAATTTACCTTTATGCAATGATTTATAGCCACACAAACTATATGTGTCTCATTTTACACCACAAGTTCAAAAGTCTTCTCTCTTTTCTTAAACTTCGTGCCCAGTCAAATGGGTTCACATATATTGAAACGGATGGAGTAGTTTTTGTTGACCTCTTTGTATATTTGCTTCTTTGCATTTTGAACCCGCTTGATAAAAATTCTGGGTCTGCCACTGGTAGCTCAGAAGAAAAATAATATACCATATCTATATTCTTTGTAACTATGAAGAAATTGAAATAAATAGGCCGTACAACTTTCTCATATCACCCATGAAGCCATGGAGACACTGTTATTTGATTTCAGCTCTTCCTAGACAATAAAAATGACGGTAGGGTCTATTTTACGATTTTGTTATAGGTGGTACAGAAAAAGTTTGATATAAGTAGGTCCAAAAATAAAAATAAAAATTATTAAAAAAAATATCACTGAAATAAAGCAGAACAACAAAATGAAAGCTACAATATCGTATTGCAGCATCCAGCGAAAAAACACCGTGACCTATAAATTGAATCTTTTTAAAAGTAAAAAAATTCAAATTGAAGTAAATAAATAGAGCTTCAAACAATGAAAAGCTTTGATCAAACACCTAATTTAATCTGCACAAAGATGTGTTTAAATGGGATACATAAACAATAAAGAACTAAAGGTCCATCAAAACATTAAAACAAATTATTGATTTTCTCATAGCAAAATACATAAAGACCCTATTAAATTTTTTTAAAAAATATGTTTGAACACCCAAATTAAACTGGTGATTTTTTAACCCCTAAACTTATTTGGAGTAAATTATTTCCCCCTTCAAATACTAATACCAGTCTCACAATATAAAATATTTTACACAAGCGCTCCACGTTAAAACCATGTCAGCGCCACGCCAGAAATCTTTTATTTTTGGTATTTCCTATTTTTCTTTTTTCTTGCTCGTAGTTTTACACTAATAATCTTAATTAACCATTAGAATTTGTTTCATCTCTCAGTCACCAACCAGAGAGACAAGAGAGCACCAAGGGAGAACAAAGATTTGTTTTTTTGTTGGTTCAATTGTATCTCAAGAAAGATTCACCATTGTTCCCTTTTAGATTTATTTTTTAAATACAAATCTATTACCATTGGTAAATCACCATTATCCCTTTAACGGATCAATTTGGAGTTGTGTAAATAGCTAAAGTGCACCAGCTTTGGTGTAATCACACCTGCACAAGATTGACCGTTGGTGCGAGCTCACAGAAGGGAGCATTTGGGCGGAGAAGCGGATCTTGAGAAGGTGGTCTGTGGTCACAGATGCGACGCGAAGACTGTAGAAGCGGAGTCGCTTCTGCGGAGGAAGGAGCGCAGAAGCGGAAAGGCCTAGGAGGCCTGTTGATCGCAGAAGCGGACATGGCCCGTGGGAGCGCGTGCATAGAAGCGCTCCTTGGCCACAGAAGCGGAAGCGCATATGCGTATTTTATATTGATTTTGTTACAAGGCACTCATCTTTCTCCTCAAAGGCATTTGGACTTATACTCTTTTGATCTTAGCATATATATGATTTAGGACATTTGGAATATTGTTTCCCATAAAATTGTTGTAGATTAGAGTTGAAGATTTGATGAATCATGAATTTGCACTTTCATAGTTGAGAAAGGGAGTGTGTGATGATAGTGTTTTGGCAGTGCCATTGGTTGTGGCACTTATTGATGGTATGAGAAAGTAAATAGTTTGACTGAACAAAAGGTTAAAGAGTCGGGATTTTATCTCATCTTCTCTCATTTTAGAACCCTAGACTCGGTAGGAAGCGATTTAGAGAGGGGACTTTCATCTACAATCATTGGGTAAGTGATTCTAATCATTTGTCAATTATATTTCATGATTATATATTAGATTTAACATCAAATTTATGAGATTCAAAGAGGAAATTTGAGGATTTTTGTCAAAGTTTTGAAAACTAAAAATTTGGGTTTTGAGAGTCGATCTGGACTCAGATTTGAAAACCAAACACATATATGGTCTCGTGGGGGCTATGGATAGTCAGAATCTACACTTGGACCTAGGTTTTGACCGCGTGGGCTCGGAGTATACTTTTGGGGAATTGTGTGAAGATCATAGATTTATCTATCGTAATTGGTTTCCCTTGCATTGTTTGATAATATTAAGTCATTTTTGGTTAGATTTGAGACGCGTGGAGGAGAATTTTAGAGGAAAATCTATTTTCGAGGGTTGATTTGGTCTAGTTGAGATAAGTATCTTGTATAACTTTGTGTGGGGGAACTACCCCTTAGGATTTGGGTTGATTGTATTATTTATATTATGTGGAAGACGTGTACACGAGGTGACAAGTGTGTACACGGGCTATATGTGGTATTTTGACTGGTTTAGACTTTTAGACTTCTTCCATGTATTTAATTGAATTTGTCATAACATGTTATATTTTTTATTGTTTAATTTACTCTCACATGCTCTATTTAACGTTGTTAGCACTTGTTCTATCTTTTATTGTTCTGTTTGCTCCTACATGCCTTAGTTGAAGTTATTACCTATCTTATTGTCTTGTTAGCTCTCTTATTTTTGAATTACTCTTACATGAAATTGTTATTTCGTGGGAATATCTTCTTGTTGGGTTATTGATGTTGAAGTTGTAAAAGCTATTATCACATTGAGGTTGAAGTTGTTGACCGTTGAGATATCTTTCCTTGTTGGGTATTTCTCAATTCATGTTGTTATTATTGAGATTCTTATTCATATTGTGGTTGAGCTGTGCGCTATATGTACGGTAACATTGGTATTATTGATTTTGACAAGTTGTGGCATATGAACACATGTGATGCGAGTTATATTGTGTTGTGTTATTGATGCACATGCGGCGGTATAAAGATATGGGTTGATGTGTATGTGGCGACATAAGGTATGCGTGTTGCTAGTAAGGAAATTGCTTGAAGCCACACGGCGATATTAAGGGGCTAAAGCGCGTGTAGCTATTTCGGGAAAATACTTTCAAAAATATCTAAATGTTGGCTCATGCAGCGATATAAGGAAAGATTGTGACTGGGATTGTGAAATATGAATATGAGGCGCAGGGGCGGATCAACATGGAGTCAACAGAGTTCATATGAACCCACTTCGTCAAAAAATAATACTGTGTATGTGGGTATATTTTTTCTGTCTTCGAAAACATAATGGTATAAAACTTATTTTGAACCCACTTTAAACAAGTAAATCGCCTAGCCTGCTGGTAAAGAGGGTTCAAATGTGTTCAAATTTTCCACATGGTCCTGAGTTCGAAACCAGTTAGTTGCATATGTTCTCTATTTTTGAGTTTTTTAATATATGTCTCTTTTCTCATAAAAACGACGTCATTTATGTCTTTTTAAAATATCCCCCAATTCTCCAAATCAGAAAACGATCGGAATCTCTAATCCCAAGCCTTTCAGTGCCTCTCTCTCTCTCTCTATCTCTCAATTTCAAAGAGAATCGCTTCCATAGTCACCACACACCTCCTCTGTTAGCCCCCTGTCGAGAAGGTCATCTCCCTCAAAGATAAAGGGCTTTATTTTGGTATCTAACTAAAAGTTCAGGTGATCAATAACAATAAGAACCGAATCTAGTTTTCCAATTTTTAGTATTTATTCCTCTTTTGTATAAAGATTTAATCCCAATAAATTTCATTCACCTCTATCTCTATGTGCTTTCTTCTCTTTGTTATAGTTCAATTTAAAAGAACATTGTTTCATAGTCTTCTCCTCCAGTAGCCATAAGCCACTGCCGCTTCTCGAATCTCGTTGGGTCGCCTCTCTCCGTCTCTCGCCGTCAGCCCGTCAATTGTCACTATCATGTTTCTCACTTGCTTATATTGTAGATTTTTATAATTTATGCTTTGGAAAAAAATTCAGATTGTTTTAATGGGTTTTGGCTGAGAAACTCAATTTTAATTTGAGATATACCGTGTTAAATATTTTTTTAATATAATTTTTAATCTTAATGGAAAATGGAGAAATATGAGAAATTGAGAGCAATAAACTTGGTTATATTGAGAAGTTAAGCACCTTTTCTCTTTAGTTATAAAAAATCTCAGATTGTTGTTGTTGGTTTTGAGTGAGAAATTCTTTTTCAGTTTGAATATACGTATACGTACACATGATATTTTTTGGGGGTGTGTGTACTTTTGATATGGTCATATGGAATGAAAATCAATAATGTTTCCTTGATGCAGTCAAGGACATTTTCCTTGGCTCGTTGTTGAATCAACAAATTTTCCTTTATAAAATAATATATAGCATGCAATAGTATTTTCTACGACTGAAGTTCCAAAATCTAGGAAGATCACCTTTGCTGTTATCCATGAATGAAAGTTTCATTGCAATAGTTCTGTAATCTGATGAGTGATCGTTACTTGGGTTGTCTTCTACCACGTTATTTGTTCTAGTTTAAATTTAAGGTTAAACATATACAAAATTATTCTTCTAATTCTAATTCTAATTTGGTAATCTAGTTTGTGTTAGAATGAATAGATCTTACCCTCCAGTATCTTCCAAGTTGCCACAACTAAGTTTATCATCTCCAATTGCTACTCCCATGGGATAAAATTTGAACCAATTAGAAGAGCAACCTCAATCCTCTAAAAAACAGACAAGGAATAGATCTTGATTCTTTACTGGCTGATCCAAAGGAGAGAATACCCATTAGAGATTATCATCCAAATGAGCGTGATGAGATTAGAAGAGAATATCTCCGAAGAGGTCCTTACCAACCCCGATATCATAAGTTTCCTCAAAGAGATTTTTCGGGCTTAAAGCGTCGTTTCAATCCTAAATGGTTTGATGAATATCGTAATTGGTTGGAGTACAGTGTGATAGAAGATGCAGCTTATTGTTTGTGTTGTTACTTGTTCCAAAAAGAAGAGATTCGATATTCATGTTGGTAAGTCGAGCAATATTTATAATCATGTAAAAAGGAAATGTGAAGATCTATTAAAACAAAAATAGTCAATTCAAACTTCATTTGATAGGCAATCCAGTCAAACCAAGCTCGAATACAAAATTCGCTTGAAGGCTTCAATTGAGGTTGTAAGACTCTAATTGAATCAAGGATTGGCATTCCATGGACATCGTGAAGATGAATTATCATTAAACAAGGGTAACTTTCTTGAGATTCTTTCATGGTATGCAGAGAGGTGCGATAAAATCCGTGATCTTGTGTTGAAAAAGGCTCCAACGAATGATCAGTTGACCTCTCATAAAATTCAAAAAGACATTATCATTGCATGTAAAATTGAAACAGTTAAAGCAATTATGGACGATCTAAATTGAGATTTTTTTGCATTGCTAGTTGATGAATCATGTGATGTATCACACAAAGAGAAATTAGCTATTGTCTTGCGATATGTTAATAGATATGGATCTGTGGTGGAGCATTTTATTGGGATCATTCATGTTCGTAATACTAGTGCTTTTATGTTTAGAGGAAGCAATTGTTGATTACCTTGCTCAACATTCTTTGAGTTTATCTTATGTGCGTGGACAGTGCTATGATGGAGCAAGCAACATGCAAGGGGATTTACGTGGCCTTAAAACTTTGATTCAACAAGAAAGTAAATCTGCTTATTCCATTAATTATTTTGTACGCCAAATTCAATTGACTCTTGTTGCGGTATCCAAAAAGTATCTTGAAGTGGGAGAACTTGTATTATTGGTTTTTAATGTATTGAATATAATGGGAGGTTCTTTTAAACGTATGGATGATTTTCGAGAATCTCAAGCAGAAAAAGTTCAAGAGGCATTAGAGATGGGTGAACTTGAAACTGGTAGGGGTTTGAATCAAGAACTTGATCTTGCCAGAGATGCCGATACTCGTTGGGGTTCGCACTACAAATCTTTTAAGAACTTTATTTCTATGTTTGGCTCAATTATTGATGTTCTTGATACTATCGTTGTTGATGCCCGAACTTTAGAAGAAAGAGCTAAGGCAAAGAGATATCTTAGCACTTGTCAAACATTTGAGGTTGCTTTCATGTTGTACCTAATGAGAGATGCTTTGGGGATCACAAATGAGCTTAATACATCCTTACAAAAAAGGGAGCAAGATATTGCAAATGCTATTCTACTTGTTAAAGTTGCAAAGAAACGGTTGCAAAAGCTAAGAGAGGAAGAATGTGATTCATTTATTGATAAGGTGTGTGCATTTTGTGTCAAATATAATATTTTGATACCAAACTTTGATGACTTCTATGTTAACTCTGGAAGATCTCGACATAAAGTTGTTGATTATACTATTTTACATCACTATCGTGCTGATATAATTTTTAAGATTATTGATTGACAAGTTCAAGAACTCAATGCTCATTTTAATGAGGTGACAACGAACTTGCTTGTTGGAGTAGCTTGCTTAAATCCAGTTGATTCATTTTCCAGTTTTGACATAAACAAGATATTGATGATGGCTGAATTGTATCCTAACGATTTTGATGAGAATATAATGGTTACGCTCAAGAATCAACTTGAAACTTATATTGTTGATATTCGTGATGTTGATGAAAGGTTCTTAAATCTACAAGGACTTGTTGATCTTTTTGAAATACTAGTTAAGACAAAGAAGCATTTGAATTATCCATTTGTGTTTCGCCTTGTGAAATTTGCTTTGCTTCTACCAGTTGCCACTGCTACAGTTGAAAGAACTTTCTCGGCGATGAAGTTGATCAAGAATGAATTGCGAAATCGAATGGATGACGTATTCATGAGCGGTTGTTTGGTACCTTATGTAGAAAGAAAAATATTTAACACCATTTCTGACGAGACTATTATGAATACGTTTCAGGAAATGAAAACTCGTAGAGGACAGTTGTAATAATATATTTTATTAATATATACTCCCTCCGTTTTAATTTATGTGAACCTATTTCCTTTTTAGTCTGTGCCAAAAAGAATGACTTCTTTCCTTATTTGGAAACAATTTACCTTTATGCAATGATTTATGGCCACACAAAATATATGTGCCTCATTTTACACCACAAGTTCAAAAGTCTTCTCTCTTTTCTTAAACTTCGTGCCCAGTCAAATGGATTCACATATATTGAAACGGATGGAGTAGTTTTTGTTGACCTCTTTGTATATTTACTTCTTTGTATTTTGAACCCGCTTGATAAAAATCCTGGGTCTGCCACTGGTAGCTCAGAAGAAAAATAATATACCATATCTATATTCTTTGTAATTATGAAGAAATTGAAATAAATAGGCCGTACAACTTTCTCATATCACCCATGAAGCCATGGAGACACTGTTATTTGATTTCAGCTCTTCCTAGACAATAAAAATGACGGTAGGGTCTATTTTACGATTTTGTTATAGGTGGTACAGAAAAAGTTTGATATAAGTAGGTCCAAAAATAAAAATAAAAATTATTAAAAAAAATATTACTGAAATAAAGCAGAACAACAAAATGAAAGCTACAATATCGTATTGCAGCATCCAGCGAAAAAACACCGTGACCTATAAATTGAATCTTTTTAAAAGTAAAAAAATTCAAATTGAAGTAAATAAATAGAGCTTCAAACAATGAAAAGCTTTGATCAAACACCTAATTTAATCAGCACAAAGATGTGTTTAAATGGGATACATAAACAATAAAGAACTAAAGATCCATCAAAACATTGAAACAAATTATTGATTTTCTCGTAGCAAAATATATAAAGACCCTATTAAACTTTTTCAAAAAATATAGTTAAACACCTAAACTAAATTGGTGATTTTTTAACCCCTAAATTTATTTGGAGTGAATTATTTCCTCCCTTTAAATACTAATACCAGTCTCACAATATAAGATATTTTACACACGCGTCCCACGTTAGAACCATGTCAGCGCCACATCAAAACCATGTCAGCGCCACGCCAAAAATCTTTTATTTTTGATATTTCCTATTTTTCTTTTTTCTTGCTCATAGTTTTACACTAATAATCTTAATTAACCATTAAAATTTGTTTCATCTCTCAGTCACCAACCAGAGAGACAAGAGAGCACCAAGGGAGAACAAAGACTTGTTTTTTTGTTGGTTCAATAGTATCTCAAGAAAGATTCACCATTGTTCCCTTTTAGCTTTATTTTTTAAATACAAATCTATTACCATTGGTAAATCACCATTATCCGCCCAAAGAACCCACTTAACTCTTTGTTCATGTTGGATTCTTCTACGTGCAATCGTATTTGCAAAGCCTTGGGTCGTGATCAATTCTCAAGAAAAACTGTATATTCCGGCGAAGATGAGAGATTGAAGGATGCTTTTAATTGGGGTGAGCTGTTGTTGGGATGATTTTATTGGTTTTTGGGGAGTCTTTTGGGGAAGAAAAATAATAATTTTATCTTCTATTAATGGAAAGATATTAAAGAAAAGAAGTAGGAAAAAAGAAGAAGAAGAAGAAAGAAAATGAAAACTGATCTGAAGAAGAAAGGGGAAGGAGAAAGAAGGGGGTGGTTGCAGAGATCCGAATGAGAGAAAGAAAGGGGCCCACTTTTTTATATTTTTATTATGTTACGCGTTTAATTTTTTTTCTTTTTATTGTTTTTGCCACATAAACTATTAAGGTGGAATAAAATTCACTCACAATGTGTTTAAAGGGTAAAAAATTACCAGTTTAGTTTAGATGTTTAAACCTGTTTTCCGAACAAGTTTCATGGAGTATTTATGTCTTTTTCCTTTATACCATCAGTAAGTGCCACAACCAATGGCACTGCCAAAACATTGTCATCATACACTCCCTAGTCCCTCCCTCCCTCAACTATGAAGGATCAGATCGATCAGATCTTCAACTCTAATATACAACAATTTTATAGGAAATAATTTTTCAAATATCGTAAATCCTATAAAGGGGTGGCAAGTGGGTCGGTTCAGGATCGGGATCGACCCGGGACCGCGGACCAAGTGGGCTAAGTGGGCCGGAACCGGTAGGACCGTTAGAGGTGACCTGAACCGGTCTCGTGAACCAGTTCTTGCCTTTGAATCGTTAGTACCGGGACCGTTTGGCCTGCTAAGTGACCGGGACCGGACCGGTCCCTTGGCGGCCCAAACGGTCTCAACGGTAAGTTTTTTAAAAAAAAATTGGCTATTTCAAAAAACAGTTGTTGGCTATTTAGAAAATAGCCATTTAACCCCCCAACTTCTTTTTAATTTCAAACTTTTTATAATTACACTTTTTCCCTATTTTCAACTATAAATATCCCTCCCCTCCCCCAATTCTTTTATTTTTCTTACAAAATCAATATCAATCTATCACAATCTCTCTCTAATTTTCTTCTATACTTGCTACTATTGCTTACTTTATTCCAAAAAATAGTAAAAAAATATTGAGGTTGTTACAATTTGTGAAAAAATTGTGAAGTTGGTGAATTGAAATCTTCAACGATAATCAATTTTCAACAAGTTATTCGTCAATTCGGTAAACTCGTTCCAACTCTTAAGTCTTAATATTATAGTTTTGTTTCTTTTATTTATTTGTTATTACTTGATTAATTAAGATGGCTTTCTTAAAAAATATTTTGGATAAAAATAAGAATAAGGAAAAATTCAAGAGTGGCAAATCTAGTGGTCATGATGTTCCTCCTCCCCTGCCCCTGGCTCCCCGAACCAAACCCCATATCTGTCCTACACCTGCTATTCTTGATAGCGATAATAGTTTATTACAATTTACTGAGAGTCAATTTTGCCATAATATTGTAGTCGGTGAACAATTAGACCATAAATTAATGAATGCTCTTTATTCTAATAATTATAATACTATTTATGAAAATGATGATGAGAAAATTGATCTTGATGAAACTCAACCAAATGATGATACACCCACTAGTCCTACTCCTAATGTTAACCCAACTAGTAATAACACTACTAATCCAAATGATGACCCATCTGATACTCCTGTTACTGCTCCTACTTTTTCTAGACAACCTACCAAACGAACGAAAACATCTCCTGTGTGGCCATTTTTTACTCAACTAATTCCATAAAATAAGGCTAAGTGTAAAACTTGTGGTATAGAGTTAGCTTTTAAATATTATGGATCGCGGGGGAGGAGGGGAGGGACGAAAACTTTAACCAGACACATAAAATAATACCCTAAAGATAGAGTCAGATATGAACGTCTGAAAGCTTTGGCCGAGGGAAAAAGTGTACCTAATCCTAGTCAGGCTGACCCTATTACCGGTTCAAATCAATTTTAACCGGGAATTAATACTGTTACCGGTGGTATTTTATATTATGATCCAAAAAAAAGATTGGAAAAAATTGGTAAAAATGATAACTGTTATGTGCTTACTATATAGTTTTCCTTCTCACCATTCGTTTGTGCATTATATTAGAAAATATTTTAATCCTACTTATAAAGGTTTTCCTCGCACAACCGTAAAGAGGGATATTTATAAATATAAGCATGAATATGAACAATATTTGCGCTATTTATTTACTCATATAAATTATTATGTTGCTATTACTATTGATATTGGTAGAAGTGGCAACGACGGTGATTACCTTACTGTTACCGGTCATTGGATTGATGAGGATTGAATAATGCAAAAGCGCATAATTGCTTATAGAATAATTACTTCACATCACACAGTTTATTGCTAGCACAGTTACAGATATTTGTAGATATATTTGCATTAGTGATAAAATAATGTCGGTTTCAATGGATAGTTGTCATGACCCAAATTCTCCTCCGTTTGGGTATCGTGATGGCACCTAGTCTTAGGGACTAGGTAAGCCTAATAATAATTAAAATAACAACATTATTTAAATATAATCTCTTACAATTCCCAAAACCAGTAGTACAAGTCATAAGCTCTACAGAGTGTTTGCTAGAAAACTTCTAAATACAATTGTCCAGAAATAAGAATGAACAGTGCAAAACGAAAACTGGAAGGTGACTCTGAAGCCTGCGAATGCAGCATCAGGTTTACCTTGAGTCTCCACAGCAACAGTCCACACAACTAGCTAACGAACAAGTACCTGGATCTATACAATAATGTGTAGAAGGGTAGCATGAGCACACCACAGCGGTACCTAGTAAATATCAAGACTAACCTTGGTGGAGTAGTGACGAGAAACAGTCATTATACCCACTGGTCTAATAAACTGAACAGATATAAGTACATGAACAACATAAGTATGATGTCACATAAAGACTATGCAATATGGCTCACAGTACAGTGATGGCAATAAGGAAGGAAACAATAAGTATCAGCAGAATATCATGAAAATGACACAGAAAGGTGAATGGAACACAACCTAAATCCGAAATCACAAATACCGCAAGGATAAGTAATAACTCAGAAACTACAACCGCTTTTTATATCAGGTTTTAGTCAACAACTCCACGAGGTACTGAACCTCGGTCAATTCACAACTCACAGGTCTCAATACCTGAACCCTAACACTTGGCATCATGTGCCTTCATAACACCTCATAACCGAACTGACGACTCATGTGCCAATAGATCAATTCTCACATAGAAGGCAAGTAAACAAGGGTGAGCATCTATGCTCAACAATATCAAGAACACCTCTTATCCGATAAGAGTGCTTAACTACGTGTATGCTTGTGCAAGTGTCCTACCATAGTCCATATCAGCAAATAAGCATAAGGAAAAAGAACGGACAGTACGTAGAATATTTTCTCACAGCTTTCACAAGATAAATCTCACACAGGTACGTATACCACTTCACAAATATCAACAACAAGAATGCCCCCTAGGCCACAAATCATCACAAATCAAATCCCTGACACAGCCCACATTGTCTCGCCACGTGTGCAATAGTAACATAAATACCCGCCTTATCTCGCCACACGTGCATAATAATATTCTCACCTTGTCTCGCCACATGCGCAACCCCCCCTCCATATATATATATATATATATATATATATATATATATATACATATCCCGCCTTGTCACGCCGCATGTGCAAATATCAATGGTAACAATAGCATGGCAGAAACCTCGTGCAACCCCATAATAACAACCGTACGGTAGAAACCTCGTGCATCACAATAATAACAATCGCACGGTAGAGACCTCGTGCATCACAACAACAAGTACAACAACAACAATGACAATAATATAAAGTACGACAAGTAAATTAACTCAAGAACTTTAATTCACAAAGAAACGATAGAACCAATTCACAATGAATAATCATAGTAAAGAATGTTAGGCGTAAAGAGAACAACTCAACAAATAGAAAACTAATGTGTAGCAACGGTCCCATAATATACATTTCAACAACATGGACAGCTAACACGAGTCAAATAATCCAAATAAAACAAGCCAACTAAGATGTAGGATATCTAAAACTTCTTTTAAGGTTGAGAAAAATTTCGAAGGACATTCAAAAATTCAATTAAGGATAAGCAACGGAAAAATAATCATAACCTCAATTAAGACTGAACAAATTATAGGATGAGATAATAATAATTTCAAATAAAGATAAGTAGTTATGAAAAGATAGCATGACAATAGAGGAGGTAAAATCTCCAGTTAAGTCAAATAAGAGTCAAATAGGCATTAAGAGTAAATCCTGAAAACGATTAATTCTAATTAAAGCATGTAGAGGTGAAACTAGTAAATAGGAACTTAATCATATCAAGAACAACTCCATACTCACTGAATATAAGGACCTAAAAATCCTAAAAGGCCAACTTTTTACAAATAAGTCTGTGCATGCACTCGTCACCTCGTGTACATGGACTACAATCAACATAGAAGACTCAAATCCTAAGGGTAAGGGAAGTCCCCCACACAAGGTTAGGCAAGATACTTACCTCAAACCAAGCTCAAACAATCGGTCACAATGCCTTTTCCACGAATATCCGGCTCCGAATGGCCCAAATCTAGCCAAACACAATTGCATAACATGAATACAACAATAATAGACTCATCTAATCAATGAAATCAATATTTTAACAAAAAATCCGAAATTCGCCCTAAAAAGTCGATCCAGGGCCACATCTCGGAATCGGGTAAAAATCACAAAATATGAACACCCATTCACTCACGAGTCCAACTATATAAGAATTACTCAAATCCGACCGCAAATCCTCCTTCAAAACTCAAAATCTTTATTGAAGAAGTTCTTCCAATTTTTCCCAATTTCAACCCCTAAAATCCGAAATTAAATGGAGAAAACAACTATAGATTAATGTAATATAACCAAAAACAAATTAGGAATCATTACCCCAAAGCTTCCGTTGAAAATCCCTCGAACAATCGCCAAATTCCGAGCTCTCAAGTCCAAAAACGAAGAATGAAATCAAACCCTCGAATTTCTCTTTTCTGCCCAGGCGTGACCGCACCTGCGACATAATTAGCCGCATTTGCGCACCTGCAGGTGCGCATTTCCAACCGCACTTGCGCTTCCTCTCGCTTCTGCGTCACAGAATCCGCTTCTGCGGAGCCGCGATGCGCACAAATTCTCCGCACCTGCGGAGACTTCCAAGTCCAGCTCTTCTCGTACTTGCGCATCCATCTTCGCATCTGCGGGCATCGCAGATGCGGAAAATTCCTCGCATCTGCGACCCTTGGCACTCCTCCACTTTTCCGCTTCTGTTCTTGCCTTTCCGCATGTGCGCTCCCGCACATGTGGTCTCTTCACCGCAGGTGGGAAAATACCAGAAGCCTGAAGACTTAGCAACAACACAAATCAAACTTTTAATCCGTTAAGCACCTGAAACTCACCCGAGGCCTTCGGGACCTCAAACAAAAATACCAACCAATCCTTAAATACCATACGAACTTAGTCGAGCTCTCAAATCACATTAACTAACGCTAAAATCACGAATCACTCTCCAATTCAAACTTAAAGAACTAGAAACTTTAATTTCCTACAACCGATGCCGAAACCTATCAAACCACGTTCGAATGATCTCAAATTTTACAGGCAAGTCCCAAATAACATAACGGAGTTGTTTCAACTCTCAGAATCGCATTTCGACCCCGATATCAAAAAGTTCACTTTCGGTCCAAATCTCCAAAAATTCGACTTTTGCCATTTCAAGCCTAAATCAGCTACAAACCTCGGATTTACAGTCCGTACACGTTCCTAAGTCCAAAATCACCCAACGGAGCTAATGGAACCTACGTAACTCCATTCCGGATTCGTTTTCATATAGTTTCGACTACGGTCAAAATCCTAAGACTTAAACTTCCATTTTAAGGACTAAGTGTCCCAAATCACTCTGAAATATCCTGAACCGAATTCAACCACGCACGCACGTCAATGCACATAATATGAAATTGCTCAGGGCCTTATGCCATCGGATGAGACTTAAATTCTCAAAATGATCGATCGGGTCGTTACAATAATGCTACTAATAACACAAATGCTATAGACTTGCTTACCACTACGCTAAATCCTGCATTTAGTAACATTTTTCATGTTAGATGTATTTTTCATATTTACCATTTAATTGTGGGTGATGGTATGAAAATTTTAAATATTCAAATTGAAAAGGTTAAAATGGCTCTTAACTGGTTTTTTCATTCGAACCGTAAAAGTAGACTTAAAGAATATTTTAAAAGATGTGATGAATGTGGCCTAAGAGAAAGAAAGGTCTCTAAACCTTGTCCAACTAGATGGAATTATATGTATGAAAGTTTGGTTGTTGCATATGAATATAGAAACCCCATAAACTCAACGTTTAATGTACATGTATGTGATGATGATAAATTACCTTACGAATGGGAATTGGGCTAATGTTAAAATGCTTGTTGATTTTTTAGAAAAATTTCATATTGCTACAAATGAATTTTCTGGGCAATATTATCCTACTATTTCTAACTATTTAGTTTATATTGCAGAACTTGCAAATTTGTTTGCTCATTTTTCAGAGAGTGGGGAAATTTATCAACTTGCTATTGATTCTATGAGAAAAAAGTTTAAAAAATATTTTTTCCCTATTCCCCCTATTTATGGTGTTGCTGCTTTGTTAAATCCTTATATGAAATTAGGAGGTCCTCAATTTTGGTATGAAACTGTTTATAATGGTTTAGCACTTGAAGATAATGAGTTGCCTCAACTTCCGGAAGCAATAGCCTCAATTAATATAAATGTTCAAACTATTTATAATGCTTATCAAGCTGCATTAAATCATGTTGTCACGACCCAAAAATCCCACAACAGGCGTCGTGATAGCACCTAGTCTCTAAGACTAGGTATGCCGATTTCAATTATATTTTTTTTGGAGCTATTTTTTTTATTAAATAAGTAACCAAAACTAACAGCGAAACAAATATGAGTGTACAACCTCCCAAGAATGGTAGTACTAAGTCACGAACTCTAACCGAATACATGGAATGATCACGAGGACCTAATATACAATACTGTTTGATTAAAATTAACAGTACAATGAAATGAAAAGACTCCAAGGGACTGCGACGACCAAGCAACTCTACCTTGAATCCTTACGATCCCGCTTTAACTCTTCTCAAGCCCAATAACTCCAATACCTGGCTCTGCACAAAAATGTGTAGAAGTGTAGTATGAGTACACCACGGTCGGTACCCAGTAAATATCAAGACTAACCTCAGTGGAGTAGAGACGAGGTACCGTCAAGACACTCACTAGTCTAATAGCCTGTGCAATATAATATACAAAATAATAGGAAGCAAATAACAATAAGGGCAACATAAAACAACCAGTAATATGCACAACAAACAACAGGAATACCATTAATATCGCTTAACAATTAATAAATACAATTACACACAATAAATCAAATCCTTCAAATAAATGTCTTTCACATATAATTCTTTGAAATAACTCTCTTTCAAATATAATTTTCTCAAATAATTACCTTTCAAATATAATTCTTTCATATAATACCTTCTACATAAAAATCATTTCAAATAAATATTTTGAATATAATCCTTTCAATTTAAAAGTCACCATGTGACACCTCGTTTCATAATCATAAAAATACGGGTCTCAACCCATTTTCATATTTTTCGTAAACACGGGTCTCAACTCATTTTTCATATTTCCACGGCACCTCGTGCCCATAATTAAATCATCATATTTTTCCCGGTACCTCGTGCCCTCATTTCATATCACAACTGCACGGAAAATTCACGTGCCAAATATCATTATCATTTAATCACAACACCCTGTGCCCACAATTATATCACAAACTGCACAGACAATTCACATGCCAATATCCTCATTATTTACTCACGGCACCTCGTGCCCATATTTTATTTTATAATCCGTCTGGCAATAGCCACAGGCTCTCAATTTTAATATAAATCAGATTGTCATCAATTTACCAAAAATAAAAAAAAATTGCACAAGGTACAAAAATAAACACAAGAATATCATAACATCACATGAAAATCATCAACCCCACAATCCCACAACCCCACATCATCACATATCGTCCCTGACAATAGCCACACTTATCGCTCATATTGCCACCCATATCACTCCTATAACCACCCTTATCGCTCCGCCCAGACAATATCAATAGCCACCCTTATCGCTCCTATTGCCACCCTTATCACTCCGCCCAGATAATATTCCAACAAACACAATCATAATGAAATGCCACCCTTATACCCATATAATATCAACAGTGAAATGCCACCCTTATATCTTCAAAATAATAATTAACACAATACAATAATTTACACAGGAAATTATCACGACAGCATAACAAAATCAATTCATATCACAATTTGCCCAATAACTACAACCAAAATTTCAAAGATACAACCAAGTCAATTAATTTCACAACAAATAGTTGAAACCTCCATACAATGTGTACAACACCCAAAAACAATCAACAAAGATAGAAATTTCTCAACATAAAGCAAAGTCTTTATTAACTTCAAATTTTCGATAATTATATAAACACCTCTTCTTAAGCTTATTTAATTAATTATTTTCAGAGGGGAAAATTCAAAATGAAATTAAATTCCAATAATTATCAAACCAGCAAATTCACGGAATTTCATAAGTAATCAAATAACAATCACATCAACTTGTCATATAACAACAGTCAACAACAAGGATTTAGGCACGACAAATAGATGATTAAATATATGCCAACAATTATTCAAATTACTACACAATATGCTCAAGACTTTAACTCAATAAAATTTGCACATATAAACCAAGTACGTACTCATCACCTCGCGTACATGGTTTTCAATTACACAAATTGCACATAAGACTCAATGTCTAAGGAGAAATTCCCCCACTCGAGGTTAAGCAGGACACTTACCTTTTTGAAGTTAGGTCGATATTCCAAAATAGCTTTCTCACGTGAATTGATCTCCGGGCGGCTCCAATCTTTCTTGAGCCTTCCTTACATTACTACGAGGTTCCGGAAATCCTAGCAACTTCAATCTATTTATAAGCATGACAAAAGCGAAACATAATTAGGAATATTTTCATGGTTTCAACTCATTTGAGCATTTTATCAAACACTACCTGTGCAAATTTGGTTACAAGGTTCTTCTACAAGATTTTTTTCATTCCACAACCCAATCTTTACTTATTTGATCTCAACAATCTTTACACAAATCTTATTGGTACAAGCATATATACATAATACTCTTACACCCAAGAATCATACTCCTAATCATTAATCTTTTACCCCAAACACAAAATTGAAGACTAGGGGTTTAATCTTACCTCTTTGATGAAGATCTTGTGATTAGCTTCCTTGATTCTTGAAGATTAGATGATTAGAATGTTAGGTTCCCTCATTCTCTCTCTAAAATGCTCTTACTTCTCTCTAAAACCCTAAGAAAAATACCCCAAAATAAGCCCCAAAGCCTATTTATCAAAATGGGGTTGGGTTATGATAATAGAAAAAATTAACCCTCTGAAAGCAGGTTCGCAGTCGCATAATGGACCATGGGTATGTGAGCCAAAATATTGATCTCAAAATCAGTGTCCAGAACTGGGCTCTTCCGGTCCATTCTGCGACCAGTTTGCGGTCGCAGAAGCAGTTTTGCGATCGCATAACTGTTTTGCGATCGCATAATTGGTCGTAGAATTGCATTTTTCTAGCCTTTGGTAATTTGGTCATAACTTCTTGTAGGAATGTCCAAATGAAAAACGGTTTGAAGAGTTGGAAACTAAACACATATACCTTTCTTTTAATAGGTAACACACTATATAACTCTTCATATCAAGAGAGGTATGCTCGTTTGAAGTTAGGCCTTGTGCGAACTCACTTGAAACTTTAGTCTATTATGAAATTTCCAACTTCAACATTCGATGTCGAAACCTATCGAATCAAGTCCGATTGACATCAAATTTTGCACACAAGTCATAAGTGACATAATGGACCTATTCAAATTTCCAGAATTGGATTCCGACCTCGTTATAAAAAATTCAACCTTCGATCGAACTTTCCGAAAATCGTCTATTTTCCAACTTTCGCCAAAATGTGTTGAATTGTCCTACAGACTTTCAAATCCAAATCCGAACACGCGCCTAAGTTCAAAATCACCATACGAAACTATTGACATTATTAAAATTCTATTCTGAGGTCGTTTGCTCAAAAGTTAACTCTTTGGTCAACTCTTTCCATTTAAGCTTCAAAATTAGAATTTCTCTTTCAATTAAATTCTAAATCTTCCAAAAATCAAACTCGACCACACCCGCGGGTCATAATACATATTATGAAGTTGCCCAGGACCTTAAGTCGTTGAACGGGGCGTTAATTCTTAAAACGACAAGTCGGGTCGTTACACATGCTAGACCAAATGCTCCAACTCCTTCTTTATCTGATTCCCAATCATCTAAAAGAACTGCGTAAGTAAGAACATTTAGTGCTTGGGCGGGGTTTAGGGGTTCTCAAGGTTCTAGTAGTAATGATTTTTCACAACTAAATGAGCTTGAATTTTATTTGTCGCAGCAAATTGAGGAAGTGAATCCCAATGGCTCCTTTAATCTTTTGCAATGATGGAATGACAAAGAAAAATACTTTCTGGTTCTTTCAAGGATGACCCGAGATATTTAACTATTCAAGTTTCAATAGTGGTATCAGAGAGCGCTTTCAGTCAAGCAAGACTTCAAATCAGTAATTATAGAGCGTCTTTGAGGGAGAGCTTGGAAAAATCAGTACTTTTCAGAGATTGAATCCGTTCGGAAAGAAGAAATTTTGGACTTGCTGAATCACAACCAGAGAAAGACGAAGCTTACGAAGAAATGCTATCTGAACTTGCGGAGGATGCTGCTTCGCCCGACAATGGAAGCGGCGATGAGCAAGCTACTTTTCCGCCACCACCAATGAAAATTTCTCCGGACCTTGAAGGATATATGAAGTTTGTAAGAGATACCATGTAACTTGTATGAACAAAAAAATAGTATGTATTATGTAACTTGTATTTTGGCACATCTTGATTAGTTTCTTTTTCTTCTCAATTGTGGTATTAACACCTTGTTGTACTCATTCCATAGGGGGAAGAAAGACTAAGAAAGATATTGCCATATTTGTTTAATGCTATAATAAAATTACAAGGCATTGCTTTGAATATCTATTTACAATATTAGCACTTTAGATATTTTTTTAATATCTTTTTGTCTCTAATTACTATTTAATTTTAAAAAAAAATCAATATTAGCGAGCCCGACTTACTTACCCCGGACCATGATTTTGTGGGCCCTATCCCGGGCTGGTTCCTACAAAAGACCGTTTAGCCCGAGACCGATAGGCCCGTTTATTTAAAGATCGGCCCGGAACCGAAATTGATTAAACCGGCCCACTTGGCCCGTTTGAGGCCTGACCGGCCCACATGCCATCCCTACTTGTCAGCGATTATAGATGCGCGAGAGTATTCCAAAGCGCAAACCATCCCTAACTCTTCCCAACAGGACTTCACTCTTAATTAACCTTGAAAAAATTGAATAGAAAATTAACTCCCATAGCTGCAGTAAACATAAAAGCAGAATCCATAATTATGGCTCAAAAATTAAAAAGTGCCAATTTTCAGTCAGTCATAAATTGTAAAGAATGAAGAAAAGTAGAATATGTATTAGTCTCAAAGAAAATATTCGTTTTGTTTTGTCAAGACTCATATGTATTGAAGCCAACTCGCATTTAAACACAGAGTGAAAAATTACCTTACCTTGAAGTTGGTATGCCTTTTCAAATACCTAAAAAATAGAGTGATACACACTTTGCTATGGAACACTTATCGGTATACCTAAAAAATAAAGATCAATTAGAATCTCAGCATAAGTCTTAGTCACAATTCATATACTCTTTTTGCTCAAACACATAATATACTTTAAGAATCGCTGATAAAGCAAGAGGTACGGTTATGAAACATATCCCAAGAGAATGTCTTTTTCAAAATTGATTTCAAAGAAATAGGGAAAAGGAAAATAACATACATATGGTATTTCAGAAAATACTCCAACAACCAAAAATTGCAGGATGGTAAAATAAATTGGACGAAATACAGAGAAAAACAAATTCAATATAAGTGGTCCAGAGAAGAACGGAAGGAAAAGGCGACGAAGGGGAAACATCCAATCGATGCTCTTATTATTTAGATACAGATGAACAAAATTAATAGGGGTTTACCAGTTATTGAAAGAGCAGAGGAAACTGAAGAACGACCAAAGAAGTAAGATAAAAAGAGAAACACAATGAGAGACACGTAAAAGTAGATAATTAAAAAGTCCATTATGCCCTCAATATGAAATCTATTGACATGAAACAGGCCGTCGAAACCTTGCTTTTCAATATTATAAAATAAACTAATAGCCTATTTGCTTATTTTAAAAAAATTACTTTGTGAGAGAAGCAATTTGTGTTTGGCTAATCAATCTGAAATGCACTTTTGAGCAGTAATTTGTGTTTGGCCAAGCTTTTCACAAAGTACTTTAAGTATCAAATTACGAATAAGGACATGAATAAATTTACTTAATAGTTAATATTATAAGTAAATAAATAATTTTAGAAATTTGTTATTACAGGCAATAATTAAATATTTTTATTTTATTTAAGTAAAATATAAAAATAAAATTTAAAAGTACTTAATTCTTTTAATATAAGTTAAATATATTAAAAATCATTCAACAAATATAAAAAAAGAATTCACCCCTAATTAAAGTCACTGTATATTAGAAAGTTATTCTAAAAATAATAAGAAATATTTATACATTAATATCCTAAGTATTAGGTTTAACCGTTATTTTGGTGTATACTATATTTTGTTAAGGATATTTTTGGTAAGAAGAAAAGTCAAAACTGCATCTGCTTCTGCTTTTGGGAAGAAGCTATTTTTTTCTGTTTCTCAGAAACTGCTTCTGTTTCTTCCCAAAAGCACTTTCCCCCCAATAAAAGCTTGGCCAAACACCTCAAGTTAGGGAAAAATAGTGCTTTTGAAAGAAAAACACTTTTGACCTCTTGAGAAGCTTGGCCAAACATGTTATAAACACAAGAAATTTAAAATTTAAACAAATAGATATTGGAGATAGTTCGGAAAAGTTTAAAAATAGTACAAAGTTTTGCTGAGTACTATATTTTCCCATTTTATATTAATTTATATTTCTCATTCAAAAATGATAAACTTCTTTTAAGGAAACAAATAGACGAGATAAAACTCTTAAAATCTTTTATTTTAAATACTAGACTTAGTGAACGTGCTTTGCACGTGTAACTCATCTGAATAAATAAAGTTTCTTTAAAAATTATATATTTATCATATTAAAACTTGTATTAGAGTTATAAATATAAGTATGTAAAAGAAAAAAGTATAAATTTCTAAAAGTTATGATTGTTGATCTTATTTAGTTAACTCAATAAAGAAAGAAACTTTCACATAAAAATCTTTAATTTTTCTCCATCAATATATTTAACTTAAATATGTACCGAAAAAAATAAATATTCTTTTAGAAACTTGTTATATAAGAAATACTAAACGAATTTAAGGTACAATCTTATAGTGCTTTGGAGAAAAGCATAAGCTGAAAATTGTAAAAGTAGCAATGTAGGTTCTAGGCTGTGGAAGAAAAAGAATTCTCTTTGGTAATTTGAAAGTGAATAACAATGTTCATTTTATTGTAATTTACACAATTCCAATAAGAAAAAGTGTTATATAATTTTAAAAAACAATTCTCAATTAAATTATATTTGGAATTTTTATATAATTTAAACAAGAAATTTTTTTTATAACCAAAATGTTAAATGACTTCAAAAGCCTAAATATTATGAAACAAATTAAAATTTATAATTTTATCTAATATAAAATTTATCTTTAGAAGATTTAAAAAATCTCCTAAAAAGATTTGTCGGATTGTAACGAAAACGAAACAAAACAAACAACCACTTGAGAATCTTTATTACAAATAAATAACTATTATTTTTAAACTTAATAATAGATACTATTTGTTGGAAAAATATTGTTGAAACACTTTTATTGAATCAAATTTTCTAGCTAAAAAAATAAATTATCAATGAAGTTCTTACTGAAATATTTATGAATTAAATTTTATGACTAACGAAATTTATTTCTAAACCTAGTAGTAGATGTTATTGATAGAAAAAGTATATATATATTATCAAAATACTCACTGAATGAAATTTCATTTCAAAAATAGTTAAAGGGATATAAACTTGTAACACCCCGGAATTTTTTTTAAGTGTTTTAAGACCATTAAAAAGATTGGCGGGTGCTAATTATATCAATTCAGGTATGAACAAGACTAGTAATTTGAATGATATCAATTGATCATGATAATATATGTATGAGGTGCATTAAAAATGGTTTAGGGTCTAAGAAGAGCCCTAAGGCTAAGTCAAGTTGAAAATTATATGATGGGATAAAGTTTCAAGTGAGTTTGCACAAGATATAACTTCAAACGAGCATAACTCTCAAGATATGAAGAGTTATATAGTGTATAACCTATCAAATTAAAGCCCTTTGAGTCTAGTTTCCAATGCATCAAACCGTTTGTTATTTGGAGATTTATACAAGAAGTTATGACCTTTTACTAAAGGGTGACAAAATAGTTATGCGAGTCTTGCGTAATATACGAACCATTGCGTAGGCAAAATCAGCATGGAAGTGAAGGGGAGGGTTAAGTTGCACAGCCAATTTGCGTAGGCTACGTAGCCAGCCTACGCAACTCATTTTCTATAAACACATGGGAGGTTTGGGGAGATAGAAAAAGATAATATTTTTAGCTAAGTTTTGGGTTCTAGAGAGAAGGTGGAGCATCCTCAACCCAAATACACATCAAAGGTGGGTTTTATGATATTTTTACAATGGATTAACACTAGTTAATGGTAGTATTAATATCTACATGGATTGAAATTCAGAGGGATTTCTCTAATCTTCAAGAATCATTCAAAAGGGTTCAAGTTAAGGTTTGAGCTACAAGAGGTAAATTCTCCACCATACACTTAAATACAACTATGGATTAAGTATTTGAAATGTATTGTGAAGTAGAAAGTACCAATTGGTTGAAGAATTATACTAGTCCTTGAAATGGAGAAGAAAATGAATAGTGAATTTTTGAATCTTGTTAGGATGGTTGGTGATTCTAGTGCTTCAATAGCTTAATAATGATTAAATATTGAATCATATAACCTAGATTGGGGCTTAAAGGCCAATAGTCAATCTATTAAGGATAAAGGAGATATGTATAGGTGAATTGGGCTTGTTGAAAATTTTAATAGTAGATTTGAGGGTCGAGTTGATGTCGGAATTTGGTAAAATTTATATGGTTGGACTCGTGGTTGGATGGGCATTCATATTTTATAACTTTTGTCGGGTTCTGAGACGTGGGCCCCACTGACGACGTTTGGATGAAATTTCGAATTTTTATTGAAAAATTATATTTTCATATGGAATTAATTCTTACAATTTTTATTGACTGAATCGAATTATTTGTGGCTAGATTCAAGGCGTTTGGAGGCCAATTCACGAGGCAAAGGCATAGCAGAATAAGAAATTACACGGTTTGAGGTAAGTAACCGTTTTAAATTTGGTCCTGAGGGTATAAAACCCCGGATCATGTATTATGTGATTGGTTTTGAGGTGACACACATGCTAGGTGACGAGCGTGTGGCGTGCACCGTAGGAATTGTGACTTGGTCAAATTCCATGGAATTGTGTAATTGAATTATTTGTTGATATCTGTACATTCTCTACGTGTTAGGGAACATTGAGCTAAGACTCGTATAAAAAATCATGCTTAGACATATGCTGTTATTATTGGTACCCACTGAGGTCATTTATGTGGTTGAATTATATGTCCAAATTGTAATTTCACACTCAGTCATGTTTATGCATTTCATATCATATCTCAGTCTCTGTTGCTATTTATTAAAATATCATATTATCAATTTTGGGCTGATTATCATAATTTCTGAGAGCCCGAGAGACTGGAGAGGTTGATGACTGAGTGAGGTCGGGGGTCTAATTGTGAGGATATTTATGGATCAGGCTGCACGTCGCAACATGTTTTATTGATTTATGCCATGATTGCCTTGATATAGCACTTGGGATGAAGGAGCCCCTCCGGAGTCTGTACACACTCCCAGTGAGCGCAAGTATCTACTGAGTGCGAGTGCTGAGTGATGAGTGACTGTGAGGAATGAGTGACTGTGAGGAAAGAATGACTGTAAGGTTGGAGTAAATGGGAGGACTGAGTGACTGTTACTCTGAGAGGATGCATTGATTTCATTATTTGCTGTATTTCAGCTGTCATATATTATTATTTTGAAAATTTCGGAAAAATATTATTTTCTCTTTCTGTCAAACTTGTTATGAAATTTCAGTGAAATCTTAAATGTTGAACTTGAGAGTATGTCTACACTTTTATGTTGGAAAGTACTGTATTTGAACTTAGCTGAGAAGCGCGTCACTACTTTCAGTTCCTTATTTATTATTGTTACTTGCTGAGTTGGTTGTACTCATACTAAACTCTGCACTTCGTGTGCAGATTCAGGTGATCCCGGACACAGTGGGTGTTGATTATTTCACACAGTTGATTTTTTGGAGATTCAGAGGTAGCTGCTATGTTTCGTAGACCTTGTCTCTCCCTCCCTACCCTTTTGTTTATTGTATTTGGTCTCAGATTATTATACACCGAGTTTCCCAGACTTGTAATGTATAGATATTTATGTACTCAGTGACATCAGGTTTTGGGAGTGTATTTATATCAGTATGTGTGAGGTTTTCTCTTTAATTAATTATTATATTTTCCGCATTTAAAAGAAATTGTGGTTTATGGAGGTTGTAAGTTTGCCTAATATTAAGATAGGCGCCATCACGACATGTGTGATTTTGGATCGTGACAAAACTATCAATCAAGCTTTTAGAAAACATTTAAATAATTAATTTTCATGAATTGTTCTGGTGTGTGATTAATATATAATGGCAGAGGTTGATGTAGTAAATCAAAAAAAATAAAGAATCAATCGTGTTGGAGTTTCCATGTCTGAAACAACTTTCTGTAATCTTTTTTCTATTGTCTTTATTTTCCTGATATCTTGCGTCTTTATTGGGGAATATTAAATACCAATAGGATTAAAGTTTTAAATTATATAATACTCAGTTATAAGAAATAAAATAATAGATACTTTATTGACGAATATCGGCGAGAGCGCCCTCCTATTTAAATATCACAAATAATATTATATTCATATTTAGTTTAAATAAGAAAAGGATTTTTATATGGTAAGACTTAATTTATTTTAAAGTCTTATATATTAGGAATTCTTACAAAGTAATACAAATAATTAAAAATTTAATGTCTAAAATTTAGTTGATTTTGAAGTCAATGACATTTTTATCCAATGCGAACTCTATTTTCAAAGGGTAAAAAAACAAACGGCATTTAGCTAAGAGCCTTCTTGCTTTTAATATAGTATAGATTAAAATAAAGTACTGAAGATTTTAACTCATAAGTTGATAAGCAGGGCTGAAATGTTTCAAATATTCCTAGAAAATAAAATTTTGGGAAAAAGGTCAGATTTATTCCTCTACTTTTAAATATTGTTTATATTTGTCCTCCATTATATGTTGGGTACAAAAATATCCCTACAGTTACAATTCTTATCAAATACTATGCCCCTATCTCTAACAGAAGTCCATTGTGGCAATGACTCGGTGATTAAAATTCCACGAAAGTTGACATTTAGGTGAGGTGTACGCCACGTGAAATGCAAGATTGAATATTTTGATAAACTAAAAATAATAGGTGTGCTTCAAACGAGGAGTTCTCTTAATTGGGAACATGATTCCTGCCCAGCATATGAAAATTTCATTGTTCTTCCATTGTTTGCCATATTCTTATTTTCACAGTCAGATTTTTGAGTGATGTATTTGTTTTTGGGATACTTTTATTTTTAAAATTTGTTTTAGTAGCTTTAATGAAATTAGATCTTATGGTTCAATCTTGAAACTTCTTGATATTTGGGATTTTTTGAATTGTCTTTAGATGGGTTTTCGTTAGTTTTGCTGATTTTTTAATGGATGGATTTGAATGTAAGTCAGGGGAGCGGGTAAAATTATAATGACCCAACCGGTCGTTTTGAGAACATTAATCCTGAACCTTTATTTATTGCTCCTTCTATTTTATTTTGTAGTTTCGTGACTTGTCGGGAGGTTTGGTTTTTGGTTTCGGAGTGAAATGGGTCACATAGTCCATCAAATAGAAGTTTAAGTTCTAGGAATTTACCATAGTTTGAATTGTATGAAAACGAATCCGGAATGGAGGTTCAATGGTTCCAGTAGCTCCGTAGGGTGATTTTGGTCTTAGGAGCGTGTTCGGATATTGATTTAGAGGTCCGTAGGTCGTTTCGACGTTAATTGGCGAAGTTGAAAAATTGGATGATTTTTGGAAAGTTTGATCGGGAGTGGTCTTTTTAATATTGGGATCGGATTCCGATTCTAGAAGTTGGAGTAGGTCCGTAATGTCAATTATGACTTGTTTGCAAAATTTTAGGTCAATCAGACTTGATTTGATAGGTTTCGGCATCGAATGTAGATGTTAGAAGCTCTAAAGTTCATTAGGCTTGAATCGATGTGCAATTCGTGTTTTTAACGTTGTTGGTGTGATTTAAAGGCTCAACTAAGTCAGTATGATGTTTTAGAACTTGTGGGTATATTCGGACGGGGTCCCGGGGACCCCGGGTGTAATTCGGATTGAATCCGGAATAATTTTTGGACTTGTGAAAATGCTGAAGCTCCCAGTTCTGGTGTCATCGCACCTACGAAGGGATTGACCGCAGGTGCGGACTCGCATGTGCGAGAAATGTAGCGCAAAAGCGGTTATGGGCAGTCCAGGCAAGACTCACAAGTGAGGAACAGTTTTCGCAGAAACGGCTTCACTTTTACGGTAGGGAGATGCACAGGTGCGAAGCTGTCTTAGCGCAGGTGGGATCGCAGCTGCGATGTGAGGGCTACATCTGCGTATCCGCAGATGCGGAGGTTCGATCGCAGAAGCGGGTGAGGCTGGCCTGGGCTAGGGTCATAGAAGCGGAAGGTTCTCCGCAGAAGCGGAAATCCTAGCCATAAGTGGAATCCACACTTGCGATGGTTTTTCCGCAGGTGCGACTGAGGCCTTGTAGAAGCGACTTCACCGGGCAGAAAAGGCCTAATTTTAAGGGTTTGATCTCACTTTGATTTTTGGACCTAGAGAGCTCGGCTTGTGATGATTTTTAGAGAGATTTGCAAAGAAATCATTGGGGTAAGATATTCTCACTCGGTTTTGGCTATATTACACGAATCTATTGTTGTTTTCATCATTTAATTAGTGTTCATAGTTGGAAATTTGAGCAAAATTTGGGGGAACTTCTTAGGCTAAAATGTGGAGATTTGAAAGGTGATTTGAGTAATTCTTATATAGTTGGACTCGATATCGAATGGGTGTGCGGATTTTATAATTTTGGTGGGGTTCCGAGATGTGAGCCCGAGTCGACTTTTTGGGGTAATTTTTTAATTCTTTGCTAAAGTCGTAGATTTATTATTTAAATTAGTTTCTTATAGTTATATTTATAGTATGTAATTATTTTGGCTAGATTCGAGCCGATCGAAGTTGGAAAATCGAGGCAAAGGTCTTCTTATTGATTGATTGAGCGAGGTTTGAGGTAAGAGACTTGTCTAACCTTGTATGAAGGAAATTCCCCTTAGGATTTGGTATTGTTATGGTAAATTGTAATACGTGAACGCCGTGTACACGAGGTGACGAGTGCGTACTCGGGCTAAATGTTGAAATCCAGTTTGTTTTGCTAAATAGTTCTTTTTATTTCCTTAATTGAGTTACTCTACCACGTGTAGTCGTCATGTCTAGCCTAATGTCACATGTCTACATGTATTATCTCTTACTTACAATTTGTGCAACTTGCTTAGTTGAATTACCTACTTCCTTGATTTTGTATTCAGACTTTAAATGTTGGATTCCTTGCTGTAATTTCATTGTTCCATTGGTTATGTGTTGCATATTTACTTTTGGGACTATGAGGTGGTACCTCGGGAGCGCCCGTGTTATGTATTTACTTTTGGTATTATGAGGCGGTACCTCACCGGTTGTGTATTTAGTTTTGGGAATACGAGGCGGTAACTCGGGAGCGCCCTTGTTGTTTACCTCTATTTTCTATGTTGTTGTTGTTGTTGTTGTTTCTCAACTTGTAAGAGTCTTGTTTTTCCTCGCGTGTTGTAGTTGTCTTCTTGAATCCCGTGTTGTTATCTTTCTGTAAATTCTCATTGTTCATTTTTCAGTCATTTCATTATACTATTATATCTTCTACCTTGTTTCCTATTATTTCAAGTAGGGTCCTGATCTGACCTCGTCACTACTCTACTAAGGTTAGGCTTGGCACTTACTGGGTACCGTTGTGGTGTAATCATACTACTCTTCCACACATCATTTTGTGCAGATCCAGGTACTGCTTACCATACCAGGTACCAGTAAGCTAGCCCGTATGTGTAGACTTCAAGGCACATCTGCCAGCGTCCGCAGACCTCGGAGTCCCCCTCTATCTTTATTATGTTGTTTTCCTCATTTCTCATTAGACTCTGATGTATAGAGATATTTAGTATTTTTCTCTTTGGAACTTGTAACTTATTTCTACCTGGTTTTAGGAGTTGTAACTGTTTTGATTCGCAGTTCTTATTTATTTCAGATGTTGAGGTTGAGTTTCAACTTTATATTCCGTTATTCCGTATAATTGTTAGGCTTACCTAGTCTTAGAGACTAGATGCCGTCACGACATCCTACAGAGGGAAATTGGGGTCGTGACAAATTGGTATCAGAGCTCTAGGTTCATAGGTGTTATGAGTCAAAAGCAGGTTTAGTAGAGTCTCACGGATCGGTACAGAGACATCTGTACTTATATTCGGGAGTATATGGAACTAACTGCCTCCGTCCTAGCAGGAAGGGCATAATATATGGCCTGGCCTCCCCCTCTAGGGCGACCTCTACCTGTCCGACCTCCACCTCAAGATGGTTGTGCAGGTGGAGTGGTAGCTGGTGCTGTAACCACAACTTGAGGACCCGGTGGAGCACGTAGTGCTGAGTGGTCTGTGAAGGTGCACCCCTCCTGAGTCTGGGGCAATCCCTCGCCACATGACGACTGTCACCACACTCAAAACAAGTTCTCGGAGGATGTGGCTGTTGTGACTAGCTCGGGCCTGATTGGCTAGACTGACCGCTGAAAGCATCCCATGTAGGAGGCACACCAGACAATGGCAGTGCATAATTGATGAGTAACGATTTTGACTACTTATTAGCACCTTTTTTACTTTCGTTTTAGTCCAAAAGTGTTTAATTATATTCCCAAAAACTGATGAAATATGCTTAACTGCAGGAGTGATTGGAAAATGAGCCACTAAGATAAAATCCAACTCAAGAAGGTGTGATCTGAACTCAAGGAAAAAATCAGGCACACAAGCTCAAAGTGCGGACCGCATATTTTCATCTGCGGCCGCAGATTGTGAAGGAAAGTTTATCAGAGTCCAAGTGCAAAGTGCGGTCCGCACATGAAATGTGCGGCCGCAGAAGCTAAGCAAGATCAGAAGTTCAGAGAGTTCTCATTCCAAGCTCAAAGAAAGTGCGGACCGCACAATTATTGTGCGGCCGCAGAAGTCAGCTACGCAGTCGCACTTAGAAATGTGCGGTCCGCAGAAGAGCCATGTGAGGCCGCACCCAGAAAAGTGCGGACCGCAGAATATGAGAGATGCGACCACGGTTCAGAATTGTGCGGCTGCAGATTCAAATCCTGTCAATATTGAAACAGAGTACGGACCGCACATGGAATTGTACGGCCGCAGAACCCCCGAGAAGGGTAATTTTGTCCAAAAATTCCAGCACTGTATAAATAGAATAGTTTCACTTCTTTAGGTTAACTTTTTTACCTTTTGACATCAACATCCGTTTACTTTGCTTCTTTTAGTTATTTTAGCCATTTTGAGCTTTTGAATATTAGTTTTATCATTTCAATCATTAATATGGGTTTAATTATCACTTATTCTTCTTTATCTTCTAATTTAAGCATGAGTAGCTAGATTTTTACTAGGGCTGTGACCCAACCCTAGTGTGTAAACTTAATGGGTGTTTCATTTAATTCTTGTGTATGGTTGGGTGTTGATTATCTAGCCATGATCTTGCTTTTAATCTAAGATTTAATGGTTGCAAATATTATTTCATGCCTAATTGACTTGGCCTCTACTTGAGAAAGAGAGACTTAGTCTAGGAAAATTTGGCTAGCAAGAAATTGGGTTAATCGAGAGATTGATAGACCTAATTAAAGGGTTAAATCTAGAGATAGTAAAATCCGATTTAAGCTTATTGTTGATACCTAATTTTGCCCTCATAGTTTTTCAAATAATATATATATATACCTTCAAAATACTATTTTGCATCATTATTTAGCTTACAAATCTATACAATAATTTTCTATAATTTGCCATAATTTTTAGAACTTTAGAATCGATTTTCTTGCATTTAAATTACTTGAATATTTATTAATTACTCCTTCAAATTATTTTGTGATGACTTAATTATCTAAAGTTATTATTTGCACCTATAATACATGTTTCAAATACTTTTATTTCATTTTATATAATTACAATAGTAGTTTTTAGCTATTTGCAAAATTTTACAATAATAGCCTATATTTGCATTTTTATTGCAATTGTCATTTTATTCATGGTCAAAATAATATCTTACATTTTTTAAATAATTTTCTAATATTGTTTTAAAGTATTAATTTGCATAAATAGCATTTTTATATATTTATTTAACTATTTTATTAAATTAGTTTCCTTTTAATCTCCTATTTAAAAACTGGCACAATTTTTAGGCTAATTTTCGGACCAATTGTGGCCCAAACACTTAGCCCATTCACCTCACCGGCCCAATCGAATAACACTCTAATTTAACCCGGCCAATGAACCATTCACTTGACCCACCCGTTCCCTATCCGATCTTGGCTGTTGATCTTAAATGATCAACGATCCCTAATAAACTAACCCCTTTTAATTACCCAACCCTCTAACCCTAATCCCCATTTCCCTAAAGAACGACGCCCCGTTACCCTCCATCTATTCTCTCTTCTTCTCTCAAACCCTAGCAGTCGCCTCTTCTAAATCTCCCAACTCCAGTTCTAATATGGAATCTCTCCACAATTTGCCTTCCATATATTCTCCATCTCTGTGTTACTTACATGATGTTCGGTATCACTTAGTACTTGCCTATTTAGGCTTGAATCATGTGAAAACCGTCTTCAATCTTCAAGATCTAGAAGGTATTCCGTCTATATACATTCATGGCAAGGCGATATGAAGCCGATTCACCAAAACCTTTGGTTGATTCCTCGATTTCTGTCGAATTAGGGTTCGGAATTTTATACTTTTCCTTTTACCCGTTCCATTACTGATAGCATGTGGTACTTTATTTCCATATTTATGTTTGATTGATTGTTTTCCTTGTTTGTTCGTTTGATTCTTACTACTATATAAACTCCTCCCCTTTCCCCTTTGAAGAGGGGAAAATCACCCGGATTCACTAAAAATCGAAGTTATTACTCTATTGCTCTCTTATTCTCTTGTTCTATACTTTGACACTTGTCCGACTGAAAGCCAAGGCCACCGGAATTCAATTTTTAACTTTTCTTGGTGCGAGCACTGCCCGGGGTTCATTTGAAGCCCTTGGGAACTCTGACGCACTAAGAATTTGGGTTCTTGCTCTCTATTGACATCCAGAGCATGTGGAATTTATTCTTTCTTGTTGTTTGTTTATTCAACTGATAACTAGTAAGTCTCTTGGTTTTACAGTTTCATTCTTTTGTGTTCATGTCCTGCATATTTATGCCTCTGAATTTCATGACCTAAATGTGCTCTTAGACAATCTCTATGTGTAACTTTACTAGTATTGCACTAGTATTTTGATTTGAACCTCTTTAGCATTTAGCCTTTTACTTAAAATATGTAATGATACTCTTGCATATGTAATGTATTCTAATCTGTGCTAAGACCTTTTCTATCAACTATTATCTACTCCCTCATAACATGTTTCTTGTTTGCTTAGTCTTATATACTTAATGACTGTTTGAAACCTTTAGAATGGCCATCTTAGTTTATGTTTCTATACCATGTTTGATATAACTAAGACCTTTAGGCTTCAAATCTCTAAATCACCTGTGTATGATAACTTTTGTCAATCCTGCAAACTTGTTTCTCCCCTAAATCTTTCAATATGTGGTTGCTTATATGCTACTTTGCTAAGTGCTCAAATCCTGTTGAACCTACTTCTAAGTTCTGTGACCTGCTTGATTAGCTGCTCTGTATGCTCAACTTTGCTATGTCTACTTTAAGGTATAAGTGCATTTACTCAACTTCTATCCCTTAACAGTTGTCCATTCTCTCTCATTTGTTACCTACGCTATTCTTAACTTATCATTCTTGGCCGGCTGAAAGCCAAGGCCACCTAGACTCTTGCCATTGACCTCCCTAGTGTGAGCACTGCTTGGGGTCCATTTGAGACTCTTGTGAACTCTGACACATTAGGGTTTGGGGTCTTTTAGCCACTTTCTCTACTATTGAGACCTGAACTACCCCACTCAATTCCTTCTTCCTATTGTCTAATGAACATGTAAGCTGGTTGGATTAAGTGATTTAATGCCTGGGTAATATGGTTGATCTATGGTTGTGTATTTGGCTTTGAGCTCTTTTATGGATTCTTAGTTGTGCTGATGAATATGGTTTCTTGTTGAAAATCTGGGTATACTACGGGAGAATTGTTGAAGGCCCAGCAGTGCTGGATATTTCTTTTGGGCCTGTCCTGGGCCTACTGTCATTATTTGTATAATTTTTATAATCATACTAAGATGGGGGTTTGGAGAGACGAAATGGGGGGGGGGGGGGGGGGAACACTGGGGTTTAGGGTTGGGGAAGAAGACATGTGTTATATTTGTTTCTTTAATTTAAAAAGGAAATAGTTAAAAAAGGAAAAAATAGAAAAAAAACTTAATTTAAGATGAATTTGTTAGTTTTCACGCGCCTATTTTACGTGTAATACACACGTGTGACACATGGTAAAAGAGGTGTGTAATTGACATGCTTTTAAAAGTTTTGGTGGGTAATACTATTCTCGTGTTTAACAAGTGTGTAAAAGGGATTTGAGTACAAGGTCAATGGGTAAAGTATGTATTTTGCCATATTTTGTTTATCTATCGACTTAAACATGCAAATTTAAAATGAGTTTTGTTAGATTATTAACATAAATTTGTTTTAATTGACACATATTGTTTAGTTTTGATAGAGCTTAAGCCTTAATGAAATGAAAGGCAATGAGTACTTAGAAAATTAATAAGAAAAATATTACACCGAGAAAGAAGTGAAGCTAGATGATTTGAAGGGGAAAAAATATTAGAAATTTGTATCCACGCGCAAAACCATTATATAAGGCCTTCATGTTGAAATCTCGAATTATTTCTCTAAATACATCACATTTAATAAATTCAGCTACAAATATAAATCGATAAATTCAATGACATGTCCAAGGCACAACATACTTAAGAGTGATATGTTCAATGGGTTCTCTATAGTTTTTTTTGTTTTCAATTATGTCATTGACTAAGGACAAAGCTCATGAGTTGGGGGAGAAATTGGTGACTATGGGGGCCTAGAGGAGTAGTGGGAATGCGAGTAGTATGTGAACTACGACAACGAACTGTATTAGAGAAGCTGCTAGAGAGGTGTTAGAGGTCACGAATGAATATGCGGGAGGCCACAAAAGGGGCTGGTGGTGGAATAAAGAAGTTCAAGAAAAAGTAAAAGCCAAGAAAGCAGTATATCTGAAGCTAGTGGAGAGTGCAATCGAGGAGGCCGAATAGGAAGTGTTATACGAAGGCTAAGAAAGAGGCAAAATTTGTGGTTACGACGGCTAAGACTGCATCGTTTGGGCGTCTATATGAGGAATTAAGGGGTAAAGACGGTGACAAAAGACTATACATGTTAGCTAAGGTTAGAGAGAGGAAGGCTCGGGACCAGGATCAAGTGAGGTGTATTAAAGACGAGGAAGGCAAGGTATTGTTGGATGAGACATGTATTAGGCTTAGGTGGCAGACATATTTCCATAAACTTTTGAACGAGAATGGGGATAGGAACATCGTGCTTGGTGAGTTGGAGAACTCAGAGAGCCAATGTGATTTTGATTTTTGTAGGCGTTTTAAGGTTAAGGAGGTTGAGGGGGTAATGCGGAAGATGAGCAGGAGTAAAACGACGGGGCTGGACGAGATTCCAGTAGAATTTTCGAAGGACTCGGGCCGGGAAGGCTTGGAGTGGCTTACTAAATTATTTAATGTCATTTTAAGGACGCATAATATGCTCACTGAATGGAGGTGGAGCTTGATGGTCCAGGTGTACAAGAATAAAGGTGATGTGTAGAATTGTAACAACTATATGGGTATCAAGCTGCTGAGTTACACTATGAAGTTTGGGAGAGGGTGGTGGAGAAGAGGGTGAGGAGAAGTGCATGTATTTCTGAGAACCAGTTCGAATTCATGTCAGGGCGGTCGACTACATAAGCCATTCATCTTATAAGGAGACCGGTGGAGTAGTATATGGAAAGGAAGAAAGACTTACATATGGTGTTTATTGACATAAAAAAAGCATATCACAAAGTTCCGAGGGAGGTTATATGGAGATGTTTGGAGGTGAGTGGTATCCCAGTAGCGTACACTAAGGTGATTAGAGATATGTATGGTGGTGCTAAAACTCGGGTGAGGACTGTGAGAGGAGACTCGGAACACTTTTCAGTGTTGATGGGGTTACATCAGGGATCTACTCTTAGCCCATTTTTATTTGCTCTGGCGATAGATGTGTTGGCGCGACACATCCAAGGGGAGGTGCCACTATGTTTGTTATTTATAGATGGTATAGTGCTGATTGACGAGACGCCTTGCGGAATTAACGCTAGGCTAGAGGTTTGGAGACAAACCCTAGAGTCTAAAGGTTTCAAGTTGAGTAGGACGAAAACATAATACTTGGAGTGCAAGTTCAGTGAGGGGACGCATGAAATAGAAGAGTACGTGAACCTTGATACATAAGTCATTCCCAAGAGAGATAGTTTCAAGTATCTTGGGTCAGTTATCCAGGGCAACTGATAGATTGACGAGAATGTTACACATCATATTGGAGTGAGGTGGATGAAATGGAGGCTCACATATGGTGTTTTGTGTGATAAGAATATGCCACCAAGACTTAAGGGCAAGTTCTACGAAGTGGTAGTTAGACCGATTATATTGTATGGTGCTGAGTGTTGGCCAGCCAAGAAATATCATGTCCAGAAGATGAGAGTAGCAGAAATGAGAATGTTGAGATGGATGTGTGGACATACCAGGAAGGATAGGATTATGAATGAAATTATTAGGGACAAGGTGGGAGTGACCCCTGTGGAAGATAAATTGCGGGAATCGAGGCTGAGATGGTTCAGGCACGTGATGAGGAGAGACATCGATGCCCCGGTTAAGATGTATGAGAGATTGACCATGGCGAGTCTAAGGAAGGGTAGAGGTATGCCAAAGAAGTATTGGGGAGAGGTGATTAGGCAGGACATGACATTGCTTCACCTTACCGAGGACATGACCGTCGATAGGAAGGTGTGGGGGTCGCAAATTAGGATTGAAGGTGGATAGGTAGTCGAGATCAGTTTCTCCTAATCTTACCAGTAGTATTAGTATTATTCTTACAGTTTCGTGTTCCTAGGTCTTTGTTATTTCATGTTGTGTCATTGTTACCAGAATTGTTAGTAGTATTCTTGTATTTCCTTTCTTAGATCCTTGTTATTACACGTAGTGTCTTTGTTTTTTCTTCTTCTTGTTGTTGTTACTGTTGGTTGCTTTCTGTTTAGCATTCCTTAAGCCGAGGGTCTATCAGAAACAACTTCTCTGCCTTCACAAGGTAGGGGTAAGGTTCGCGTACACACTACCCTCCCAAGACCCCACTTATGAGATTACACTGGGTTTGTTGTCATGTACTAAATGCCTTTTCTCTAGGGTTTAGATGGATCTTATTGTACAAACTTGAATTTTATTACTATAGTTTATTTATTCTTTATTAAAGAGCATTGTTTATCTAACCTTGCGTTTAATGCTTCTAATATCCTAATTAATAGTTAGATTTTTCAAATAAATTTAGACAAATTTAAGAAATAAACTTTAGATCCAGACTATGGATTGCATCTATGACCTAAACAATTCGACTTGACTGATTTATATGATTTTCCAACAGGATAAGGATATACACTAATAAACTTCTGGAAATTTTGATGGACAGACGATTAAACTACCAATGGCGTTTCAATTGCAAAGAGCTATCGAAATACTGCTCGTTGAAATAAATTTTCGATAGAAAGAAGGTACCCATCAGAAATTTTCTATGGACTTGTTAGATTGCGTGGGTGCAAGATGGAACTGTTGAGTTTTGGAATATTTTGACTGTTTTTAGTCGGCAAATATTTGATGAAATTTTGACGATTTTATCTATCGACATATTACTACTTTTGTTTCAACGGGCAAAATATTTTAATAACTAGTTCGCGCTTCGCACGTTCGAAGAACTTTTTTTATAAATTTAATTGATATAAAAAAGATCAAGATTTATATTATCAAAACTTTAAAAAATAATATAGAAGTAAAACATACATATGAAAATATTACAATAACAAATATATAAGAGGAAAATACGTATAAAAATATAACATCGGGATAAAATTATCACATACGTTTTTATTAATTTGTATATATGAAAAAAATTATTTTTCTTTGTTCTTCATATTAGTACAATTTCACGCCCAATAAAATCTATCTTCCCAATGTAGTCATCTCTATTTCTATATAATCATCTTGTTTTAGGAAACATGTTCTATATAATCATCCTCTTTTAGGGAACATACATGAATCATAAGTGAATTAATTACACGAACAAAAAGGAAAATGTTGTGACCCACCAAGCTGACATGGAAAACACCTCAGCTGCTTACGTAGACTCAAGTACTCAGCAAGAGAGTGAGACCGTGAGAAGAAGTAAGCACGTGAAGAAGCCTTCAACAACGCTAACATATTTCGTTGTGGGAACTGCGCGCTGATTACGTGAAGGAGGGTTTGGAGTTTCTATTAGTTGTTAGTATAAATATAGGAAGAATAAGTGTAGCGAAGAAGGAATTTTCTGGTGCATTAAGTATCTCTTTCCCATCCCCTTCTGCTCTGCAAATTCTCTTCTCATCCCCTTTGCTCTGTAATTTCTCTCCTCATCCCTTTCTCTGTTAAGTCTAGCTTAGTATTGTTTTATCTCTATTTGGGTTGTTGTAATTGCGGATTGGATTGAGTAATATAATCAGTGATTCTTAGTGTTTACCGGATTATTCCATTGGTGCTTTCATCTATAGGTCTCTAATGGAGGACCAACAAATACTCAAGGCGTTCATTGATGACTCAATTCGGGGTTCGATTCAGGAGGTAAAGTATTCATTAACTAAACAACTTTCAGAGATGCGTGACATCATGATGGACATGGTCGCAACCAAAGCACCGGCAGGGATTAATCAACGTGAACAAGCACTGGACGTTGTTCGCCAAGGACCGGTACCGAAAACTTTCAGGCACAAGCGTGCATCGGTGGAGATTGGAAGGCTTCAGGGTGAGAACCCAAAGGCCTGGACATTCCAAGTAGAGCGTTATTTTGATTTTTACAAAATCGAGGATGACGAGCAACTGACCGTGGCCTCATTCTACCTCGACGGCGAGGAATTGGAATGGTACCGGTGGTTGTTTCGAAACAAACAATTAGTCGACTGGCCACACTTCGCTGCTAAGGTGAGAATTCGTTTCAAGCTCCGACAGGTTACCGCCGTCTCAGAGCTACAAGGATGATTTGAGGCTATTGCTAATGAGACAAATGACATCTCAGATAGGCTTATGTTGAGGCTATTTATCTTTGGGCTTAGAGATAACATTAAAAATTCGGTGTTGAGTCATGAGCCCAAAACTTTTGAGAAGGCACTGAACTAGGCCCATATCCACGAAAGGCGTATCCTGGCTGAAAAGGGTCTGACCCGGCCCATATTGGCTAATAAAGGTCCTCTTCTTTTACCCAATCCTAATTCCTCGTCATTATACCCTACTTCAGCCGCCCACACAACGAACAGACCATCGTTGAAACGTCTCACTCATGCCGAGCTTTAGAGTCGGCTGGAGCGTGGCCTCTGCTATTATTGCGAGGAAAAGTATACCGCCGGTCACAAATGCAAGACACCACCACAGTTGCTACTCCTCATTGACAGTTTCGATGTTGATCCGACCTTACTGGAGCTGTTTGTCTCCGATGATATCTTGGCCGAAGAAATGCAGTGTCTTGAGGTGCAGGAACACTCTGCCATCTCTTATCATGCATTGGCCGGAGGTCACTCATCGTCTACACTCCGATTCCAGGGGTATGTAAATGGGTCTCCAGTTCAAGTGTTGGTAGATGGGGGCAGTGACCATAATTTTGTCCAAGCTAGAGTGGCCAATTTCTTACAACTATCATTTGAGTCCATCCCTAGCTTTTCAGTCGTAGTGGGAAGCGAGCAACGTCTTCAATGTGACAGCGTAGTGCATCAGGTACCGCTTGATCCGATTCTGTCATTACAAGTATTGTTCTGGTCTGTCATAGAGATGCATCAATCTTATTTGATCTAGGCTCCACTTGTTCCTATGTTTCATCTTATTTTTCTCCGTATTTGGGTGTATCCCACGATTCTTTGAGTTATCCTGTCTATGTGTCTATACTCGTTGGTGATTCTATTGTTGTTTACAATGTGTATCGTTCATATTTTGTTGTTCTTAGTGGTTTTGAGACCAGAGCCAATTTACTGTTGCTCAGTATGGTGGATTTTGATATTATTTTGGGCATGGACTGGTTGTCGCCCTATCACGCTATCCTTGATTGTCACGCCAAGACGGTGACGTTGGCTATGCCAGGTCTACCGTGGCTAGAGTGGAGATATACCTTAGATCATGTTCCTTGAAGGGTTGTCTAATTTCTAAAGGCTCAGCGGATGGTTGAGAAGGGGTGTGATGCATATTTGGCATATGTAAGGGATGTTAGTGTTGGCACTCCTACCGTCGAGTCAGTTCCGGTAGTGAGGGATTATCCAGACGTATTTTCGGTGGATCTCTCGGGCATGCCGCCCAACAGAGATATTGACTTTGGTATTGATTTGTTACAGGGCACACAACCCATTTCTATTCCACCTTATCGTCTCCCCATCACAGTTGGATGAGTTAAAGGAACAATTGCAAGAGTTGTTCGATAAGGGCTTCATTCGGCCCAGTGTGTTGCCTAGGGGTGCTCCTGTCTTGTTTATAAAGAAGAAGGATGGTTCTATGCGAATGTGCATTAATGAAGAATAGGCATCTATTGCCACATATTGATAACCTATTGGGTAACAGAGTGTTCTCTAAGATCGACTTGTGTTCAGGCTATCATCAATTGAAGATTCGGGAGGCAGATATCCCGAATACTGCTTTCAGGACTCGGTATGGTCATTACGAGTTCGTTGTGATGTCGTTTGGGATGACCAACAGCCAGCAACATTCATGCACGTGATGAATAGTGGATTTCAACCTTATCTTGACTCATTCATCACTATGTTTATTGACGACATTCTGGTATACACCCGGAGCCGCGAGGATCATGAGCAGCACCTGAGGACTGTGCTTCAGACCTTGAGAGAAAAGAAGTTGTATGCAAACTTTTTGAAGTGTGAATTCTGGCTAGATTCATTGGTATTTTTAGGTCATGTAGTATCTAGTGAGGGGATCAAGGTAGATCCAAAGAAGATTGAAGTATTGCAGAGTTTCCCCAGACCATCCTCAGCTACAGAGATCCGGAGTTTTCTTGGCTTGGACGGGTATTACCGTTGATTTGTAGACGATTTCTCGTCAATTGCAACACCTATGACCAGATTGACCCAGAATGGTGCTCCATTTAGGTGGATCGAGGAGTGATAGGAGAGCTTTCAAAAGCTCAAGACTGCTTTGACTACAACCCCAATGTTGGTGTTGCCTACTGGTTCGGGGTCCTATACTGTATATTGTGATGCGTCGCGCATTGGTCTCGGTGCGGTGGTGATGCAGGATGATAGGGTGATTGCCTATGTATCTAGACAGCTGAAGTTGCATGAGAAGAACTATCCTATCCACGGCCTCGAGTTAAAAGCTATTGTTTATGCCTTGAAGATCTGGCAGCACTATTTGTATGGTGTCCCTTGTGAGGTCTACACCGATCACCTGAGTCTACAACATCTGTTTAAATAAAAGTATCTTAACTTGCGACAACGGAGGTGGTTGGAGTTTATTAAGGATTATGACATCACCATTCTATATCATCTCGAAAAGGCCAATGTGATGGACGATGCCTTGAGTCGCAAGGCGGAGAGTTTAGGAAGCTTGGCATATCTACCGGTAACAGACATGCCTTTAGCCTTGGATGTTCAGGCCTTGGACAACCAGTTTGTCAGATTGGATGTTTCCGAGCCGAGCAGGGTTTTGGATTGTGTGGTTTCTTAATCTTCTCTTTATGATTGTATCAGAGAGCGTCAGCATGATGACCTCCATCTGCTTGTCCTTAAGGACACGGTTCAGCATGGTGATGCCAAGGAAGTCACTATTGAAGATGACGGTGTATTACGGATGCAAGGCAGGCTATGTGTGCCCAATGCATATGGTTTGCGTGAGTTGATTCTCCAAGAATCTCACAGTTCGCGGTATTCCATTTATCCAGGTGCTGTGAAGATATATTAGGACTTGAGGCATCACTATTGGTGGAGGTGGATGAAGAAGAACATAGTAGAGTATGTATCTCGGTGCCTAAATTATCACCAGGTGAAGTATGAGCATCAACGACCAGGTGGACTACTTTAGAAGCTAGAGATTCTGGAGTGGAAATGGGAGCGGATCACTATTGATTTCGTTGTTGGGCTCCCACAGACCCAGTGAAAGTTCGATGCAGTTTGGGTGGTTGTGGATAGATTGACCAAGTCAGGTCATTTCATTCATGTGGTTACTACTTACTCTTCGGAGCAGCTGGCTCAGGTTTACATTCGCGAGATTGTCATGGCGTGCCGGTATCTATCATTTCTGATCGGGGTACGCAGTTTACATCGCAGTTCTAGAGATCCGTACAACATGAGTTGGGTACTCATGTGTTAGACTTCAGCTCAGTCTTGTTGGACAAGGATCTATTTTATGTTGAGGATCCGGTGGCCATTTTGGACAGGCAGGTTCGAAAGTTGAGGTCAAAGAACATCGCTTCAGTGAAGGTTCAGTGGAAGGGTCATCCGATTGAGGAGGTGACTTGGGAGACCGAGCATGATATGCGCAGCCGTTATCCTCATCTTTTCACCACTTCAGGTATGTCTCTATACTCGTTCGAGGATGAATATTTATTTTAAGAGGGGGAGGATGTAATGACTCGTTCGGTCATTTTGAGAGTATTAGCTCCGAACCCATATTTATTGTTTCCTCTATTTCATTTTGTGGTTTCGTGACTTGCCGGGAGATTTGGTTTTTGGTTTCAGACTGAAATAGGTCACATAGTCCTTAAAATAAAAGTTTAAGTTCTAGGAATTTATCGTAGTTTGAATTGTATGAAGACGACTCCGTAATGAAGTTTCAATGGTTCCAATAGCTCCATAGGGTGACTTTGTTCTAAGGAGCATATCTGAATGTTGATTTGGAGGTCTGTTGGTCGTTTCGGCGTTATTAGGTGAAGGTGGAAAATTGGATGATTTTTGAAAAGTTTGATCGGGAGTGAACTTTTTTATATCGGGGCCAGATTTTGATTCCGGGAGTTGGAATAGGCTCGTAATGTCAATTATGACTTGTGTGCAAAATTTGAGGTCAATCGGACTTGATTTGATAGGTTTCGGCATCGAATGTAGAAGTTAGAAGTTTTAAAGTTCATTAGGCTTGAATCAATGTGTAATTCATATTTTTAACGTTATTGGTGTGATTTAAAGGCTCGACTAAGTCCGTATGATATTTTAGGATTTGTGGGTATATTCGGACGGGGTCCTGGAGGCCCCAGGTGTGATACAGATTGAATCCGGAACAAATTTTGGACTTGTGGAAATGCTGAAACTCCTAGTTCTGGTGTGATCGCACCTGCGAAGGGATTGGCCGCAGGTGCGGACTCGCATGTGCGAGAAATGGAGCGCATAAGCGGTTATGGGCAATCCAAGCAGGACTCGCAGGTGCGGAACAGTTTTCGCAGAAGTGGCTTCTCTTCTGCGGTGGGGAGATGCGCAGGTGCGAAGCTGGCTTGGCCTAGGTGGGATCGCTGGTGCGAGGTGAGGGCCGCATCTGTGCGTCCGCGGATGCGGAGGTTCGATCGCACAAGTGGGTGAGGCTGGCCTGGGATAGGGTCGCAGAAGCGAAAATCCTGGCTATAAGTGGAATCCGCGCCTGCGATGGTTTTTCGGCAGGTGCGGTATCACAGGTGTGACTGAGGCCTCATAGAAGCGACTTCACTGGGCATAAAAGTCCTAATTTTGAGGGTTTTATCGCACTTTGATTTTTGGACCTAAAGAGCTTGGTTTGTGGCGATTGTTCGAGAGATTTGCAAGGAAATGATTGGGGTAAAAAATTCCCACTCGGTTTTGGCTACATTACACGAATATATTGTTGTTTTCATCATTTAATTAGTGTTCTTAGTTTGAAATTTGAGGAAATGTTGGGAAAAACTTCTTAGGCTAAAATTTAGGGATTTGAAAGGCGATTTGAGGTCGGATTTGAGTAATTCTTGTATGGTTGGACTCGATATCGAATGAGTGTTTAGATTTTATAATTTTGGTGGGGTTCCGAGACGTGGGCCCGGATCGACTTTTTTTGGGGGGGAGGGATTCAATTCTTTGCTAAAGTCGTATATTTATTATTTAAATTAGTTTCTTATAGTTATATTTATAGTATGTAAGTGTTTTGGCTAGATTGGAGCCGGCCGGAGTTGGAAAATTGAGGCAAAGGTCTTCTTATTGCTTGATTGAGCGAGGTTTGAGGTAAGTGACTTGTCTAACCTTGTGTGAGGGAAATTCCCCTTAGGATTTGGTACTGTTATGATAAATTGCAATACATGTAGATGCCAAGTGGTATAACCATAAGACGACAAGTGTAGATTTTTAGGACAAAGTTTCAACGAAGTTGGAGTTTTAAAATTATTTGAAAATAAAAAACGAAATTAAATAAAATAAAAAATTATCAATTCAAATTGGGGATTAGTTTCAAGTTGGAATTTTAACATGAAATAAACTACGTTTCTAACTAATAAACCTTTTGATTTGTAAATTATGAAATAATTTTGTTACTCTATTTGATTTAATAAATATAGATATCTTATATTTAGCTATAATAAAAATTAGAAATAAATAAATAAATAAAATACCAATTCAAATTGGGGAGTAGTCATAAGTTACATTTTTAAAATTATTTTAAAATAAAAAAACAATAGCTATAATAAATATACGAATATATATATATATATATATATATATATATATATATATATCAATTTTATAAAAAATAATTTTCAATTCAAATTGGGGAGTAGTTTCAAGTTGGAGTTTTAAAACAAAATAAACTTCCTTTCTAACTAAAAAACCTTTTGAATTTTAAATTTTGAATTAATTGGTTATTCTATCTGAATTAATAAATATAGATATCTTATAATTAGGTATAATAAAAAAAAACAACAATATAAAAAACATTGCCCATTCAAATTTGGGAGTAGTTTCAAGCTGGAGTTTTAAAATTATTTTTAAATAAACAAAATAAAAATTATAATTAGATATAACAAAAAAGGGAAAAAATATATATAAAAAAAATTATCCGTTCAAATTGGGGAGTAGTTTCAAGTTGGAGTTTCAAAATTATTTTAAAATAAAAAATGAAATTAGAAAGAAAATTGCCAATTCAAATTGAGGAATAGTTTCAAGTTGGAGTTTTAGGAAAAAATAAAATACTTTTCTAATTAAAATGCCGTTTGAATTTTAAATTTTGTTAATTGGTTACTCTATTTGAATTAAAAAATATAGATTTCTTATAATTAGCTACAATAAAACGAAAAATAAAATTACCCATTCAAATTGGGGAATAGTTTCAAGTTGGAGTTTTAAAATTATTTTAAAATAAAAACAAACTTAAAAAAATAAAAATTGCCAATTCAAATTGGGGAGTACTTCTCTCTCTCTCTCTCTCTCTCTCTCTCTCTCTCTCTCTCTCTCTATCTATCTATATATATATATATATATATATATATATATATATAAATTTTTTTGAAAAATATAAAAATAAAAGACTTATAATTAGAATTATGACAAGAAAAGTCGTACATGTACACATAACTAAAATCATCATAAGCAAATAGTCATAAAAAAAGAATACTAATTAAAATAAAAAAATCAAGCGATAGCGTAAAAAAATAAAATAAAATAAAATATATATATATATATATATATATATATATATATATATATATATATATATATATATATATATATTAAATTTCTCATGTAGGAAATATTAGTTAAAAAAAACTCATAATTTCGTTATGAAAAATATAAAATATAAAGATACTATTAGGATATTATACATAAGATAAGTATATTATATAGTATAACACACATTAATAATTATTAAAAATATTGGCATGTTTTTTATAATAATAATAAAAGGCTTATATCTTTATACTTTTGATAAATTTAAAATTATAATTTAGTAAAAAATATAATATTATTTAAATTTTTAGTAAATTACAAAATAAGAAAACTAATCAAATATTACAGTACTAAAAAATGTACGAAAAGATGGAGATAAAGACAATTTTATGATATTTATATTTTGACTTAATTAATAAATAAATAAGGGATTTCTTGTTTGTCTTTTCGCATAAAACAAATATATTTTTTCAGAAACGAGGAAATAGTTGATAAACTAAATAATAAATTTCTTGTTTGTCTTTTTGCATAAAACAAAGAACATAATTGAAATAATTTTTTTTTTTAAAAAAAGAAATTTTGAAAAGTAAGAGAGTAAAGTTTAGTGTTTAAACAGTATTTACTTATCGGAAAACTTTGGAGGAGAGTGTAATCGAACTCTAGATTTAACATATCCAGGTTAAGGGAATTAGATCAGGTTTTGTAAGTGCTAAAAAAAAAGATGTGACGTTATCTTGTGTGATTTCAATCCATGGAAAATGAAAGTGAAAAATAAAGACCTTTCAAACTCGTCTTAAATTTTAGGGTTGTTATTCCCTCCAGGCTGATATTCCATATAATTCACGCGGCATTTAATTTGCTGTGTTTGCAGAGGCATTTGAGCACATGTGAGAGGCCAAAATCAAAGCAATTTACAATTGCTTGCATTAATTTTCTTCTCCCTTTAAGTCCCCACTCCCTCCCCACGCTACCTCAACAACCTGAAACATGTGCAAATGGCTTTAGCATTATATTCTTTAGGTTCATAAAGTTACACATCACACATCTATCAACCAATATAATCAATAGGCTGCTGACTTACCAAAAGGTTGAACTTTAATAGCCATTGAAGTATATTAAAATTACAACATATTAATGTCCTTTGGAAAAAAATAATGAACATGAAAAAAACAAGTATGTCAGCAGATCTAGATCTAACACCAATGATTGGTAGAGAGAGAAGAAAGAGGGAATGAGAGAGAAACGATAAAGAAGTGAAGGAGCTCGTGCCAGCCACCCCAAAACAGAGAACAATAGGTGGGAATGTAATTATTTTTTATCAACCGGCCAAATGAATAATCTGCGCAGATATAACATAAAACATGAATGAACAAGAAAAATGAAGAAGACAAATTTTTAATGAATTTGACGCAGTGGTTGGTGGGTAATAAACATTTCCTTTCCAAAACATTAGAAGCAGTTGTTAAGGTTTTATTTTTTAAGATGTAATATTCTTAAAATGAGGGTGAATGGGAAATGGAGGGAAAATAAAATTTTGAGTAAAATTTTAAGTTTCCCCCTCTTAACAATGAGACATTGTCCCATATTGGAAGTGGAAGACATTTTTGGTGGGTATATATATAATTGCTCTTCTTGTAGCTCTTAAAGAGTTAAGAAGAAAGCAAGCCTCGCGCCGTCGTCGTCGTCGCTCGCTCGGCTCGGCTTCGGCTACGGCTTCGGCTTCGGATTGATTGATTAATTTTTTGGACCAAATTTATTTGTTAATAGTAAATATTAACGTAAGATTATCCGTATTTGTAAACGGATATTTTCCAATCCGTGTATTGATAATTTGGCAGCCGGATAATGGTCTTCCCACCATGAAGTGCTTGCTCCACAAATATGAAGTGCTTGCTCCACAAATATGTAATGCTTGATCCACCATGAAGGGTGGACGTTTGGTCTTGCACTCCTTCTTGGCTGCTATATATATATGAGCAGCAAATGTTGAAGAAATACTCAATTCAACATACAATTCGCTCAACAAATTGGCTATACATTGCACTCCTTCCTCTCAGAACTTCCATACGTTTTTCTGAGTATATACTCCTTCGTTCTGCATTATTTTTTAACTTCAAACAAAGCAACTGTAAGTGTGATTTGCTACCGAACTTTGTGTTCGCCGAAATACTAGGGTTTGAAGTACCGCTACACCAGTGTGTTATTCGTTCTATCCTGGGAGGAAATAATCCATTACCTTGGGTACTAGGAGGGGATTAAATTCCTTAAGGAAACACTGTGAATTCAGTGGGCTCGAATTTATTATTATTGTTTTATTACGTTAACTTATATTTTGCAGAATTAATATTTACAAATACAGCAATACTGACCGGGAATAACAATCTTAAGGAATTTAATATTTATTTCTGTACTTGTGTTATTCTTATTATTCTGCAAACTAAAACCTTTGTGGTTTGTGTACTCCCGTTTTGGAGAGTTAAGCCTTCGTGGCGTTTTGTTGGATATTAAAATCTACGTGATTTTTACTCCAGTTTGAAAACGTGTATTAAACGTTTGTTTGTGTCATTCTTTTCTGAAAAAGATGATGACTGAAAACGAAAACCAAGCTGTTCCGATGGCGACTGCCAACGCAACGACAAGCCGAACACCGGCGTTGGCACCGGCAGAAAAACCCGAAAAAATTTTCGGGATTGATTTCAAACGCTGGCAGCAGAAGATGTTCTTCTACTTAACTACGTTATGTCTACAGAAGTTCATCAAGGAAGATGTTCCTGATCTGCCGGATAAAACTCCAGATAATGAACGCTTTCTCGTGATTGAAGCGTGGAAGCATTCTGATTTTTTATGCAAGAATTATATTCTTAGCGGACTGGATGATAATCTGTATAATGTATACAGTAGCATGGAGACATCCAAAGAATTGTGGAATGCGCTTGAAAAGAAATATAAGACTGAAGATGCCGGGATGAAGAAATTCGTTGCCGCAAAATTTCTGGACTACAAAATGATAGATAGCAAGTCTGTTATTACTCAAGTCCAGGAATTGCAAGTGATTATTCATGATCTACTTGCTGAAGGTCTTGTAATCAACGAAGCATTCCAAGTAGCAGCAATGATTGAGAAGTTGCCTCCGTTGTGGAAGGACTTCAAAAATTATTTGAAACACAAACGAAAGAAAATGTCCCTTGAAGATCTCATTGTTCGGTTGAGAATCGAAGAGGACAATAAAGCTGCTGAAAGGAGAGGCCGTGGAAATTCAACAATAATGGGAGCAAATATTGTTGAAGCTAACAAAAAGAGGAAGAAGGCTTCTGGTCCGAAATACAACCCAAGCAAGAAGCGGTTCAGTGGAAACTGCTACAACTGTGGGAAAACCGGACACAAATCTACGGAGTGTCGTGCTCCGAAGAAAGACAAGAAAAGGGGTCAAGCAAACATGGTAGTAAACCATGATGATGTTGATAACTTGTGTGCCATGCTCTCTGAATGTAACTTGGTGGGAAATCCTAAACTGTGGTGGTTTGATTCAGGAGCCACTCGCCATGTTTGTGCAGTTAGAGAGGCTTTTGCTACCTATGCTCTTGCTGAACCCGGAGAGACAGTTTATATGGGAAATGCTTCAACAGCAAAAATTGAAGGATATGGGAATGTATTTCTAAAAATGACTTCTGGCAAGGTCATGACTTTGAACAATGTCCTTCATGTTCCCGAAATGAGAAAGAATTTAGTCTCTACTGGACTTCTTGTTAAGCACGATTTTAAGTGCATTTTTGTATCCAACAAGGTTGTAATTAGTAAGAATGGAATATTTGTGGGAAAAGGTTACCTCACCGAGGGCCTTTTCAATCTAAATGTAATGGTTGTTGAAAATAATAATAATATTTCAGCTTCTTCTTACTTACTTGAGTCAAATGATTTATGACATGTACGTTTGGGTCATGTCAATTATAAAACCTTGCGGAAAATGATTAACTTGGAAGTACTGCCCAAGTTTGAATGCGAAAAATCAAAATGTCAAATATGTGTGGAATGTAAGTATGTTAAACATCCTTATAAGTCAGTTGAAAGGAATTCAAATCCTTTAGACTTAATTCACACAGATATTTGTGACATGAAGTCAATACCATCTCGCGGTGGAAAGAAGTATTTCATAACTTTTATTGATGATGGTACTCGATATTGCTATGTTTACTTACTGAATAGTAAAGATGAAGCAATAGACGCATTCAGGCAATACAAAAATGAAGTTGAAACGCAACTTAACAAGAAAGTAAAAATGATAAGAAGTGATAGGGGTGGTGAATATGAATCTCCTTTTGAAGAAATATGTTTAGAATATGGAATTATTCATCAAACAACAGCCCCTTACACGCCCCAATCTAATGGGATTGCGGAAAGAAAGAATCGCACATTAAAGGAGATGATGAATGCGTTGTTGATAAGTTCTGGTTTGCCACAGAACTTGTGGGGGAAGCCATTCTTACGGCTAATCGAATATTAAATCGAGTGCCCCATAGCAAAACACAATCCATTCCTTATGAACAATGGAAAGGAAGGAAGCCCAACTTGAATTATTTTAAAGTGTGGGGGTGTTTGGCAAAAGTGCAAGTTCCTAAACCCAAAAGGGTAAAGATAGGACCGAAAACCGTTGATTGTGTTTTCATAGGATATGCGACAAATAGTAAAGCATATCGATTTCTGGTTCATAAATCAGAAAATCCCGACATTCATAATAATACGGTTATAGAATCAGATAATGCTGAGTTTTTTGAAAATATATATCCGTATAAAAAGGAATGTGAGTCGTTTGGTGAAGGATCTAAACGACCTCGGGAAGAAACAAAAGAAAGTACATGTAATCAGGAGAATCCAAGACGTAGTAAACGTCAAAGAACGTCTACTTCATTTGGACCAGATTTTGTGACTTTCTTATTGGAGAATGAGCCTCAAACATTTAAAGAAGCTATGACTTCTTCGGAATCATTGTTTTGGAAAGAGGCAGTCAATAGTGAAATAGAATCCATATTGAACAACCATACATGGGAATTGGTTGATCTTCCTCCTGGAAATAAACCTTTGGGTTCTAAATGGATTTTTAAGAGAAAAATCAAAGATGATGGCACTATTGATAAATTCAAGGCAAGGCTCGTAGTCAAAGGGTATAGACAACGAGAAGGTCTAGACTACTTTGATACATACTCTCCAGTTACAAGAATTACGTCCATACGGATGTTAGTAGCATTAGCTGCAGTGTATGGTCTTGAAATTCATCAAATGGATGTTAAGACGGCCTTCTTAAATGGAGAGTTGGAGGAAGAAATTTACATGGAACAACCTGAAGAGTTTGTGGTTCCAGGTAAAGAAAAGAAGGTATGTAGACTTGTTAAGTCTCTTTACGGACTAAAACAAGCACCCAAACAATGGCATGCGAAATTTGACCAAACAATGTTGTCAAATGGTTTTAAGATAAATGAATGTGATAAATGCGTGTACATTAAAAATGTTCCAAATCACATAGTCATTGTTTGCCTATATGTGGATGATATGTTGATAATGAGTAATGACATTGCCAACATAAATGCTACTAAGCGTATGCTCAATAGCAAGTTTGATATGAAAGACTTGGGAGTTGCTGATTTAATTCTGGGAATTAAGATCAATAAGACTCCTCAAGGTCTGGCATTGTCACAATCTCATTATATTAAGACAGTACTTGAAAAATTCAAGCACTTGGGCTTTAAAGTTGCAAAGACTCCAATTGACGTGAATCTTGCATTAGCAAAGAACAAAGGCCAAAGCATATCATAATTGGATTATGCTCGTGTATTGGGATGCTTAATGTATATCATGAATTGTACACGACCAGACATAGCTTGTGCTATAAGTAAACTGAGTCGATATACGAGCAATCCAGGCCAATCTCATTGGATGGCAATGAAACGAGTTTTGGGATATTTAGAACATACCCAGAACTTTGAATTGCACTACAGTAATTTCCCTGCGGTGATTGAGGGATACTGTGATGCAAATTGGATCACCGGTTCAACTGATTCTAAGTCCACGAGTGGATATGTATTCACTATTGGTGGAGGAGCGGTATCTTGGAAGTCGTCCAAACAAACATGTATTGCCCGCTCTACAATGGAGGCTGAATTCATAGCCTTAGATAAAGCCGGTGAAGAAGCTGAATGGCTCCGAAATTTCTTGGAAGACATTCCATTTTGGCCCAAACCGTTGGCACCAATATGCATACATTGTGATAGTCAAGCGGCAATTGGAAGGGCTGGGAGCGTCATGTATAACGGTAAATCTCGTCATATACGACGAAGACATAAAACCGTTAGGCAATTACTCTCTAGAGGAATTATCACAATTGACTATGTAAAGTCAAGTGATAATGTGTCGGATCCACTTACAAAAGGCCTAACTAGAGAGGTAGTTGAGAAATCATCAAGGGGAATGGGGCTATGGCCGAGAACAAGTCATTGTGGCGGTAACTCTACCTAGAAGACTGGAGATCCCAAGATCTAGGTTCAAAGAGATCAAACAAAGTCATTAATGACGGTTCAACATTGTCAAATAAAATTTTAGTCCATTCTCGTGATGAGACAATGTTCAGTACCAAGGATAAAGCATTAAGGTTTTTTAATGATTTCTAAATTTGATACGGGGTATATCAAATAGTGTATCTACAGGATGACACGTTTAGGAATCACCTATTTAAGTGTGAAGTGTGAGCCGCTTCAAGGAGAACTTTGTAAGGCCAGTTCTCTACGCACTTATGAAACCAGGCGGTGTTCATGGCTGAAACGAACACAACAATGAGAACCAAAGACGGTTAAGGGTTGATTGTGTGACTTATGGTTGTCTAGGTATACACCAAAGATCGACGGTTCAAAGATATCAAATCTACCGATTGACCGAGTATATCCGACATAAGTTTACTACGGAAAGTTCAAAGGGAAACCTACTTATCCAGATGCAATTAATCCTTGCTTGTAAATCACACAGTTTTTTCATGCATACTTCCGTGATATAGCCATTCCCCATTCATGTGGGGGATTGTTGAGGTTTTATTTTTTAAGATGTAATATTCTTAAAATGAGGGTGAATGGGAAATGGAGGGAAAATGAAATTTTGAGTAAAATTTTAAGTTTTCCCTCTTAACAATGAGACATTGTCCCATATTGGAAGTGGAAGACATTTTTGGTGGGTATATATATAATTGCTCTTCTTGTAGCTCTTAAAGAGTTAAGAAGAAAGCAAGCCTCGCGCCGTCGTCGTCGTCGCTCGCTCGGCTCGGCTACGGCTACGGCTTCGGCTTCGGCTTCGGCTTCGGTCAAATGATCGATTGATTGATTAATTTTTTGGACCAAATTTATTTGTTAATAGTAAATATTAACGTAAGATTATCCGTATTTGTAAACGGATATTTTCCAATCCGTGTATTGATAATTTGGCAGCCGGATAATGGTCTTCCCACCATGAAGTGCTTGCTCCACAAATATGAAGTGCTTGCTCCACAAATATGTAATGCTTGATCCACCATGAAGGGTGGACGTTTGGTCTTGCACTCCTTCTTGGCTGCTATATATATATGAGCAGCAAATGTTGAAGAAACTCAACTCAACATACAATTCGCTCAACAAATTGGCTATACATTGCACTCCTTCCTCTCAGAACTTCCATACGTTTTTCTGAGTATATACTCCTTCGTTCTGCATTGTTTTTTAACTTCAAACAAAGCAACTGTAAGTGTGATTTGCTACCGAACTTTGTGTTCGCCGAAACACTGGGGTTTGAAGTACCGCTACACCAGTATGTTATTCGTTCTATCCTGGGAGGAAATAATCCATTACCTTGGGTACTAGGAGGGGATTAAATTCCTTAAGGAAACACTGTGAATTCAGTGGGCTCGAATTTATTATTATTGTTTCATTACGTTAACTTATATTTTGCAGAATTAATATTTACAAATACAGCAATACTGACCGGGAATAACAGCAGTATTACTAATTAAAGACGATTGATTTCTAATGGAATCTCAGTAAGTAAAAGTGGTAATAACAAATAGATTGCATAATTGAATACTGTCATGAATGGGCACACATGAAGGCTAGCTGGATCAATTTAAGTTATCCGTAGTCTTTAATTTCTTTCACATTGAAAAAACAAATAAAGGAAATACTCCCTCTGTCATGAATGGGTTCATACGAAGGCTCGATCAATGGGAACGGTGAGATGCATGTGTGAGCATATTAAGAGAGATAAGATTATGAATGAAGATATACGAGACAAGATGGGAGTAGTTTGTGTGGTGGACAAGATGTGAAAAACGAGGCTGAGATGATTTGGACATGTGAAGAGAAGATGCACAAATGCCCCCGTAAGGAGGTGTGAGAGATTGGATATCGCGCGTCCAAGGAGAGGTAAAGATATGCCGAAGAAGTATCGGGGGATGATCAAGCAGGACATGACACATCTTTAGCTTACCGAGGACGACATGACCCTTAATAAGCGAGTGTGGAGATCGGGTATTAGGGTAGTAAGTTAGTAAATACTCGAGCATATTTCTTTTTCAAACTTGTATTTCTTTTCTATACTTGTAGTACTAGTGTTATCTCCATATTTCCTATTCTTAGATTTTCATCACTACCTGTTGTTTCTTTTGTTTTAGTTATATTATTTTTCTGATGGTTGTTACTATTTTTCTTTCCGTAATTTTTTGTTATAACTGTTGTGATTGCGCTTTCATTGAGCCGATATTCTACCGGAAAAAAAATTTTCTACCTTCACAAGTTAGGAGTAAATATTTGCTTACATAATTGATAGCACTCTCCCTAAACTTTACTTGTGAGAATGCACTGAGTATATTATTCTTGTTTGTTTTACACTAAAATTTGAGTGACGTTAAGAACTTTAGAACTAAACACATGGGTTTACCTACTCGAAGAAACAATGGACCTCCACGCACATGTGCATCTTACTTATACAGAGTCCTAAACATTGAGTGAGACTAAAAGGGTATATGGGTGGGCATAATACCGGCCGAACCGAAAAAACCGGTCGAATCGTGAATTTTGATTTTTCGGTTTCGGTTTAAACGGTTATTCGGTCGGTGTGCGGTTTTAAAAATATTAAATTTCGGTTTTTCGGTGCAGTTTACGGTTTTGGTATTTCGGTTTTCGGTTAAACCGAAAAACCAAAATTTTGGACTCATACCCAAAATTTTCGGCCTACAAACTTACGCTACCCATACCCATCTGAAGCCCAAGTTAGCCAAGCCCATCTGTACCTTAGCCTATTAGTCTTACTAAGCCCAAATGCTCAAATAAGGTGTTAGTCTTTGGTTCTTTGAAATGGGAAGCTGCATTTGCAGAATGCTATACTGTTCGAGATTTTGCAAGTCTTTTCTGCAATCTTTTTTTTGTTCTTTTTCATGCATTGCCAAGGCTTCAAATCTAGTGGTATAACTGGTATTTCGAGAGTGTCAGACTGCCAACTAGAAACAGTGAAAGAATTTACTACAATTAAAGATCCGTAGTCTACATCAGATATAAAAATCTTGAACCGTTAATAACCGAAAAACTAAACCGGAAATAACCGAACCGAACCTTGAAAAAACCGTACCGAACCGTAAATACTTTGGTTTGATTTGGTTATTAATATTACAAAACCGAAAATCGATAAACCGAACCGTACTTTCATAATAACCGACCAAACCGACCGACGCCCACCCCTAAAAGGGTATGGCCGAAGCCTATGGTCTAATTAACCGCTCAATTAATATTGCTTGTCAAACTTCCCCATCCAATTTGTGGCGGCGTATACAAGGTATGCACTTATTGTTTTCGCATTTGTCCGTCCAAGGTTCAATACTCTATTTTAATTTGTCTACTCCTTCCGGTATGTTTTAACGGATTGTTTTGATATTTTCACGCACGTTAAGAAATTCACATTTTAGTATTAATTAACAATAAAATTAATCATATTAACCTTAATTTGTTCATTGGAAGTATAACAAATACTCATATGCTCTTTACATCAAAGGCAAATTTGAAAAAAAAAAGTCAATTTCTTCTTAATATCTGAAAAATCAAATATTAACCACGAAAAAGAGGCCAAAAAATTAAATAAATTGGACTCGAGGGAGTATTATTAGAAGTAATAATGATAATCGTAGGTAGTAGGGGTCGGTGGCATCTTTTTGTTTTTCCCTTCTTTTTTTTTTTTTGTGATTTTTAGTTCAATTGAACCATTTTTCTCTATAATTATTTCGCCATTACGCCGAATGGTGAAATAATTATTTGGATTGTTGTTACACGTCGTTTCCTAATATATCATATTGTATTGTACTTGTATACGGGTAAAAACCGAGCTCATGATATACTCTGACCTCCAATAGGCTAAAACGGGCTCGAGATATGATTGCGAAGGATCAGAATCGAAGCAAAAGTCTCATCGAGTCAGAATCCGGGGGCACGTTGTCTGCCTTCGAGAATATCGGGGTCATGATTCGAGATTGATCCAAATCCTGAAAGACTTCGGAGGATATTGTCGGGAAATCAAGCACGATCAACAGAAGGCCGTAATATCCGCGACCGGCCATGATATGGCCGAATATCACGGCATGGATCTCTGCACGTATTAATGAAGAATCGACAATCGGTTAAACAGAAGAATTTTTACCTTTTATAGAGTTGTACTTAGAGTAGAATTCCTCTTCTATATAAAGGGAGAGGGAATGATAATTCATTAGAGACATTGTAACACGCAATCCTAAGCAATATACCACTATTTTCACTGCTATTGCAAGCTCTTTCTCTCGTTCATCAATATTGTTCACTGTGAGCCCAGATCGAGGGTGAAAAAGTCACTAAGGCTGGAATCATCCTCCTCGCATGTTTGAATTTATTGTATCTTTACTTGTCCATTCTAACTTAATTTATCGTTTTGTATCGAATTAATCCGCATATCCTTAAAACCACTCACAAATTTAATTGTTATCCATTTTGAGGGTAAAAAGTTTGGCGCCCACCGTGGGGCTAAGGATAATAGTGGCAATTTGATACAATTTTTCATAACACACCCTACTTCACACTTGTTCTTTGATGTGTCTTTGATTTCAGGTCAAAGTTTAAAATGTCGAACTCCCAATCTGCCCCTCTAAACACGGATGATGAGTCTGGCCACCATGGCAAGAACAATAATACGGTGCCCGGTAACGAGGTGCCCCCTGCCGATCCCAATGGAATTCCGGCCACGGACCCAATCGACGCCAACTCACATATGGCCATTAACATGAATTTACCTACCGGTCCTGAGAACATCGTCCGCGGGGGAGTTCGATTGGTAGCCCAAAATACTCATGATGGTGAAGGAGATGAGATCAATTTATGGGTGATTTTCAAAATATTACAGGCTCAGCAGGCAGCGATAGCCCAACTGCAGAACCAAAGTCGCGCTCCCAGTAGAGTTGAGCCCGAACCGTCCCGGAAAAACACTCGTAGAAATAAACCAACCACATATAGGTGAAATGAAGCTGAACCCGGGACCAACCCTGAGATAATAAAGATGCTCGAGAAATTGACAAAACGGGTAGAAACAGGAGAAAAGAAGATCGAAGACAACGATAAGAAGGTGGAGACCTACAACTCCAGGGTCGACCAAATTCCCGGAGCACCACCGATATTGAAAGGCCTAGACTCCAAAAAGTTTGTTCAAAAATCTTTTCCTCCAAGCGTAGATCTGAAGCCGATCCCGAAGAAGTTTCACATGCCTGAAATTCCTAAGTACAATGGAACAACTGATCCAAATGAACATGTGACCTCGTACACGTGCTCCATCAAAGGGAACGACTTGGAAGATGATGAGATCGAATCTGTCATGCCGAAAAGGTTCGGAGAGAACTTGTCAAAAGGAGCTATGATATGGTATCACAACTTGCCTCCCCCCTCCCCCATTCTATTGAGTCACTTGCTATGCTTGCAGATGCTTTTGTAAAAGCGCATGACTTAGCCATCAAGGTCGACACCACGAAGTCAGACCTTTTGAAGGTAAAGCAAAGAGATAACGAGATTCTCAGGGAGTTCGTGTCAAGGTTTCAAATGGAATGGATGAACCTGCCGCCGGTGGCAGACGATTGGGCCGTTCAAGCCTTCACCCAAGGACTCAATACTCGAAGCTCATTGGCTTTGCAGCAGTTGAAGCAAAATATGGTAGAACACCCGGTTGTAACTTGGGCCGATATGCATAACCAGTACCAATAAAATATTAGGGTCGAAGATGATCAGCTTGGGGCCCCTTCGGGGTCTGTTTATCCCGTTCGAGCTAGTGACAAATCCAAAAGAGACATTGATCATGAACCAAGGTCAAGTAGAGATTGGTATAAACCGTATAACGATGATCGTAGTGGTAACGAGTCTGGATGAAACCCTATAAGAAGTGAAAGGAGAAGCGATCGAGGTCAAAATAACCAGGTATTAATGAGCAAAAACGGTTTCGACAGACCCACCGGGCCTAAGGAAGCGTCGAGGTTATCGGAGTACAACTTCAATGTCGATGCTGCTGTTATGGTGTCTGCCATCGGACGCATCAAAGACACCAAGTGGCCTTGACCTATACAGTCTGATCCAACCCAAAGGGATCCCAACTTAATATGTAAATATCATGTCACTCACGTCCACAGAACAGAGAAGTGCCGACAATTGAGAGACGAAGTAGCCCAATTATTAAACAACGGACGTCTCCGGGAGTTCCTGAGCGATCGAGCCAAAAATCATTTCAGGAATAGAGATTTTAGTAAGCAGATCGAGCATAAGGAGCCTCAGCACGTCATTAACATGATCATCGGTGGGGTCGACATTCCCCAGGGGCCGATGTTAAAGCGCACCATAGTGTCCATCACGAGGGAAAAATGGACTCGAGATTACGTACCAGAAGGAACCTTGTCTTTCAACGACAAGGACATTGAAGGCATCGTACAACCCCACAACGATGCACTGGTAATATCTGTACTCATAAATAAATCTCAAGTTAAGTGTGTGTTAATTGATCCAGGTAGCTCGGCTAATTTCATTCAATCGAGGGCTGTGGAACAACTAGGTCTACAAGATCAAATCGTTCCTGTAGTCAGGGTTCTAAACGGATTCAACATGGCATGTGAGACCACTAAAGGGGAGATAACATTACCTGTGAACACCGCCGGAACCATTCAGGAAACCAAGTTCTACATGTTCGAAGGAGACATAAGGTACAATTCTCTGTTTGGGAGACCATGGATTCACAACATAAGGGAAGTACCCTCGACGCTGCACCAGGTGCTGAAATTACCGATGCCAGGAGGGATTAAAACAGTTTACAGAAAATAACTGGCCGTAAAGGAGATATTCACGGTTGACGAGGTGATCCCGGTATCTGCACTTTTGACATCGAAGGTTCTAGGTCATGTGGCCAAATACGAAACCAAATATTAATTACCGATACTTGCCTCGATCAAATCGGAGAAGCAGGGGACGAATGAGGACGGCGACTATGAAGTTCCCATAACTTTCATAGTCCCCGATGATTCCGACGCCACCAAATCAACTGTCGAAGAACTGGAGCAAGTCATGTTGATCGAACACCTACCTGATCTTAAGGTATACCTAGGCACGGGGCTAAGTCTCGAACTCAAGAAAAAAATTCATTTAATTCATTATAGCTAACATAAATTGTTTCGCTTTATCTCACCTTGATATGAAAGGGATTCCGCCGGAGATAACTACTCTCAAGCTAAGCCTGGATCTGAAGTTCCATCTGGTCAAGAAGAAAAGGAGGCCTCAGTCTGAAGTCAAGCATGCATTCATCAAGGATGAGGTATCCAAAAATCCTTAAAATAGGGTCCATCCGGGAGGTTAAGTACCCGGATTAGTTAGCAAACATACTAGTAGTACCTAAAAAAGGGAATAAATTAAGAATGTGTGTAGACCATAAAGACTTAAACAAGGCATGCCCCAAGTACTCTTTCCCTCTGTCAAACATCGATCGCATGATCGATGCCACGATCGGCCACGAGACCCTCAGTTTTCTCGACGCCTACTCTAGGTAAAACCAAATTCGGATGGATCCAGATGACCACGAAAGAATGTCCTTCATCACTAAATACGGTACCTACTACTATAACGTAAATGCCATTCGGACTAAAAAATGCCGGTGCCACTTACCAACGCTTAGTAAATCAGATGTTCGAAGAGTAAATAGGAAAGTCAATGGAGGTTTACATTGACAATATGGTGGTTAAGTCCCTGCGAGCAGAGGACCATTTGAAACACTTACAGGAATCCTTCGATATATTAAAGAAACACAATATGAAGCTGAACCAGGAGAAATGCGCATTCGGAGTTGGGTCCGGGAAATTCCTCGAATTCATGGTGTTTAACCGGGGAATCGAGATTAATCCCGATAAAATCAAGGCCATCAAGGACATCACAATTGTGGAAAATTTCAAGGCCGTACAAAGGTTAACCGGGTGCATAGCCGCTTTGGGTCGATTCATCTCGAGGTCCTCCGACAAGAGCCATTGGTTCTTCTCACTGTTGAAGAGGAAGAATAACTTCTCATGGACCCCGGAGTGCCAACAAGACTTGGAGGAACTCAAGTGGTCCTTTTCGAGCCCACATTTGCTTCATACTCCGAAGGCAAACGAATAATTGTACCTGTACTTGGCGGTATACGAGGTACCGGTAAGTGGAGTCCTGGTCCGGGAAGAGAAAGGTAGCAATTTCCTATCTATTATGTTAGCAGAACCCTAGGCGAGGCTGCAACTAGGTATCCTCACCTAGAAAAATTGGCGCTCGCCTTGCTAAGCGCCTCTAGGAAGCTAAAATCGTATTTTCAATGCCATCCCATGTGTGTTGTGACTACTTACCCATTAAGAAACGTAATGCATAAGCCCGAGCTCTCGAGACGATTGGCCAATTAGGCCTTGGAGATCAGTGTGTACGATATCGAATATCGACCCCGAACCGCTATCAAATCTCAAATTTTGGCGGACTTCGTAGCCGACTTCACACGGGCCCTAAGTCTTGAGGCTAAGAAGGAGTTGTTGTTGAACTCGGGGATCTCTTCCGGAATATGGACCCTTTTTACGAACGGTGCCTCAAATGCAAAGGGGTCCGAACTTGGCATCGTGTTGAAGCCATCGACGGGTAATGTAGTTAGGCAATCTATTAGAACTGTAAAGTTGACTAACAACGAGGCCGAGTATGAAGCCATGATTGCAGGTCTTGAACTAGCTAAAAGCCTGGGGGCCGAGGTGGTCGAAACTAAGTGCGATTCCCTCCTATTGGTGAACCAAGTCAATGGAACGTTCGAAGTCAAAGAGGAAAAAATGCGAAGATACCTGGATAAGCTATAGGTAACGTTACAGCGGTTCAGGGAATGGACTTTACAACATGTACCTTGGGATCAAAACAGTGAGGCCGATGCGCTTGCTAACTTGGGATCGTCGGTCGACGACGATGAATTCAACTCGGGAATGGTCGTACAACTCATAAAATCAGTAGTGGAGGAAGGCCATGCCGATATAAACTCGATAAGCTTAACTTGGAACTGGAGAAAAAAAATACATAGATTACCCGAAGAACGGAAAACTTCCCTCGGATCCTAAAGAATCGAGAGCTCTGCGTACGAAGGCGGCCCGGTTCAGCTTGTCCGAAGACGGTACCCTATTCAGAAGAGCATTTGATGGCCCACTCTCCATATGTCTAGGACCAGGAGACATCGAGTATGTTTTGAGGGAAGTCCACGAGGGCACCTGCGTGAACTATTTGGGCGCCGAGTCATTGGTTCAGAAGATAATTAGAGTCGGCTACTACTGGATCAACATGGAAAACAATGCAAAGGAGTTCGTGCAAAAATGTGACAAATGTCAGAGGCATGCTCCGATGATCCATCAGCCTGGGGAACCACTGAATTCGGTCTTGTCACCCTGGTTGTTCATAAAATGGGGAATGGACATCGTTGGTCCCCTACCCTGGGCGCTTGGTAAGGCTCAATTTATCTTATTTATGACTGATTATTTTTCTAAGTGGGTGGAAGATCAGGTATTTGAGAAAGTCAGGTAGAAGGAGGTTATTGATTTCATATGGGACCACATAATATGCCGATTCAGAATGCCGGCCGAGATTGTGTGTGACAATGGAAAGCAGTTCATCGGCATCAAAGTGAGCAAGTTTTTCGAGGACCATAAGATCAAAAGGATCCTATCAACGCCCTATCACCCTAGTAGAAACGGGAAATCAGAGTCCACGAACAAAACCATACTTCAAAACCATAAAAAGAGGACCAAAGGGAAATGGAAGGAAATCTTGCCCGGAGTCCTATGGGCATATCGTACGACCTCAAAATCCAGTACCGGGGCCACCCCATTCTCGTTGGTGTACGGTGCCGAAGCACTTATACCGATCGAATTAGGAGAACTGAGTCCTAGGTTCCGATATGCGACCAAAGAATCAAACGACGAGGCCATGAGTACGGATCGGGAACTGTTAGATGAAAGGCGCGAGGTCTCCCTCGTTCGGTTGGCCACCCAAAAGAAACAGATCAAAAGATATTACAAACGGAGAGTCAACCTTCGACACTTCAATGTCGGGGACTTGGTGTTAAGAAAGGTGACACTGAGCACCCGAAACCCGAATGAAGGGAAACTGGGACCGAATTGGGAAGGTCCGTATTGAATTATTGAGATCACCGACAAAGGATCGTACAAACTCGAAACGGTGAACGATGAGAGGCTACCGAACAACTGGAATATAATCCATTTAAAACGATACTACTACTAAGGTACGACCCCATTCATTACTTTTATTTAAATATATTACGGATTGGACTAACACTTGCAGGTAAAGACCAAGGAATGATGCAACTATTAGGCCTGAAATCACGCGTTGCACTCTTTTTTCCCTTGAACCGGTTTTGTCCCAAATGGGTTTTCCCGCAAGTTTTTTTAATGAGGCAACAGTGGATCATGCTAACTTAGAATTGAAGACCTACTATGAACTGGAGTCAAGGTTCGCATCAACAGTATCCGAGGCCATCACCCTCGGGTAATAATTTTAGCAAGGAAGGAAACTTCATGCTCAAACAAGTCTGGACTTGGTGGATAGGATTTGCTATAAGGGCCAAACGGTCAAATGAACCGTGCCCACATAGACCACTTAAGCCATAACATGAAGCTTGTACACATTTGCAATCTTGTATGTTACACTAAAATAAAAGAAAGTTTCTACCTTGCAGATACATATTTTGTCTCTTAACAATTACTATATTTTGTTCCTTAAGGACATCGGGCCAAAGGGCCACCTTTGTCTGAATCCAAGAGATCACCCCCCGCTTGGGGACTTCCGTTATGGGCAAGCCCGGATGGTTCGGGCTACGAAGCCCGGGGGCACAAAACCTATTAAGCAGTGCCCGAACTTCAAAGGCTACGACCATCCCCATTCGGGGACTATGATCCCAGGCAATCCCGGATGGCTCAGAGTAATAAGCCTATTGGGAAACACCCGAACTTAAAAGGCTACAGTCGTCCTAGAACAGCTTGGAGACATCTGAGATCCGTAACCAAAACATAAGGCCTTCAAAATTTCTAAACCGGTTATAAGGCTACCCTCGGCAAAATTATGATCTAAAAAATTCTAAGTAAACACTTCGGGTAAAGCTTCCGGTCATACTAAGCCCCCACGAGTCTTAAGCAAAATAATATCAAGAATGAGCATTGTTCGAGCCTCCGAACAAGACCTAATTATTACGTGCTAAGGCATTCAAAATCTTTGCGATCGTAAAGAAAAAAGCAAAAAGAAACAAGCTTGAAATTTGTCGAAGGGAAAAAGCCTTGTATATATACATAAAAGTTTATAAAGGCCAAACAACCTCAAACAAAATACTAAAGTACAAAAGAGAAGAAAAATCTACAAGGCACCTAAGAAGCCTGATCTTCGCCGAAGCCCGCCTCATCACCAGAACCATCGGGGTCTTCCCCGTCCTCGGATTCGCCCGAACCCTCAGCTTCCTCTTCCTCGGGGTACGCTAACATTTTGGCCTCAGCCTCGAGCCTCTTAACATTTTCAATCTCGGCCGATAAATCGAACCCTCGAGCATGAACTTCCTCAAAAGCCTCTCTCCGGGACTGCCACCTCACATATTTGACGATGGCTTTCAGGCATTCCTGAGCTGCCTCAGCATCATCTTTGTACTGGGCCACCAGTTTTTCAGCGTCGGCCTTGGTTAATTTCGCCGCTGACTTGGCTGCTTCAAGATCCTTGGCAAGGGTATCCTGTGCGACAATGACCGAGCCCAGGCGAGACTGGGAGGTCTTCGATTTTTTGGGACCAAATTTCAGCTTTCTCCTTCACCGATCAAAGTTGGGCCTCCGCCGAGGCCAGCTGCTCTCGAACAGTCTCCATTTTCGAAGCCAATCGGTCCATATTGACCTTCCACTCTTCGGCCATGGCTTTGACTTTGTCAATATCAGCCTAGAGCTGGTCGACCCGATCAACCTTTTGCTGAACATGCAGATTCTGACCATTAGACACCTTGTATGGCTCATCATCACTAACTTCAAAGATTTTTACCTGTTCCAACAGGTCGGCGTGTTCTTTTTGATCCGCGTCCAACTCGGCTTGGTGACTTCTGACTTCTCCTTCACGTTGCTCGCTAAGAAGCTTATACATGCCTCTCTTCTCAGCAAGCTCTTTGACTTCGGCCTCGAGCTGGCTCAGCTCATCTCGGTACCGGAGGAAGGTTTCATGGTGGAGCTCCGAGGCCTGCAAATATGAGAAGAGATATTAGAATCACCAAGAACTAATTCTAATATTAGAAGAGACATTAGAATTATCAAGAATTACCCGGTTCAACGCCTATTGTGCTTCGTTGAACAGGCATGGCGTATCTACCTCGTTCATTTTTGCCTGGTCTTTTTGGTTACCAGGCACCGGAGGTAACTAGCTATCCCTACGGGGGAATAAAGAATCCAGGCATCCTCCGGAATGGTGATAACGACGGACCACTTTCGAGCAGGATCTGTGCTCGGCATGACGAATCGATTGATTAATCTCGGGCTCAAGCTCGTGCCACCAGCCTCTGAGGGTGGACTTTTCCTTGGCACCTCTAAGTCACCCAATCCGGTGAAATCCTCCGGGCCCGATGAGTCTTCATCATCAAAAAAACCTTGGAGGGGATCATCCACTCCATAGACCCCTTCATGGGATCACTCCTTCGTCGTTCGGGCTACATCAAACATTGATTCTGTGAATGAAGGCGGCCCGAAATATCTATAACCCCTTACTTTGGCATCAGTCTCGCAAACTTAAGGGGGATTAGCCTCCGTTATTTCCTCATCGGCTGCCACCCATTCCTCGGGGGCAGACGGCTCATGGACCACAAAGACTTCATCCTTCTCGGGCTCGTCTCTCAGCCGGATGCGTGATTCCGAGTAAAGCACTCGGGAGATGGAGGTTTCCTTTGTCTTACGAACCGACCTCTTTCTCATTTTCTTTTTCTCTGAGCTCGGGGAACTCGAGGCCCTTTTCCTTTTCTTCTCCCCTGATGTGGCTCCGGTAAGTCCTCACCCCCAATCGGGGTCCTAAGCTTGACGGTCTTAGAAAAACCTGCAAAAGAGAAGTAAAGAAAAAATAATAAGAACGTAATGCTAAGAGAAGAAGCCTAACACAACCTACTCGGGAAAGGAAGCTTACCATGGGAACGACCCTTTGAGAGTTTGCACCACGAGCGCTCGGAGTAGGGAATCTATGAGAGAATACCTTCGACCCACTCCTTGAGTCGGGGGACATCGTTTGGGACTCGAACGACAGTTGCACCACTACGAATACCGGAGAAAAAGAGAGGTGAACACAAAATCAACATTCGGGGGAAAGTTTTATTTACGTGATGCATTCCACTTCTCAGGAAATGGTCTGAATTCAGTCGAGATCAAATCTGAGGTACTCACCGGACAAAAAGACCCTGCCAGCCTCGATCCTGGTCCTCGTCGATGCTCGAAAATGGGACTTTTCTAGCCCTACGTACAAGTTTTATCAGTCCTCCTGAAAGGTTTGGGGACTGTGTAAACGGAGCATATGACCGATGGTGAAGGTGCACGAATCAATTTTATTCACAAAATATTGGAGGAGGATCACGATCCTCCACAGTGAAGGGTGAATTTGGCCGAGGCATACGTTATACCTCCTGTAGAAGTCTAAGATGACTGAGTCCATTGGGCCCAATGTAAAGGGATAAGGGTAAACACTCAGATATCCCTCGACATTGGTGGTAATGGCCTCTTCGGAGTCGGGGACCACGATGTCCTTGTGAGCCCAGTTGCAATATTTTTGGACCGTGGGGAGGTCCTCTTTGGTGATTGAGCAAATGTATCTCGAGGCATCCTCACGTTGACCTTGTACCGAAGAAGGTTTCTCGACCTTGAAGTGGTCAGCGATCGAACAACCCCCGGGAATGAACATCTTCAAGGGAGGTTCAGGAGTCGGTTCATCGGTAACAACGTTAGCAGCGGGTCTCCCGAGGTCGACCACATCGGAAGTAGTTTCGTTGGTTCCGGCAGTTGTTTGGGAGGTAGAAGCGACCTTTTGGGGAATATATTTTGAGTTTTGTGCCATTGTTATAGGGGAAAGCTTGAAAGAGATAGCGAAAGGTTGAAACCTGGAAGCTCAGATGTGTTGGCTTGAGTGGATGATGAGTAAAAATTTCAAAGGAATCTCGAATAACGGAGGTAAAAACGCTAGAATATGAAAAAGAGTAGTAAAATTCTGAGGGTACGAGGGTAGACGGTTTGATTTAAAGTAAAAAATAAAAAATAGAGGGGTTGTTTATAGTGGCTCAGTGGCGTTTCGCCTCCAAGAATAGCCAACCGGTGGCTGATGTGCATTTAATGTCATTATGCCATGACTGACGGGATGTTTTAGGGTTTTTGTAGTTTATGTCGCGGCGTATTGAAGAAGGAATCGGGGTGCTCATATCGTTTCTCGTCAGCTTTCTCTGTGAGAAACGAGGGGACTATCTGTATACGGGTAAAAACAGAGCTCATGATATACTCCAGCCTCCAATAGGGTAAAACGAGCTCGAGATATGATTGCGAAGGATCGGAATCGAAGCGAAGGCCTCATCGAGTCAGAATCCGGGGGCATATTGTCTGCCTTTGAGAATATCGGAGTCATGATTCAAGAACGATCCAAATCCTGAAAGACTTAGGAGGACATTGTCGGGCAATCAAGCACGATCAACAAAAGGCCGTAATATCTGCGACCGGCCGAATATCACGGCGTGGATCTCGGCACGTATCGATGAAGAACCGACAATCAGTTAAATCGAAGATTTTTTACCTTTTATAGAGTTGTACTTAGAGTAGGATTCTCCTACTATATAAATTTAATTGTTATCCGATTTTAAAGGTAAACAATATTGTATTATACTGTATTATTTGATGAATACAACGTTTGGATAGATTATCTCGTTTGTCATCGTTTTATGATATCAAACACTAATAATATGAAGAATAAATTTACAATATTATTAAAAAAAAATAGGATAAGGAGTAAAATTATTATAGAAAAAACGTAGGGTAAATGTAGGGCCAGAAGTAGGTTCCCCCTCCGGCTATATATATAAAGAAGAAACTTTAAATTGATAAGTAACGGTTCCGAGGAGCTCGATAGACAGAAAGCTTCTAACGAAAACATCATACTATTCCGTCAATAGCATTTTAAAGATTTAGATACTTAACCGGCCAGAGATTCTGTAGTACATAATTTGTACGACCGCTAACATAATACATTTCTTCAAATTAATTTAAAATCTTGTTGTACTTCTGTTTGAGTTAACAACATACCCCACTAACAAATCTAAATCATACCAAACAAGACCACATCTATCTTTTGATTGGCGCTGCACAAATCTTCCTCTACTTTTAGCCGTTGGCCGAAATGATTTATATTCGGTAATCGTAAAAGTATATAAAATTTATATATATATATATATATATTGGTTATTATTTTGAGATTAATTATACCGTATTATTGTTCTTATCAAATTCTATAAGTTAGAATAAAACACAACTAAAGCCTTTCACATGGCCTACAATTAAATGGATTCTCTACTAATCTAAGATGATCTTTCTTAGACTTAGAGTTAATAAGACACAAATCATAAAAATACCAAAAACAATGAAAGGTTGTTAGGCTGTAATAGATTTTTTTTGGATTTTTTAGGACAAGATCTTTGGAGAATTATCACAAAATTAGTGCTCTTTTGCTTGTAAGAGTTATAAATGCTGCTTTTTGTAGTAAGGGTTAAGTGTTTGCTTCCACTCTTGGCTTTGTTACCCTTGACTTTAAGGAATAATGAGGTGACCTAACTTTTAGGTAATGGTAAACTTACATAATTAATTGCTGAAAGAAGCATCTCGAAATATCTATTAGCTGCTAATCAGTCTCAAGTTTGCCTATATATATATTGGGAGATGAGTGCATGAGTTCATATCAAATATCATTTTCAATATAAAATATCAAGTCTTTTTTTAACAAAATTTAGCTGCCCAAATTCCTTACCAATGGAATCATCTAAAATTCAACAATTTCTAGAAGGCAAAACTATTTTTATTACGGGTGCCACTGGTTTCCTTGCAAAAAGTATTTCCTCTCTAGTTATTTCTCTAATTTGTTTAACAGTACCACTGTAATTTAATTCGTTATAGCATATTATTTACCAATTTTTTTAGGTTACCAATTACCTTTTAAATGCAGTTCTGGTGGAGAAGATACTTCGGGTTCAACCAAACGCGAAAAAATTATACCTTCTAGTAAGAGCTTCGGACACCAAATCAGCCCAGAAACGTTTTCATGAAGAGGTAAAACATAGTACTTTTTTTTTAAATATAAAAAAGTTGCTTGCTTCGTCCATTTTATTTGAACAAGACTATTAAGGGAAAATGTTGTACTACGACCTGCATGTGTCCTTTATTAAGTGTCAAAAGAATGTCTACTTGTTTGAAATGGAAGTTTGATTTTTTTCTCTACATTCAAGCAATAATATTTTCGTTGTTTTGGTTTATTATCAAGGGACATTTTGTACGATGTTTATTCAAAACACATCCTTTTTAATTTCTTCAAAAATTAAACTCTAATTTTTATTTTCTCGTATCAGTAACAATGCCAATCAAGATATAACCACGTTAGAGTTGCGAGAGTAATTTCACCGAAGAAGTTACCTAACCTAAATTATAAACTTTGGGAGGTGAGTTGCTCTAGTGGTGAGCACCCTTTACTTCCAACCAAGAGGTTGTGAGTTCGAGTCATCCTAAGAGCAAGGTGGGGAGTTCTTGGAGGAAGGGAGACGAGGGTCTATCGGAAACAGCTTCTCTACCACAGGGTAGGGGTAATGTCTGCGTACACACTACCATCCCCAAACCCCATTAATGAGATTATACTGGGTTGTTGTTGTTGGGAGGTGTCTGTACATATTTCTCTTTTTGCGACTTGTATTTAACGAATGTTAGGTATTTTCTTTTTATTTCTAGCAAAAATGGGTTAGGCTATTTGTTATTTATTGTAGTGCAACACAGTAATATTTTTGCAAGTTTTTACGCAGGTTATGCAGACTGAATTGTTTAAGGTTCTAACAGAAAAGATAGGTGCAAAAAACCTAAACTCTCTTGTAGAAGAGAAGGTATTTCCCGTTGCTGGTGATATTTCATTTGAGGATTTTGGAATTCAAAATTCGGAGATAAAAGATGAAATGTTCAAAGAAATCGACATAATCATAAACTCAGCTGCAACTACTAGATTTGATGAGAGGTATGATTGTAAAGATTAATAAAGTATTTTGATTCAAGACATTTGATTTAATCCCATATATGATATCGATAGCAATAGTTGTTTTTCAGTTTGTCCGTCCTTGATTATAAGTTTTCGTTGACCATTATTAGTTTCCTTTTTTTCCTTGTAGATATGATATTGCCATGAATATCAATGTCCTAGGTGCCGTCAACATCCTCAAGTTTGCTAAAAGATGTGAAAAAGTGAAGATTATTGTTCACGTATCCACTGGTCAGTTTTTAGATCTTAACTAACCATCCTTATGATTTTCATTTTTGGAAAAACAAACGTGTGATTCTTTTCTCATGTACTATATATTATAGTATTATTGTTATTGGTAAGGTTCTTAAAAATCTTGTCTTATATATTAATTAGTTAGTTCGATGTCTTTGTCACAGCTTATGTTTGTGGAGAAGGGGAAGGAGTTATACCAGAAAAATCATTCATTTTGGGTGAGACACTCAACAAAAACTCCTACTTAGACATTGATGTGGAGAGGAAGGTGATAGAAGACAAACTTAAGGAACTTGAAGCTCAAAATTTGACATCAAAGGAAGTGACGATAGCCATGAAAGACCTAGGCATTCAAAGGTTAGAAAAGGTCTAATTCTTTTAGTGTTACTGAGATAATTTATCTTTGTTATTGAACCGACGAGAGATTCTATTGGAAACAGCCTTGCCGCCTGTTTAAGGTCAGGGGTAAGGTCTGCGTATACACTACACTCCCCAGATTTCACTTGTGAGATTACACTGATTTTTTTATTATTGTTGAACCAACAAAGTTTCCTGATTTAAGTGATCTAATTGCGTAAGCATCTTCTATATCGTCATTAATGCATAGAAATTACGTACAATCATACTTTCCTTACATTAACATGGCCATATATATATATATATATATATATATATATATATATATTGATTATTTAGGGCAACTTTGCATGGGTGGCCAAACACATATTCCTTCACAAAGGCAATGGGAGAGATGCTTTTAGGACATTTGAAAGAGAATTTGCAACTTGCTATAATACGTCCAACAATCATAACCAGCACTTACAAAGAGCCATTTCCAGGATGGATTGAAGGAGTCAAGTAAGTTTGTGAATTGATGTTCTTTTTTTTGCTTGTAAAGTTCATTGCATTTTTTCACTACCAAGAGTAATTCGACGGACTATATATTTTACCCATATCTCTTATATATTTACATATAACTTTTATTTTCAACTGCAGAACAGTGGATTCATTTATCGTGGCATATGGTAAAGGCATATTGAATTTCTGCTTTGGTGACCCAAACACAAAAATAGATGCGGTACGTATTAATTAACTATGCTGGTTCATTTTTCAAAAACTTTTTTTTTCATTATAAAGAAATTATTTATAACTTTTTTTTACCAACTACAAATTAATTAGGTCTGCCTAATTTTTTTAACCTTTTTAATTTATTTCAGATTCCAGGTGATATGGTGGTGAACTCCATACTAGCAGCAGTTATAGCACATGGAAATCAATATTATTCTTCTCAAGAATCAATATATCACATTTGTTCTTCTGGAAAAAATACCCTAAAATCTTGTGATATTCGATTGTTCCTATTTCATTACTTCACCAAAAATCCATGGATCAACAAAGATGGAAAAATCATCAAAGTGGGGATGCCTCGGCTATTTAGCAGCATGGATAGCTATCAAAAATACATTTCAACCTATTATTGGCCATTGTCAAAGGTTTTTTCCTGATCAATACAACATTTTATTTTCATCTTGATACAAATTTTAGTGGCGAAGTTACACATTTGGCCAGTCAGCCAAAAATAATTACATTCTCTAGCCAAATATACAAAAATATGTATATAATATGTATATCATACATTAATATATAAAAATATATATTTTCGACTATATTTTTGGGAGCGATTATTCTATACAGTTTTTCCTATTTTACTCTATGATATTATAGGCATGCATACGCTTGCAGATAATAAATCATCTCATATTTTTCGTTCACTTTGATGGAACTCCAACATAGTGTTAATGATTTTTGCTTGTGAAAGTACTTCGAAAAAAAAAATCAAAATTTATCCGTTTACTTTTGACTATCATTTAGTATTACTTTATGCTATACTTCAAGTTGGACCTCTCTTAGATCAAGGGGGAAAACGAGACAATTTGCTGCCCACAAAATATAATGAAAGTTAACGTTAACATATTTTGTATAGTAAAGGAGTATTTTGCATATGAATTTATAGTTAGTACGTATTAGTAGAGTTATTATCAATGACTTAAGAAAATTATAATTTGTTATGGTTAAATCATTATATTACATGTGTGCCTAACACTCTTTAATGTTGATGTACACATTCAATGACAGTAACTTGTGGTTTAATATGTTTTTAGGTACTAGAGTTGGTAAATCTATTATCATGCCGGCGTTTTGACAAAACCTACAAAAATCTGAAAAGGAAGATTGATATGGCTATACGTCTAGCTGAACTCTACAAACCTTACTTGCTTTTCCACGGCAGGTATGTGAATGTTTATATTTTGTATCTTTCCCAATTTTGGCTTAAGCATCATTTAATTAACAAAAAGCAATTTAATTATTTCTAAACTTATATTTTTCAGTTTTGATGATGCTAATACCGAGAGGTTAAGAATGGCAATGAAAGAATGCAACATGGATGATGTGCTCAGCTTTGATCCAAGATGCATAAAATGGGAAGATTACTTTATGAATACTCACCTCCCTGGAGCTGTAAAGCGCATATTCTAGGAATAATATACAATATTCATGTGTTAAACTACTCGTCTTATTGTAACCTTCTCTTGAATTCTCAAAAAAAAACTTGTCACTCCTGCTGCATATGGCAAGATATGGGTGTTGTATGTGCAATAAATAATTTTTAAAATAGGAGTGTTTTTCGATTATTTTCATTCATGTAAAAGTTTGGCTTGTACACAATTAAATAGATCGATGTGTCTCTGTGTGTGTGATTACTGAACACTTATCTCCAACATTGTAATTTGTATATTACCTTATAGGAATGCTAAGCTAATTTGATCATGCGTGTTTATATGCCTTAAGATAAAAACAGAATACTTGGCATTTAGGGGCGGATATACAATATCAGTTATGGGAACAGTCGCGCAAACTCTTACCTAAAGTGACTGGGTCGGTTTAGGGTTGGTTTGGGCTCTAAAATGGTATGGATTCTTAATTAGTACTTAAATTAAACATGCCACTTCATTAAATCTCACCAGAAAATATAAAATCCAGTAAAGATGACTATTGAAGCTAATTAGAAACTTTGAAATACAGAAAAGAAATAGATGATTATCCCAAGTTGAATGATCACCTAAGCAATCAACTCCTTAACAAAATTCTCGCGTCTATTAATAATAATTACTTAACAATGATAAATTCATATAGTTTAGTGTAGAAATCCTATGAAGAAAATATTTTCCTTCTAAAGTGTATAGTAGTAGCAGCGGTGTCATCCTCTTTTTTTTTACCTAACCCCCAAAAATCTCTAAACCCTTTAGTGAAGTTGTAGAAAAATGAGAATAAGGGAAAGGCTTTTGAAAAAGGTAAAGTGACAAAAATGATAATTTTAATTTAGGTTTTTATAGTAAGAAGTCGCCACCTAACAGTAATTTTTTTATTTAGGCGTGATAGACCACCTATTTAATGAAAATAATAATTTCAAGGAAAATCCTTTTTGATATCATTTGACTATTACTAGGGAACTACCTATACACGGGTAAAATCGAGGTTAATGAGTACCCCGATTTCCCGATGAGGCAAACGAAGCAAGGACATGACTGCATGGAATCGAAATCGAAGCCAGGAGCCTCTCACATCTAAGCCCGAGAAAAACACCTGCCCTCGGAGCTATCGAGACCACGCCTCCGGGCCCGGTTCGAGTTCCAAGACCTCGAAGAACATTACCAAGCGACCACGTACGATTAACAAAGGGTCGTGATATCCGTGTCCAACCGGATATCACGGGGTGAATCCCGGCCCGTATTGGCGGTAGATTAGTGATTAGCGAAAAGGAAGGTTTTACCTTTCTTAGAATTGTACTTAGGGTAAAAATTCCCTACTATATAAAGGAAAAGTTGATTATTCATTAGGGACACTGTAACATGCATATCAAGGCAATTTATATTTGTTTCCTCTGCTTCTAAAGATTATATTAAGTTCTTAGTTTTGTTCATAGCTTTTCATAAGTGTTTGGCTCCGAATCGAAGGCGGGCTAATTGTTTGGATCATAACCGTGCCCGAACTCGGTCTTACTACTGGTTTGATCATTTATTCCATCTTTAATTTGCTCATCTAACGCTATTAATCACTTGTATTGAATTAGTCCACATATCCTTAAAACTACATATAAATTCAATTGTTATCCATTATTAAGGGTAACCAGATTGGCGCCCACCGTGGTACTAAGGATAATAATGATAATTTGATACGAATTTCCATAACACTCTCTGTTTTACGCATGTTCTTTGAGATTTCATTTCAGGTCAGCTTAAGAATGTCAAACTCTCAATTTGCTCACTTGAACGTTGATGCTGAGTCTAGCCACCATGGCAAAAGCAACAATATAGTTCCTAGCAATGAGGTGCCCCCTGTTGACCCCAACGGAGTCCCAGTTGCGGACCTAATCGATGCTAACTCACCTGTAGCCATCGATGCAAATCTGCCGACGACCCCGAGAACAACGTTCGCGAAGGGTCCCGATCAACAGCTCTAGGAAAGCACGACAGTGAAGGCGACGAGATCAATCTACGGGTGAATTTTAAAATATTACAAGCTCAACATGCGGCGATAGCCTAGCTGCAGAACCAAAGCCATGCCCCCAGCAGAGTTGAGCCCGAACTATCCCGGGAAAATACCTGAAAAAATGAACAAATCACGGAGAGGCTGGGTGAAGTTGAGCCCAGTACCAATCCCGAAATAATAAAGATGCTTGAGGAATTCACAAGGCAGGTGGATCAGGGGAGAAGATTGAAGAGAATGACAAAAAAACAGAGACCAATAACTCTAGAGTTGATTAAATCCCAGGAGCACCCCCGATATCGAAAGGCCTGAATTACAAGAAATTTGTCCAAAAGCCTTCCCCCCCGAGCGCGGCACCGAAGCTAATCCCGAAGAAGATCCGTATGCCCGAAATTTTGAAGTATAATGGAACCACGGATCCAAATGAATACGTGACCTCCTACACATGTGCCATCAAGGGAGACGACTTAGAAGATGATGAAATAGAGTCACTTTTGCTGAAAACGTTCGGCAAAACACTGTCAAAAGGAGCAATGATATGGTATCACAACTTACCCCCTAATTCTATTGATCTATTTGCTATGCTTGCGGATGCCTTTGTAAAAGCGCAAGCCAGGGCCATCAAGGTCGAGACCAGAAAATCAGACCTTTTCAAAGTAAAACAAAGAGATAACGAATTGCTCAGGGAATTCGTGTCGAGGTTTCAAATAGAACGAATAGACCTGCTGATAAGTGAAGATTTTGACTGCTTATTAGCACCTTTTAGCTTTGATTTAGTCCAAAAATATTGAATTGTATTCCCGAAACTAATGAAAGTGTACAAATTGCAGGAATGCTGGAGGTTTGGTCTATCAAGATGAAATCCAACTCAAAAAGGAGTGTTCCGAAAGACAAGGCAATAAAGGACGCAGAAGTACAAATGTGCGATCCGCAGAAGGAATTTTGCGGCCACAGAAAAAATTACGGACCGCAAAATTCCATTTGCGGCCGCAAACTAAGTAGCAAAATTCATCAGAATTTTTAGCAATGTGTTGACCGCTTATGAATTGTGCGGCCGCAGGACCAGGCTTTTACTGACAAAGATGCAAAGTGCAGAGAATATGGAAGAAGAACAAATCCTGAAGCCTTTGTGAAGTGCGGACAACACAAGAATTGTGCGGCCGAAGAAGTTTGCCTCGCGGCTGCAGTCCACAAATGTGCGGCCGCAGAAACCTCCTTCCTGCCAACTGAAGAAATTTGCGGACCACACACGCAATTGTGCGGCCGTAGAACCTTAAGGGGCATTTTTGTGCAAGATTTTTGGCCCTGTATAAATAGACGAGTTTCACAAAATTAGGTCACTAAAAGCTGCTATAGCCGTTTCTTTTAACTACTTTAGGAAGTTTTACATTATTTTAGGGTATTAACATTAGATTTTATCATTTTAATCTTTCATTATGGGTTTAATTAACAATTCTTCTTTATTCTCTTCAATACTCATTATGAGTAGCCAGATTTTTACTAGGGTTGTGACCCAACCCTTGTGTGTAACCCTTATGGATAATTATTTAGTGCTTGTTTGTGATTGGGTGTTGATTATTTAGCTTAGTTGATGCTTCAATTTTAGAATTAATGGTTGCAAACATTGTGTCACGACTCTACATTTCCCTCCTTCGGACCGTGATGATGCCTAACATTCCACTTGCTAGGGAAGCCAATGTTAGAATAATATTATCCATTTTTAATTTTTTTTTAAATTTGTTAATAAAAAAGAACAAATACGGAAGTAAAGTCTAAAATATAGTGAATAATCCATAAAAATAATGTTGTCTAAATACCATCACAGAATTGGTGTCACAAGTGCACGAGCTTCTAGAATAATACAAATAAGGGTCTAAATAAGATAAAGCTGTCTGAAAATAAACACACAGCTAAAGTAAAGTAGATGGGGACTTCAGAAACTGCGGACGCCATGCGGTTATACCTCAAGTCTCCTCTAATAGCTGAAATCCGAGTAAGTCTATGGTACGACGCTGGGACTAACTCCAAAATCTGCACAAGAAGTGCAGAGTGTAGTATCAGTACAACCGACCCCATGTACTGGTAAGTGCTGAGCCTAACCTCGACGAAGTAGTGACGAGGCTAAGGCGGGTCACTTATATTAACCTGTACGCAATATTAGTAACAACAACAAATAATAGAAATAAATCAGGCAACTCATTTATAATAATTGAAGCCAACCCAGCAATCATAACCAATTATCATTTACATCAATTTCCGTTGCAGCGTGCAACCTGCTCTCACAATATATTCATTTTCAATCCTCTCATATAATTAATTTTCATCAAGTATATATATTGACTTTTAAATAAATCTATTGCGGCGTGCAATCCGATTCCCCAAATATTGACTTTTAATAAGTCCGTTGTATATTTATTTCAATCAAGTATATATAGACTTTTTAATAAGTCTGTTTCAGCATGCAATCCGATCCCCCAATATTGACTTTTAATAAGTCCGTTGTATATTTATTTCAATCAAGTATATATAGACTTTTTAATAAGTCTGTTGCGACGTGCAATCCGATCCCCCAATATTGACTTTTAATAAGTCCGTTGTATATTTGTTTCAATCAAGTATATATAGACTTTTTAATAAGTCTGTTGCGGCATGTAATCCGATCCCCTAATATTGACTTTTAATAAGTCCGTTGCGGCGTGCAACCGATCCTCCAATATATCCATTTCAATCAATTCTTATAGAAGAAATTTTTCCAATAAATACAGCAATTAATATAAAATTATAAGACAACAAGCATACAATAATTATGATTTAATTATGAAACAAACAATGACAAATAGCAAATTATTATGGAAATCAGGGAAAAAATAGGCAGTTTAATATTTAATATGCTAAATATCAAATAACAATTAAAACACATAATTCAAATAGCATGTAACAATTAAGGCAGGAATTCAAGAATTAATATTTGACAAAGAATAGGAGAGAAATAATTATTATAATAATTAATTTATAATTTAAAATAATTTATGATTTTTCAAGTAAGCAGGCAAACAATTAATTTGACGACGTATAGACACTCGTCATCCCGCCTATACGTCGTTCACATGCATTTCACATAACAAATAATTTAAGGGTTCTATTCTCTCAAGTCAAGGTTAACCACGACACTTACCTCGCTTTGTAAATTCAAATCAATTATTCAACCACAACTTTCCCTTTTAAATTTGTCTCCAAAAGTTTCAAATCTATTCATAAATAATTCAATATACTCAATACAAATCATAGGAATTAATTCCATATGAATTTACTAATTTTCGGATAAAAATCCAAAATTTATTAAAATATTCGACAGTAGGACCCACGTCTCAAATCCCGAAAAAACTTGCGAAATCCGAATGCCCGTTCCGCTATGAGTTCAACCATACAAAAATTATCCAATTCCGTTTTTCAAATATAAATTTTTGTTTTTTGGAAAGTTTTACAAAAATTTCAATTTCTTCCATCAAAATCCGAAATAAATGATTAATATAGATATGAATTTGTGAAATATAATCACTTTTGGTTATAGAACACTTGCCCAATTCAAAGTCGTGAAAATCTCCCTTGAAATCGCCCAAATCCGAGACTAGAAACTCAAAAATGAGTAAAAATGGCGACTTCCGAATTTATGGGCTCTGCCCAGTTATTTTCGCATTTGCGGATAAAAGTTCCACATTTGCAGACTCACATTTGTGAGATAAGGCTTGCATTTGCGATGCCAGACTACCAGGTGAAGTTCCGCATCTGCGGACATTCCTGTCGCACCTACGACATCCGCTTCTGTGCAAAATGGCCTCACCTGCGAAGACCCCAGGCCAGCCCAGACCCGCATCTGCGGCATCGCACCTACGGCCAAGACCCTCGCAGGTGCGATTACATCAGAGGCGGAATTTCCAAAATTGGCTTAAGTTCACAATTCGATCTGAATCACACTCCGGGTACTCGGGACCCCATCCAAATATACCAACAAGTCCAGAAACATAATACAGACTTACTCGGGGTTTCAAAATTATAATTCACACCTCGATTCACAACTCGATTCGAACCTCAAAATTATAATTTACACCTCGATTCGAACTTTTAAGTTTTAAACTTTTCAATTTGCAAATCTTGTGCCAAAACATATTAAATGAATCCGGAATGACTTCAAATTTTGCACACAAGTCATAAATGACATAACGGAGCTATTTAAATTTCCAGAATCGGATTCCAGCTTCGATATCAAAAAGTCAACCCCGTGGTCAAACTTGGAAGTCTTTAGCCTTTAAATTGCTAGTTCCGTTAAATGGTCATAACTTGAGCTAGGAGCATCCAAATTAAATTCCGGACATACGCCCAAGTTCCAAGTCACGATACGGAGCTACGGGATCTCTCAAAATACTGATCCAGGTCCGTTTGCTAAAAATATTGACCAAAGTCAACTCAGTTGAGTTTTAAAGCTCTATTTCACATTTTAATCCATTTTTCACATGAAAACTTTCCAGAAAGTTTTACGGACTGCGCACGCAAGTCGAGGAATGATAAATTGTGCTTTTTGAGGTCTTAGAACATAGAATTACTTATTAAATTTAAAGATGATATTTTGGGTCATCACATTCTCCACCTCTAAAACAAACGTTCGTCCTCGAACGGAGATAGAAAAAGTACCCGAGCTGGAGAAAAGGTATGGATATTTACTCTGCATGTCCGACTCGGACTCCCAGGTAGATGCCTCTACTGGCTGATCTCTCTATTGCACCTGAACTGAAGAATAACTCTTAGACCTCAACTGTCGGACCTGCCGGGCTAGAATAGCCACCGTCTCCTCCTCGTAAGTCAAATCTTTACCAATTGGACTGAGCTGAAATCTAACACATGGGATGGATCACCATGATATTTTCGGAGCATAGACACATGGAACATCGGATGAACCGCTGATAAACTAGGTGGTAATGCAAGCCTGTAGGCTACTTCACCTACCCTTTCAAGAGTTTCAAAGATTCCGATATACCTAGGGCTCAACTTGCCCTTCTTTCCGAACCTTATTACACCTTTCATAGGTGAAACCCGGAGCAATATTCTTTCTCCAACCATGAATGCAATATCACGAACTATACGGTCGGCATAACTCTATTGCCTAGACTGAGCTGTGCGAAGTTGATCCTGAATAATCTTGACCTTATCCAAGGCATCATGTACCAAATCGGTACCCAACAACCGAGCCTCTCCTGGTTCAAACCAACCAACTGGCAATCGGCATCGCCTTCCGTATGATGCCTCATATGGAGCCATCTGAATGCTCGACTGGTAGCTATTATTATAACCAAACTCCACAAGTGGCAAGAAATGATCCCAAGAACCTCCAAAGTCTATAACACAAGCGCGAAACATATCTTCCAATATCTGAATAGTGCGCTCTGACTGTCCGTTTGTCTGTGGATGAAATGTTGTACTCACCTCCACCCGCGTGCCTAACTCACGTTGTACGGCCCTCCAGAAATGTGAGGTAAACTGTGTACCTCGATCTGAAATAATAGACACGGGCACACCGTGAAGGCGACAATCTCACGAATGTAAATTTTAGCTAACCTCTCTGAAGAATAGGTAACTGCCACTGGAATGAAATGTGCTGACTTGGTCAACCTGTCCACAATGACGCAAACTGCGTCAAATTTCCTCTGAGTCCGTGGGAGCCCAACAACAAAATCCATAATGATACGCTCCCACTTCTACTCAGGAATTTCTAACTTCTGAAGCAAACCACCAGGTCTCTGATGCTCATACTTAACTTGCTGACAATTAGACACTGAGCTACATATGCAACTATATCCTTTTTCATTCTCCTCCACTAATAATGTTGCCGCAAATCTTGGTACATTTTGGCAGTACCTGGATGAATAGAATACCTGGAACTGTGTGCTTTTTCAAGAATTAATTCACGAAGCCCATCCACATTAGGCACAAAAATACGACCCTACATTCGCAGAACCCCATCTTCCCCCCAGAACAACCTGTTTGGAATCACCGTGTCGCACAGTGTCCTTAAGGATAAGTAAATGAGGATCATCATACTGCCTCTCTCTGATGCGCTCATATAAAGAAGACCGAGCGGCTGTGCAAGATAGAACCCGACTGGGTTCTGAAACATCTAACCTCACAAAATGATTAGCCAAAGTCTGAACATCTGCAGCTAATGGACTCTCACCAACCGAAATATACGCAAGACTGCCCATACTCACAGCCTTTCTACTTAAAGCATCGGCCACCAAATTGGCCTTTCCAGGGTAATACAAAATAGTGATGTCATAGTCTTTCAACAACTCCAACCATCTTCTCTGCCTCAAATTAAGATCCTTTTGTTTGAACAGATACTGAAGGCAATGATGATCAGTAAATACCTCACACGAGACACCGTAGAGGTAATGCCTCCAAATCTTCAGTGCATGATCAATAGCTGCCAATTCTAAGTCATGAACAAGATAATTCTTCTCGTGAACTTTCAACTGCCGCGACGCATATGCAATTACCTTGCCATCTTGCATTAATACTGCACCAAGCCCAATGTGAGATGCGTCACAATATACCGTATATGATCCTGAACCTATGGGTAATACCAACACTGGCGCCGTAGTCAAAGCGGTCTTGAGCTTCTGAAAGCTCATCTCACACTCGTCTGACCATCTGAATGGGACACCTTTCTGGGTCAATCTGGTCAATGGGCTTGCTATAGATGAAAACCCTTCCACGAACCGACGATAATAACATGCTAAACCCAGGAAACTCCGGATCTCTATAATTGAAGTAGGTCTATGTCAATTCTGAATAGCCTCAATCTTCTTAGGATCCACCTTTATGCTTTTTTCCGATACAACATGCCCCAAAAAGGCAACTAAGTCTAACCAAAACTCATATTTTGAAAACTTGGCATATAACCGATTATTCTGCAAGGTGTGAAGCACACTTCGAAGATTCTGCTCATGTTCCTGTCGACTACTGGAGTAAATCAAGATATCATCAATGAATACAACCACAAAAGAATCCAAATAAGGCTTGAGCACCCGATTCATCAAATCCATAAATGCTGTTGGGGAATTTGTCAACCCAAATGACATTACTAGGAATTCGTAATGCCCATACCCAGTTTGAAAAGCTGTTTTAGGGACATCAGATACCCTAATCTTCAACTGATGGTAACCAGACCTCAAATCGATCTTCAAAAATACATTGGCACCCTAAAGCTGATCAAATAAGTCATCAATTCTTAGCAGCGGATATTTGTTTTTGATAGTGGCCTTGTTCAACTGGCGATAGTCTATACACATCCGTATAGAGCCATCTTTATTCTTTACAAATAATACTGGTACACCCCAAGGTGAGACACTGGGTCTAATGAATCCCTGATCAAGCAAGTCTTGTAACTGCTATTTTAATTCTTTCAATTCTGATGGGGACATACGGTATGGTGAAATAGAAATGGGCTGAGTGCCCGGAGCAAAATCAATACAGAAGTCAATATCTCTGTCGGGTGAAATCCCCAAAAAATCTGCAGGAAATACTTCTGGAAATTCACGAACAACTGGTACTGAGTACATAGAAGGGACATTTGTACTGGGATCGTAAATATAAGCCAAATAGGCTAGACACCCTTTCTTTACCATACGCCAAGATTTCATATAAGAAATAACCCTACTGGCAAAATGACCAGGATTTCCTTTCCACTCTAACCGAGGTAACCACGGCATAGCTAGGGTCACTGTCTTGGTATGACAATCCAATATAGCATGATAAGGGGACAGCCAATCCATACCCAAGATGACATCAAAATCTACCATATCAAGAAGTAAAATATCCATACTAGTCTCAAGATTACCAATAGTAACCACACACGAATGATAGACATGATCTACTACAACAGAGTCTTCCACCGGTGTAGATACACACACAGAAGCACTCAGAGAATCACAAGGCACAACCAAATATGAAGCAAAATAGGAGGACAAATAGGAATAAGTAGATCCTGGATCAAATAGAACTGAAGCATCTCTATGGCAAACTGGAATAATACTTGTGATCACAACATCTGATGACTCGGCCTCAGGCCTAGCTGGAAAGGCATAAAATTAGGGCTGGGCCCCACCACTCTGAACTGCGTCTCTGGGATGGCCTCTAACTGGCTGGCCTCCACCTCTAACGGCCTGACCTCCACCTCTAATGGCCTGACCTCCACCTCTAATGTCTTGACCTCCCCTTCTAGCTGACTGAGCAAGCGGTGAAGCAACCGGTGCCGGTATGATGGCACGAGAATCTTGCCGAGATCTGTTACTCTCCAATCTAGGAAAATACCTCCTGATGTGACCAATGCTTCCACACTCATAACACCCATCTTGATACCATGGCTGCTGAAGCTGAAGTTGACACAAATGGGCCGGATAACCGCTATAATAACTCTAGAGTGGTGAAGCACTGATAGGAGCTGAATGTGCACTGAATGTCTGCTGTCCAGATTAAGGCATAATAGGACCGTGACTCCCTGAAGGACCGGGAGATACATGAAGTGATGAATGAAACGGTCTGGGAGGATGACCCCTACCAAAATTACCCCTGCCTCTAGACGAGGCACTACTGAAATCACCGAACTGACGAGGCCTCTTATCGGACCTTTGCCCTCTCTCCTGTGTAAGAACCATCTCGATCCTCCTTGCGACATTAGCAGCCGCCTGAAAAGAAATCTCACTTCCAGTTTCCTTGGCCATCTGAAGTCTGATAGGGTGAGTGAGTCCCTCAATAAACCTCCTCACCCTCTCTCCCTTCGTAGGTAGTAAAAGGAGAGCATGACGGGCCAAATCCACAAAACGGGACTCATACTGAGTAACAGTCATACTGCCCTGCTGTAGATGCTCAAATTGCTTGCGGAATTCCTCTCTCAGTGTGATAGGGAGGAACTTCTCCAGAAATAGCTGAGAAAACTGCTCCCATGTAAGTGCAAGCGATCCGACTAGTCGGGTTAATATATAATCTATCCACCACCTCTTGGCGGAACCCGTCATCTGAAATATAGCAAAATCAACCCCATTGGTCTCAACTATACCCATGTTCCGCAACACCTCGTGGCAGCATTCAAGATAATCCTGTGGGTCCTCAGAAGGTGTACCACTGAAGTGAGATGGAAAGAGCTTAGTAAACTTATCTAGTCTCAATAAGGCCTCAAAAGACATGGTGGGCCTATCACCAGTCTGTGCCGCAACAACTAGCTGAACTACCCTAATTGGCGGGGATGCTGGAGCCTGATTCTGGGGATCCATCTGCTCCGGAGTGGGAGTAGTGGGAGTTTGTGCTCCTCCCCCAGCCTGTGAAACGGCTGGTGCCATTGGAAATGTACCATTCTGGGCCACGCCCTCTATAAGGCTCACCAAATTGACTAGAGCGTCCTGAAGCACTGGAGTAGCTATGAATCATTCCGGGACCTGAACTGGGCCAGCTGGTACATTCTAAACTAGAATCTCCTCCTGAAGGTCCACTTGGGGTTCTACAACAGGTGCAGCTGTTCGAGCTCTGGACTGAGCTCTACCTCGACCTCGGTCTCTAGAACGACCTCGGCCTCGACATCTACCCCTGGCCATAGTAGCCACCGAGGGTTCTGGTCCATGTACATCGGTAGAGGTATTATGTGTTCTCAACATCTGCGAGAGATTAAGAGTAGAATGGTTCAATCATCGATGATAGAATAAAATCGCACGATAGAATAAAAAAGAAGTGATATTGTTCTTGAACTTCATAGCCCCTGAGAGATAAGTACAGACGTCTCCGTACCGATCCTTCAGACTCTACTAAGCTTGCTCGTGACTCGTGAGACCTATGTAACCTAGTGCTCTGATACCAACTGTCACGACCCTGTATTTCCCTCCTTCGGACCGTGATGACGCCTAACATTTCACTTGCTAGGGAAGCCAACGTTAGAATAATATTATCCATTTTTAATTTTTTTTTAAATTTATTAATAACAAAGAACAAATGCGGAAGTAAAATCTAAAATATAGTGAATAATCCATAAAAACAACGGTGACTAAATGCCATCCCAGAATTGGTGTCATAAGTGCACGAGCTTCTAGAATAATACAAATAAGGGTCTGAATAAGATAAAGCTGTCTGAAAATAAACACACAGCTAAAGTAAAGTAGATAGGGACTTCAGAAACTGCGGACGCCGTGCAGTTATACCTCAAGTCTCCTCTATTAGCTGAAATCCGAGCTAGTCTATGGTACGCCGCTGGGACCAACTCCAAAATCTGCACAAGAAATACAGAGTGTAGTATGAGTACAACCGACCCCATGTACTAGTAAGTGTTGAGCCTAACCTTGACGAAGTAGTGACGAGGCTAAGGCAGGTCATTTACATTAACCTATACGCAATATTAGTAACAACAACAAATAATAAAAATAAATCAGGTAACTCATTTATAATAATTGAAGCCAACTCAGCAGTCATAACCAATTATCATTTACATCAATTTTCGTTGCAGCGTGCAATCCGCTCTCACAATATATTCATTTTCAATCCTCTCATATAATTATTTTTCATCAAGTATATATATTGACTTTTAAATAAGTCTATTGCGGCGTGCAATCCGATCCCCCAAATATTGACTTTTAATAAGTCTATTGTATATTTATTTCAATCAAGTATATATAGACTTTTTAATAAGTTTGTTGCGACGTGCAATCCGATCCCCCAATATTGACTTTTAATGAGTCCGTTGTATATTTATTTCAATCAAGTATATATAGACTTTTTAATAAGTCTGTTGCGACGTGCAATCCGATCCCCCAATACTGACTTTTAATATGTCCGTTGTATATTTGTTTCAATCAAGTATATATAAACTTTTTAATAAGTCTGTTGCGGCATGCAATTCGATCCCCCAATATTGACTTTTAATAAGTCCGTTATGACGTGCAACCGATCCTCCAATATATCCATTTCAATCAATTCTTATACAAGAAATTTCTCCAATAAATGCAGCAATTAATATAAAATTATAAGACAACAAGCATACAATAATTATGATTTAATTATGAAACAAACAATGACGAATAGCAAATTATTATGGAAATCAAGGAGAAAATACGTAGTTTAATATTTAATATGCTAAATATCAAATAACAATTAAAACACATAATTCAAATAGCATGTAACAATTACTGCACGAATTCAAGAATTAATATTTAACAAAGAATAGGAGAGAAATAATTATTATAATAATTAATTTATGATTTAAAACAATTTATGATTTTTCAAGTAAGTAGGCAAACAATTAATTTGACGATGTATAGACACTCGTCACCCCACCTATACGTCGTTTACATACATTTCACATAACAAATAATTTAAGGGTTCTATTCTCTCAAGTCAAGGTTAACCACGACACTTAACTCGCTTTGCAAATTCCAATCAATTATTCAACCACAGCTTTCCCTTTTAAATTTGTCTCCAAAAGCTTCAAATTTATTCATACACAATTCAATATACTCAATACGAACCATAGGAATTAATTTCATATGAATTTACTAATTTTCCAGATAAAAATCCGAAATTTATTAAAATATTCGATAGTGGGACCCACGTCTCAAATCCCGAAAAGACTCACGAAATCCGAACGCCCGTTCCGCTACGAGTTCAACCATACAAAAATTATCCAATTCCGATGTCAAATAGACATTCAAATCTAAATTTTCTTTTTTTGTAAAGTTTTACAAAAATTCCAATTTCTTCCATCTAAATCCGAAATAAATAATGAATATAGATATGGATTTATGAAATATAATTACTTTTGGTTATAAAACACTTATCCTATTCAAAGTCGTGAAAATTCCCCTTGAAATCGCCCAAATCCGCGACTTGAAACTCAAAAATGAGTAAAAATGGCGACTTCCGAATTTATGGGCTCTGTCCAGTCATTTTCGCATCTGCGGATAAAAGTTCTGCATTTGCGATGCCAGACTGCCAGGTAAAGTTCCGCATCTGCGGACATTCCTGTCGCACCTGTGACATCTACTTCTGCGCAAAATGGCCGCACCTGCGAAGACCCCATCCCAGTCCAGTCCCGCATCTACGCAATTCTGCCGCACCTGCGACCAAGACCCTTGCAGGTGCGATTACATCAGAGGCAGAATTTCCAGAATTGGCTTAAGTTCACAATTCGATCCAATTTCGATCCGAATCACACTCAGGGTACTCGGGACCCCGTTCGAATATACCAACAAGTCCAAAAACATAATACGAACTTACTCGGGGTTTCAATTCCTGCCAAACAACATCAAAATTATAATTCACACCTCGATTCGAACTTTTAAGTTTTAAACTTTTCAATTTGCAAATCTTATGCCAAAACATATTAAATGAATCTGGAATGACTTCAAATTTGGCACACAAGTCATAAATGACATAACGGAGCTATTCAAATTTCCAGAATCAGATTCCGGCTCCAATATCAAAAAGTCAACCCCGTGGTCAAACTTGGAAGTCTTTAACCTTTAAATTGCTAGTTCCGTTAAATGTTCATAACTTGAGCTAGGGGTCTCCAAATTAAATTTCGGGCATACGCCCAAGTTCCAAATCACGATACGGAGCTACTGGAACTGTCAAAACACTGATCCGGGTCTGTTTCCTAAATATATTGACCAAAGTTAACTCAGTTGAGTTTTAAAGCTCTATTTCACAGTTTAATTTATTTTTCACGTGAAAACTTTCTAGAAAATTTTACGGACTGCGCACGCAAGTCGAGAAATGATAAATGGTGCTTTTCGAGGTCTTAAAATACAGAATTACTTATTAAATTTAAAGATGATATTTTGGGTCATCACATATTGATTCATGCCTATTTGACTTAGTCACTACTTGAGAAAGAGGGACCTAGTCTAGGATAACTTAGCTAATAAGGAATTGGATTAATTGAGAGATTGATTAACCTAATTAAAGAGTTCAAACTAGAGACAGTAAGAAACTGACTTGAGCTTTTATCAACTAAATTGGTTGATACCCATTTGGACTTGAGAAAGCCAAATTGGGCAAAATCACTCTCTGACCGAGAGGTATTGAGTGTTTAATGTAGAGTTGAGAGCTATAATACACCCAATCAACAAAACAAGCATTAACGTCTTTATCCCATTAGGCAAACACCTAGGTTATAGTCACATCCCCAGGCCTTTAACCTATTTGGAAAAACCTCAAAATATTTATCTCTAATTTATTCTCTTTTGCTTGCATTCATTGAGTAACAGTAGAAGTAGAAAGCAAAACTTTGTTGTGGAAGTGCAATCTTAGATAACCCATTTGCTTGCTTCAAATATATACTCCTAACGTCCCTAGTAACTCCCGGTGGAAATCGACCCCGACTCTTGTTGGGTACTATTCTTCAAACGACCGTTTTCACTCACTATTGAGTGTGGATTGGACCTGGATCAAATTTTTAAAATGGTGCTAGCTATATATTTGGGTGTGGTTTTAGAATATCTTCTTTTCCTTTCGTGTTACTAACTTGTATGAGAAAATCGTAGGTACAACCATGGCGAACAATGAGCTCAAAAAGTTTCCTTTGCGAGATGTGGACATAGAGGATGAGAAAGTTGATGAGGTTCCTCTTAAACCTCAAGCCAATATAAGAGGTCGAGTGCCTCACGACAATATCCCCACTCCACTCCACCTCCACCATGAGCGGCTATACACCGGATGTTACCCAATGAAGAATATGGAAGTGCAATAGTCTCTTCCTGTATTAGGGCAGGCAACTTTCAAATCACCAAAGTGATGCTCACTTTGCTTGAGCAACAGGGTTTCTTCACTGGTGCTCCAACTCAAAATGCATACAAACATTTGAAGGGGTTTGTGGATACTTGTTGGGGGACCAAACAAATAAATATCTCCGAGGATGCATTGAGGCTAAGGCTTTTTCCCTTCTCTCTACGGGGGAAAGCTTTAGATTAGTTGAGATGTTTGCCGAACCATTCCATTCATACTTGGGATGAGTTGGCGGAAAAACTTACTTCTAAGTTCTTCTCTCGGGGGCACATGGCTACACTTCTAGATGAGATTTTGGAATTAAAGCAATAGCCGAATGAACCATTACAAGAGATATGGGAATGTCATAGAACAATGGCTTAGGAATGTCCCAACAATGATATGATGGAGAACATGATTCAACAAACTTTCTATCGTGGGATTAACACAACCAACCAATGTGTAGTGAATCAACTTGCTGGTGGGAACTTAATGACTACGCCTTATGTAGATGCGTGTGAGATTTTGGATGAGAAGGTGAAAACATCATCGGCTTGGCAATCCCAGACCAATGTTTCACAAGGTGACCCAAACATGATCCACCTTCACAAACAGTTACAAACAGCATGATGTATCTAGCAAAGGCCAAACTAAATCATGTGCAAAATCCCAAGAAAGTGAATTCCATGGAGGGAGTGAACATAATAGTGAACAAGAGGAGAACCAAGGGTCCATAAGTGCAAAATCGAGTGGTGAATTATATGCAAGAAGATACTGGTTTTGAGCAAGATGATCCCTATAATGAACAAAAAGAGGAAGTGTAATATGTGAGCAACTTTCAAGGGAAAAGAAACAACTTCCATGTCCCAAACCAACAACAATGTTAACCTCAAAACAATCAAGGCAATTGAAATTCTAACAATCAAGGCAATTGGAGCGGAAACAACAATCAAGGGAATTGCCATAATAACAACAATCAAGGAAATTGGAGTGGAAATAATCAAGGAAATTGGGGGGGGGGGGGGGGGGTAACAATCAAGGCAGCTGGAACAATAATCAAGGCCATCGAGGGTCAAGTTTTCAAAGGTCCACAATGTATCAACAATCGAGCAACCCGCCTCCTTATCCTTCCCATGATTCAAGTTCTTTAAAGAATAAGATGGGGCGTATTGAAAATATATTCAAGCAAATGATTGTACATAATGCTGATTCAGATGCCCAACTTTCCTCACACAACATATCAATCCGCAACCTAGAAGTTCAAATGGGGCAAATCTCTCAAGCTCTAAATTCTCGTCCTAAGGAGGCACTACCAAGTGATACTGTAGTAAACCCAAAGGGTGGAAAAAACACGGGGCATGCCATGGCCGTTACTACAAGAAGTGAAAGAGGTGGGAATGCACCCACCTCAAGTCAAAGGCAACTTATGGATGATGAGCAAGTGGTACAAGAAGAAGAGATCCCGAACAATGTGGTGCAACCTAATGATGAAGTTTGGATTTATATTGATGATAGTGTGGAAGAGATTCAAGAGGAGGTGAACCCGTCTAGGGATCACATTATTGACATATCGGAGCCGGTAGTGCAAAAGGCTAAGGTATCATTGCCTAAGCCTCCACCTCCAGGCCCTCAAAGACTTGCCAAGCACAATGGTGAGAATCAATTCAAGACGTAATTCAAATGATGAAGAGTCTTTCAATCAATGTGCCATTAGTAGAAGCTTTGGAACAAATGCCCGGTTATGCCAAGTTTATGAAGGATCTCGTGACAAATAAGTGGTCAATGAATTTTCAAATTATCAAAGTCACTCATCAAGTGAATCCAATTGTGCATTCAATGGCTCATAAGTTGGAGGATCCCGATGCTTTCACGATTCCCTGTTCAATTGAAAGTGCCGAGTTTGCTAAAGCTCTTTGTGATCTCAGGGTAAGTATCAATTTGATGCCCTATTAGGTTTTCAAAACTTTGGGGATTGGGAAACCATGACCCACCTCTAAGAGATTGCAAATGGCCGATCGCACTATGAAGAGGCCTTTGGGAGTGATTTGAAGATGTCTTGGTTCGTGTTGATTAAATTCATTCTTTCGGTGAATTTTGTCATTTTAGATTGTTAGGTTGACTATATAGTGCTGATTATTCTTGGGAGAGCTAACATTCCAGGTTGGTGATAAATGTGGTATTCCATGTGTGCAAGTCCATGCGGCAACCAAATAGCAATGAGGTGTGTTTGTTTGTGGACTTGGTGATGGATGTAGTTATTGATGACACAAGTGCTACAATCAATGTTGGTGATATGTTGGAGGCCGTCTTGCACAACTTTGATGATGACGAGATGGATGGCTTTATATAATGTGTGAACTCTTTACAATGAATGGGGTCGTACAACCATGCACCCTAGAAATTATCTTTGGATCTTGAAAATTGGACAACTCCTCCTACAAAGCCTTCTATTGAAGAGCCTCCCACCTTGTATTTGAAGCCATTGCCTCCACATCTTCGGCATGAATTTCTTGGCCCTTGTTCTACTTTACTAGTTATTCTTTCCTCTTGTTTGACTAACGTGTTGGTTGATTCCACATTGGTGGTTCTACACAAGAGGAAGAAGGCTATTGGGTGGACATTAGCGGATATTCGGGGGATAAGCATCGCCTTTTGCATGCATAAGATCAAGTTGGATAATGGAGCCAAACCATCTATTGAACATCAAAGGCGACTCAATGAGGCTATGCAAGAAGTTGTCAAGAAGGAGATTATCAAGTGGTTGGATGCTGGGGTGGTCTACCCTATCTCCGATAGTTCGTGTACTTCTCCGGTTCAATGTGTCCCAAAGAAAGGGGGCATGAAGGTGGTCACCAATGACAAGAATAAGTTGATTCCTACAAGAACGGTGATCGGATGAAGGGTGTGTATGGACTATCTCAAGCTCAACAAAGTCACAAGGAAGGATTACTTTCCACTTCATTTCTTAGATCAAATGCTCGATATATTGGCTGGCCATACTTTTTATTGCTTTTTTATGGGTATTCGGGCTACAACAAAAATTTTATTGCTCCGAAAGATCAAGAGAAAACAACCTTTACCTGTCCCTATGGTAATTTTTCCTTCAAGCGGATGCCATTTGGTTTGTGCAATGCACCGATGACTTTTCAAAGGTGTATGATTGTTGTCTTCATGGACATGGTCGAGGACTACCTTGAATCTTTCATGGATGACTTCTCCGTGGTTTGGGATTCTTTTGATGATTATCTTGCAAATTCGGATAAAATGTTGGCTAGATGTGAAGAAACAAATTTGGTGCTCAATTGGGAGAAATGCCATTTCATGGTCGAGGAAGGCATTGTCTTTCACAAAATCTCAAAGCATAGAATTGAAGTTGATAAGAAAAAAATTAAGGTGATTTTTAAACTTCCACCTCCAACTTCGGTAAAGGGTGTACGGAGTTTCTTAGGCCACAGAGGATTTTACCGGTGTCTTTCTCTAAGGTGGTGAACCCGTTGTGCAAGCTTCTTTAGAAGGATGCTAAGCTCAACTTCAATGATGATTTCATGAGGGCTTTTGAATTGTTGAAGTTCAAGTTGACAACAACTCCCATCATCACCACTCCAAATTGGAGTGTCCCTTTTGAACTCATGTGTAATGCAAGTGACGTAGCGGTTGGGCTATTTTGGGGCAACATATCAACAAATATTTTCATCTGATCTACTATGCTAGTAAGACCATGAATATTGCCCAAGTAAACTATATTGTTACGGAGAAAGAGCTCCTTTCCATTGTGTTTGCAATTGAGAAGTCCCGCCCGTACTTGATGGGTGCAAAGGTCATTGTCCACACGGATCATGCGGCGCTTCGGTATCTTATGAGCAAGAAGGACTCCAATGCTCGATTGATGAGATGGATGATTTTATTACAAGAGTTTGATATTGACATCCAAGATAGAAATGGGAGTGAAAACCAAGTGGCAGACCACTTGTCTTGTTTAGAGGGGGAAGGGAGTCCGCATGATGGCCTTGATATCAATGACTCTTTCCGCGATGAGCAACTCTTTGCTATTTCAATGAAAGAGGTTCCATGGTTCGTGGATCAAGCAAATTTTCTTGTGCGTGGAATCATTCCGGATGAGTTCTCTTCAAACCAAAGGAAGAAGCTAAAATAGGATTATCAAGATTATTATTGGGATGAAACATACCTTTTCGATTTGTACGGATGCGATGATTAGAAGATGTCTACCGGAAGAAAAGCAAGGTAAAATTCTTGGGGCTTGTCTTTCTTCGCCATATGGTGGTCATAATGGTGGAGCAAGAACGACGGCCAAAGTTCTTAGTTGCGGCTTTTATTGGCCCACTCTTTATAAGGATGCAAGTGAGCTAGTGAAGGAATGTGATGAATGTCAACGGGCCGATGGAATCTCAAAGAAGAATGAAATATCTCTCACAACCATCTTGGAGATTGATATTTTTCTTGGTCGTGGTTGATTATGTGTTCAAATGGGTTGAGGCCATTGCTTTTTCCAACAACGAGACAAGAAGTGTGGTGGTTTTCTTGAAGAAGAATATTTTCACAAAGTTTGGTACCCCATGTGCTATTATATGCGACGGGGGGTCTTATTTTTGCAACAGGGCTTTCGACACTTTGCTTAGAAAGTATGGTGTTACTCACAAAGTCACGACCCATTATCACTCACAAGCTAGTGGGCAATTGGAAGTCTCTAATCGGGAGATAGAGAGTATCTTGTCCAGAACAGTGAATGCTAATCGGACGGATTGGTCCATGAACCTTGATGATACATATGGGCTTATCGGACGGCCTACAAAATACCTATCGGAATGTCGTCCATGAAGCTTGATGATGCATATGGGCTTATCGGTTGGCCTACAAAACACCTATTGGAATGTCGCCATACTAGTTGGTGTTCAACAAACGATTGTCATCTTCCGGTGGAACTAGAGCACAAGGCCATGTGGGCTCTAAAGAAGTTTAATCATGATTGGGATGTAGCCACTAACTTGAGGGTTGCACATTTAAATGAATTGGGTGAGTTCTAATACTATGCTTATGCAAGTTCGTCCTCATACAAAGAAAAGATGAAATATCTTCATTACAAATGCATTTGGAACAAAGAGTTCAAGGTGGACGATCTTGTATTGTTGTTTAACTCAAGATTGGGGATGTTTCCTGGGAAGCTAAAGTCTAAATGGAGTGGTCCTTTTGAAATTGTAGGTGTGACACCTTTTAGTGCATTAGACTTTAAGAACAAAAATAATAAAGTATTCCGAGTCAATGGTCACCGGGTGAAGTAGTATTTGGGGAAGGTTGGAGATAGCCACGTCGTGGCGGTCATTCATTTTAATTGAAGGTATTTTGCGTCGTGTCGCGACGTTAAATCAGGCGCTTCTTGGGAGGCAACCCATGTTTCTTTTCCTTTCTTTATCTTTCTTTTGTAGATAGGTGTTATGTTTTGTTCTAACTTGATTTGAAGTGTGCTATAGGGCTGAGTGTGACTTACATGAATTGTGGATAGAATTCTGGCTATGTTTTATAAGAATTGAGGATCGTAGTTGATTTGTGCAGACCACACATTTTTGGGTGTTGTAGAAAAAGAACATTGCAGCCATACAATTAGCTTGCGGACCGCACAAATGAGAGGTTGAAAGTGTCAATTCTCTGAAGTTTAGTCTGTCAGAGAAAAGGCTGGTGCGCAACCACACATGAAATGTGTGGCCGCAACATAAAATCTGCGGCCTTGCACAAATTGTGCGGACCGCAGATGAAATAATGAGAGGATGTCTTCAGGTAATAGAGTGCGGACCGCAAATGAAAATGTGCGGCCACAATCTCTCTTCTTTCCCTTAGTAAACAAAAAGTATAAATAGAGGAATATGGGCTTTTGGTATGTTCTTCACTCTATAAGCATAAAAATATTCCCATATTAATAATTTCTTGGTGATTTCATCTATCCACACACACAACATTTGTGATGAGTCACTCATTAAACTCATTCATCTTGTATGCTTCAATTTCTTGTTAATCGTTCTCTTTTAATTTATAGATTTTTTTTTCTTTTTTGGCCATTTGTCATTAGAATTCAATTGTGTATCCTTGTGAGGGTAAATCTGTAATGGGTTAATTAATACATGCTCTATGGAGACTGGGTTAACATATTTTCATGCTTCTATGAGGTTGCCATGTCAAATTGTGCACAAAATTGCAAAACCTAGATAGAAAATAAATTAACCTATACATAATTTTTGAATTATGCGGCCACACATGAATTTGTATGGTTCACAGATGTGGAATATAGGGCAAGTTAGTGAAGAACTCATTCTGCGGCCATGAGTTAAAATGTGCAGACTGCATAATTCTCATCGCGGCCTTAGAACAACCCATTTACTGTCATCAGAGAGTCCATACATTTTTACTCCAATGTGCGGCTTCATTTCTAATTGTGCAGACAATAGAAATCATTTGCGGCCACACATCAGCCAATTCTCTGTCATCAGAGTGTTGGCATCTTTTGGGTTTCAGAGGTGCGGCCGCAAGTGAAATTGTGCAGACCACACTTCTCTACAAGCATGTTCTAACTGTGTGCCCTCACTGTTGTTTCTTGTTTATAGCTTACTTGCATATCTTATGTGTATGTATGAACATTGAATTGCAACTAACAATTGCCTTTGCTTGATACAAGCAATGGTTCGATCTAGAGGACGCGACAACATATCAAAAGGGAGAGGTAAAGAAAGGTATAGCCGGCAGAGGGAGAGGTGCAGATCTCGACGAGACGAGCTCTATGTCCCATATAGGAAAGCATCAGAGGGCAACTCAGCCTCTGTTCAGGAGCAGTCAGCCGTACAGTCAAGGCCTCAAGAGAGATACCAACTCAGGGATGAATCGTCCTCATCTCATAACTTTTCTGAGGATTAGGAGAGTGCTAGTTAGGCTTTTGACCCATCAGCTACACCAGTCCCTGAGGCACAAAATGTACCAATCAAGATATCCCCGATGATGGCAGAAGGGGAGACGCTGTAGCTGCTGGCCTTGAAAGGTCGAAGAAGAAAGTGGTTTGGAGGACCGATTTGTTAACTTTCGTATCTGGCCGCCTACGAGGTCGCTAACCCTTGAGTGGCAGTTTCTGTTGAAAGATTTAAAGAAGTATAATCCAGCCATTTTGAGGCAGTTCAGGAAGCGCAAGGGGTGGATGTGGTTCACTCGGAGTGTAGTAGATGCCAAAGAGTACCTTGTCCGGGAATTCTATGCCAATGTGGTGCATATTAAAAAGGGGACAAAGATGACCAAAGTACGTAACCTCAAAGTGATGTTTGATCAGCGTGCACTTAACACGTACTTGGGCTTCAACAATGTTGAGCCGAAAGAGTATTTCGAGAAGTGTGCACTGGGAGACATAGTCCGACCTTGGTTAGCGGAGATTCTAGCAGTACTAGGGCCACCACCACCATGGATTGCTGCTGGGGTTCCTATCCATGAGAGCACTCTAAGTTTCTAGGCGAAGGGGTGGCAAATCTTTGTCTGTAGCAAACTGGACCGTAGCCAAAATGAGACTTAGCTATATTATAGCCGGGTACCCCATCAATGTGGGTTCCGTGATGTCAGCCAACATATCAGTGATTGCTCGGCAAGTTGACTCATTCTACCCGTATCCCAACAATATTACAGAATATCTAATGGATGCAAGGGTAGAGTCGAGGGATTATGACACAAAGGTGAGGCCGAATAAGCCTTTTACTTGGTATTCAGTGATAGATGCGAATAATCCGAAGAAGAAAGTTCAGCCTCCTACCACCGCAGGCATGTTTGATGAGCCAACTATGGTAGCTGAGGCAGTTGATGTTCTATCCACTTCAGCCCAGCCTTCCTCCAATGCCGCAGCTATGCCTCTGCCCTCATCCACAACCCTACTGCAGCTCCTACCATAACTCTCACCTCGGCTTTGAAGCCAGTGCCCCTGCCTTCTCATCTACTATCTGCACTGTCAGTCTCCTAGATATTGGCCAGTATCAACAACTGGATGCAGACAGCCACTGTAAAGCTGACTGACTTGTCCAGTACTGTTGCAACGCAGTCCACCTCACAGGCATCATAGGTTCCTTCTGACCTTGAGGAGACACTGAAGAAAATTCTGGAGAACCAAAAGACTATTAATGACACCTTGGTACAATATGGGTCGGTGATTAAAGAGCTAGGAAAGGAAGTCAAGAAGATGAGAAAGTCATAGGCCAGTAAGAAGTTAGTGGACAAGCTCCGGAGACAGGTGACCATGCTTGCTACAGCCGGAGATCTCCCCTTTGACATGTTTCTTGACACACACCATTCAGTCCTATATCCTATAACACCATCTGCACCAGTGGCACCAGCTAGCTAGTCTGAAGAGCCAGACCTTGCTACCGATACTGTTGAGGTAGTGCGTCAGATGTTCACCAACCCAGCCATACCTAGAATTGATGATGATGAGATTCAGTTGGCTGATCTTGAGGGCGATGAAACTGCTGGGGACACAGAGATGCCCAAGGGGCCATAGGGAGTTTTCTTCACTCTTCCTTCTTTTACTCTTATTTTGCTAAGCATTGAGGACAATGCTTACTTTTATTTGGGGGGGGGGGGGGGGGGGGTGGTGGTGGTGGTGGAGTTTATTTGCTATATTTGGCCTGTAATAATTTGATAATATTCTCTCTTTTCCTACTTGTATGTACATATCTTCTCTCTCTTACTACGTATAATCATTCTATCCTTAGTAGTTTTGTTCATTAGCTTCTTTATCTTTGTTTTTGATTGATAGATTCTTTTTATATTTTAGTAGTTATTAAGCCTTTGGTTTTCTTAATGTCACGGTTCTTTCCAAAGGTAATTTTTGTGTTGATTTTGGCAATCATCGAGTAGTATAATTGGAACATAGTGATCTTTAAACTTGAATATGGTCGTTGTGGGCCCTCTACTTTGTCCTCTTTTTCAATTCAGTTGCATGAGGGGTGAGATAAATTGTTGCTAGTCCAATTATCCGTGCGAAGGGTTGAGAACTTGCCCCGAATGTGTTTCAAGGAGAAATCCTAAGTTTTGCTTGGTTTGAGAAGTGATTGAAGGCTCTCCTTGGCCCAATTGATTTTTATATTACCAACCAATGTCATTATCCCTAGTCAACCCCTTTGAGCCTCTAGCCGTTTTCATTTGATAACCATGTTACAAGCCTTTACCCGTTTTGTCGTGACCCTCTTTTGGAACCCGAGCTTTCCTTAACACTCGTTTGAAACTAATGGCTTAAAACGTATGTTTGGGGGAGAGATAAGGAACGTGAAAAAGGTATCAAGGCACAACTATGAGAAGAGAAGGCAAGAATAGAAAAGAACAAAAAGAAAAATGCAAAAAGTGAATAAGTGGAAGGATTGAATGGATTCAAAAAGAGGCAATGATCCCAAACATGGAGAAATCAAAAAGGGAGAAAAATAGTAAAAATATCAATAAAGAGTGATGGTAAGTCTTTCTAGTCTCCAATGAAAAGAAAGTGCCTCTAAGAATTGGCAAAGTGTGAGCCGAGAAATGAAAGATGGAGTGCTTAAGGAAAGGTATAACCACTTACCCATACAGTATCCTACACTAACCCAAAAACCTTAATTACATTCCGAATGAAGTCCTATTTGATTTCTAACCAAGTGAGCTTACATTAGTGGTGATCTCCTCGGGTGGATTCTGTATGGTTAACAGATCAAATTTGGACTTGTGAGAATAGCTGAATGCACCAGCTCTGGTTTTAATTACACCTGCGCAAGTGCCAGTTTGCAGAAGAGAGCAAGTGGGTGTAGATGCGGAGCTGGAGGAAGTGGCCAGTAATCGTATCTGCAACGTGAAGGCTGCAGAAGCAGAGTCACTTCTGCGGAAGAGGGATCGTATAAGCGGACGAGTTTGCGCAAATGCGCATCCGCAGAAGCGGAAGTTTCGCAGGTGCAAAAGAGAGACCGTAGAAGCGAGGGAACTGCAGAAGCGGATAAGTTGTCGCTTCTGCGATGTTGCAGATGTGGCTAAGTTTTCGTAGAAGTGGAAATACTGGATAGAACACTTAAATGCAAGGGTTCGGGATTTTTGCTCATTTTAAACATTTGAGACTTAAGTTTGGGGGAGTTGTTAAGTAGGAATTTTGACTGCTTATTAGCACCTTTTAGCTTTTGTTTAGTCCGAAAGTATTGAATTGTGTTCCTGAAACTAATGAAAGTGTGCAAATAGCAGGAATGCTCGAGGTTTGGTCTATCAATATAAAATCTGACTCAAAAAGGTGTGTTCTGAAGTACAAGGCAATACAGGGCGCAGAAGCACAAATGTGCAGTCCGTAGAAGGAATTATGCGGTCGCAAAAAATATTGGGGACCGCAGAATTCCATCTACGGCCGCAAACCAAGAAGCAAAATTCATCAGAACTTTCAGCAATGTGCGGACCACACATGAATAGTGCGGATGTAGAACCAGGCTTTTACTGACAAAGATGCAAAGTTCAGAGAATATGTAAGAAGATCAAGTCTGAAGCCTTTGTGAAGTGCGGACCGCACAAGAATTGTGCGGCCGCCGAAATGTTCAATGTGCGGCCGCAGAAACCTCCATCCTACCAACTGAAGAAATCTGCGAACTGCACATGGAATTGTGCGGTCGCAGAACATCCCGAGGAACATTTTTGTCCGCGATTTTTGGTCCTGTATAAATAGACAAGTTTTACAAAATTAGATCAAGTTTGAACACTAAAAGCTGCTATAGCCATTTCTTTTATCTACTTTAGGATGTTTTACATTATTTTGGTGTATTAACATTAGATTTTATCATTTCAATATTTCATTATGGGTTTAATGAGCTTTTCTTCTTTATTCTCTTCAATACCCATTATTAGTAGCTAGATATTTATTAGGGTTGTGACCCAACCCTAGTGTGTAAACCTTATGGATAATTAATTTAGTGCATGTTTATGATTGGGTGTTGATTATTTATCTTAGTTCATGCTTAAATTTTAGAATTAATGGTTGCAAACATTGATTCATGCCTATTTGACTTAGTCACTACTTGAGAAAGAGGGACCTAGTCTAGGACAGCTTAGCTAACAAGGAATTGGATTAATTGAGAGATTGATTAACCTCATTAAAGGGTTCAAACTAGAGATAGTAAGAACCCAACTTAATCTCTTATCAACTATTTTGGTTGATACACATTTGGACGTGAGAAAGCCAAATTGGGCAAAATCACTCTCTGACTGAGAGGTATTGAGTGGGTAATTTAAAGTTGAGAGCTATAATACACCCAATCAACAAAACAAGCATTAATGTCTTTATCCCATTAGGCAAACACATAGGTTATGGTCACAACCCCAGGCCTTTAACCCATTTGGAAAAACCTCAAAACATTTATCTCTAATCTATTCTCTTTAGCTTGCATTCATTGAGTAAAAGTAGAAGTAGAAAACAAAACTTTGTTGTGGAAGTAAAATGTTAGATAACCAATTTGCTTTCTTCAAGTATATACTCCTAACATCCCTAGTAACTCCCTGTGGAAATCGACCCCGTACTATTCTTCCGACGACCATTTCCACTCACTATTGAGTGCGGATTGGACGTGGATCAATTTCTTAAAATGGTGTTAGCTATATATTTGGGTGTGGTTTTAGAATATCTTTTTTTCCTTCCATGTTACTAACTTGTGTGAGAATCGTAGGTACAACCATGGCGAAAAATGAGCTCGGAAAGTTTTCTTTGGGAGATGTGGACGTAGATGATGAGCAAGTTAATGAGGTTCCTCTTGAACCTCAAGCCAATAGAAGAGGCTGAGTGCCTCATGACAATGTCTCTGCTCCACCCCATCTCTACCACGAGCGGATCCATACTAGATATTACTCAATGAATGATATGCAAGTGCAGTAGTCCCTCCCTGTATTAGGGCGAGAAACTTTCAAATCATCAATGTGATGCTCACTTTGCTTGAGCAACGGAGTTTCTTCACCGGTACTCCAACTCAAAATGCGTATAAGCATTTGAAGAGGTTTGTGGATATTTGTTGGGGGAGCAAACAAACAAATGTCTCCGAGGATGCATTGAGGCCAAGGCTTTTTCCCTTCTCTCTATAGGGGAAAGCTTTAGATTTGTTGGAATGTTTGCCGAACCATTTTAATCACTCTTGGGATGAGTTGGCAGAAAAGTTTACTTCTAAGTTCTTCTCTCTGGGGCACATGGCTATACCTCGAGATGAGATTTTGGCATTCAAGAAAGAGCTGAATGAACCACTACACGAGATATGGGAATGTCATAGAACAATGGTTAAGGAATGTCCCAACAATGATATGACGGAGAACATGATTCAACGAACTTTGTATCGTGGGATTAACACAACCAACCAATGTGTAGTGAATCAACATGTCGGTGGGAACTTCTGTGTGAGTTTTTGGATTAGAAGGAGGAAACATCATCGGCTTGGCAATCCAGGGCCAATGTTTCAAAAGGTGACCCAAACATGATCCACCTTCACAAACAGTTGCAAGAATATAGGCAAGCCTATGACGAGTTGACAACCACCATGATGTAACTAGAAAAGGCCCAACTAAATCAAGTGCAAAATCCCAAGCAAGTCAATACCATGGAGGGAGTGAACATAATGGTGAACAAGAGGAGGACCGAGGGTCCACAAGTGCAAAATCGAGTGGAGAATTATGTATGAGCAGATAGTGGTTTTGAGCAAGATGATTCCTATAATGAACAAGAGGAATAAGTGCAATATGTGAAAAAGTTTCTAGGGCAAAGAAACAACTTCCAAGTCCCAAACCAACAACAATGGCGACCTCAAAAAAATCAAGACAATTGGAATTCTAACAATCAAGGCAATTGGAGCGGAAACAACAATCAAGGGAATTGGCATAAGAACAACAATCAAGGGAATTAGAGTGGAAATAATCAAGGAAATTGGGGGGGGGGGGGTTAAAATCAAGGCAACCTGGGGTCGGGTTTTCAAAGTCCTCTGATGTATCAACAACTGAGCAACCCGCCTCCTTATCCTTCCTATGGTTCAAGTTCTTCAAACAACGAGATGGGGCGTATTGAAAATATGTTCAAGCTAATAACGGAAAAGAATGTCGATTCGGATGCCCAACTTGCCTCACACAACACATCAATCCACAACTTAGAAGTTCAAACGGGGTAAATCTCTCAAACTCTAAATTCTCGTCCTAAAGGGGTACTACCAAGTGACACAATAGTAAACCCAAAGGGTGGAAACAACATGGTTCATGCCATGGCCATTACTACAAGAAGTGGAAAATGTAGGAATGCACCCACCTCAAGTCTAAGGCAACTTGTGGATGATGAGCAAGTGGTACAAGAAGAAGAGATCTTGAACAATGTGGTACAACCTAATGATGAAATTCGGATTGATATTGAAGATAGTGTGGAAGAGACTCAAGAAGAGGTGAACCCGTCTAGGGATCACATTATTAACATATCGGAGCCGGTAGTGCAAAAGGCTAAAGAATCATTGCCTAATCCTCCACCTCCATACCCTTAAAGACTTGCCAAGCACAATGGTGAGAATCAATTCAAGACGTAATTCAAATGATGAAGAGTCTTTCAATCAATGTGCCATTAGTTGAAGATTTGGAACAAATGCCCGGTTATGCCAAGTTTATGAAGGATCTCGTGACAAAGAAGCGGTCAATGAATTTTGAAATTATCAAAATCACTCATCAAGTGAATCCAATGTACATTCAATGGCTCATAAGTAGGAGGATCCCGATGCTTTCACGATTCCCTGTTCAATTAGAAGTCCCGAGTTTTCTAAAGCTCTTTGTTATCTCGGGGCAAGTATCAATATGATGACCTATTCGGTTTTCAAAACTTTGGCGATTGGGCAACCAAGACCCACTTCTATGAGATTGCAAATATTGGATCGCACTATGAAGAGGCCTTTGGGAGTGATTGAAGATGTCTTGGTTCGTGTTAATAAATTCATTCTTCCGATGGATTATGTCAAGGAATCAACCCCCAAAGCTCCTTGGCTTCACAATAGCTGAAACATAGTTTGATAGAATACCCGGTGGTAACTTGGGCTGACGTCCATAACAAGTACCAATCGAAAATTAGATTCGAGGATGATCAGCTCGGGGCCCTCTCTAGGTCCGTTTATCCAATCAGAACTAACGACAGGTCTAAAAGAGTCGTCGATCATGAACCAAGACCGAACAAAGATCGATATCAACCGTACAACGAAGGTAGAAGGGGTAGCGACTTTGGGCGTAACCCTACAAGAAATGAAACAAAGGAGCATTCGAGGCCACAATAATCAGGGACTCATGAGTAAAAAAAAGTTTTGACAGGCAACTCAGGACCAAGCAGGAACTAATATTATCGGAATATAACTTCAATGTCGATGCTGCTAACATTATATTTTCCACCGAGCGCATCAAAGATACTAAGTGGGCTCAGCCATTGCTGTCTGACCCTACCCAAAGAGACCCTAACCTGATGTGTAAGTATCATGGCACTCATGGCCACAGAACCGAGGACTACCGATAACTAAGAGAAGAAGTAGCCCGATTATTCAATAACGGGCACCTCCAGGAATTTCTGAGTGATCAAGCCAAAAATCACTTCAAGAGAGACTCCAACAAACATACCGAACAAGAGGAACCCTAGCATGTCATTAAAACGATCATTGGTGGAGTCGACTTCCCCCAGGGGCCAATGCTAAAGCGCACTAAGGTGTCCATCACAAGGGAAATATGAACCTGAGATTATATACCGGAGGGGACCATCTCTTTCAATGATGAGAGACGCTAAAGGCGTCGTGCAACCTCATAATGATGCACTGGTAATATTTGCACTCATAAATAAATCTCCATTTAAGCATGTGTTAATTGATCTAGGTAGTTTGGCTAATATAATCAAGTAGAGGGTCGTAGAGCAGTTGGGTCTACAGGACCAAATAGTTCCTGCAGTTTGGGTTTTAAACAGATTCAACATGGCATGCAAAACTACTAAAGGGGAAATAACCCTGCTGATGAAGACTGCCGTGACCATTCAGGAAACAAAGTTCTATGTGATTGAAGGGGATATGAGATATAATGCTCTATTTGAAAGGCCATGAATTCACAACATGGGGGCAATAGCCTTGACAGTACACCAGGAACTGAGGTTCCCCACACCAGGAGGGATTAAGGCAGTTTACGGAGAGCATCCGACTGCAAAATAAATATTTGCGATCGATGAGGTGATCTCGATGTCTTCCCTCTCGACATCAAAGAACATGAAGCTAGTTAGGAGGGAAGAAACTAAATAGCAATCTCCGACACCGGCCCCGATAGAATGGGAGAAGAAAGAAGCAGGCGAGGATGATGATTACGGAGTTCCTAGTCCGTTCATCATCCCTGACGATTATGACACCACCAAATCAACGATCGAAGAGCTGGAGCAAGTCGTGTTGATCGAACACTTGCCCGATCGGAAGTTATACCTGGGCAAGAGGTTAACTCTGGAGCTCAGGAAAAAACTCATTAAATTCCTTATAGCTAACATAGATTGTTTTGCTTGGTCCCATCTTGATATGATAGGGATCCCGCCCTAAATAAACACTCATAAGCTAAGCTTGGATCCAAAGTTTCACCCGATTAAATAAAAGACGAGGCCTCAGTTCTAAGTCAAGCATGCGTTCATCAAAGACAAGGTATCCAAACTCCTTAAAATAGGATCCATTCGGGAAGTTAAGTACCCAGATTGGTTGGCTAACGTAGTAGTGGTGCTTAAAAAGGGAAATAAATTAAGAATGTGCGTAGATTACAAAGACTTGAACAAGGCATGACTCAAGGACTCTTTTCTTTTGCCTAACATCGATCGCATGATCGATGTGACGGCCGGGCACGAGATACTCAGCTTTCTCAACACCTATTACGGGTACAACCAAATCTGGATGGACCCGGGCAATCAAGAAAAAGCTTCCTTTATCACTAAATTAGGCACCTATTGTTATAACGTAATGCCGTTTGGACTAAATAATATTAGTGCCACTTATAAAAGCCGAGTAAACTGGATGTTCAAAGAAAAAATAGGAAAATCAATGGAAGTTTATATTAACGACATATTAGTTAAGTCTCTGCGAGCAGAGAACCATTTGAAACACATGCATGAAACCATTGACATACTAAAGAAATATAATATGAAGCTAAAATCAGAGAAATTCGCATTCGGGGTCGGATCTGAGAAGTTCCTTGGATTCATGGTGTCCAATCGAGGGATTGAGATCAATAATGATAAAATCAAAGCAATAAAAGACATCACCATGATGGACAATGCCAAGGCCGTTCAGAGGCTAACCGAGCGCATAGCTGCCCTGGGATGGTTCATATCGAGGTCTTCCAATAAGAGCCATCGGTTCTTCTCATTAATGAAGAAGAAGAATAACTTTTCTTGGACCTCAATGCCAACAAGCTTTGAAAGAACTCAAACAATACCTTTCGAGTCAACCCTTGCTCCATACTCTGAAGGCGGATGAGAAGTTATACCTATACTTATGCTACGGGTGTGCTATGAGGGGTTATATTCAGAGGGATTGTCGTTCCTCCCACCAAAGCATGGGTAGGGGTGCAGCACAACCAGCCAGTTCTACAGCTACTATATCTGCAGCATCTCCTCCAGCTTGAGGTACCCCAACACCAGTAGGGCGTGGTGCAGCTAGGGGTGGTACATAGAGTTTAGGAGGACCCAGCCGTTTCTATGCTATGAAGGGTCGCCAGAGTTTAGAGGCTTCTCCAGGTATTGTCACAGGTATATTGACTGTCCAATCTCATGATGTGTATGATCTTTTTTATCTCGGTTCCACTTTGTCCTATGTCACTCCCTATGTTGCTATGGAATTTAGAATAGAATCGGAATAGCTCCATGAGTTGTTCTCTATATCTACTCTGGTTAGTGAGTCTATTGTGTCATGTAGGTTTCTAGGTATTACGTTGTCACGGTGCGTGGCGGGACACCATGGCCGATCTCATGTAATAATGGGGATGGACTGGCTCTATTCATGTTTTGCCAAGCCTGATTATCGAACTAGGACCGTTAGGTTCGAATTTCCAAATGAGCCATTTATTTAATGGAAGGGGGATGATGTGGTGCCGAAAGATAGGTTTATTTCTTACCTTAAGGCAACCAAGTTAATCAACAAGGGGTGTATTTACCATTTGGCCCGGGTTACGTACATTGATGCTGAGGCACCTACACTTGAGTCTGTGCCTGTTATAAATGAATTTTCGGAAGTCATTCCTATTGAGCTCCCTGGGATTCCACCAGATAGGGAGATTCATTTTGGGAGTGATGCCAGGCACGCAACTTATATCCATTCCGCCCTACAGAATGGCACCAGCAGAATTAAAGGAACGAAAGGAGCAGTTGAAGGACTTGTTAGAAAAGGGCTTCATCTGGCCGAGTGTGTCGCCTTAGGGCGCACCGGTTCTCTTTGTAAGAAAGAAAGATGGGTCACTGAGAACGTGTATTGACTATCGACAGCTCAATAAGGTCACGATCAAAAATAAGTACCCACTGCCAAGGATAGATGACTTGTTTGATCAATTGCAGGGTGCTAAGTATTTTTCCAAAAATGATTCGAGATTCGGGTATCATCAATTGAAGATCAGGGAGCAGGATATTTTGAAAACAGCTTTTAGAACCCGCTATGGGCACTTTGAGTTTCTGGTAATGTCTTTTGGGCTAACAAATGCCCCGACTACTTTTATGGATATTATGAACCGAGTTTTCAAGTCGTTTCTCACTCTTTTCTCATAGTGTTTATTGACGATATCCTTGTATATTCATGAAGTCAAGAGGACCATGTCGATCAACTCAGGGCATTTCTACAGACTCTACGTCAACACCAATTGTATGCAAAGTTTTTGAAATGTGAATTTTGGCTTGAATCTATCACATTCTTGGGTTACGTCATCTCTAGAGAAGGAATTAAGGTTGATCCTTAGAAGATTACAGCTGTGAAGAATTGGCCTAGACCTACAACTCCAACAGAGATTCACAGTTTCTTGGGCTTAGCCGGGTATCACAGGAAATTTGTGGAGGGGTTCTCCACTCTTGCCTCTTTGTTGACTAAATTGACACAGAAGACAACTAAGTTCCAATGGTTATATGCTTGTAAAAGGAGCTTCCAAGAGTTAAAATCAATATTGACTACGACAGTAGTGTTGACCCTACCAGATGATACATATGGGTTTGTGGTATATTGTGATGCTTCAAGAATCAGAATTGGGTGTGTATTAATACAACATAGCAAGGTGAGAGCTTATGCTTCTAGGAAACTCAAGAATCATGAAAAGAACTATCCAACACATGACTTAGAGCAGGCGGCGGTGGTATTTGCATTGAAGATTTGGCGACATTATCCGTATGGGGTACATGTGGATATATTCACGGACCATAAGAGCCTTCAATACATTTTCAAACAGAAGGAATTAAATCTGAGGCAGAGAAGATGGCTTGAGTTACTCAAGGATTAAGATACCGATATTCTGCATCATTCGGAGAAGGCTAATGTTGTAGCGGATGCTCTGAACTAGAAATATATGGGTTGTTTTGCTCACTTGGAGGCATATCAGAGGCCATTGGCCAATGAGGTTCATCGGTTGGCTAGCTTGGGAGTTCGTCTTGCGGAATCCAGTGAAAGAAGTGAGATTATACAAAATAGGGCTGAATCATCACTGGTTGTAGAAGGCAAGGAGAAGCAGTACGATGATTCAATGTTGGTATAGTTGAAGGATAGGATTCATAAATTTAAGACCATGGGTTTTTCTCTTGGCATGGATGATGGTACACTAAGGTAACAAGGGCGACTATGTATTCCAAATGTAGATGGTCTTCGGGAAAGAATCATGACTGAGGATCACACTTCCAGGTATTCCATGCACCTGGGATATACAAAGATGTACCATGATCTTAAGGAAGTCTACTAGTGGAATGATATCAAGAGGATGTTGCGGATTTTGTGACAAGATGTCCAAATTATCAGCAAGTGAAGGCCGAACACCAAATATTCGGTGGGTTGGCACAGAACATAGAAATTCCGATGTGGAAATGGGAGATGATCAATATGGACTTTGTGGTAGAACTACCTCGCACTCCTCGCAAGTTTGACTCGATTTGGGTGATTGTGGACCGAGTCACAAAATCATCACTCTTCTTACCAGTTGAGGCTACCGACACAGCAGAACAGTATGCTCAGTTGTATATCACAAAAATAGTCAGGTTGCATGGCTCTCCAGTTTTCATCATTTCGTGGTGAAGGGGTAATACGGTTTGGTAAGAAAGGGAAATTGAGTCCAAGGTATGTGGGACCGTACATAATAATTCAGAGGATCGATCATTTGTCTTACAGGCTAGAACTACCTCCAGAGATGTCTTTAGTGCACCCGGTGTTTCATGTATCCATATTGAAAAAGGTGGTTAGAGATCTATCTCTTATTGTTCCGCTTGATACTGTAGAGGTTAATGAAGGACTGACTTATGAATAAATTCCAATTGCCGTTCTTAATAGGCAAGTCTGGAAGTTGAGAAATAAAGAGGTTGCCTCTGTGAAAGTGCTATGTCGAAACCATCAGGATGAGGAGGCCACCTGGGAAGCCGAGGAAGAGATGAAGAAGAAGTACCCTAATTTATTTATGTAATTATATCCATGATGTTAAGAGCTAACTTTCTACAAATTATGTTTCCCTTGTACAACTTATGTTAAGGATACTCCCTCTTGGTAATGAAATGTTTAAGGCGTTGTTGTTGGTGCTATTTCTATATTATTTTACATTGTTGTGTTGTGGTTGTGTTGTTAGGATTGGTTTCTGGGACTCTCTGACAGGTGGATAGGTCCAATTATAGGTGGACTGATGGTGTGTGAAGTAATAGCTGAATCACAATGGATGCTATGGCGGACTTTGGCTGTCATTCGAAGCGAATAATCCTAAGCAGGGGAGGATGTAAGGCCCTGTAAAGTTTACCTAAACCCCGGGGTTTCGTGGTGACGAGGTAGACTTATGCTTTGATGAGTGTAGGGTATGAATTTTTCAGGTTGAATAATGCGTTAGGGAGTTGAAGAAAATTTTGGCAGTGCAGGGTATTTTTGCGGTCCATTCTGCAATCGCAGAACTAATCTGCAGACCACAGATCTGCTGTAGAACGAAGCGGAAACTTGAGCTAATTTTAGGACCATTATGCGGTCCATTATGCGGCCGCATAATTGGTCTGCGGTTCTGTGGTGTATTATGCGACCGCAGAATTATCCTGCGGATCGTAGACTTATCAAAAAGTGAAGTAGAAATGCCCAATTTCGGAGGGCCATTATGCGGTCCATTCCTTGGGCCATAGAAGCATTATACGGTCGCATATGCGACCGCAGATCTGCATCGAGGCTTCATTTTTCTAATTCTTTTAACTCGACCCTATTTTGATATATAGTCGTTGAAGACCATTCGTAAGGTAAAAACCTGATATTGTTAGAGAGAGGAAGTGCCATAGAGTGAGAGGGAAAGTTCCTAAGATTACTGTCCATCAATTCTTGCTCAAAGTTGGAGAACTCACAAGGAGAAACTCACAAGTTCTTCATCCAAGAGGTAAGGTTCCATGGCCTAGTCTCAATTTCGAATTTGGGGTAGAAGATGGTTAAATATGGTGTGATTCTTGGGTGTGAGAGTGTATCTATGCATGTATGTACAATAATGAGTTGTGGGAAGGTAGTTGAGCTCAAATGGGAAGACCTTGAGTGGTGGGGTGAAGGAAATCCACCATAGGAGAAGCTAGAAATCATAATGTCCACCCAGTGTTTGATAAAATGCTCAAATGAGCTGGAAACATGAACTCCTTCCTAATTTGTGTCCAATTTTGCTATATCTTTAAATAGATCAAATTTGCTAGGATTCCTGAAAGTGTGTAATGAATTAAGAAAATCTCAAAGCGAGGTTTGTTGGCTAAACTCCTCTTTTAAAATTGAACCCCACAATGGCCCTGTAAGTCCAGTGTTGCTCATTATAAATTGATTATGCCGAATAAGCCTTATGTCAAAAGATATATGCATTCAATATGTATTCCAAATGCTTTTGTTATGTTGAGTTGCTATTTGAGTATGTGATTTAGGCATGGGCTGCGTGTTAATATGTTATGACATAAAAACGTGATTCTAATGAAAGCTATGATGTCGAATTGTGTAAGAAATCATATATGCCTAAGAACCTTAATTGCTCAAATGTGTACTAAAAGTCTTTTGAAAATGTTTGTTGTTAACAATCCATGATGATGTTTTAAAGTAAAATAGTGAGCATGAAATATGAATAACGGCCAACATGCCAAGAACAACATTAAAATTGTGGTTGCTAGTGCTAGTGAAATGGAAAGATGTGTGAAAAAGAATTATTAAAGGGGTATGAAATCAGTTAAATAATAAATGCTTGGGGAGTATCGTTTAGTGACCGAGGAAGGGTAGGTCAAAATAACCTAACCTCGAAACTATATGTGTCGGTGTAGGAGTGATTGAGAGATAAATCCCCATGTTAATGTGATGAGGTTATTTCCCCTTATATGGGATGCGAATTATGTGTTGAGATGTTTCCCCTTAATGGGATGAGATTATTGCTAGAGAAATGTGATGTGATATCGACCCACACGGCATTGTTGTGAGACAGCTTAGCCAATCGGGCTGAGATCGGACGCCATGCCGCACACATAGTAGTATTGTGAGTAGATGTCTCGGGGTGAGAGAGCCTAGCCGATCGGGCTGAGATCAGACTCCGTGCTAAAAACACGGTGGTGTATCAGTGCTAAGGATCTCCCAACTTAAAAAGATTGGAACTTACTTGAAATTTACCTTTCCCCTAACTTGACACCTTGATGTTGTATAGGTCTCTTAATGATTTCATGTTTCCTTCTCTATTTACTGTTATTCGTTCTATTGAGAGGGTGTTTAGTTTTACATACTAGTACTATTTCATATGTACTAAAGTCCTTTTTGTTGGGGACACTTCATCTTTAATGGATACAGGTGGTTCTATAGCAGGTGGTATTAATTAGTGATAGTAGCACACCCTCTCCTCAGCTGACTTAGTGAGCCCCACTTCATTTTGGGGTCTTGTATCTCTCGTCCTTTGTACATAGGATTTTGAGGTATAGCTGGGGCCTTGTTGTCGGCACTGTCTTAGCACTCTTTTGTTTCTATTAGAGGCTCTGTAGACATAGTGTGGGTTGTATACTATTTTGGGAAGGCTAAACTAAAAATGTTGTAATCGTATCACTTGTTCCACTTTAACCCCGAATGTACAATGTACTATTTTGGAGACTTGTTAATGACGTAACTAATGGAAATGAACTAGTGTTGTTCACATGACCTCTTACTGTCTAATTAATGAAATGTATCTTCTCTTTATTCTTAGGTGAGTTGGGTAGATGGCATTGCGTAGGCTTGCTCGACCAGGGTATCTCGGTTGAGCGCCGGTTTCTCTCCCCAAGGTCAGGGCGTGATACCTCGGGGATTTCTTCGGGGGTCTAGACCCTCTTTACGGATGGTGCCTCGAACGCAAAAGGGTCCGGACTCGGTATCGTGTTGAAGCCTCCTAAGGGTAACGTAGTTAGGCAGTTTATCAAAACTATGAAATTGACTAACATCAAGGTTGAGTATGAGGCCATGATTGCAGGTCTTGAATTGGCTAAAGGCCTTGGGGGTGAGGTGATCAAAGCCAAGTGCGACTCTCTACTTGTGGTAAATCAAGTCAATGGGACGTTCAAAGTAAATGAGGAACAAATGCGAAGTTATTTAGACAAATTGCAGGTAATGATGCATCAATTCAAGGAGTGGACCCTACAACACGTACCCCGAGATCAGAATAGCGCAGCCAATGCTCTAGATACCTTGGGGTCATCGGTTGATGATGACTAATTCAGATCAGGAACGGTCGTACAACTCATGAAATCGGTAGTGGATGAAGGTCATGCCAAAATAAACTCAACAGGCTTAACTTGGGATTGGAGAAACAAATACATATACCATTTGAAGACTGGGAGGTTTCCCTAGGATCCTAAAGAATCGAGAGCTCTACGCACCAAGGCGGCCAGGTTCAGCCTATCCCAAGGTTCAAATGAACGTTCAAAGGCCCGCTCGCCATATTCTTGAGACCGGGAGATACCGAATATTTTTTGAGGAAAGTCCACAAAGGCACCAGTGGAAACCATTCGGGGGCAGAATCTTTGGTTCGTACATAATCAGAGCTTGCTATTACTGGATCGACATCGAGAAAGATGCAAAGGACTTTGTACGAAGATGCGACGGCTGCCAAAGACACGCACCGATGATCCATCAACCCGAAGAGCTACTCAATTTGGTCTTATCCCCATGGCCATTCATGAAATGGGGAATGGACATCGTTGGTCCCCTATCGTGGGCATCTGGTAAGGCTCAATTCATACTGCTTATGACTGATTATTTCTCTAAATGGGTCGAAGCTCAAGCGTTCGATAAGGTTCATAAAAAAGAAGTCATTAACTTTATTTAGGACAATATAATATGCCGGTTCGAGATACCTGCCGAGATCGGGTGTGATAATGGGAAGTAATTCATCGGCAGCAAGGTAAGTAAATTATTCGAATATCACAAGATCAAAAAGATCTTGTCAATACGCTATCACCCTAGTGGGAACAGACAAGCGGAATCAATAAACAAGACCATACTTCAAAACTTAAAGAGGCAATTGACCAATGCCAAGGGAAATGGAAGGAAATTCTGCCCGAAGTCTTGTGAGCATACTGTACAACCTCGAAATCCAGTACTGGGGCCACTTCGTTTTCTTTGGCCTATGGTGCCGAAGCACTAATACCGGTCAAAGTGGGAGAACCGAGCCTCGAGTTCTGATATGCGACCGAAGAATTAAACGGTGAGGCCATGAGCACGAGACAGGAACTATTGGATCAAATGCGCGAGGCCGCCCAGAAACAGAGGATAGAAAGGTATTTCAACCGAAGAGCCAACCTCCGACACTTCAATATAGGGGACTTGGTGTTAAGAAGAGTAACATTGCACACCCGGAACCCGAAAGGGGGGAAGGTGGGGCCGAATTGGGAAGGACCATATCTAGTCATCGATATTACCGGTAAAGGCTCGTACAAACTCGAAGCAAGAAATGGTGCACAACTACCGAACATCCGGAATGTAACGCACTTAAAGCGATAATACTACTAAGGTACGATTTCATTTACCTTTTTATAATATTATAAATCGGACTAACACTAGCAGGCAAAAGCTAAAGGAGAATGTGATTATTAGGTCTGAAAGCATGCGTTGCACTCTTTTTTCCTTGAACCGGTTTTGTCCCAAATGGGTTTTCTGTCAAAGTTTTTACCGAGACAACAGTATATTGTGCAAACTTAGAATCGAAGACCGGTTTTAAATCAGAATCAATGGTCTCATCAATAGTATCTGAGCCCTCTTAAGATCAACCATGAATACTGGGGGCCATCACCCCCGGGTCAAGCTTCTCAACAAGGAAAGAAGGAAACTTTTTGCTTGAACAGCCTAAGCTCGGCAGTTAGGATTTATTGTAAGGGCCAAACGGCCAAGTTAGCCGTGCCCTCCTAGGCCACCTTAGCCATAATACAAACTTTTGCACACTTTCAATTATGTACTTTACACACAGAAATGAAAGAAAAATTTCACCTTGCTATTACGTATTTTTGCCTTTTAGAGCATCAAGCCTAAGGGATATCCCGGCCCAGGGACTATCAAGCTCAATGGCTACCCCCACTCGGGGACTGTCATTAGAAATAAGTTTGGACAACTCGGGTCAGCAAAACTCTGAGGCACAAAACCTATTAGGTAGTGCCTAAACCTAAAAGACTATGCTGCCCTAAAAAATAGCTCGGAGATGTCCAAAACCTGTAATCAAAACATAAGGCCTTCAATAAAAATTCAAAACCTGCCAAAAGGTTACCCTCGACAAAAGCATCGTCTAAGAACACTTAAGCATTTTTGGAAAACTTTCAGTCACTCCGGGTTATTAAATCTTTGACCAAATAAAAAATTGCATAAAAAACAAACGACTTAGTACTACATTTGATTCTATGCTAAGGCATCAGAAATATTTGCAAGAACAGAAATTGTGAAAAGATGCTAAAAAAGTTGAAATTTCCAAAGGGAAAATTTTATATATTTCGAAATATCATTACATAGGCACAACAAAAACGACCTCAAAATGAACAAAAATATGTACACAATACAAAAACTAAAAATTTCTAAGGCATTCCCACCTGATCTTCACCGGAGCCCAATTCGTCACCAGAACCATCGGGACCTTCGGATCCTTCAGAACCATCGGAGCCCTCCGCACCTTCGGGCTCAGATAGTTTCTTTGCCTCGACCTCAAGGCTTTTAGCCTCCTCGATCTCAGCTGACAGGTCGAAGCCTCAGGCATGGATCTCTTCGAAGGTCTCCCTTTGAGATAGCCGCCTCACATATTCGGCATTGGTGTTCAGGTGGACCTCGGTTACGGCAACGGAGCTCAGCTGTGCTCGGAGATCTTCATTTAGCTGAGTCCATTTATTGCTTTCTCCTTTTCCACCCGAAGCTGAACCTCCACCGAAGACAGCTTTGCCGGAGCAGTTTCCTTCTCCGAGACCAGTAGATATATCTTGCTCTTCCACCTATAGGCCTTGACTTAGATCTCGTCCATCTCCTTTCGGAGTAGGTTGATCTGGTTGATCATCATCGGACCTGCGAGGTTTTGTCATTAGCCACTACGACTAGTTCTTCGTTTCTAACTTCAAAGACCTTTACCTTTTCAACTAAGTCGGCATATGCTCACCTCAGGACCGATGCTTATTTCTGGGCCTTATCCAGCTCGAACTGAAGGTCCTTAATGACCCCGGCTTATTGCACGCTGAGGAGCTTGTACGTATCCCTTTTCTGAGCCAGCTCTTTCAGCTCAAGCTCGAGGTGGTTGACCTTGACAAGGTACTAGAGAAAGCTTACATGATGAAGTACTGAGGCCTACAAAATAATGAAAGTCGTGAGAAATATCCAAACTTAAGTAAAATTCAAATGGACGGAATGATGCCTTACCCGGTTCAGCGCCAACTACGCCTCATTAAAAAGGCACGGCACATTTACCTCGTTCATTTTTACCTGGTCCTCCTCAGTCACCAGTCATCGAAGGTAGCTGGCTACGCCTACGGGAGCAGATATAACTGATCTCTTACGATCGAGGTCCACTCTCAGAGCGGGAAATTGATTAATCCACCTTGGGCTCGAACTTAGCCAGCTAACTTCCAAAGATGTGTCCTTCTTCGGGACTTCTAGGTCACCTAGCCCGGAAAAAGCTTCTAAACTGGATGAGTCCACACCATTAAAAAGGAATGAAGGGGATTGTCTGCGCCATGCATCCCTTCATTGGACTTCTCTTTCCCTACTTTGGCCTCCTCGAGCATAGACTCGGTGTAGGAGGGCGTCCCCATAATTTTTATTATACCGAGCGATTTCTTTAGAGTGGAGCCGGCATCCTGGGGGTCCCACCCCCGATTTCCATAACGACCTCTCGCATTTGAGAGAGGTCGGTCTCACGAGTATCCCCCTCGGTTGCCTCCTGCTTCCCAGGAAGGGTCAATCCGTGGGCGATGAAAATGTTATCTTCTTCCGGCTCATCTCTAAGTTGGAAAAGAGAATCAGAGTCTGGCACCCGGGAGTTGGTTCTCTTCCTGGGCTTGAGATCCACCCTCTTCTTTTGTTTTACCTCAGGGCCCGGGGAGCCCGAAGGTTTTCTTTTCCTTTACTTCTTTTCCCCCGCGGCAGCCCCGGGCTCCCGTTATGGAGGTATCAACGGACACGTCCTCGTCCCCTTCCAAAATCCTAACTTCGGTAGTCTTAGGAAAAAATATATAAAGAGAGAGAGAGAGAGAGAGAGAGAGAGAGAGAGAGAGAGAGAGAGAGAGAGAGAGAGAGGAGAAGTCAGTATGCTGGGAGCTAAGTACACGATAACAAATATTTGAAGGGGAACCTTACCATGAGAATGGGCTTCCCATTGGCCCTTTGACAACTTGCGCCATAAACGCTCGAAGTATGACATCTGTTTGCAGATGCCTTGATCCATTCCTTAAGCTGGGGACTGCATTTGGAACCCGAACAACAACTGCACAATTACAAAAGTGAATAAAAGGAAAGGAAATGAAGAAAAATTGATGCTTAAGGAGAGGTTGCACTTACGAGATGCATTCCACTTCTCAGGGAATGGCATGAACAGGGGAGGAATCAAGTCTTCGATCTTCACCCGAACAAAGTGGTCCTGCCAGCCCCGGTCTCGGTCTTCACCAAAGCTTGAAAAGGAGGCCTTGCTGGCTCAACAAGTAAGCTTAATCAGTCCCCCTAGGAAGATTCGAGGACTGTATAAACGGAGTAGATGATCGATGGTGAACCGACGAGACTCGGTCTTATTCACGAAGTAACAAAGGAGGATCACGATCCTCCATAGGGATAGGTGGATTTACCCGAGGCACACCTCATACCTCTTGCAAAAGTCCAAAATAATCGGGTCTATCGGGCCCAGTGTGAAGGGGTAAGTATAAACACTTAAGTACCCATCCGCGTGGGTCTCCACGTGGGTAGTGATAGCATCCTAGGGCCCAATGACTACCGCATCCTTACCTCCCCAATTACAGTCCTCTTGGAACACGGAAGGATGTCTTTGGTCACAGAGCATATGTACATTGATGCTCCTTCACCCCTGTCCTTCTTGGACGAGGGTTTCTCAACCTTGAAGTCATCTACAATCGAACAACCCCGGGAATAAACATTTTCAAGGGGGCTCGGGAGCCGGTTCGGCAGTTGGCGACTTAGTGGAAGCCACGTCGGGAGCAGCTTCCTAGAGGACAACTATTTCAGGATCAATCGCCTTAATACCAGCGGCCGGTTGGGAAGATGAAGAGGTAGGTTGTTGCGAAACTGACTTGGAAGTTTTAGCCATTGTCGGCTGGTAAAATTTGACGGTTTGAAGAAGTATGGAGGTTTGGAAGAACAAGTTTAAAAGCTGAACAGCAGGATATGAAGAATTTAAGAAGATCTTGGCAAGAGTCTAAGAACTATTATGAAGATTTGAAGATGAAAAGATGAAGGTATGGAGGTTTGAAAGAATTTGATGATAACTTTACTTACTTCAAGGGATGGTGCGTCCGATACATGATTGGTTAATGACGATTCTCAACAGCATCTGTAAGATCTCGAGGACTACAAGGTGGAATTCGATCAAAAATGAAAACATTGGATATTGGGAAGCTCGAAGGTAAAAGCTTGGTCGAAAAGTAGAAAAAGAACAAAGGATGGAAGCTTTTACAGAAAGTAGGAGATGCTTCGCATTCGGGGGCAACCAGTCGATGATTGACATGTGTGAGAAGTTAGAATGACGCGACTGATGGGACGTTTTAGCCCCTTCATCGTAACGTACAAAGGAAGGAATCGGAGAGCATCTGTCGTATCCTATTGTTTCGCCAAACCTACTCTTTGAGAAACGAGGTTACTATCTATATACGGGTAAAACGGAGGCTAATGTTTACCCCAATTTTCCGGTGATACAAACGAAGCAAGGACATGACTGCAGGGTATCAAAATCGAAGCCAGGAGCCTCTCACATCAGGGACCGAGCAAAACACCTCCCCTCGGATCCATTGAGACCACGCCCCCAGGTCCGGTTCGAGTTCCAAGACCTCGGAGAACATTACCAAGTGACCACGCACGATTAACAAAGGGTTGTGATCTGTGTCCAACCGGATCACGACGTGAATCCCGGCCTGTATTGGCGGTAGATCAGTGATTAGCGAAAGGAAGATTTTTATCTTTTTTAGAATTGTACTTAGGGTAAAACTCCCCTACTATATAAAGGGGAAGCTGATTATTCATTAGGGACACTGTAACACGCATATCAAGGTAATATACATTTGTTTCCTCTTCTTCTAAAGATTATTCTAAGTTTTGTTCATAGCTTTTCATAAGTGTTTGGCTCTGAATGGAAGGCAGGCTAATCGTTTGGATCATAATCGAGCCTGAACTCGGTCCTACTACTGGTTTGATCATTTATTCTAAGTTTAATTTGCTCATTTAACGCTATTAATCACTTGTATTGAATTAGTTCACATATTCTTAAAACAGCGTATAAATTCAATTGTTATCTATTTTAAGGGTAAACACCGACAAACCTCGCAACTAAGGAGGTTCAATTGAAAAATAGGCGTTAGATACCCCTCAAATCTCGTGTCAGACACGGTTGCTTACTTGACCACATAAAAGCAAACACTTGCTAATAAGCAAAACTATTTACAACCCAAAACAAAATAAATTCCAACACTATCCTATCTATGTATCCCAACATTCTTGAATCATGTCTTTGAACTGCCTCCAAAATGCATTTGATTGTCCACCGGAACATCTTTTCTATATTAATAAGGTTGGGTAATATTTACGTGCACATTGTATTCCTCATATCCCATGTGTAGAATTACACTGAATTTATTATTTTATATTCCACCCCAAAAAAAAATGGTACATGAGATTTAGCAAGTAAATAAACAAGCAATCAAGTGGGCCGAGCGTCTGCCTATCCAACCTGTGGTCGGGCCTAAACATTACCCCCTAACTACCCAAATAAATGAAATAAAGGAATAAAATAAGACACGCCACATTAAACCCAAACCTTCCCTTTTATGTAACCAAGCAGCCTTACCCAACAAGCTCACCATCGCTCACGATTCAATCACAAAATTGCGTGGCATGACCCCAATGATATTAGTCTTAGCTGAATGTCTCGCAATTGACGATATTTATTTAACAAATGAACTCTGCCTATTTGTCCCTTCAGTTCCTTCTTCTCTATCTCTTCTGCTTCACCAAGGACACCATAATTCTTCAATTTTAAAAGTTTAAAATTCTTGTTTGGAGTTGAAAATTCAAACTTAATGGTTAATCAATATTAAAATTGTCTAAGTATTGATTATTTATGCTCAAACTTTTAGTTTAAATACTGAATTAGTAATTTTCTTTAAAAATCTCAAAACCTAATTGTTGGTGCTTAGAGAGTGTTGAAGGAGTGGATATTCTCGATCTGGCGTTATTGGACTAAATTGATAGTTGAGGATCGTTGGTGTTGGTATTTGGAGGCTTTGTTTCAAATTTGAGATCATTTGGAACAAATTTAGAGTGGTTTGATTGAAATTAAAATTGTAAATTCGAAAAATATTTTGTTGAACAACGCAAAAAAATTATGCAAATCAAGTAGACTTTAATGTACAATTTAAAAGATAGGTCGATTACAGATAACACAAAATTACACCAATTTGATAAAGTTTGGTGAACAATTAAACAAGCACAAAATCATGCCAACCGCATAGGGTTTGTGAAAATTTAACGATATATGTAGAATAAATATAACATAAATTCTACCGATCCGATAGATAGATCCATCAAGAGCTGCGCGAGCCCGAAGGTCATTTTTAAAATATATTTTAAAACTAGGATTATTATTTTAAAGACTAGCCTCTTATAGGGATATTCTTGTCAATTATCCCGATTTCACTTATTTGAAACAACAACAACAACAACAATAACATGCTCACTGAATTTTCACAAGTGAGGTCTGAGAAGGTTAAGATGTACGCAGACTTACCTCTACCCTATAAGGGAAGAGAGACTTTTTCAGATAGACTCTCGCCTAAAGAAATGATGAAAAGAAGTAATGGAAGCAAGTAGTAACTATAGCATGATAGAAGAAAACCGAAGCAAAAGTAGGAATTAAAAGGTAATTAATAATAGCAATCTAAGATTAGAAAGATATTAAACTAGCACTAATGCTACCTAACAGAGGAAGACAAAGGGAAACGCTCGCCTACCTACTAACCTTCTATCCTAATCTTCGACCTCCACTCCCTCCTATCAAGGGTCATATCCTCAGTAAGCTCCGGGTGCGCCATGTCCCGCTTAATCACCTCTCCCCAAGACTTATTAGGCCAACCTCTACCCCTACTCATACCCACCAAGGCTAATCCCTCACACCTTCTAACTAGGGCTTCTGTGCTTCTCCTCTTAACATGTCCGAACCATCTCAATATTGCTTCCCGCATCTTATCTTCCACAGGGGTCACTCCTACCTTATCCCGAATAATTTCATTCCTAATTTTATCTAACCTGGTATGAGAGGCGAAGCTAGAATTTTAAGCTCATGGGTTCGGCATCCTAATCTTTTAAGTTACTGAGTTCTAAATTAATAACTTATACATATTTATTGAAAATTTTAAGACAAATACATAATTTGAACTAAAGTTACTGGGTTCGGCCGAACCCGTAGCTGACACCGTGGCTCCACCTCTGCCTGGTATGCCCGCACATCCATCTCAACATTCTCGTTTCAGCTACTTTCATCTTATACACATGAGAATTCTTGACCGGCCAACACTATCACTTAATTCTGCCAGTTTAATTCTTCTTAACATGGAACTATCACTCCATTGAAAAAGAAAAAGGGGAAAAAGAAAGAACTATCACCCCAGATTCATTGCAAACAGTGAATCACAATCCCTTATAACCATTCAAACTATCAAATACAAATGGAGTAACAAATCATCTCAACCCATACAAACAAGATTCAAAGAAATAAGCACCTCAAATAAAACTAATCCCTCCATACATGAAAGTTGTTCAAAACTAGACTGTTTCCAGCCTGATATTTCATAGCCCAAAAGTTTTATGAACTAGTAATATTATGCATTTCATCAAATATCCAAAATATCCTTGTCCTTGTTGATGGACTAGTAAAAAAATGAAATGCCTCTTGTCACCAATACAGAAATTGTGGGTTATGTAATTCATAGACCCTAGAAAACAGAATTTTTAACCACATAAGACATATTATATTTTTTGATTGTGATACAATTGGATAACCACACCCCAAAAGTTAGCTACTGGGTGAAAGAGCCCAAAGCTGCATAAACTCCATATTAGAATATTATAATGAAAAAATGATATTGTATAGCCGCTCTCAAAATAATAGCCGAAAATATATATATATTTTTTGTCTATATACACATTTTGTATGTTATATACAAAAAATATATAAATTTTATACACTTTTTCAGCTATCGAATATAATAGTTTCTAGCGCAGTCTAAAAGTGAAAAAAGCCCTATTATAATACCATATGGGACTCATGTCCCATAGCAATGGATCATACAAACCACCATACTCCGTATTCGTCGTTCCTAATGATATATAAACCCCACATTAGCACATCACAATATAGATGTGGGACTCAAGTTCTATACCTTACAATGGACGACACAAATCTTCCTCTTTTTTATAAGATACCAATAAGAAATGAGAATAATTAGGCTGATCAATAAAAATATAAAAGCCTTTCATGGTAAAAAAAAAAAAAAAAATAGAATACTCTACTACTTAGATGATATTTTTGCAGATGTATAATTAATTAGACAATTAAAAGAAATCGTAAAAAATTGTAGGTAGTTAGACTCCAATGATACTCACAAATGCTCTATTTCTAGCTAGGGGTTAAGCGGTTGCCTCCACTCCAGATTTGTTATCATGAAGCTCTCTATATAGCTTTTCGCTAGCCTGGCTCTCTTTTTACTTTGCATGTCTATTCTGTTTCCTTGAGTATGTGGAAAAGGAGTTCACCTTTTCCGAACGAGGAATGTGATGGAATGTATAAGATCCGTCTTAAATTAGAGATCTCGAATTTGAGATACGAGAATAGAAAATATTTATGGAAGGAGCACGCTCCCTTTAATGTGTCATACATCGTGAATCTGAATTACTCAAACCAAGTAGGGACAGGATATCCCTTCTAGGGTACGTAGTTGCAGTTTGACTTAGATGAGGGAATCAGTGCTAATTGACAGACCATTTGGATCATGTGCGAGTGCAGGGTGGTCCGTTTTGGGTCAAGTCCGTACAATTATTTTTAAAAGGATTCATATCATTAAGTGTATTCAACTCCGTATAAGTATATTATTTTTATTTTTTACTTTTTATGTGGGACTTTGTTCACGTACACGCAACATTATAATATTCTACTAACATACAAGAAGATTAAACGTTACGAATAGGAGAAGTAGAGATTGTTATTGTAATAACCCAATATTTTAAATAAGAACATATTGGATATTTAGTAAAAAAAAAAAATTAAGTCCAAAGGAAAAGATAAAAAAAAGGAACTAACTGATAAAACAAAACAAAAAAAAAAACAGAGGAAAAAGGATAAGGAATTGAAAAAAAAGGGTTGAAGCCCATTAGAACTCTATCTGCCAAATTAAAAAGGGTTAGGGGAAAGGGAAAGAAGGAAAAGCTTCAGGAGAAACGAAAAACGAAAACGAGCAAAGAAAGAAAGAAGTAAAGAAAAGAAGGAGGAAGAACCTGATGCATTGAGTTGGAGCCATAGCTATAACTGTTGAGAAATCTTAAATACTAATTGAGTCTTACGGGTAATTCTTGAGCTTTTTCTTCTAGTAAATTTTAATTTCGTTTCCCATTGAAAGATTCTACAGAGTAATAGAAATTACACTAGTTCATTCACGTAATTGAGAATTTTCTTCCCGAAGAATCCATAGATTTTTATGAAATTGGAGTAATAAATTATATGAATAGGTTGGAGTTAATAGTTTAATAATTACTCATAACGTGGGTAAATATAATTCGGCAAATTAAGAGTCAAATATGAGACAATAGTGGGTTGCTCTAGTGGTGAGCACCCTCCACTTCCAACCAAGAGGTTGTGAGTTCGAGTCACCCCAAGAGCAAGGTGGGGAGTTCTTGGAGGGAGGGAGCCGAGGGTCTATCGGAAATAGCCTCTCTACCCCAGGGTAGGGGTAAGGTCTACGTACATACGACCCTCCCCAGACCCCACTAGTGAAATTATACTGGGTTGTTGTTGTTGTTGTAAGAGTCAAATATAAAACCTCGAGGATTGGGCATTCTAAATTAGCTCTGAATTAGCCTAAACAAGAAAATTAACATGAGATCGATATTATGTAATTATAGATTGATTGGAGGAAGTTGTATGAATTGCTTGAGGTAAAGCATTTGGTATTTCGGTACGAGTACTGTGAGTAGTAACCCTTCCGCGATTCGTATTTTCATAACCTGCATGATTTATATATGATTTTAAAAATAAATGTGTTACTGATGCTTTGAAATTTGCATGTGGTACAAGCCCTTTACTCGATATGATATTTAAATAATTATTTGAGATGATTATTGTTGTTTTAAATATTCTCGTTATTACTAGATATTTTTACCGTTACTGAAATAAAATTACATGATTTGATAAGAAATGATATGCCCTTATTATTTTGAAAATGCTTTCATACGAGTATTGACTGTTTATAAGAAAGAGTGCGTCACGACCCAAAATTCACATGTCGTGATCTCACCTATCTCAATACTAGGCAAGCAAATAATCTTAATAAATTACAAAAATCTCTTAAGTTTGAAAATATAATATTTAGATTTAACAGAAAATCTCATAAATACGGATATAAAACACTCCCAAAATCCGGTATTACTGGGTACATGAGCATCTAAATGACCACCTAGTCTGACTGATACAAACACTGTCTGGAATGTAGAACGGTACAAATAACTGAAAGAAAATAGAGTCAAGGTCTGCGAACATCAAGCAGCTACCTCGATAGTCTCCAACAAATAATCTCCCAAGAGCTAGCAATCTCCGTGTCCGGAAGTACCTGGATCTGCATACGAGGTGCAGAGTGTAGTATAAGTACAACCGACTCAATAAGTAACAAGACTAATATTTGGGCTGAAAGTAGTAACGAGCTCAACATGTACAGTCCAATATATAAATAACAGTACAGAAATGTAGGCATGCTTTCAACCTTAACAGTTAAACTCAGTACAAGTAAAATAGATCAATTCTGAATGATATGAGGAATATGACATCTCTCTATCTAAATGCCAATATACATGCTGCACCTCGGTGGAAAACTCGTGTGCTCACAATCTCAAAATACTCAATCACTCAGTATTGTATATGGACAATCCAGCCTAGGAAAGATTCATCCTATATATATATATATATATATATATATATATATATATATATATATATATATATATACACAACAACTGACAGTCAGTCACTCAGTACTGTATAAGGCCAATCCAACCCAGGGGTAGATTTATCCCCAAATATAAATGATTCGGACAAGATTCATGTCCAGGTAATTCATCACAATTATAAATAAATAAGGAAATTATATGCCCTGGGAAGTCCATCCCAAATATAAGATCATCTACGCTCACTGTGGGGGTGCAGACTCCGGAGGTGCTCCTTCAGCCCAAGTGCTATAATAAGCCATTTAGGCCTGCTGCGGTGTGCAGCCTGATCCCATAACAATAAAGCCTATAAGGCCTGCTGCGGCGTGCATCCCGATCCATATAATAATAAAGCCTATAAGGCCTGCTGCGGCGTGGAGCCCGATCCCATATAATATCCTCATAACTGGGTGAACATGACTAAGTATGAAATTATAAATTTAACAAATAATTCAATAGCAATACGACCTCTGTGGGTCTCAATAATACCGGCATATAGCCTCAGCATTATTTTTAACATGATTCTCAGTTCAATTTCTCTAACACGTGGGGAATATGTGAATAATGACGTGATTCTTTCATTATGCAACTCTGCAAAATTTATTTAAGTCACAATTTCTATGGTACACGCTTACACGTCCGTCACCTAGCATGTGCGTCACCTCCAAACAATTCATATAATATGTAATTCATGGATTCATACCCTCAGAACCAAGTTTAGAAGTGTCACTTACCTCAAACCGTGTAATTCTTTAATTCAATATGTCTTTGCCTCGCAAATCGGCCTCCGAACTCCTCGAATCTAGTCATAATTAATTCGATTTAGTCAATACAAATTATAGGAATTAATTTCATATGAAAATAATAATTTTCCAACAAAATCAAAAATTCCACTCAAAACTTTTCAGTGGGGCCCATGTCTCAGAACCCGACAAAAGTTAAAAAATATTAACGCACATTCAACTACGAGTCCAACCATACCAAATTTACCAAATTCTAACAACAATTCGACTTTCAAATCCTCAAATCTTATTTTCAAATCCCTAGGTCCAAATCCTCGAATTACACCTCAAACACACGTAATCTAGTCGAAATACTCAATGATAATTCAATATTATTGACTAACAATAATCACAAGTGACTTACCTCAGGTTTTCTCGTGAATTATCTCTGAAATATCGCCTCAACCCGTGTTTGAAATGTCCAAAAATGAGAAAATCTCGGACTCTTCTGTTTTTGTACACTGCCCAAAGGTTTCTCTTTTGCTGAATATTTAACCGCATCTGCGACTGCCTTCGCTTCAGCGGACAAGAAGTCCGCTTCTGCGAAGAAGTTGTCCGCTTTTGCGAAGCAGCTCGCCTCCCTCATTCTCCGCTTCTGCGGTCCAACCTTCGCAGATGCGCATCCGCTTCTACAATCAGCCATGCGCATCTGCAATCTCTGCCTTTGCCAAGCCAAATCTCGCTTCTGCGAGCTAGCACGTGCGTGATAATTTTCACAGGTGCGGTTACATCAGTAGGCAGAAATTCCCAGCTTTGTTCTAAGTCCAAATTTGATCTGTTAACCATCCGAAACTCACCCGAGGCCTCCGGGACCTCCACCAAATATACCAATAAGTCCCAAAACATCATAGGAACTTAGTCGAGTCCTCAAATAAAATCAAACAAAGCTAAAAACATGAATCATACCCCAATTTAAGCTTATTGAAACTAAGAAATATCAACTTCTAAATTCGATACCGATACCTATCAAATCAAGTCCGATTGACCTCAAATTTTGCACACAAGTCATAAATGATATAATTGACCTATGAAAATTTTCAAAACTGGATTCCGACCCCGATATCAAAAAGTCAACTCCCCGGTCAAAGTTTCAACTTAAATTTCCTATTTTTGCCATTTCAAGCCTAATTTAAGTACAGACTTTCAAATAACTTTCCGAACACGTTACTATGTCCCAAATCACTATACGTAGCTATTGAAATCATCAAAACTCTATTCAGGGGTCGTTTACACATAAGTCAACATCCAGTCATCTATTTCAACTTAACCTTTCATCCTTGAGACTACGTGTCTCAATTCATTCCGAAACCTCATCAGACCCAAACCAATTACCCCGGAAAGTCACATAAAAATTATAAAGCACAAAATGAGTAGTAAATAGGAGAATGAGGCTGTAATACTCAAAACGACCGGTTGGGTTGTTACATTATCCCCCTCTTAAACAAACGTTCTTCCTAGAACGAGTTTAGAATTATAGCTGAAGTCTCAAATAGGTGTGGATATTTTCTCCGCATCTCCCGCTCAATCTCCCAGGTAGCTTCTCTGATTGGCTGGCCTCTCCACTGTACTTTCACTGAAGCTATGTTCTTTGATCTCAACTATCAATCCTGTCGGTCCAAAATGGCCACCGGCTCCACATCATAAGTCAAATTACCATCCAATTGTACTGTAATGAAATCCAAAACATGAGACAGATCTCCGACATACTTCCGGAGCATAGATACATAAAACACTGGATGAACACCCGATATACTAGGCGGCAAAGCAAGTTCATAAGCCTTCTCTCCAATCTTCTTAAGTATTTCAAAAGGTCCAATATATATAGGACTCAATTTGCCCTTCTTTCCAAACCTAATAACACCCTTCATAGGAGAAAATCGGAGTAGTACCTTCTCTTCTACCATGTAAGCAACATCGCGAACCTTCCGATAACTCTTCTGTCTAGACTACGCTGTACGAAGTCGTTCTTGAATCAATTTAACCTTTTCCAAAGAATCCTGAACTAAATCAGTACCCAATAGCCTAGCATCACTCGTCTCAAACCAACCCACCGGAGACCGACATCATCTCCCATACAAAGCCTCATATGAAGCCATCTATATGCTAGATTGGTAGCTGTTATTATAGGCAAAATCTGCAAGTGGGAGAAACGGATCCCAAGAACCCCCAAAATCTATAACACAAGCGCATAGTATATCTTCCAATATTTGAATAGTGCACTCGGACTGTCTGTCCGTCTGAGGGTGAAATGTTATACTTAACTGAACCTGTGTGCCAAATTCCCACTGTACTTCTCTCCAAAATTGTGATGTAAACTGCGTGCCCCGATCTGAAATGATGGACACTGGCACACCGTGTAGGCGAACAATCTCACGGATATAAACCTCGGTCAACCACTCTGAAGAATAAGTAGTACCGACTGGAATAAAATGCGCGCACTTGGTCAACCAATCCACAATCACCCAAACAACATCAAACTTCCTCAAGATCTGCGGGAGTCTAACTACGAAGTCCATGGTAATATGCTCCCATTTCCATTCCGGAATTTCAAGTCTCTGAAGCAATCCGACTGGTCTCTGATGTTCGTACTTCACCGGTTGACAGTTTAAATAGCGAGCTACAAACATCACTATATCTTTCTTTATTCTTCTCCACCAATAGTGATGCCTCAAATCCTGGTACATCTTAGCGGCACCCGGATGAATGGAATACCGCGAAATGTGGGATTTTTTAAGAATCAGTTCATGCAGCCCATCTACATTTGGCACACAAATCCGACCTTGCATCCTCAACATCCCATCATCTCCAGTAGTAACATCTTTGGCATCGCCATACTGAACTGTGTCTTTTAGGACAAGGAAATGGGGATCATCATACTGGCGCTCTCTGATGGGGTCATGTAAGGAAGACCGTGAAACCGCACAAGCTAGAACTCGACTGGACTCCGAAACATCTAATCTCATGAACTAGTTAGCCAAGGCCTGAACATCAATTGCAAGAGGCCTCTCACCGACAGGAATGAATGCAAGGCTACCCATACTCACCGTCTTTCTACTCAAGCCATCGGCTACCACATTGGCCTTCCCGGGATGATACAGAATAGTAAGACCATAGTCCTTCAATAGCTCTAACCATCTCCGTTGTCTCAAAATTAGATCTTTTTGTTTGAATAAATGCTGAAGACTGCGATGATCTGTAAATACCTCACAAGATACACCGTAGAGATAGTGCCTCCAAATCTTTAATGCATGAACAATAGCTGCCAACTCTAAATCGTGAACATGGTAGTTATTTTCATGGGGCTTCAACTGGCGTAAAGAATAAGCAATCACTCAACACTTCTGCATTAAAATACACCCAATACCGATTTGAGAAGCATCACAATACACTATATAAGAGCCTAAAGCTGAAGGCAAAACTAGAACTGGAGTTGTGGTCAAAGCAATCTTGTGCTTCTCAAAGCTCTCTTCACACTCGTCCGACCACATGAATGGAGCACCCTTCTGGGTCAATTTAGTCATAGGCGCCGCAATAGACGAGAAGCTCTCCATAAAGTGACGATAATAACTGGCCAAGACGAGACTATTTTGAATCTCAGTAACTGAAGATGGCTTGGGCCAACTCAGAACTGACTCTATCTTCTTCAGATCTACCTTAATTCGTTCACTGGACACTATGTGTCCCAAGAAGGCCACTGAACTAAGCCAGAACTCACACTTGAAGAATTTGGCATAAAGTTTCTCCTCCCTCAGCCTCTGCAGTACAATACTAAAATATTGTGCATATTCCTCCTGGCTACGTGAGTACACCAAGATATCATCAATAAATACTACGACAAACAAATCAAGACACGACTGGAATACACTATTCATCAAGTGTATAAATGTTGTTAGGGCATTGGTCAGCCCAAAAGCCATCACGAGAAATTCATAAAGACCATAACGGGTCCTGAATGCCGTTTTTAGAATATATATAAATCTCGAATTTTCAACTGGTGATACCCAAATTTTAAATCAATTTTGGAGAACACCCTCGCTCCCTGAAGCTGATCAAATAAATCATCCATACGTGGCAAAGGATACTTGTTCTTGATTGTAACTTTGTTCAACTGCCTGTAGTCAATACACATTCGCATAGTACCGTCTTTATTTTTCACAAATAGAACTGGTGCACCCCAAGGCGACACACTAGGCCTAATAACCTCCTTATCAAGAAGTTCCTGAAGTTTCTTCTTCAATTCTTTCAATTCAGTTGGTGCCATATGATACGGAGGAATAGAAATGGACTGAGTGCCCGGTACCAAGTCAATACCAAAGTCAATATCCCTGTCAGCTGGCATACCCGTCAGGTCTGCAGGAAATACATCTGTAAAGTCTCACACTACTGATACAGAATCAATAGTAGGAGTGTCTGCATCAACATTCCTCACAAAGGCCAAATATGACAAACACCCCTTTCCAACCATCCGTTGGGCCTTCAAGTAAGAAAAATACCCTGCTGGGAACATAATCTAAAGAACCTCTCCACTCAACCTTAGGCAATCCTGGTATCGCCAACGTCACGGTTTTTGCTGATAGTCCAAAATAGTATGACATGAAGACAACCAATCCATACCCAAGATTACATCGAAATCAACCATACTAAGCAATAAAAGATCAACTCTAGTCTCCAGTCCCCCAATAGTTACCACACACGACCGATACATACGGTCCACAAAAATAGTATCGCCCACGGGTGTGGATACATTAACAGATGAGACTAAGGACTCATGGGGCATTTTTAGATAACGAGCAAAATATGATGATACATACGAATATGTGGAACCAGGGTCAAATAATATAAAAGCTTCCATGTGGCATACTGAGACAATACCCGTGATTACTGCATCTGAAGCAACGACATCTAGCCTGGCAGGAATAGCATAAAATCGGGCCTGACCACCACCTGATCGACCTTCCCCTCTTTGGCGACCTCTGGCTGCCTGAGCCCCACCCCAAGCTGGGTAGGCGGGGGGCATAGCAGCTAGTGCAGGAGTCGTAGCCTGACTCCTCCACCGAACTGGACCTCGTGAAAGGTAGGGACAATATTTCCTTGCATGACCTAGCTCTCCACACTCATAGCAATACCTCTTGAAGAATGGTGGCAAGTTCTGAGGCAGACCTCGAGAACAAGAATAACTACCAGATGAACCTTGAACTGATGAACCTTGAACTGATGGTGCACGAGATGAACTCTGAGCTGGAAGTGCACTAAGAGAATACCGACTCGATCTAGCACTATATGAACCATGGGTAGCTGATGCGCCACGATGAGCTGGACGAGCCATCTGAGCGGACCTATAAGGTCGACCCCTGTTGTGATAGGGCTGTCCCCCAGAAGGAACATCGCTGGAATTACCTGGACCACGAGACCTTTTGGCCTCCCTATCCTCACGCTCCTGAGTACGGACCATTTTTAGCCGTCGAGCACTGTCAACCACCTCTTCAAATTTAGCACCTCCTACATTCCCAGAGTCATCACAAAATGGAACTGATGGTTAAGGCCATTAATGAACCTCCTGATCTTCTTCCTCTCAATGGGAACCAACCAAACTACATGACGAGCCAATTCTGAAAACCGCATCTCATACTGAGTCACGGACAGGTCCTCCTGTCGTAAATGCTTGAACTGCCTGTGCAGTTCCTCTCTGCGGGTCTGTGGCACAAACTTCTCTAGGAATAATACAGAGAACTCATGCCATGAAAGTGGTGCTGCACCAATTGATCTGCTCCTCTCATAAGTCTCCCATCATCTGAAGGCTGCTCCGGTCAGCTGAAAAGTAGTAAATGAGACCTCACTGGTCTCCAGAATACCTGTTGTACAAACCATCCACTGGCATCTGTTCAAGAAATCCTGAGCATCCTCTGACTCAGTTCCATTGAAAGATGGAGAACAAAGTCTCTCAAATATCTCTAATCTCTTCTGCTCCTCGTCATTCATAATAGGTACCACCTGGGCCTGAGCAGCTGCAGCCGGCTGGACTAGTAGTGCCCCCAATATTTGAAGTCCGTACACTACCTGCTCTAGAGTACGGGCAACATAGGTATGAGTACCTCCCCCAGCCTAAGAAGTTGCTGGTGCGGCCTGAGCCGAAAACACCTGAGCAAGGCCAGTGCAAACAGTCAATATCTAGGCTAAAGCCTCCTGAAGGCCTGAAATCACAATAGGCACAATTGGTGCTCGAGCTAATTCCGCCGGCTCAACTATATCTAGAATCTGCTCCTGAGCTGGAGCAACTGGTGGTTCTACTAGTGCTGCTCTAACTATTGTACGAGCTACACCTCGACCTCTACCAAGGCCCCGACCTCTACCACAGCCCCGACCTCTCGCAGCCCTAACTGGTGGCTGGCTGTCCGATCCAGTAGTACGTGACCTCACCATCTCTGAGAGAATAGAATAACAAAAAATTTAGTTTCTTGAATCAACTGGTGGCTGGCTGTCAGATCCAGACGTCTCTGTATCAATTCGCAATACTCTACTAAACTTGCTCATGACTCGTGAGACCTATTTAACCTAGGCTCTGATACCAACTTGTCACGACCCAAAATTCACATGTCGTGATGGCGCCTATATCAATACTAGGCAAGCCGATAACCTCAATAAATCACAAAAATCTCTTTAGTTTGAAAACATAATATTTAGATTTAATAGGAAATCTCACAAATACGGATACAAACCACTCCCAAAACCCAATGTTACTGAGTACATAAACATCTAAATGACAACATAGTCTGACGGATACAAACACTGTTTGGAATGTAGAATGGTACAAATAACTGAAAGGAAAGAAAGTCAAAGTCTGCGAACATCAAGAAGCTACCTCGATAGTCTCCAACAGATAATCAACCAAAAACTAGCAACCGCCGTGTCCGGAAGTACCTGGATCTGCACACGAGATGTAAAGTGTAGTATGAGTACAACCAACTCAATAAGTAACAAGACTAACCTTTGGGCTGAAAGTAGTGACGAGCTCAACAGGTACAGTCCAGTATAGAAATAACAGTACATAAATGTAGGCATGCTTTCAAACTCAACAGTTAAACTCGGTACAAGTAAAATAGATCAATTCTGAATGATATGAGTAATATAACATCTCTTTATCTACATGCCAATATACATGTTGTATGTGATGCACCTTGGTGGAAAATGCGTGTGCTAACAATCTCAAAATACTCAATCACTCAGTATTGTATATGGACAATCCAGCCCAGGGAAGATTCATCCATATATATATATATATATATATATACACATCAACTGACAGTCAGTCACTCAGTACCGTATAAGGCCAATCCAGCCCAGGGTAGATTTATCCCCAAATATAAATAATTCGGATAAGATTCATGTCCATGGAATTAATCACAATTATAAATAAATAAATAAATAAATAAGGCAACTCCATGCCCTGGAAAGTCCATCCTAAATATAAGATCATTTGCGCTCATTGTGGGTGGGGGGTACAGACTTAGGAGGGGCTCCTTCATCCCAAGCGCTATATTAAGCCATTTAGACCAGTTGCGGTGTGCATCCCGATCCCATAACAATAAAGCCTATAAGGCATGCTACGGCGTGTAGCCCGATCCATATAATAATAAAGCCTATAAGGACTGCTGCGGCGTGCAGCCCGATCCCATATAATATCTTCACAACTGGGTGAACATGACTGAGTATGAAATTATAAATTTAACAAATAATTCAACAGCAATACGACATCTGTGGGTCTCAATAATACCGACATATAGCCTCAACATGATTTTTAACATGATTCTGAGTTCAATTTCTCTAACATGTGGGGAACATGTGAATAATGACATGATTCTTTGATTATGCAACTCTACGGAATTTACTTAAATCACAATTTCTATGGTGCACGCTCACATTCCCATCACCTAGCATGTGCGTCACCTCCAAACAATTCATATAACACGTAATTCAGGGATTCATACCCTCAAAATCAATTTTAGAAGTGTTACTTACCTCAAACAGTGTAATTCTTTATTACAATGTCTTTGCCTCGCGAATCGGCCTCTGAACGCCTCAAATCTAGTCACAATTAATTCGATTCAGTCAATACAAATTATAGGAATTAATTCCATATGAAAATAATAATTTTTCAACAAAATCCGAAATTCCACGCAAACATTATCAGTCGGGCCCATGTCTCGAAACCTGACAAAAGTTACAAAATATGAACTCCCATTCAACCACGAGTCACCCCATACCAAATTTATCAAGTTCTGACAAAAACTCGACCTTCAAATTCTCAAATCTTATTTTGAAATCCCTAAGCCCAAATCCTCGAATTACATCTCAAAAACATATAATCTAGTCGAAATACTCAATGATAATTCAATATTATTGACTAACAATGATCACAAGTGACTTACCTCAAGTTTTCCCGTAAATTCACTCGGAAAAATCTCCTCAACCCGTGTTTGAAATGCCCAAAAATGAAAAAATCTCGGACCCTTCTGTTTTTGTACACTGCCTAGAGGTTTCGCTTGTGCTGAATATTTAACTGCATCCGCGGTTCCGCTTTTGTAGTGAAGCTACCGCTTCTACGACTGCCTTTGCTTCTGTGGACAAGAAGTCCGCTTCTGCGGACTCGCTTGTGCGAAAAAGCTATCCGCTTCTGCGAAGTAGCTCGCCCCCTCATTCTCCGCTTCTGCGGTCCAACCTTCGCAGATGCGCATCCGCTTCAGCGATTAGCCATGCGCATCTGCGATCTCTGCCTTTGTCAAGCCAAATCTCGCTTCTGCGCAACCAGGCTCACTTCTGCGAGCTCGCACCTGCGTGATAATTTCCACAGGTGCGGTTGCATCAGTAGGCAAAAATTTCTAGCTTTGTTCTAAGTCGAAATTTGATCCCTTAACCATCCGAAACTCACCCGAGGCCCCCGGGACCTCCACCAAAAATACCAATAAGTCCCAAAACATCATATGAACTTAGTCGAGGCATCAAATAACATCAAACAACGCTAAAAACAAGAATCAAACCCCAATTCAAGCTTAATGAAACTAAGAAATTCCAACCTCTACATTCGATGCCGAAACCTATCAAATCAAGTCCGATTGACCTCAAATATTGCACACAAGTCATAAATGACATAACGGACTGTGATGACCCCAAAGGTCATCTTATGTTTTAGAACTCGAATCTACGCTCTTAAGCCTTAAAAATCTTATTTTTACCCTCCTCGATTTGCGTGCGTAGCAGATGTTCTGGCATGTCCTTCTTAGCAATCGCGAAGATACCCTCGCGAACGCGAAGAGTAAACAGGTCAGGCTGAGATTTCTTCTTCACGAACGCGAAGGCTTGGTCACGAACGCGAAGTGGTGGGGGATTTAACCTTCGCGAACGCAACAGGCTCATCGCGAATGCGAAGCACTTGGGTGCATGGGGGAGGGTTGGTCTTTCCTTCATCGTAAACGCGAGCAATATCTCACGAACACGAAGTCCGGGGGGGAGTAACCTTCTCGAACGCGAGCAAAGTCTCGCAAACGCAAAGGCTTGTCGCCCAGTGCATAAAACAAAATCAAAATGGGACTTAAGCCATTTCTTCAACATTTTCAAGAACCAAACGGTTAGAGGCGATTTTTCAAGAGTCATTTTCTTCCCCAAAGTATTGGTAAGTGATTCTAAACTATTTTCTTTCAATTACCCATTTCATTTCATAAATTTTCAACCTAAAATCTAGAGTTTTCATGGTAGAATTAGGGGTTTGGGTAGAAACTAAGGATTTTAGAAATTTGGGGATTTAGACCTCAATTTGAGGTCGGATTCCAAAACTAATTATATATCCGGGCTCGGGGGTGAATAGGTAAATGGATTTTGGTCCGAACTTTGGGTTTTCACCAAACGGGCCCAGGGTCGATTTTCGAGTTTTTGGAAGAAAATTTGGGAAATCTAAATTTATGTAATGTAATTGATTCCTTTCGCAATATTTGATATTATTGAGTCTTTTTGAATAGATACGAGTGGTTTGGAGGTGAATTCTAGAGGAAAAGTTGTGATTGATTATTGAGTGGCCTTCGGAACGAGGTAAGTATTGTGATTAACCCTGACTTGAAGGAAATAGGAACCTCAGATTATCTGCTATGTGAAATTCATGTGAGCGGCGTATATGTGAGGTGACGAGTACTTATGCGCTGCCAATTTACCTGTTTTCCCGTTTTTCTTATATTGTCTCCTTCCCATGCCTAATTGCTACATGTTTAGTCTAATATTGTTATATTAATCGTTCTTATCATATTTACAGATCTTCTGGTGATAATTGAGTATTTATTTCGAAGTTGAGATTGATATTGTTGAAATCAAATATTAAAGTAAATCTTGTACGTGTTATTCTATCTCCATGTTGTTATTTATTCATTGCATTATGGTAAGGGAGAGTGTTAATGAATGAAGGTGATGTCGTGCCATATTGTGAGTGTTAATGCACGAAGAGTGATGTCGTGCCATATTATGAGTGTTAATGCACGAAGGGTTATGCCGTGCCATATTGTGAGTGTTAATGCACGAAGGGTGATGTCGTGCCATATTGTGAGTGTTAATGCACAAAGGGTGATGTCGTGCCATATTGTGAGTGTTAATGCAAGAAGGGTGATTCCGTGCCATGTTATGAGAGTTAATACACGAAGGGTGATGTCGTGTCGTTTCTATTGTTTTTATGGTGAGATTGAAAGTAAAAGCACGAAGGGTGATGCAGTGTATTTTTCCTTTACTCTATTTGTTGTTTCTGTTGATAAATAGTATATTGGTTGTTCCAGTTATCATTCTGAAGTAGTTCCTTATCTCGTATTTCCCCCAGTATTATCCCCCTCCCGATATTTCCTGTCTAGCTCTTCATTACTGTTATTTGTATATATACTGTTAAATTGTACAGGTTGATTTGTAGGTGCCTTGCCTTAGCTTCTCCGGATAGCTTTCTGTGCAGATTTGGTACCGGCTCGGATTGATCGAGATTTTGCTATTGGACCGCTATCCGGAGGCTCAAGGTAGATCTGTCGGCGTTCACAGACCTTGAAGTCCCCGTCTATCTTTTCTGTTCTATTGTTTCTTTCATTCAGATATTTGTATTTCTTTCAGACTATTACTTATAGTGAATTCTAGAATGCTTGTGAATTATGACTCTAGATCCAGGTGGTAGAAATTAATGCAGTTTTTATATTATTTCGCACTCGCTATATTTCATCTTAGCTAATTGTTGTTATTTACTTAATGGAATAAGGATTGGTTTAATGATTCTCTTACATTTGCTTGCCTAGCAAGTGAAATGTTAGGCACCATCACGGACCCGATGTTGGGAAATTTGGGTCGTGACAAGTTGTTATTAGAGCACTAGGTTACCTAGGTCTCACAATTCACGAGCAAGCTTAGTAGAGTTTGGAGGATCGGTACGAAGAAATCTGTTCTTATCTTCCAGAGTCTATAAAGTTTAGGAACAAATTTCAATTCTATTCTTCTCTGTCGCGTGATTTTGTTTTCTCAATACTGATTGAACTCTTCTACTCTTATTCTCTCGCAGATGGCGAGAACACGTACCGCTTCCTCAGCTGAGCAGCAGCCAGAGCCCCCAGTGGCAGCTCCTACGAGGGGCAGAGGTCGAGGCCGAGGCCATGCCAGAGGCTGAGGCAGGAGCAGGGCTCAGCCTAGAGCTCGAGCAGCAGCCCCAGCAGTGGAGCCTCAGATAGAGCTTGACGAGGAGGTTCCAGCCCAGACTGTTCCTACCAGACCAGCTTAGGTTCCGGAGGGGTTCATTGCCACCCCAGTACTTCAGGATGCTTTGGTCTGTTTGGTGGTCCTTAAGGAGAGTGTGGCCTAGACTGGCACATTTTCCTTGGCACCAGCAGTCTCTCAAGCTGGAGGAAGAGCCCAGACTCCCACTACTCCTGCTCCGGAGAAGATAGCTCCATAGTATCAGGTTCCAGTAGCTCATCCAGTCGGAGTAGTTCAGCCGGTTGCTGTGCCACAGATTGGTGACAGGTCAGCTATGTCTTCTGAGGCTTTATGGAGGTTGGACAGGTTTACCAAGCTCTTCCCAGTTCACTTCAGTGGTGCTCCTTCAGAGGATCCCCTGGAGTATCTCGATAGCTGTCAAGAGGTTCTACAGAATATGGGTATAGTGGAGACCAATGGGGTCGATTTTGTTGCATTTCAGATGACTGGTTTCGCCAAGAAATGGTGAAGAGATTATTTGTTGACCAGATCAGCTGGGTCGCCTGCTCTTACTTAGGACCAGTTCTCTCAGCTCTTCCTAGAGAAGTTTCTGCCTATCACATTGAGAGAGGAGCGTCGCAATCAGTTCGAGACCCATTTTGTGGATTTGGCCCGCCATGCCATTCTTCTGCTTCCTATCGAGAGAGAGAGGGTGAGGAGGTTTATTGACGGACTTGCTCAGCCTATCAGATTGCAGATAGCTAAAAAGACTAGGAGTGAGATTTCTTTTCAGGTGGCTGCTAATGTCGCCAGACGAGTCGAGATGGTTCTTGCTTAGGGAGGTCAGGCGTCTGACAAGAGACCTCGTCATTCCAGTGAGTTAAGCGGTGCCGCATCTAGAGGTAGGGGTACTTTTGGTAGAGACCATCCTTCCATACCGTTTCATTCAGCACTCTAGGCATCTCACGGTGCCTCGGGTGGTCATGATCCTCATATGCCTTATTCCGACCAGCTAGCCTACAGTGCACCACCAGCTCCTATTAGTGCACCTCCACTCCAGAGTTATCAGGGTGGTTACTCAGGTCAGCAGGGTCATTTTCAAGGTCAGCAGTCACAGCAACCGAGGTCATGTTATACTTGTGGTGATCCGAGGCACATTGCTAGATTTTTCCCTCAGGCAACGGGCAACTCACAATATCATAGTTCTCGTGCCATGGTTCCGGCACTAGTTACTGCACCACCTGCTCAGGCAGCCAGAGGCAGGGGTCAGGCAGCCAGAGGTAAAGGCTAGACTGTTAGAGGTGGAGACCATCCAGTTAGAGGTCGTCCCATGGACGCAGTTCAGGGTGGTAGGGCCCAGCCCCTGTATTATACTTTCCCAGCCAGGCCTGAGGCTGAGTCATTTGACCCTGTTATCCCAGGTACTATTTCAATTTGCAGTAGAGATGCTTCAGTTCTATTTGATCCGCGATCTACTTACTCCTATGTGTCATCCTATTTTGCTTCATATTTGGTTGTGCCTCGTGATTCTTCGAGTGCTCCTGTTATGTGTCCACACCTGTGGGAGATGTTATTGTTGTAGATCGTGTTTATCATTTATATGTAGTCACCATTGGGAGTCTTGATACTCGTGTAGATCTTCTACTTCTTGATATGGTTAATTTTGATGTTATTCTAGGTATGGATTGGTTGTTACCTTATCATGCGATATTAGATTGTCATGCCAAGACGGTGACCTTAGTCTTGCCGGGGTTGCCTCGATTAGAGTGGAGAGGGACTCTTGGTCATTCTACCAGCAGGGTTATCTCTTATGTGAAGGCTCGGCATATGGTCGAGAAGGGGTGTCTGGCTTATTTGTCTTATGTCCGCGATTCTAGTGCGAAGGTTCCTTCCATGGAGTCAGTGCCGGTTGTTTGTGAGATTCCAGAGGTGTTTCCTGTAGATCTGTCGGGGATGCCACCCAACAGGGATTTGGATCCGGGCACTCAGCCTATTTCCATTCTGCCATACCACATGGCCCCGCCAGAGTTGAAAGAATTGAAGGAACAATTGCAAGGTTTGCTTGATAAGGGCTTTATTAGTCCTAGTGTCTCGCCCTGGGGTGCACCTGCGTTGTTTGTGAAGAAGAAAGATGGATCGATGAGGATGTGTATAGATTACCGGCAGTTGAACAAAGTCACCATCAAGAACAAGTATCCATTGCCGAGGATTGTGATTTATTTTATCAGCTTCAGGGTGTCCATGTGTTTTGGAAGATTGATTTGAGATCTGGCTACCATTAGTTGAGGATTAGGGCATCCGATGTCCCTAAGATAGTTTTTCGGACTCGGTGTGGGCATTATGAGTTTCTAGTGATGTCATTTGGGCTGACAAATGCCCCAACAACATTCATGGATTTGATGAACCGGGTGTTCAAGCCCAACTTGGATTTCTTTATGATTGTGTTTATTGATGATATCTTAATCTACTCTCACAGCCGAGAGGAGCATGAGCAGCACCTTCGGATTGTCCTTCAGACTCTGAGAGACAACCATTTATATGCTAAGTTCTCAAAATGCAAGTTTTGGTTGAGTTCACTTACTTTCTTGGGTCATGTTGTATCAACAGAGGGTATTCAGGTGGATCCTAGGAAGACTGAGGCAGTTAAGAACTGGCCTAGACCCACATTAGCTACAAAGATCCGTAGTTTTTTGGGTATGGCGGACTACTACCGTCAGTTCGCGGAGGGGTTTTCATCCATAGCAACCCCGTTGACCAGGTTGACCCAGAAGGGTGCCCCGTTCAATTGGTCTGACGAGTGTGAGGTGAGCTTCCAGAAGCTCAAGACAGCTTTGACAACGACACCGGTATTGGTGTTACCCACAGGTTCATGATCTTATACAGTATATTGTGACACATCTTTTATTGGTCCGGGTGCGGTTTTGATGCAGGGTGGCAAAGTTATTGCATATGCTTCACGGCAGCTGAAGATTCACGAGAAGAATTACCATGTTCATGATCTAGAGCTGGCATCCATTGTTCACACGTTGAAGATTTGGAAGTACTATCTTTACGGCGTGCCATGTAAGGTATTCATGGATCATCAGAGCTTGCAGTATTTGTTCAAGCAAAAAGAGCTCAATTTGAGGCAGAGGAGGTGGTTAGAGCTATTGAAAGACTATGATATCACCATACTGTATCATCCCGGGAAGGCCAATATGGTGGCCGATGCTTTGAGTAGAAAGTCATCTAGTATGGATAGCCTTGCTTATATTCCAGTTGGTGAGAGATCGCTTGCATTAGATGTTCAGGCCCTGGCAAATCAGTTCGCGAGGTTGGATGTTTCTGAGCCCAACCGTGTTCTAGCTTGTACAGTTGCTCAGTCTTCCTTGTTTGAGCGCATCGGAGATTGGAAGTATGACGATCCTCAATTGCTTGTCCTTAGAGACATAATGCGGCACGGTGGTGCCAAGCAGGTTACTGTTGGAGACGATGGAGTTTTGAGGATGCATGGTCGTATTTGTGTGCCTAATGTGGATGGACTTCATGACTTGATTCTTGGGGAGGCCCACAGTTCCCGGTATTCTATTCATCCGGGCGCCGCCAGGATGTATCAGGACGTGCGGCAGCATTATTGGTGGAGGAGGATGAAGAAGTACATAGTTGCATATGTAGCTCAGTGTCTAAATTGCCAGCAGGTAAAGTTTGAGCATTAGAGACCTGGTGGTTTGCTTTAGAAGATAGAGATTCCTGAGTGGAAGTAGGAGCGTATCACTATGGATTTTGTTGTTAGACTCCCATAGACTCAGAAGAAGTTCGATGCAGTTTGGGTCATTGTGGACAGGCTGACCAAGTCATCGCACTTCATTCCTATGGCAGTTGCCTATTCTTCGGAGCGGTTAGCAGAGATTTACATTCTTGAGATCATCCGTCTTCATGGTGTGCCCGTGTATATCATTTCTGATCGAGGTGCGCAGTTTACCTAGCACTTCTGGTGGGAAGTACAACGTGAGTTGGGTACGCGGGTTGAGTTGAGCAGAGCATTTCATCCTCAGACGGACGGGCAGTCCGAGCACACTATTCAAATCTTGGAGGATATGCTCCGCGCATGGGTTATAGACATCGAAGGATCGTGGGATCAGTTCTTTCCCCTTACAGAGTTCACCTATAACAACAGCTACCAGTCGAGCATTCAGATGGCTCCCTATGAGGCATTATATGGTAGGCGGTACAGGTCGCCAGTTGGGTGGTTCGAGCCGGGGGAGGCTCGGTTGTTGGGCAAACACTTAGTACAGGATGCCTTGGATAAGGTCAAAATTATTCAGGATCGACTTCATACAGCTCAGTCAAGGCAGAAGAGTTATGCCGGCCGCAGAGTTCGTGATGTTGCATTCATGGTCAGGGAGCGAGTGTTGCTTCGGGTATCACCCATGAAGGGTGTAATGAGGTTTGGAAAGAAGGACAAGTTGAGCCTTAGGTATATCGGACCTATTGAGATTCTAAAGAGGGTAGGAGAGGTGGCTTACAGGCTTGCATTGCCATCGGGGTTATCATCAGTTCATCCGGTGTTCCATGTGTCCATGCTTCGAAAGTATCACGGCGATCTGTCCCATGTGTTAGATTTCAGCTCAGTCCAGTTGGACAAGGATTTGACTTACGAGGAGGAGCCGGTGGCTATTCTAGCCCGGCAAGTATGCCAGTTGAGATCAAAGAGTTACCCTTTAGTTCGAGTGCAGAGGAGAGGTCAGCCTGTTGAGGCGGCTACTTGGGAGTCCGAGTCCGATATGCAGAGTAGATATCCCCACCTTTTAACCAGCTCAGGTACTTTTCTATGTCCGATCGAGGACGAACGGTTGTTTTAGAGGTGGAGAATTTGATGACCCAAAAAGTCATCTTATGTTTTAGAACTCGAATCTGCGCTCTTAAGCCTTAAAAATCTCATTTTTACCCTCCTCGATTTGCGTGCGCAGTCCGGTCGTGTTTTCGAAAAATATTTATGTTGAAAATTGATGAAAATAATATTTTTTTGCCTTAAAAGTTGATTTTAGTTTATTTCGGTCAACATTTTTGGTAAACGGGCCTGGGTCCGTATCGAATTATGGGACCTGAGCGTATGCCCGGAATCGAATTCGGAGGTCTCTAGCTAGAGTTATGAATTTTTGATGAAAATTAATTATTTTTAAGAATTGGTTGGTGTTTGGCCTTATTGATACCGGGTCCGTATTTTGGTTCTGGAGCCCGGTATAGGTCCAATATAATATTTATGACTAATCTATGAAATTTGGTGAGAAACGGAGTTGGTTTGATGTGATTCGGACGTACAGTGGAGAAGGTAGAAATTTTAAAGTGTCCTTGAGAATTTCATTTGATTTGGTGCTAAATTCATAGTTCTGGGTATTATTTTGGCGATTTGATCTCGCGAGCAAGTTCTTATGATTTTTTTAGACTTGTGTGCATGTTTGGTTTGGATCCCCGAGGGTTCGGGTGAGTTTCGGATAGGCCACGGGATGTTTTGGACTTGGAAAAATCTGGTATTTTGCTGCAGCAGGTGTTCTGGCATGTCCTTCTTCGCGTTCATGAGGGTACTCTCGTGAAAGCAAAGAGTAAACAGGTCAGTCTGAATTTCTTCTTCACGAACATGAAGGCCTGGTCGTGAACGCGAAGTGATGGGGGATTTACCCTTCGTGAACGCGACAGGCTCATCGCGAACGCGAAGCACTTGGGGACCTGGGGGAGGGTTGGTCTTTCCTTCATCGCAAACGCGAGCAATATCTCGCGAACGCGAAGTCCAGGGAGGAGTAACCTTCGTGAACGCGAGCAAGGTCTCACAAATGTGAAGGCTTGGCAGCTCTGCTCTTCGCGTACGCAACAGTGGCCTCGCGAACGCGATGCACACTGTTGCCCAGTGCATAAAACAGAATCAAAACGGGACTTAAGACATTTCTTCAATTTTTTCAAGAACCAAACGGTTAGAGGCGATTTTTCAAGAGTCATTTTCTTCCCCAAAGTATTGGTAAGTGATTCTAAACCATTTTCTTTCAATTACCCATTTCATTTCATAAATTTTCAACCTAAAATCTAGAGTTTTCATGGTAGAATTAGGGATCTGGGTAGAAACTCGGAATTTCGGAAAATTGGGGATTTAGACCTCAATTTGAGATCGGATTCCAAAACTAATTATATATCCGGGCTCGGGGGTGAATGGGTAAATAGATTTTGATCCGAACCTCAGGTTTTGACAAAGCGGGCCCGGGGTCGATTTTCAACTTTTTGGAGGAAAATTTGGAAAATCTAAATTTATGCAATGTAATTGGTTCCTTTCACAATATTTGATATTATTGAGTCATATTTGAATAGATACGAGTGGTTTGGAGGTAAATTCTAGAGGAAAAGTTATGATTGAGTATTGAGTGGCCTTCGGAACGAGGTAAGTGTCATGGTTAACCCTGACTTGAGGGAATTAGGAACCTCAGATTATTTGCTATGTGAAATTCATGTGAGCGGCGTATATGTGAGATGACGAGTACTTATGCGCCGCCAATTTACCTGTTTCTCCCATTTTTCTTATATTGTCTCTTTCTCATACCTAATTGCTACAGGTTTAGTCTAATGTTGTTAAATTAATTGTTCTTATCATATTTACGGATCTTCTGGTGATAATTGAGCATTTATTTCGAAGTTGAGATTGATATTGTGGAATCAAATGTTGAAGTAAAGCTTGTACTTGTTATTCTATCTCCCTGTTGTTATTTATTCATTGCATTATGGTAAGGGAGAGTGTTAATGCACGAAGATGATGTCGTGCTATATTGTGAGTGTTAATCCACGAAGGGTGATGCCGTGCCATATTGTGAGTGTTAATGCACGAAAGGTGATACCGTGACATATTGTGAGTGTAAAAGCACGAAGGATGATGCCGTACCATATTGTTAGTGTTAATGCACGAAGGGTGATACCGTGACATGACATGAGAGTTAATGCACGAAGGGTGATTCCATGCCGTTTCTATTATTTTTATGGTGAGATTGAGAGTAAAAGCACGATGGGTGATGTCGTGCATTTTTCCTTTACTGTATTCGTTGTTTCTGTTGATTCATAGTATATTGGTTGTTCCAGTTATCATTCTATTGTAGTTCCTTATCTCGTATTTCCTCTAGTATATTTCCCCCTCCTGATATTTTCTGTCTAGCTCTTCATTACTGTTATTTGTATATATACTGTTAAATTGTACAGGTTGATTTGTAGGTGTCTTGCCTTAGCCTCGTCACTACTTCGTCGAGGTTAAGCTCGACACTTACCAGTATATGGGATTGGTTGTACTGATACTGCACTCTGCACTTTCTGTGCAGATTTTGGTACCGGCTCGGGTTGATATAGATTTTGCTATTGGACCGCTATCCGGAGACTCAAGGTAGATCTATCAGCGTTCACAGACCATGAAGTCCCCGTCTATCTTTTCTGTTCTACTATTTTTTTCATCTAACAATTGTATTTCTTTCAGACTATTACTTGTAGTGAATTCTAGAATACTCGTGAATTGTAACTCCAGATCCGGGTGGTAGAAATTAATACAGTTTTTATATTATTCCGCACTCACTATATTTCATCTTAGCTAATTGTTGTTATTTACTTAATAAAAAAAGGATTGGTTTAATGATTCTCTAACGTTGGCTTGCCTAGCAAGTGAAATGTTAGGCTCCATCACGGTCCCGACAGTTGGGAAGTTCGGGTCATGACACGGACCTATAAAAATTTTCAGAACTGGATTCCAACCCCGATATCAAAAAGTTAACTCCCTAGTCAAACTTCCAACTTAAATTTTCTATTTTCGTCATTTCAAGCCTAATTTAACTACGGACTTACAAATAACTTTTCGGACACAACACGCTCCAAAGTCCAAAATCACTATACAGAGCTATTGAAATCATCAAAACTCTATTTCGAGGTCGTTTACACATAAGTTAACATCTGGTCAACTATTTTAACTTAATCTTTCATCCTTGAGACTACGTATTTCAATTCTTTCCGAAACCTTACCGGACCCGAACCAATTAACCCGGCAACTCACATAACAACTATAAAGCACAAAATGAGCAGTAAATAGGGAATGAGACTGTAATACTCAAAATGACCGGCCGGGTCGTTACAGAGTGTTAATGGGAGGAGACTTTGAAGGGTCCCGTAGCTAACGTCGAATTTGTTAGACCTGGTGCACCTTATATTTACCGATTACAGAGTACAGTTATAGCCCTCGCTAGTGGGAAGGTAGAACTAGCATACACTTATAGTTTTCCCTCAAGTAGGGACCTAAAAGTTATATTTGAATCCTTTTAGGAAGGGGTCCACACATTGATATAGATTACATGATCCTTTCTTGGAAACCTCCCAAATATAAAGATTTGCTATGATACAGTATTTACCAAACTTATTATCGATTTGTTAAATTGATTTCTTCTATAGGAAGCACATGAATAAACTGATTATATTTACCGTTTTTGAGAGGGCATTTTATTTTTGTGATAGTTCAGATTATTATTATACAAGCATGTTTTCTAACTTGTCCCCAAATAAAAACGGTTTTGATCAAGTGTTATTACTCACTGAGCTAGCGACTCATTCTTCGCTATTTTTTTACAGAGACGACAGTTGATGCAGACGAGGATTTCGTTAATTAGAGCACGCATGTTGATAGTTTTTGGTGAGCCTCGCACTTGTTCGTGTGGGCGAAGATTTTATTTATTGTTATGGTCCTTTCTTTGAACTCTAAGAGTCACTCCATAGTCATTCTTTTAGTGTCATGAGTATTTTTTCGTTATTATAGACTTATGATAAGTATTGCACTTTCTGATTTGGAGATAAATTAATATTTATGGTTGTTAGTGGGTTAATCATTAACGGTGGAGAACGAATAAACTGTTCGTACACTATTTATAATTGTCTAAAGGAAAGAGTATATATTTTTTTGTCACTAAAGTTATTAGTTACTGATTTTAGAGAATGACCTGCTGGCTGCAAGCCATACCACAGGCATAGTTACATTAAAATTATCAACACATTTTAATGCAATATGGCGAGCTCGAAACTCACATTTAAATATGCTAGCTAGTCGAATATAGTATAATATAATATCGTATTCACAAGGATTGGAGTTAAACATTATTATCGTAGTTTGTAGCTAGATTGCTATCCAAGATGATCAATAATTTAGATTTATGTAATTAATACTTAAATTAACTAAGAATCTAGAGCTAATTGACTAATGACAATCGAAGCAACGACTAAGCAAAGGAAGATATCAATCAGAGAAAATAAGGCTTTGATAGGATAGGTGCAAGATATTTGTCTGGAATTTAACACTAGATAATTCATTTCTAATGTTCAAGTGAGTCTCTCGAATTCACTTAATTATCAGTACAATTATTTAGTAGAAACTCCTCTCTCGATTAAGTCTCAACCTCTCAATATGAACCAATTTAAGCTCTGTGAAAATATGCAAGAATGCGTAGTGGATTGGTGTTTAGGAAAACCTTTTTCGATTATTCCCCTAATTAGGTTTAATCAATAATTCAACTAGTCTTTTTCGATTACTAAGAAGAATTAATGAACTCAGCAAACAATATAATGCAACGATATCACAAGTTATGCCTCTCTCGATTACATGAACAAGTGAACATAGATGCAACAATTAAATCATCCAAAATGATTCAATACATAAAACTAGAGTTATAATCTACAAATATTATCAATACACCAAATCCATCAAACCCTAAAGAAAACTACTCCATAGACATGGAGCAATTCATCACAAATATGTTTAAAGTAAAGGAAAACATAAAACGATCAAAACTCAGATCTTGAGTGAGGATTGAATGATGAACTCCTTGTGCTTTTGCTTCTCCAACTCCTCCTTAGCCTCCCTAGGTCTCCAATGTATCAAAAGTCAAGAAAATAATATTTTTTCATGTATTTATACCAAGTAAGATCGGGTCCAAATGAAATCACCTTTTCCTACGCGAAATAGGACAATTACTATGTAAAATTTGCACAAACGCGCTGCATGGGGTGACGCGCCATGCAGGGCGTTAGTGGAAAAATCCACAGAGTTGAAATCTGTCAGGCAGCAGAAAAATACATACGCGTGGCGCCCCACGCGCCGCGGCTGTGGGAATTTCTCAGAGTACGGAATTTTCCTCGCTTTTTTATATCCAGATGTGGTTTTTGACCCCCGAACGCAATCCCGGCTTAATCCCTTGGGCTTTTACTCAAATTTCAAAGCTCCAAATCACTCGAATTCATTCCATAATATCTAAATTACTCGGAATCACTCCTACAAGGCATAAACACGCAATAAATACAAAACACTAGTGATTAAAGTTCAAACACAACAAAAGTGTAATAAATTAAAGTATAATAAGTGACTAAAATACGAGATTATAGCCTACCATCACAATGTAAATCCATAATTGAACTGTTAATCCGCCCCCGAAATCAACTTTTTTAGTGGCGACTCACCTTAAATATATAATTCTACTACTTGACTTAAACCCAATGGAATTAGCTTTAACTAAAACCAAGCTAGGATACTCTATACCACTTCTCAATAAAAACAAAAATCCTAGCTATCCATCTCATTTTCAAGCTTTATCTTAAATCCTAACTTAGATTTTCTACTAAACCATGACGAAGTCAACTAAAATCATAGATTTCTAGTACAAATTTTTTATACATATCAAATAATTTTTTTAGCACAAATATATGATTTGAGCCAATACTACTAGGCATTCCTACGACACTTGTTTTGCAGATATGTAGCAAGAACATTCACTCTTGTATAGTATGGGTGGTCCGTTCTATAGAACTTTAGGTACGTATCGTTATACTACAAGATATTCCAATAGCACTTCTCGTTTCAACTTTGCTGTTTTAATTTAATGTATAGCAATGTCATCTATCATATCATTTTCCAGTAACATCGAGCCTTAATATCTAAATTGTCTGCATTTCGACACCGTAACCTCACCTAATAGATCTCTCAATTTTACTCTTCTCATGGTAGGCAAACTTGCGGTGCATATATTCAATCTCATTTCTACTTGTCCTAAACCCCATACTCTCTATAGAGTGTTTCTTATATATACTTTAACCTTTTAGTTGACACATGGAAAAGTAAATAAAGGAGATACAAAACTAATTGGCACATTAAGGGTGTGTTTGGTACGAAGGAAATATTTTCCGAAAAATATTTTTCAATTTTTTTATGTTTGGTTGGCTTAAATATTTTGGAAAATATTTTCCTCACGAACTCATTTTCCTCCGATTGGAGGAAAATATTTTCCCTATCAAAAGAAAGAAAAACATTTTCCAAAATTCTTCTTCAACCTTCCCCACCCTATTCCCTATCCCCACCAACCTCCCCCCTCTCACACACACACCCCACCCACCCCACCCATAACCCACCCCTACCTCCACCCCACCATCCCCCAATCCTGCCCTTACCCCACCCTAAATAAAAATATTATTAAGAGTACTTTCTTTTCATGTTATAGATAAAGTACTTTCTTTTTAATTTCTAGAAAATAATTATTTTTTTCATAATGCAAAAAGTTTTTTCATTCATTTCAAGTAAAAAAATTACTTTCTTTTCATGATGTAGAAAAAATATTCTTTCATTTTAACAAAAAAAAGTAATTTCATTCATGATGTAGAAAAAGTAATTTATTTCATTTCAACAAAATTGTACTTTCTTTTCATGATGTATAAAAAGTATTTTCTTTTCTTTTTATTCATTTCAACAAAAAAGTATTTTCTTTTCATGATATAGAGAAAGTATTTTCTTTCATTTCAACAAAATGAGTAATTTCTTTTCATGATGTAGAAAAATTATTTTCTTTCATTTCAACAACATGATGTAGTAAAAATTATTTTCTTTCATTTTAACAAAATGAGTATTTTCTTTTCATGATGTAAAAAAGTATTTTCTTTCATTTCAACAAAAAAAAGTACTTTCTTTTTATGATGTAGAAAAAGTATTTTCTTTCATTTCAACAAAATGAGTCTTTTTTTAATGATGTAGAAAAAGTATTTTCTCTCATTTTAACAAAATGAATACTTTTTTTTTCAACCAAAAAAATAGTATTTTCTTTTTAGTTATGTAGCACAAATTTCAACGTTATTTTTGCGTGAAAAAAGTAAAACAGCACATTAGTTACTTTGGGTTTGTATGAATTTTTAAAAGAATAATTAAGCTCTTGAAGAAAATAGAGTCCTCAAAATATTGGGTATTTGGGGTTTTGGGGAGGGGGGGAGGAAGTAGCATAAAAAATTATTTTTCTAAAAAATATTTTTTGCTCTCTAAACAAACACTAGAAAATATTTTTCGAAAAAAGTTTTTGTCACGACCCAAAATCTAACTAGCTGTGATGGCACCTAACCTCACCCGCTAGGTAAGCCAAATAACAATAATCCGATTTAATTAATATTTAATTGACTCTAATACACTCCCTAAGGACTAGTAGTATAAATCATGAGCTTTTAAGATTCAAAATTTACAAAGCTGGTGTGAAATAAAATACATCATCTGTTTGAAAATACATGAACAAATTTTTAAATCTAAAGCTACCAAGATTAAGAGGCAGCTATGACCGGAATGCAGGTACATCTCCAATGTCTGCTCCCGCCATACACAACAACATCAACATCCAAAATCTGCACGCAAGGTGCAAAAGTGTAGTATGAGTACAACCGACCCCATGTACTCAATAAGTAACAAACCTAACCTTAGGTTGAAAGTAATGACGAGCTGGGATAAGGGTCAGAGTCCAACTTTAATAACCAGCAACAGTTCATAACAACATAAATAAAATAATACAAGTAATAACTCAAGATATGATGCTCTGTTTTTTCACAATTTCCGGAAAATCAACATTTTCGTTTCAAGTATAACGATAAAACTCAAATCTTTTGCCGAAAATTACCAAAAATATGAGTAAGTCTTAAATCTGTGATTTTTCTCAAAAAAAATAATTTAACGACAGATAAAAAATTTCATTACTAGATGGCATGAGGAAAAATACTTCTCTATGCCTATATATCAAGTATGCATATCTAATGCAGTGCAGCACAGTGATGAACTCATGTACTCACACTCTCAGAGTACTCAATCTCATTGTCTCACATTTCTATTCATCACGCTCAATATTGAGCACACTCAATCACTCGGCATTGTACAGGGCAAATCTAACCCAAATATAAATGACAACTTACACACAGTCACTCAGTACTGTATATGGTCAATCCAACCCAAGGAAAATCCATCCCAAATATATATACATAATAATTGACACTCAGCTACTCAGTATTGTACAAGGCCAATCCAGCCCAGGAAACTCCATCCCAAATATAAAAAAAATAAGGCAACTTCATGCCCAAGGAACTCCATCCCAAATATAAATAAATAAGGCAACTCCATGCCCAGGGAACTCCATCTCATAAGTGAATATATATGGCAACTCCATGCCCAGGGAACTCCATCCCAAATATAATATCCACTGCACTCACTGTGGGGGGTGCAGACTCCGGAGGGGCTCCTTCAACCCAAGTACTATAATAAGCCAATCTGGCCTGCTGCAGCGTGCAGCCCGATCCCATAATAATAAAGTAAATAAAGTCAATATGGTCTGTTGTGGCGTGCAGTTCGATACCATAAATATCTTCACAATCAGGCCCTCGGCCTCACTTAGTCATCAATCTCTCTAGTCTCTCGAACTCAAAATGTTATGAAATATAGCCCAAAAATAATAATATGATGTATCAATAATTAGCAACAGATACTGAGATATGATATGAAATGAAAGAACATGATTGAGTATGAAATTATAATTTAAACAAATAATTCAACAATAATATGACCTCTGTTGGTCTCAATAATAACGGCATATAGCCTCAGCATGATTTTTAACATGATTCACATCTCAATTTCTTTAACACATGAAAGTACATGGATAATGCCAAGATTAATTGATTACAAAATTCTACGGAATTAATTACGTCACAAATTTCTACGGTGCACGCCCACACGCCCGTCACCTAGCATGTGCGTCACCTCCAAACAATTCATATAACACGTAATTCAGGGATTCATACCCTCAGCTCCAAGTTTAGAAATGTTACTTACCTCAAACCGTGCAATTCTTTATTCCAATAAGCCTTTTCCTCTAGATTCGGCATCCGAACGCCTCGAATCTAGTCACAAATAATTCGATACAATCAACATGTGGTGTAAGAATCAATTCCATATAAAAATGCTAAATTTCATAATAAATCCAAAAAGGTCAACAAAAAGTCAACAGTAGGGCTCACATCTCGGAACCCGACAAAACTCATAAAATCCGACAACCCATTCAATTACGAGTCCAACCATACTAATTTCATTCAAATTCGACTTCGAATCGGTGTTCAAAGCTCGAAAATTCATTTTATGGACTTATAAAAAATTCCTCTCTCTTGAAAAATCAATAATCTAACGTCGAAAACGAAAATTAATTCATGAAATATAATCACAAAGAAGTCAAGAACACTTATCCCAAGTTGTGTGGTGAAATTTGCCTCTGACAATCGCCCAAACCGAGCTTCCCAACTCTGTTTTTGTCAAAAATGGTGAAACCCCCCGTTTATAAGGATTTAATGTTTGTAGCTCCACAAGTGGCATGGTGTCACGACCCAAAACCTAACCCGTCGTGATGACGCCTATCGTGATACTAGGCAAGCCGACCTTTCCAAAACACTTTCAACATTAACAGAAATAAATTAAGACATTTAAAATAACTAGAGTTTTTCATAAAAAAGGGCAAACCCAAAACATAAGTGCGGAAAAATAGCCCGACATTGGGGTGTCACTGAGTCATGAGCATCTAGATATCCAGTCTAATACAAAAAGTGTCTAAGTATCAATACAGAAAAGAGAGAAAACATAGAAGGAGAGACAAGGTCTGCGGACGCCGGCAACTACCTCGTAGTCTCCGATACTCGATCGCACACGAACTCAACGACCTCTGTGATCAAACACACCTGGATCTGCACATGAAGTGCAGGGTATAACATGAGTACAACCAACTTAGCAAGTAACAGAAATAAATAAGGAACTGAGAAGGTAGTGACGAGCTATACAAATACAGTTCATTTTCAATAATTCCAGCAAAGAGTAGACATACTTTCAAATCTAACAGTTCAAGTCAAATCAGTTTATACAGTTACAGTGCAAGTAATCCGGATATAGAATCTTTCAGAAATTTTACAACAATGACAGATAGCAACTAAGTGCATCAACAAATGAAAAATAAGTACAACCTCTCAGGGCAACAGACACTCAACTCGTCACAACAGCTCAATCACTCGACTCTCAGCCCTCAGTACTCACACTCAATAGGTACCTGCGCTCACTGGGGATGTACAGACTCCGGAGGGGCTCCAAACACTCACATCATACCAATCATCAGGGTTTCATACTCTCAAAACCAGATTTAAGACTGTTACTTACCTCAAACCGCGCAAAATCCTACTCCGCAATGCCTTTGCCCCTCGAATCAGTTTCCAAATTCCCTGAATCTAGCCACAAGCAGTACGAGATAATTAATATAGGCTAAAGGAATCAATTCCACAAGAAAAATACGAAATTTCAAGCCAAAATCCGAAATTGGTCAAAAGCCGACCCCGGCGCACATCTCGAAATCCGACAAAAGTTATAAAACCCGAAAGCCCATTCACTTACGAGTCCAACCATACCAAATATATCCAAATCCGATGTCAAAATCCCAATCAAAATCCAAAATCTTAGTTGAAGAACTTCTTCCCATTTTTAACCCAAATCCGAAATTTAAATGATGAAATTAATGATAGATTAGTGGGATATAACCAAAATCAAATATAGAATCATTACGCAATCGATGTCTCTGAAAATCCCTAGAAATCTCGTCCAAATCCAAGTTCCCAAACTTAAGTTTTGATAAAAATGGCCAAACTCTCGTTTTTGAATCTTTATATTTGCCTAGTTAATTCCTTCTTCGTGAACGCGACCGTCCTCTCGCGTTCGCATAGACCAACTCAGACTGCCTCTCAACTTAACTCTTCGCGAACGCGTATGCTTTGCGAACGCGAAGCTTTGCAAACTCAGACCTTCGCGAACGCGTCCCTCACCTCGCGAACGCGTAGAACAAAAGACTGGGGGGTCCCCAGCTGCCTCACTCCCCTTTATGAACGCGATGCTACTCACGCATTCGCGATGCACACACTGCCCTACCTTCGCGTTCTCGTCCTATCCTTTGCGGACGCGTAGAGCAAAATCTCACCATCTCAGAAACACTCTTCGCGAATGCATAAGAGGAGACCAAAAATAAATGCAGCAGCAGATATCAGCTATCTCACCAAGGCCAAAAATGATTCGTTAACCACCCGAAACTCACCCGAGGCCCCCAGGACCTCAACCAAACATACCATCAAGTCCCAAAACACTATACAAACTTAGTCGAATCCTCAAACCACCTCAAATAACATCAAAAACACGAATCACCCTCCGATTCAAACTTAATAAACTTAAAACTTCTAATTTCTACAACCGATGTCGAAACCTACCAAACCACGTCCTATTGACCCCAAATTTTGCACACAATGTCATAATTAACATTACATATCTACTCCAACTTCCGGAATCGGAATCCGACCCCGATATCAAAAAGTCAACCCCCCGGTCAAACTTTCCAAAATTTGACTTTCGCCATTTCAAGCCTAAATTAGTTACAGACCTCAAAGTCAGAGTCCGGACAAGCTCCTAAGTTCAAAATCACCCAACGGAGCTAACGAAACCGAAGGAACTCCATTACGGAGTCATCTTCACATACTTCTGACTACGGTCAAAATTCTGAGACTTAAAATTCCGTTTTAGGGACTAAGTATCTCAAAACACTTCGAAACCAAAAACAAGACCTCCCGACAAGTCACTTAAGCAAAAACAGATACGGGAAAAATATTAAATAAGGGTTCTAGGCTAATACACTCAAAACGACCGGTCGGGTCGTTACACATGGGGCGCAGCCTGTGGCGCTGTTTCCAGAACCTAAAAAAGTCCCAGCACCAAGGCTAGCGCCCCACGCTACCCTGGGCACTGGCGACAACAAATCTTTCCTGACACGAAAATGGACATAACTCTCTCATACGATATCCGAATTCGACGATTCTTTTTTATATGGCTCCGAAAGTTTAATACGGATCTAATACTTCAATCAAAATTGAATTTGGAGCTCATTTACTTAATATGCTACTACTTATGCTTGAAGAAATGACGTCGAAACATTATAGAAATATCCAAATTAAATTCCAGGCATACACCCGACTCGAAAATTACCATACGGACCTAACAGAATCATCAAAACTCTGATCCGAGGTTGAATACAAATATTCAAACCTGGTCAACTCTTTCAACTAAAGTCTTCCAACATGAAATTCATTCTTTCGAACTAATCCCGAAACACCTGAAAACCAAAGTCGACAATATATACTTGTCATAATACATCATATGAAACTACTCAAGATTTCAAATAGTTGAATGGGATGTAAATGTTCAAAACGACTGGTTGGATCGTTACAGTTTTACACTCACCAACCAAATAAGGGAAAATGAGTGATAAAATAACTCATTTTCCAGGAAAATATTTTCTAGGAAAATATTCATACCAAACACATCCTAAGATCTAGAGCATATGTATAGTGTTAATTAGGGGTGTTCAAACTGAACCAGAAAACCGCACCAAATCGAAAAGTCAAACCAAATCGATTAAAATATCGATTAGGTTTGGTTTGATTTGGTTTGGTATTGAGTAAAATAAAATCGAACCAAATCGACATATAAATATATAATTTTTATATATATTTTTAAGACTTTATATGGAGTTTTTTTAAAAAAAATATCCACAAATATTTGGAATCTTCTCATAGGATATAATATTTAATAGAACTATGAAGTGCATTCATTTTTATTTACTTTAAATAATGGATTGTGTCACTTTTTTATTAAGTGCTATTGAAATGTGTCAATCATCTCTTTCTTCTTCCATATTCATATGTCAAGATTTCTTATATTTTTTTCGAATTTGAAATGGTATTTCGATAACTTAAATTTAAATATAACATATCACTATGTAGATATCATATTGATTTTTATGTTTAATTATTAAATTTGGTAAACCTTGAAAGCGTACATCAACGAAAAACTATTGTTAGACGACTAAGAAAATAACTATCATGTGTCACTAAAAATATTCTCCCATAAGAATATTTTTATAGATCATATGTTTGTCAATTTTTCAGCTTTTACTAAATATATATTCTATTAAAACTTTATCTATAACTTTAACAAAGTAAGCATGAAATAATATTCATTTAACGAAAAAATCAAAAAATCCGACGAAACCGAACAAATCCAAACTGATATAATTGGTTTGGTTTGATTTTGATAAAAACTGAATCAACCCGATCCATATACTCTCCTGGTGTTGATTGTACGGAATTAAGATAGAGTGAGCTAGAAATTATTAAAGGGAACTTTGGCCAAACCCTGTGTTAATTGTACGGGATTAAGATAGAGTGAGCTAGAAATTATTAAAGGGAACTTTGGCCAAACCCTTTCGTAAATTGAACCCCACAAAATTGAGTTTGTTAAAAAGTAAAATATGGACTTAAACTATTGTTTCCCTTCTGGCGAAGCATCCAGGTCCGCTCTACTACCACATATTATTAAGGAGGTTTTAGGCCTTTTTGGCCTTTTAATTATTAAGGTAGTAAGGTACTGGGTTTGTTATATTTTAATTATTAAAATATTCACAATTTCAATTTATAGCAATTTGACATAAGATATTTGGAGCAACTCTTCCCTCCATATAACATAAAAACAAGTATTAGACACTTGTGCGTTGTGCCTACCCACTATTTTGTAGTCCAGATATTTTATGAACCAATATTAAATATTTCTTCAGAAAACTTCAAAATATTTTTGTCCTTGTTATGTTTTAAGCGGGGAGGTGTACGAACAAATGTTCTTAACACCAATTTTCGAGGGACAGGTTAAGTAATGGAATTCTTTTTTCACAAATTAAGAAGATCATGTAGTTTCCAGATACTAACAAACTACTTAAAAGAACTCGAACTAGCTATGAATTTCGTCGCTGATCTAACGATAAATCGCTCGTACCTAATCGAATTTTTCCGTTGCTAAGCAGAATCAACAACAAATTTTGCTGATTAACTATAGACTTTATCCGTCGCTAATTACTATTTTTTTTAAGTAGTAAGAGAATCAGCAGAAAACATATGGAGTAATATATTTTGATTGGTCAGCACAAATCTCCCTCTTTATATTATATATATATATATATATATATATATATATATATATATATATATATATATATATATATATTATATAATTCAATCTATCTGGCATAATTAATTTTGCATGTAGTTTAAGAATAGAAAGATTTTTGGAATTTGTGATCTGTAACATATCATGAGATTTATGTGGCCATAAAAATACTCCTTTAAAAATAAAATAAAAAGCTTTAAGTTAAATTATTTCTATAGAAAAGTGTCTTTCGGAGCGAAACAACAACAACAACAACAACCCAGTATAATCTCTCTAGTGGGGTCTGGGGAGGGTAGTGTGTACGCAGACCTTACCCCTACCCTGGGATAGAGAGACTGTTTTCGATAGACCCCCGACTTCCTTCCTCCAAAAACCCCCTCACCTTACTCCTGGGATGACTCGAACTCACAACCTCTTGATTAGAGGAGGGTGTTAACCACTAGAGCAACTCACTCTTGTCTTTCGGAGCGAAAGAATAAGAAAATTCCACATAAAATGGAACGAACGAAGTATCACATTCAACAGGTGGATAAAAAACGAAATCAAAAATGGTTTCTATACTAATCTAAGATGTTTTTTTCAAATATTCAGAGTTAATAACAAAAATACACGATCAAAGATATGTAGAAGAATGAAAGGTTGTTAGGCTCTAAGATTATTTTTCATATATTCAGAATTTTCTAGTAAGATAAGTGCTAGCTTCCGGTGGCGGAGCCACCTTTACCAAAGAGGTATCAATTGACACATTTTCGTCGAAACATTACAGTATAACTATAAATAGATAATTTTTTTTATGCATATATACTATTCCTATATGTTAAATTCCTTTTATTACTCATTCGTCTATTTACTTTTTTTATATTTTGGCTCTTCTTAGTAAAAATCATGACTCCCCTGCTTACTTCTAACTCCTTTCGTTTACGTAATTTTTAAAAATTTCTCTTATGTGAGGGAATGAGAAGGGGGGACATAATCAAGAATTGTACACATATTAATTTGCATTAAAAACTCCCACAAGTACCACTAGGATTCAAGCTCTGGTTTTACTAGCAGTACTTTTAGCTGCAGCTTTATTAATTGCTGAAAGAAGCCTATCCAAATTTTGCTTGGTAGTTTTTGCCTATACATATTGGGAGATAACTGCATGAATTCATATCAGATGCAATTTTCAATATCACTATATATTGTTAGCTGGGAGATTAGATAATCATCTCATCATATACACTTTGCAGTAGAATTTAGCTGCCCAATTTTTACTCTATGGAATCAACTGAAATTGATTATACTAGATTAGCTATGACCCAGCTGCACATAGCTGCTTCTTTTCTTTTCTTTTTTGTATAGATTGGATACTACATATTTCATGGCAACTATTGAGTTATGTATTCACATACCCGACGCATTTAATTCATCTCATTTTGTAACTAGAGTAGTGGAAGCTATTTCTCATGGTCACTATATATAGGTGTTGGTAGTATAACAACCCCTCTGCCCAAATGTAATTGCTGTTTTTTTTTTGGGGAGATGAATAAAATGCTCAGTTGATTAAAAAAATAAAAATAAATTACCTATATGATAGAAGTTATTTTCTTGAATGCATTATTGTGGAGAGAAAGACATGAATAATATATTACAAGTTTCATTCACAGATTTTGCAGGCTGAATTGTTTAATGTTCTAAGAGAAAAGTTAGGTGCAAAACTAAACAATCTCATAGAAGAGAAGATATTTCCAGTAGCTGGTGACGTTTCATTCGAAGATTTTGGGATTGTGAAAGATGAAATGTTCAAAGAAATTGATACTATCATACGCTCAGCTCCAAGTACTACATTTGATGAGAGGTAGTAGTTGTTGTAAAATGGAAGTATTTTACAACAACTATCTTTAACTATAGGTGTTGCCATGTTGGTAGTATAACAATCCCTTTTAAGTTACTAGGTTCTAAATTAAGGATTTGTACATATCCAATAAATTTCATAAGTTACTTGGTTTGGCCGAACTCGTAACATATATACTACCTCTGTCCTTGCTTAAGTTAAGCAACTAAACAGGAAAATAATTAGTTTTGAATTAAGAAACTCAACTAATTAACTACAAAGTGAGTTTTTAGTTAGTAATTAATCTAGATTTGTCATGGAAGTGCTAAGTTAACATTATCCTTTATGGTTATAAGCTAAAATTTGTTCCTAAAAAGCTTTTTTTGTGCTGATAAAGGTTCAGTTTAATTCAATAACACTAACGTGCTCTTTCCTTTGCTCTAGATACTACAAATTTGCAAAGGAAGATTGATAGGGCTATACGTGTATCTAAACTGTATAAACCTTACTTAATTTTCCTTGGAAGGTATGTGCATGTTATATTTTCTCTATCTTCCCCCACTTTACTACCAGTATTAATTTTCAAGTGGTTTTTGCATTTCTAATTAATTATACTATAAGAATACGAAGAATTAACCCAAATAACCACTCACCCAACCACTTAAATTAAAAATAGATGATGGATAGATAATATGCGCATAATTTATGTACTATACATGTATAATTGTATATAATCAATGTATAATCTATATATATGGTTAGAAAAAGTAAATAATGAATATGACCAACTATTTGTGCAAAGATCCCTAAGAATATACCTTATTTATAAACATATATACTTTCAGCTTCGATGAAGCCAATGCTGAGAGGTTGAGAATGGCAATGAACGAAGGAAGCATGGATGATGTCCTCAACCTTGATCCAAGATGCATCAAATGGGAGGATTACTTCATGAAGACTCACATCCCCGAGATTATGAACCGATTAGCCTAAGGTTCATATTCTTAAGCTGTTGAAAATATAATTACGTAAATAAAAGTGTGATCTCTCTAGTAACTTAACTTAAAGTTTTAGATGAAATGATCACCCATTTCAACCTAGCTCCAGGTATTAGTTATTCTTTAGCATATATACGCAAGGCTTTCTTCGAAGAATTTCTTCATCAATATGTATGTTAATAGCTTCCCATGAGATTCTTGGCATTGGCTCTTGCGATTAGTCCGCTAGGCATGGACAACTCATGTTATGGTGTTTAACTTCTCGTTTCGCTATCTAGCACGTGCTTTCTCTCTCATTAACACAGGCCCACCTGCATCCATACAATTTTTTTTTCTCTTTCAATCTCTACTTTGAATATTCTAAAGTACTAAATGTTCGATATAACCCTTTCTGCGGCCAAACGCAACACCCAAGTATACGCGATCGTCAAGTAATAAGGTGACTAAAAGTTGGATGTCAAACTCACGAGTACTTATTATTAACTATTAACTAAATTAGATTATCCTAATTATCTAAACAAGAATTAAACCCAGAAGTTAAGCTACCAAAAGAAGTTATTTATAGCTATTACTTCTATTAGTAGTTATTTTAGAATTAGTAACATTATAACCGATTAAGCAAAGCAGGAAATTGAAGCAGTCTAAAGTCATTAATTAAGCAGAACTTAGGTAAGAGCAGATTTGTTCAAGTAGAAAATTGAAAAATATGTCATAAGTTCTACGTTTCACAGATCCTAAGAGTTAAGAATAGCAAGAAAAAGATCATGCAAACCATAATTACTTTTTAAGAAAAGCTTATGACAAAAAGTAAGGATGTAGGAACATATTGGTAGTTTAAATAGTTGTTCCACTTAGTACATATACATGAGCAGTATTTGACTAAGGAATTGAATATGTTTTAGAAGTGTTGGTCATTTCAGAACTGAGATGAGACTGCCATATCTCTATGTAAGTGTAGTGATATAGTGTAATATTAGTAGCTTTACCTACAGTTTCGCTAATGACAGACAAACGAAGGAATTGCAAGCAACCGGTGCAATTTAACTACTGCTATTCCATTCGTTTGATTCTCATCCAAAATGTGACATTTGTTCAAAGTTAATGGCCAGTAGAAAAAATTTTGGCTTAATACATAGTTTAACCCCCGAGCTTATAGCCAAACTATGATCACTGACATTTTATCTTATCTGAAACAAGATTGAGAACTATATAACCTGCCTCATCTTCACACCCATAATACCAGGAAATAGATAAAAATGATTATTCTTAACAATGGAATCAACCTATGTACAATCAATCATCTCAATTTCTTTGGAGGAAAAACATACGGATGTTTGCATCCAAGAGTATGGCCTAGTGGTAAATGAAGTGGATTGAAAGAGAGGTAAAATTTAGTTAAAGTAAATAAGCTGACCCAAATACCACAATTATTGTAACGACCCGACTGGTCGTTTTGAGCAATTGCGTCTGGTTCGGCAGTTTGAGGTCATGAGTAGTTTCACATAGTGTATTATGACTTGCGTGTATCATCGGCTCTGGTTTTTGAGGGGTACGGGAATGATTTTAAGAGGTGACTCTCATTTGAGAAGCTTGAAGTTGAAAGAATTGACTAAGTTTGACTTTTGAATATTTGACCTCGGATTGGAGTTTTAATGATTCCGATAGGTCAGGTTGATGATTTTGGACCTGGGCGTATACCTGGATTTGCATTTGGATATTTCTAGAAGGTTTCGGCATCCTTTAGAGGAAGTTGGCAATTTAAAGGTTTGGAATTTTTCTAAATTTGACCATGGTTTGACTTTAAGGCTATCGGGTTCGAATTTTAGTTTCGGGATTTGGAATGGATCCATTTCATCATTTGAAACTTGCTTACAAAATTTGGTGTCATTTGGAGTTGATTTGATATGGTTCGGATGTTTGGTTGTGATTCTAGAAGTTCTTGAAATTTATTGTGATTTTCATGCGTTTGGCGTCAGATTCATGATTCTAGAGGTTATTTTTGGTGTTTTGATCGCGTGACCAAGTCTGTGTTATGTTTTTAGATTTGTGTGGATATTTGGTTTGGAGCCCCGAGGGCTCGGGTGGGTTGTGGATTAGTTTCGGAGTATTTTGTTGAGACTTGTGTGTGCTGATACTAGTGTCATCGCATTTACGATGAAAGGTCGCAAATGCGACCATCACATTTGCGGACACCTAGTCACTTTTGCGATTCTGTGTTGCTGGGGAAGAGTTCGCATTTGGGAGTGTTTGCTGTCCGCTTTTGCGAAGATGTCTGTTGCTTTTGCGATTACGGCTTTAACATTAAGTCCCATGATTCGCTTTTGCGATGAAATGCTCGCTTTTGCAGGGTTCGCATTTGCAAACCCCAGGTGGCAAATGCGACATCAGCAGCTGGTCTATAGGTGAGCACTTTGAGACTTAGCTTCATTTTAATATATTTTGAGCCCTAGACTCGGTTGGAGGTGATTTTGTGGAGATATTTTCATACCAAACTAGTGGGTAAGTAATTTTAATCAAATTTCAATTATATTTCATGATTATATATTAGATTTAACATCAAATTCATGAGAATCTATGAGAAAATTTAGGGATTTTGTCAAAGTTTTGAAAAAATAAAAATTGGGGATTTGAGAGTCACATAGGACTTGGATTTGGAAACAAAACACATATATGAACTCGTGATGCTATGGGTAGTCAAGACCTACCATTGGACCTGGTTTTTGAATGGGCGGGCCCTAGGTTTACTTTTGTTGACTTTTTAAAAATTGTCTAAAGATCATAGCTTTGTTAATTGAAATTATTTTCTCTTGCATTGTTTGATGTATTTAAGTCGTCTTTGGCTAGATTTAGCCGAGCGGAGACGAATTTGTAAAGGAAAAGCTAATTTGAGTATTGATTTGGTCAAATTGAGGTAAGTGTCTTGTCTAACTTTATATGGGGGAAACTACCCCTTAAGATTTGAGTTGATTGTGCTATTTGTGTCATGTGAAAGCCAAGTACGCAAGGTGACAAGTGGGTACACATGCTATATGTGATATTTGACTGGTTTAGGTTATCTAGACTATTTCCATGCCTTTAATTGAATTGTCATGACGTGTTATATCTCTCATTATTAATCTATTCTTACATGCTCTATTTGTTATTGTTAGCACTTATTGTACCTCTTACTTATTATTTTTCCCTTATATGCTTTAGTTGAAGTTATTGCCTTCCTTATTGTCTTGTTACCTCTTAATTGTCGAGTCCCTTCCATGACTCCGTGCCTATTTACTACTTGTCTTAACTGTTTTCCTTGCACGCCCTAGTTGTCACTTGCCTTACTTGTCCTGTCATTTTTGTAATATTTGTTGCATTCCTTTGATTATTACGTGGTTCCTTTATTGCCGTGTACTCGTACCATTTGAGTGTAAAAATTCTTGTAAATTGAGTTATTGGATTGTTGTTGTTAATTTAAATTGCTTGTGGATCTGTGCTTCTGTGGTTACTTGGTGAATTAATTTTCAAGATGAATTTACTGCACATAGTCATTATGTCATACCCTGCTGAGTTGTTGGTAACATAACGGTTTTAAATAAAAGAACTATTAATATGCTCACCTTATATGACTCTTAAGTTATAACTCATCGTTTCATTCGGCACTTTACTATTCTTAATAGTTGTCATATTTCACTTTAATTGATTTCTCAACTTAAACTTCTTACTCTGCCTGGCATTTTTACTTTACTTAAAAACATCGTTATTATGTTTTAAGTTAAGAAATTCTATACTTAATTCAATAGCTTATTCGATGCTATCTTTTATTTGAAAATATTATTTTCTTCACCCAAATGATTTCTAAAATAAACTAATGTTCTCATATGATTCCCTACTTTATTCAAGTTTGTTATTAAGCCTTATCGTATATAAATAAACCTTTTGAACATTTTAATTAGCATTTGACATGGATACAATGTACGGGGTAGCACGTGGGTTTTGCCGTGCGAAAGTGATTTGGAAACAAAGTGGGCACGAGGTGGCATATGTGTATGATTTGGAAGTTTTGATTTATGATTTGAGATTACGAAGACTAGTACCTCGAGTGATTCTTGTTGTAAATTGTGCATTAGGAATGATTTGATTGACTGAGTTGTCATCCGTTTCTTTATTACTCTTTCATTTCTTGTTGCTATTTGTGCTTCTATTATTTTGCACGGTTGGTTGTAAATTTGTGATTCTTCTGTTGTTGGTCTTACATTGATATTCTTTCCATAGTTAGCTTTAAGTTATATCCTGCACAGGTTTACATGTCTGGTAGGTATCTTGACCTAGCATCGTCACTACTCTATCGAGGTTAGGCTTGATACTTACTGGGTACCGCTGTGGTGTACTCATGATACGTTTCTGCACAATATTTTGTGTAGATCCAGGTACTTATGATCGAGTTGGTTTGAGACTTATGTCTGCGCGGCTGGAGACTTCAAGGTATACCTGCTTGACGATCGTAGGCTCCGAAGTCACCTTCTGTTGTATTTTATTTCCATTATTTCCTATAATTCTGAGACAGTGATGTATTGTTATTTCTAGTGACTCTTAGAAAAGCTTATGACTTATACTACCGGTTGTGAAGATTTTACGATCGACGTTGGCTCAGTGTCACGATCCCAAATTCCCTCCGTAGGATGTCGTGAAGGTACCTAGTCTCTAAGACTAGGTAAGCCTATCAATGCGGAATAAAAATTTAAATCTGAATAAATAATTAAATAAACTACGATTCAAACAATTTCAACTCCCAAAATCTGGTAGAAATAAGTCACTAGCTTCTAAGAATTTATCCTCAATGTCTCCATATATATATCAAGGTCTAAAGAAAATAAAGAAGCAACACAATAATGATAGAAGGGGACTCCGAAGTCTGCGGACGCTGGCAGATATGCCTCGAAGTCTCCGTGCACAGGTAACTCACTGATGTCGGGACTAGTAAGGAGTACCTGGATCTGCACAAAAAGATATGCAAAAGCGTAGTATGAGTACACCACAGCGATACCCAGTAAGTGCCAAGCCTAACCTCGGTAGAGTAGTGACGAGGTCAGGTCAGTCCCTACTGGAAAATAATAATTGCATGGTAAAATGTTTAATAATATAATAAAATAAAATGGCAATGAAAATGAATCAAGTAGCATGTCACCATTTAATTACACAAAATAATGGTAAATAATATCTCGTGGAATCAAAATAGAATTCCCTTCAACTTTATAAAAATCACAATAAGTAATCAAAGGCAAATATGGTCATAAATCAATATCAACAAGGGCACTCACGAGGTACCGCCTCGTAGTCCCAAATCATAAATAAATTCACAATATCTCATTTCCTTATCTCACCGCGGGAGCCTTCACAATTTATTTTAAAGAATTTTTTTTTTTCGAAATAGCATCCCGCGTTTTAGCCATCCTTATCACACCGCATGATATCTAGTAGTTTTCCCTACTAGCCACGCGTATCAATCCACCCTTATCTCACTGCATGCATTTCAATACTCATACCTTATACCACCGCATGCGTATCAATGTCACAATATATTACAATTTGCACCTCAAGTGCTCAAATAATTTAACTTGCTAACATAATTCAACAACAATATTTTTCACAATAAAGAACTCACAGCTCATACCAAAATAAGTCATCAATAATATTTTTCCACAATAAAGAGCTCACGGCTCATGCCGAAATAAGTCATCAATAATATTTTTTTACAATAAAGAGCTCACGGCTCCATCACAATGAGTACGAAAATCTTACACAATTATTCAGGAATAAATAATTCAGAAAAATAATATTTCAAAATCTTTAATACGTTGCTTCAATACCAAATTTAAAATGTCAAATACTTCATATTAATAATATTTAAATTTAAAAAAAATGAATTTCAAATAATGCACAGAATAAATGAAATCAAGTTTCAACTAAACAGTTAAAACAATTAGCAGAAAAAGGTCAAGCAAATTTAAAGTATACAAATCAAATCAATGATGGAGAATATAACAAAATTTAATAATTTAATTAATATGCAATAGTGATCTTCCCAATGTAGAAATATAATTCTTCACATTTAGTCCGTATACACACTCGTTACCTCGTATACACGACTTTCATCATATTACAATTAATACCAATCCTAGGGAAAATTTCTCCCCCACAAGGTTAGACAAGTCACTTACCTCGACTTGCTCCAATTTAACCAAGTAGTATGCCTTTTCCTCGATTATCTGACTCTGATCAACTCGTATCTAGTCATAATTAATTCGATACAGTCAACAAAAATTATAGAAATCGATTTCATAAGAATATACTATATTTTTCAATAAAATCCGAAATTAGCTCAAAAATCGCCTGTGGGGCCCACGTCTCGGAATCCGGCAAAACTTATAAAATCCAATAACCCATTCAATTAGGAGTCCAACCATACCAGTTTCACTCAAATCCGACTCTGAATCGACACAGAAATCTCAAGATTTTGTTTCTATGAGATTTCTAAAAGTTTCTCAAAATTTCAATCTCAATACACTAATTAAATGGTGAAAATAATGATATATTCATGTATATAGACCAAATCCGAGTTAGAATCACTTACCCAAATATTTTTCCTTGAAAATCTATCAAAAATCGCTTCTGCTCAAGCTCAAGTTCGTCAAAAATGGCAAATGGGACGAAATTCCTTCTTTTATAAATCTGCCTAGGCAGCTTCGGAATTGGGCCTCGATCGTGGCTTCGATCATGGCCCTCGAATCTAGGCCTCGATCGTGGCTTCTATCACAGGCTGGAGCCAGGGCATTCGATCATGGCATCGAGCCTGGGCCTTCGATCATGGCCTCGATCTTGAGCCTTCGATTAGTGGCCTTCGATCATAGCCCTCGAGCCTGCCTTCGATCATGACTCTCGAGCATGACTTCGATCCTCGGCTTGATTTCTGGGCTCGCTTTCTGGGCTTCGATCTTTGGGCTCGACTTCTGGGCTTCGATTTTTGGGCTCGACTTCTGGGCTCAATTGCTCAACGGGAAGAAAAATTGCAGCAGCTGTTTAAGTCCCATTTTTGATCCGTTAACCATCTGAAACTCACCCGAGGCCCTCGGGACCTTAACCAAATACACCAATAAGTCCTAAAACATCATACGAAATTATTTGAAACCTCAAATCACAACAAACAACGCTAAAGTCACGAATCATGCTCCAATTCAAGCTTAATGAAACTTAGAATTTCCAACTTCTACATTCGATGTCGAAACCTATCAAATCAAGTCCGATTGACCTCAAATTTTGCACACAAGTCATAATTGATATAACAGAGCTGTGAAAATTTTCAGAACTGGATTCCGACCCCGATATCAAAAAGTCAATTCCCCGGTCAAACTTCCAAACTTAAATTTCTATTTTAGCCATTTCAAGCCTAATTTCACTACGGACTTCCAAATAAAATTCCGATCACGCTCCTAAATCCAAAATTACCAGATGGATCTGTTGGAATCATCAAAATTCTACTCCGGGGTCGTTTGCACATCCAGTCACTATTTGAACTTAAACTTTTAATTTTTCATCAAAATTTCATATCTCGGGCTAGGGACCTCGGAATTTGATTCCGGATATACGCCTAAGTCCCATGATACAGACCGACCGGAACTGTCAAAACACTAATCCGAGTCCGTTTGCTCAAAATATTGACTAAAGTCAACTCAGTTGAGTTTAAAGCTCTAATATATATTTTAATCCATTTTCACCTAAAAACTTTCCGAAAAATTTTACGGACTGCGCACATAAGTCGAGGAATGATAAATAGTGCTTTTCGAGGTCTTAGAACACAGAATTAATTATTAAATTTAAAGATGATATTTTGGGTCATCACATTCTCCACCTTCAAACAAACGTTCGTCCTCGAACGGAGTTAGAAAAAGTACCTGAGCGGGTGAATAAGTGTGGATAACAGCAGCGCATATCATGCTCGGTCTCCTAAGTCGCCTCTTCGACCGGATGACCCGTCCACTGAACCTTCACAGAAGCAATATTCTTTAATCTCAGTTTTCGAACCTGCCTATCTAAAATAGCCACTGGTTCCTCAACATAAGATAGATCCTTGTCCAACTGAACCGAACTGAAGTCTAACACATGATACGGATCGCCGTGATATTTTTGAAGCATAGAAACATGGAATATCGGATGAACTGCAGAGAGACTAGGTGATAGTGCAAGTCTGTAAGCCACCTTTCCAACTCTCTCAAGAATCTCAAAAGGCCCAATATACCTAGGGCTCAACTTGCCCTTCTTCCCGAACCTCATCAGACCATTCAGAGGCGAAACCCGGAGCAATACCCACTCACCAACCATGAATACAACATCACGAACCTTCCGATCCGCATAAATCTTCTGTCTAGATTGGGCTGTACGAAGCTAATCCTGAATCAACTTAACATTTTTCAAGGCATCCTGAACTAAGTCTGTACCCAATAGTCTAGCCTCCCCCGGTTCGAACCAACCCACTAGAGACCGGTACCGCCTACCATACAAGGCCTCATACGGAGCCATCTGAATGCTCGACTGATAACTGTTATTGTAAGAAAACTCCGCAAATGGTAAGAACTGATCCCAAGCACCCCCAAAATCTATCAAACATGCACGAAGCATATCCTCTAGTATCTGAATCGTGCATTCGGACTACCCGTCTATCTGAGGGTGAAATGATGTACTTAACTCTACCCGAGTACCCAACTCACGTTGAACTGCACTCCAGAACCGTGATGTAAACTGCGTACCCCGGTCAGAGATGATAGATACGTGTATGCCGTGAAGTATGACAATATAATCTCGCGAATATAGATTTGAGCCAACTGCTCGGAAGAGTAGGTAGTCATCACAGGAATGAAATGAGCTGACTTAGTCAATTTATCCACAATCACCCAAGCTGCATCGAACTTCATCTGAGTCCGTGGAAGCCCAACAACGAAATCCATAGTGATCCTCTCCCATTTCCATTCTGGAATCTCTAACTTCTGAAGCAATCCACCCGATCGTTGATGCTCATATTTCACCTGTTGGCAATTTAGACATCGAGCTACATACTCTACTATGTTTTTCTTCATCCGTCTCCACCAATAGTGTTGTCTCAAGTCTTGATACATCTTTGCAACACTCGGATGAATGGAGTACCGTGAACTGTGAGCCTCCTGGAGAATCAACTCATGCAAGCCATCTACAATGGGTACACATAGCCTGCCCTGCAACTGTAGTACACCGTCATCTCCAATAGTGACTTCCTTGGCATCACCGTGTTGAACTGTATCCTTAAGGACAAGCAAATGGGGGTCATCATACTGACGTTCCCTGATACGATCATAAAGAGAAGACTGAGAAACCACACAAGCCAAAACTCGACTCGGCTTGGAAACATCCAACCTGACAAACTGGTTGGCTAAGGCCTGAACATCCAAGGCTAAAGGCCTATCTGCTACCGGTAAATATGCTAAGTTGCCCAAACTTTCCGCCTTACGACTCAAGGCATCGGCCACTATAATGGCCTTCCCAGGATGATAGAGAATGGTGATATCATAATCCTTAAGCAACTCTAACCATCTCCGCTGCCGCAAATTAAGATCCTTCTATTTAAACAGATGTTGTAGACTCTGGTGATCGGTGTAGACCTCGCAATAGACACCGTATAAGTAATGCCTCCAAATCTTCAAGGTATGAACAATAGCTGCTAATTCAAGATCATGTACATGATAATTCTTCTCATGCACCTTTAACTGTCTAGACGCGTAGGCAATCACCATACCGTCTTGCATCAACACTACGCCGAGACCAATACGCGACGCATCACAATACACAGTATAAGACCGTGTACCTATAGGTAATACCAATATTGGGGCTGTAATCAAAGCTGTCTTGAGCTTTTGGAAGCTCTCCTCACATTCCTCGGTCCACCTGAATGGAGCACCTTTCTGGGGCAATTTGGTCATAGATGCAGCAATAGAAGAGAAACCCTTTATAAATTGGCGATAATACCCTGCCAAATCAAGGAAACTCCAGATTTCTGTAACTGAGGACGGTCTGGACCAACTCTGCACTGCTTCAATCTTCTTCGTATCTACCTTGATTCCCTCGCACGAAACTATATGACCCAAGAATCCCACTGAATCAAGCCAGAATTCACACGTTGAAAATTTTGCATATAACTTCCTTTGTCTCAAAGTCTGAAGCACAGTCCTCAGGTGTTGTTTATGATCTTCCCGACTCCGGGAATACACCAGAATGTCATCAATAAATACAATGATGAAAGAATCAAGATGGGGCTAAAATACACTATTCATTAAGTGCATAAATATTGCTGGGGAGTTGGTTAGCCCAAATGACATTACAAGGAACTCATAATGACCATACCGAGTCCTAAAAGCAATCTTCGGGATATCTGTCTCCCGAATCTTCAACTGATGATAGCCTGAACGCAAGTCGATCTTAAAGAACACTCTGGCACCTTAAAGTTGATCAAATAGGTCATCAATACGTAGCAATGGATATATGTTCTTCACTGTAACCTTGTTCAGCTGGCGGTAATCAATACACATCTGCATAGAACCATCCTTCTTCTTTACAAATAAGACAGGAGCACCCCCAAAGCGATACACTACTCATGCCAAAATAAGTCATCAATTCAACAACAAATTTTTCCACAATAAAGAGCTCACGGCTCATGCTGAAATAAGTCATCAATAATGTTTTTCCACAATAAAGAGCTCACGGCTCCATCACAATGAGTACAAAAATCTTACACAATTATTCAGGAATAAATAATTCAGAAAAATAATATTTCAAAATCTTTAATACGTTGCTTCAATACCAAATTTAAAATGTCAAATACTTCATATTAATAATATTTAAATTAAAAAAAATGAATTTCAAATAATGCACAGAATAAATGAAATCAAGTTTCAACTAAACAGGTAAAACAATTAGCAGGAAAAGGTCAAGCAAATTTAAAGTATACAAATCAAATCAATGATGGAGAATATAATAAGATTTAATAATATAATTAATATGCAACAGTGATATTCACAATGTAAAAATATAATTCTTCACATTTAGTCCGTGTACACGACTTTCATCATATTACAATTAATACCAATCCTAGGGAAAATTTCCCCTACATAAGGTTAGACAAGTCATTTACCTCGACTTGCTCCAATTTAACCAAGTAGTATGCCTTTTCCTCGATTATCTGACTCTGATCAACTCGTATCTAGTAATAATTAATTCGATACAGTCAACAAAAATTATAGAAATCGATTTCATAAGAATATACTATATTTTTCAATAAAATTCGAAATTAGCTCAAAAATTGCCCGTAGGGCCCATGTCTCGGAATCTGGCAAAACTTATAAAATTAGATAACCCATTCAGTTACGAGTCCAACCATACCAGTTCCACTCAAATCCGACTCTGAATCGACACAGAAATCTCAAAAAATCGTTTCTATGAGATTTCTAAAAGTTTCTCAAAATTTCAATCTCGATGCACTAATTAAATGGTGAAAACAATGATATATTCATGTATATAGACCAAATCCGAGTTAGAATCACTTACCCAAATGTTTTTCCTTGAAAATCTATCAAAATCGCTTCTGCTCAAGCTCAAGTTCGTCAAAAATGGCAAATGGGACGAAATCCCCTCTTTTATAAATCTGCCCAGGCAGCCTTCGGAACTGGGCCTCGATCGTGGCTTCGATCATGGCCCTCGAGTCTAGGCCTCAATCATGGCTTCTATCACAGGCTCGATCCGGGGCATTCGTTCATGGCATCGATCATGTCATCGAGCCTGGGCCTTCGATCATGGCCTCGATCATGGCATCGATCTTGAGCCTTCGATCAGTGACCTTCGATCATGGACCTAAAGCCTTGCCTTCGATTATGGATCTCGAGCCTGCCTTCAATCATGACTCTCGAGCCTGCCTTCGATCCTCGGCTCGATTTCTGGGCTTGATTTCTGGCCTTCGATTTTTGGGCTCGACTTCTGGGCTCGATTGCTCAATAGGAAGAAAAATTGCAGCAACTTTTTGTAGCAGTTGTTTAAGTCTCATTTTTTATCCGTTAATCATCCGAAATTCACCCGAGGCACTCGGGACCTCAATCAAATCCACCAACAAGTCCTAAAATACGATGTCGAAACCTATCAAATCAAGTCTGATTGACCTAAAATGTTGCACACAAGTCATAAACGATATAACGGAGCTGTGAAAAGTTTCAGAACTGGATTCCGACCCCCATATCAAAAAGTCAACTCCCCCGATCAAACTTCCAAACTTAAATTCCTATTTTAGCTATTTCAAGCCTAATCTCACTACAAACTTCTAAATAAAATTCTGATCACGCTCGTATGTCCAAAATGACTATACGAAACTGTTAGAATCATCAAAATTTTATTCCGGGGTAGTTTGCACATAATTCGATATCCGGTCACTATTTGAACGTAAACTTTTAAGTTTTCATCAAAATTCCATATCTCAGGCTAGGGACCTCAGAATTTGATTCCGGGCATACGCCCAAGTTCCAAATCACGATATGGACCTACCGGAACTGGCAAAATACCGATCCTAGTCCGTTTGCTCAGAATATTGACTAAAGTCAACTCAGTTGAGTTTTAAAGCTCTAATTTACATTTTAATCCATTTTTCACCTAAAAACTTTCCGGAAAATTTTACGGACTGCGCACGTAAGTCAAGGAATGATAAATAGTACTTTTCGAGGTCTTAGAATATAGAATTAATTACTAAATTTAAAGATGATATTTTGGGTCATCACACTCATCTAAGTAGTATTAGTTGTTATCTAATGTATTGTAGTTAAATAGTAAAATTTTGGTAATAATCAGCATATGTTAGGCTTACCTAGTCTTAGAGATTAGGTGCCATCACAATATTCTAAGGTGAGAAAACTGGGGTCGTGACAGTTATATTTTTAAAAATAACATATATACTGACATCTAACTCTCTATATTAGATTAGACAATGACTTACTTATTCTAACATAGGATGGAAAATCTAACAAAATAAAATTATTTATCAAAAAGAAAATTTACTAGAAATAGAAAACAAAAGTTAATGAAAGAAACAAACATTACTCTCCACCAACCACCTAGACTGAGATTAGTATCATATGGATAATATAGGGCAGCCTGATGCACTAAACTCCCATTATGCACGGGGTTCTTGGAAGGTCCGGACCACAAGGGTCTATTGTTCGCAGTCTTACCCTGTATTTCTGCAAGAGGTAGTTTTCATGGCTGAACCCATGACCTCCTGGTCATATGACAATAACTATACCAGGTACACCAAGGCTCCCCTTCATCAGTTATGGATATATGATAATATGAAAGCGTAGAATAGAAGTATCAAGAATTTTTCAAGAGAGTGCCCAATTTTGTCCCTAAAAATCGTAAACATCAACCAAAGAAGAAGGAAGAAAAGTACTTTTGGATTGGCTCTCTCTAGAAACTCTCTCCGTACATTATAACCATTGGCTTCCTCATAAGTTCTGTTCAGCACATCAGTGCCACGCACCACCTCCATGGCCCCGTCGGACTATTGCCAATCAATGCGTATAGATACTCAAAATGATGCTACTATTTGTGTGAACAACCCTACAGAATCAATTCCCAAAAATTCTTTATATGCAACTGCAATCACCACCGCTACTTCTCTACCACCTCCCAAAATTAGACACCCAAGAGAAGCTGTTATTGCTCGATATACCACATACAATTGGGTGCCAGCAGTAATTTTCAAGGCTACAGATTATTATGGGGTTATGGCTGAGGAATGTAAACTCACTATTGTGGGTCGTTTCTTGAAACCTAGGCCCCAAATCGAGAAAATTAGGGCTACATTCAGAGAACGATTCCTAGTCAAAGGCAGGGCCAAAATTGGGGTGTATGACAACTACAATGTCTTTTTAGACTTCACTAATGAGGATGTCTTCAATTAGATTTAGTAAAGAAGAATGTTGGAAATTGACGGGCTTCAGATGTGGCTTCAAAAATGGACCCAGACTTCCGACTAGACGAAGACATTCCCATTGTGCCGGTATAGATTCTATTACCTGGTCTTCTATTTAATATGCATACATGGCATTTTGTTAAACAAATCTGTATGGAGCTTGGAACTCCACTTAAATTGTATGTTGCCACCAATGGTAAGACTAGACCTAGCATGGCTAAAGTTCGAGGTGAAAGTGATCTGCTTAAACCTTTAGAAGACAACGTGTTTTTGGGATTGGAGGATGAAAATGCTTTACTCATTGGCTTTACTCAAAAAGTTGAGTATGAGGGCATCCTAAATACTATAAGCAATGCAAGAAACTGGGGCATAATCTTATCAACTGTAGAGTTATGGAAAAGAAAAGAGCTTCAGAGATAGAGAAAAACAACAAAGAGGAAGGCTTGACACAATCAAAAGAAGGCACTATCAAAGATCAAAATGAAAAGGGTGAAGAAAAAATGGATAATCAAAAAAATGTAAATACACAAGCTGATGACAACAAGAAAGAGAAGGCTACTAAGGCTCAGAGCAACAAAAAAGGAGACCTCAGGGGCGACAAAATAATTCCGGAGACACAACACAAGAAGGAAGTTGCACAAGACCATCATACTCAACAAAGAGGAGGAAATTTAGCAATAATTTCAGAAAGAATTAGAAAGAAGAAACAGAAAAGCATGAAGAAAAAAATGCCAAATAAGAAAAGCAAGGTGACCTTCAAAACTGCTCAAAGATACAAAAGGAACAAGCAGGATGATGCCTCCAGAAGCTCCTCAAATCACAACTATGAACTCATAGAGGGGTTGAATGATAAAAACAACAGTTTGGAAGCAAAACAGACTACTGACATTCAGAGTAATCAAGCTTCCTCTATGATTAAGGGAAGCTCTTCACATAATCTGCCTAATGATATCCACAATTCTGCACATGATCCTACAGGGGAGGATACAAGTGGTTACAATGAGCTGACAAGGAGTAGAAACTAACAGGAGGTTTCTATTGATCAAAAGAAAAAGAAAAAGACATTGAAGTGGAATCGAATTCATGTTCTACATGTCTTCCAACCAATATAATTGAACAACCGGGTATAGAATTAGTGGTTGAGTTATATGCAGACCAACAACACTCTGGAGGAAACAACATAGTGAAAGAAACTGATCACACTATGCTTGACCCACATCAAAGAATAGGAGTACGACAACAAAATGAAGGTAACAAACAAAACAAAGAGAACCTGGATGTTGAAGATTACTTACTTGAAGGCAGGGGAAGAAGTAGGTCCAAAAAGATTCACAAGAAGCACAAAAACAGAAATACTTCCTCTGTGAAAATGTTACAAAAGAAGGATACTACCCCCCATTTATCTATGATTAATACAATCTTTTGGAATATTGGGGGTTAAGGTCCAAGAAGGCCATCCATAGGCTAAAACAATTGATAAACATCAATAATATCATCTTTGTTGAAATCATAGAACCAATGGTTAGCAAAGCAAAACCGAAGGTTACAGGAAGTTTCTGGATTTTCAACAGTGTATATCCAATGATAATGGGAACATTTGGTATTTATGAAAAAATATCAGTCAAACAACTGTCATTGAAAATCATGAACAACATATTTCTTTCAAAGTTGAAGATGGTGCAAGCAATCTCCCCATTGTCATCATAGCTATTTATGCTAAATGCACTATTCTAGAAAGAAGAGAGTTGTGTATCAGCCTTGAATACATCAGCCTCTCTATTAGTAGTCCCTGGTGCATTGGAGGGGACTTCAATATAATTCTTGATCCTGAGGAGAAGCTAGGTGGAAGACCTCATAGGATGCACAGAAGCTTGGAATTCCAGAACTGTATGGATAATTACGGTACTATTGATATCGTCTATTATGGTTCTAAATTCACTTGGTGCAACAATAGAAGACCAAGAAAAAGAATCTAGAAAAGACTTGATAGAGTGTTTGTCAATGATAAATGGACTCAAAAATTTTAAAATACTATTGTCAAGCATATAGTGAGGACATGATCTGATCACATGCCACTTTTGATGAAATCTTCTGATACTTCTACCAGTCACATTAGTTACTTTAAATTCCTTAAATTTTAGACTAAGCAGGAAGGCTTTCTTAATATAAGTTAAGGAAGTATGGGATACTGATGTCAATGGAAATAGTATGTGGAGACTTCAATCCAAATTGAAATTACTTAGTAAAAGATTGAGTCAATGGTCTAGAGAAGAAATTGGCAATATTCATGCTCCTGCTCTTGAATGGAAAGAAAAAATTCAAAATCTTGAGGAAATTGAAATTACCAACAATACTGAAAATGACAGGGAGGAAACCAATAAAGCTCATGCAGAATACATCAGATGGTTGAACATGCAAGACTCCTTACTTAGCCAAAAAGCTAATATCCAATCATTTGAGGAAGGAGACAGAAACTCTCTGGTTTTTCATAGCAAGCTTACAGAAAAAAAGGAGATTGCAATTGAACAAGATTAAAAACCACAAAGGCAATTGGGTTCAAGGTGAAGAGAAAATATCCAAGGTGCTATTAGGAATTTCAACTCCAACTTCAATCTTCTGACTCCTACTCTTGACCCTTTTATACTAAACTGCATCTCCACTAAGATCACTCAAGAAGATAGGGACAACTTTGATAAAGAGCCTAATGTGGATGAAATAAGACATGCAGTCTTTAGCTTGTCTGCCACCAGTGTTGCTGGACCTGATGGATACAATGCCACTTTCTTCCATACCTGTTGGGACATTATCAAAAATGACATCAATGAACTTGTTTGGGACTTCTTCAAAGGCACCCCTCTGACTAAGTATTATACTCATATTTGCTTGGTGTTTATTCCTAAAATTAACTCTCCTATATCCTTTAGTGATTTTAGGCATATTCGTCTGTCTAATTTCAGTAACAAGATTATTTCAAAATTTCTCTCTACTAGACTCAATCCTCTATTGCCTAGATTAATTAGTGCTAATCGGAGTGGTTTTGTTAAAGACGTGCTTATTTCTGAAAATATCCTCTTAGCACAGGAAATTGTTCAATACATTACTAAGAATAATAATGGTGGTAATGTTGTTTTGAAACTTGATATGGCTAAAGCATATAACAAATTCTCTTGGAATTTTGTAACTTCAGTTCTTAGGAAATTTGGTTTCTCAGAATATTGGAATTGCATGATCATGAATCTATTGTCTGGCATTTGGTACTCTATTATTGTAAATGGTAATAGAAAATACTTTTTTACTTCAAGTCAAGGTTTGAAACAGGGAGATACCCTATCTCCTACCTTTTTCATCCCATCTTCCGAGGTACTTACTTGTTCTCTTAATGACTTATACATTGATGCCTCTTTTACTCCTTTCTCTATGCCTACTAGAGGTCCACAGATCAGTCACGTTGCCTATACTGATGATATTGTTATATTCACTAGTGGCAACAATGATTCTATTAATTTTATCATGAAGATCATTAAGAATTATGAAAATAGCTCTGGTCAGATGGTCAATAGTCATAAAAGCTTCTCCATAATTGCCCTTAATACTTGTGCACATAGAATCAATAAAAGCAGAACTGCTACTGGTTATATGGACAAGAATTTTTCCTTTACATATCTAGGTTGTCCAATTTATGTAGGAAGGAAAAAGATTAAATATTTTAATGGTATTGTTAATAAAATTATTAAAAAGCATAATGGCTGGCATGGTAAGATTCTATCTTATGGTGGTAGATTGATTTTAATTAAGCATTTCCTTCAAACTCTTCCTATTAAGCTCTTTCCGACATGTTCGATCCCCCCCTAAGAGTACTTTTAACTTGATTGAGAAGCATTTTGCTAACTTTTTTGGGAATCCACAGGAGATAAAAAAAAATACCATTGGAGATCATGGAAAAAATTATTTTTTCCATGTGATGAAGGAGGCATAGGTTTTAGAATAATGATTAATTTTGATAATATTTTAGACAATAAAAGATCGTGGAGACTCAGGATCATTTCATCCCTTTGGGCTAATTTTATGACTCAGAAATACTTCTCAAGATCTCATCCTGTGAGTAAGAAATATGCACCAGGAAATTCACATGTATGGAAAAATAATTGAGGAAAATAAGAGACAAAGTCGAGCCACATATTCATGGGATAGTAAATTCTGAAAACTCTAACATGTGGTGGGATAATTGGTCGGGGAAGAGCCCTTTGGCACTTCTTTTCCCAAATGAAAGGAAGAATCCAAAAACTCTTGTGAAAGAGTACATTCACAATGGTGAATGGAACATTGAAAAGCTCAAAGATACAGTCCCAGATGATATTGTAGACCACATCAAAGGCATCAACATTGGAGACTAAACTTCCCCAGATCAAGCTATGCGGAATCTCTCTGAGAATGGTAGGTACTCCAATAAAACTACTCAGAACATATTCAGAGCTAATAAAACTAAGGATCAATTCCTCAGTAAGGTATGGAACTTTAGCATTCCTTTTAAAATTTCTTTTCTAACTTGGAAATTATGATTGTCAAAATTTCTATTTGATGAAGTAATCCTTAACTTTGGTAGATAAATTATTTCTAGATGTGTTTGTTGTACTAACCATGTCAATGAGTCTATTCAACATGTGTTTATGGAAAATGATGCAGTAAAGTTTATTTGGAAAGAAATAAGTGCTCCCCTGGGAATTAAGCATGCACTGATACCTATTAGAAAGTGGTTGAACCACTGGTGACAACAAAAGTCCAACAATATTATTCACAAACAAGCTTTCAGATCATCCCAATCATCACCTATTGGAAAATTTGGAAGAATAGATGCTCGTGTAAATATAGAGATCTAAAGAAGTTCAACTTGTACAAAATGAAGCAACAGATCATTTGGAATGTCATGGTTGCGGTACAGAGGTCATTTCCCAAATGCAAGTTGATATTGCCTTAAGTCAAGTATTGTGATGATATGACCAGATTACAACGCATCCTTGAAGCTATTATGGTAATATGGATGAAGCCACCTCAGTGATAATTCAAATTGAACACAAATGGAAGTTTTATCCGTCAAAATGATAAAGCAGGACTCGTAGGTGTTTTGATGAATGAGCATGGAGATTTATGTATGGCCTACTCTCGGTCAGCAAACTGTAGAAGCAAAAATGAAGTAGAAGATTTTGCAGCTTTGGTTGGAATTACATGGTGTATTTAGAATGGTATTTCAGACTTCATACTTGAAATTGACTCTTTGCTCATAGTCAACATGATCAAAGAAAGATATACTGGAAATTATAAAATAAAGAACACGGTCGATGATATCTCACACTGTATGAACTAACCCAATTCACTCCTATGCATTACTATAGGGAAGCTAACGAGGTAGCAGACTACTTAGCAAAACTGGCTTCCAACACCTCGGAGAGTAAGATGTACATGTCCTTCTACCTTTTGCCCGGGAAAATCAAAGGAAAGTTCATTTTTGATAAATTTCACATACCTAGCATTAGAACAAAATATGATAAGGCTAATTTCTTTATAAGTTAAGCCTTTCCATCTTGTAATTTTTGGCATAGGGGGTGTGTTTTACACCTCTGTGATTTTTGGTTAGGGCGGGCTCCCTAGTGTTGTAATCTTGGAGGTAAGGCAATCTCCCCCTCCTTTCTAAAGATAATACAACACACCCAGTGATACTGAAAAATTATAAAATAAAATAAAACAAAGAAGAAGTTGAAATAAAGCATGGTGATACCTGATTGTAGCACAGAAAGAGAAATCCTTAGTGGCGGAGGCCGGGAAAGAACGGCGGAAGCGCTATGGTAGACGAGAAGAAAGAGTGCAACTGCATATTAAGGAGACCTAAGAGAAATTGCAAAAAATTTCCCGCCTTAATTGTAATAAAAGACGATAAATACCCGTTAATATTGTGTCATTTAAATCGAATGTTATAATATTCCTATCATTTTTAGTCAATGTTATTATAATTTAAATAAATGTCGCTACACTAATTAATTTCTGACATTTTTCTTCGATGTCGTTGCAGCTTATATTTCTCGGAAACAACCTCTCTACCTATATAAGGTGGGGATAAGATATGCGTACGCATTACTCACCTCAAATTTCACTTGTGAGATTTTACTGAATTTGTTGTTGTTGTTGTTGTTGTAATATAAAAACTAATCTGTAAAAACTAAATTTAAAAGCTAATTCACTTGGTGAGCTTACTATGCCTTGTACAGTCGCATTATTTTTTCCTTTTTGCCTTGCTCCACCATTTGATGTAAAACTAAATTGAAAAAAAAATTAAAAAAATAGCACATTAAGATATTGACCATATGTATTTTAATTGTACAGCATTTTAGAGATAGAGTAGTGTGCTAGAAAGGGAACTTTTAATTTGGCCAAACCCATAGGTCAACTGAACCATACAAATAGAGTTAGCTAAAATAAATAAATATGGACTACTACTACTGCTTGTCAACTTTGTCTTCCTTTCTGCAAAGCATCCAGGTCCGCTCCATACTACTCACATTATGGTAGTAGGGAGGCCGGTGGGTTGTTTTATTTTAACTATTAAAATATTCACAATTTAAAGTTATAGTAACAAATTGACCTTAACGATAGTTGAAGCAACTCTTCTCAACATGACATAAAACGAATTGTTAGACACTTTGTTGCGGTCGTTTTATGAACTAGAATTTACCTTAATTATCTAGATACGGAGTTTGAGAAAAAGACAATTTTGGAATATATGATCTTAAATATCCATAAATTTATGTGGCATAAAAGCATGTAGAATAAAATAAAATATTTATAGCAAAATTGTTTCGTACTATAGAAATGCAACGTTCTTTTCGAAATGGATTAATAAAGAAATAATGCCACATAAAATAGAGTAGAAGGTTAATATCGAATTTAACGGGTTGAATAAGAAACAAAAGCTTTTCATGCGAACAAATAAATGTGTTCTCTACTAATTCCCTAAGATGATTTTTCAATATTCAGAATTAATAAGAGAATCAAAGATACGTAGAAAAATAAAATGAAAGGTTGTTAGGCTCTAATAGTGTGTTTTGCAATCTAGCTTCTAGAGCAAGATCTTTTGAGGATGATCGCAAATGCTCTTTTTCTATAGCATGTTTTTGGGCAAGTTTATAAAATTAGTTTATTTTGAAAAATATTTTTCTCAAAAGTGTTTTTCGAAAAAGTATTTTTCGTGAGAAGCTGTTTGTATTTGGCTAATTAATTTAAAAATCACTTTTGAGCATCAATTAGTGTTTGACCAAACTTTTAAAAAGTGTTTCTAAGTGTATTTTTCTTAAAATTACTTTTTTAAAAAGTATTTTTAGAAAGAAGCTATTTTTTCTGTTTTTTAAATACGACTTCTGTTTCTACTCAAAAATACTTTTTTTCTTCTAGCTAAAAGGGGTCCCTTTCTTACTTGATTGAGACTGAGAGTCAGGGCATTAGAGGGAGTAACTCAGAGCGAGTCTAGGTTCTTGTAGGATCGGTGGATTCGAACCTATGCTCAGCCTGATTTTGACCTTCTAGGTTAGGTGGCCGGGTTAGCATCCTGTAATAAAGCACATGCTAATACAAGTCGACCAAACAAGTAAGGCTTAGATTATTAGATCCTGGACACAATCTTCCTAGAAATGGAGGGCTTGACCAAACATCTTAACTTTAAAAAAAAAAAATTGACAAAAAAATAAAAATAAAAAACTTTTGGCCAAAAAAAAATAATCTTGGCCGCTACTATTAATTTTAAATATTTGCTTCCACTCCTTTCATTTATTTATCTTCTTAAATATTTCTATTATATTACGTGAGGGAATGAAGAGACTAACAAGAATCATTTATTGAGTGAAAAACTCCCACTAATACCACTAGGATTTTAGGCTCCTGCACGTACGGATGATTAATTGTTAAGGTGACCTAAACTTTAGGTAAGGAACAATCTACAGCATTATTAATTGCAGAACAGAAACATAACCAAATCATTTACTCTGTTAATCTTCTTGTTTGCCTATAAATATTGGGAGATGAGTGCATGAGTTCATATCAACTATCATTTTCAATATCAGTGTTTTATTTTGTGAAATTAGATAATCATCTCACAAAGTCTTTCCACAAAATTTAGCTGCCCAATTCCTTAATTACCCATGGAATCATCTAAAATAGAACAATTTCTAGAAGGAAAAACTATTTTCATTACGGGTGCTACTGGTTTCCTTGCAAAGAGTGCGGATACTCTCGCCCTCTCTCTATATATATGTTATATATGTACTGATAATTCAAATTATTTTAAATTATCAATATAATATAATCAGGTTATTATGTCTATTCCAAATTACTGTACCTATTGCCATATGTCAATTAAAAAATTTATACATCCTTTATTTTGTAATGCAGTTCTGGTGGAGAAGATACTCCGAATTCAACCAAACGTGAAAAAGCTATTCCTTCTACTAAGAGGTTCGGACACCAAATCAGCCAGAATACGCTTTAAAGAAGAGGTACTAAATATCTATTTTTTTAATTTAGAATTTGATTATTACTTGCTAGTACCAACTTAAATAGATCATTTGGTTTAAACAAGAATTAATGTTGTGGTAAATGTTAAATATTAAGGGCAGTGTTTCTTTCTATTTAATGAAAGTCTAAATTTTAATTACCCAGATTTAAATCCATTAACTGCATTTAGTTTTTATTTTAATTTTTCCTCGATCACTTATTATTTATTTTGGTCTTCTATAGACTTTTAAAGTTATTAATATTTTTTTAATAATGATGGTATTTGGGCACTTCAACTATTTCATGGGACTTTTTTTTTTAAAACTCCTCCTAATTTAGGAGGATCTATAGTGTTTCCACACTTCCCCTCCAGCGTGACTCGAACCCAGGAGCTAACGGTCGTTATGCATAAAATAAATATTGTTAATTAATAATACATAATGAAAATAAACATAATCTAAAATTACTAAGTCATGCTAAAATAAGTACTAAGTATTAATTACATGACTAAATAATGATAAAAATAAGTTATGCATTTTCACTATCTAAACCAATGCAAAACTAAAAGAATAAATGTACAATACTATTGTCATTCCTACTTCCTAGTATAGATTGATTTTTTTTTAGCATTAGTATTGATTTATTTTGGTATGACTTAGCTGAATATAGCTCACATCTTTTGTATAGATTGGATACTACATATTTCATGGCAACTATTGAGTTATGTATCCACATACCCGACGCATTTAATTCATCTCATTTTGTAACTAGAGTAGTGGAAGCTATTTCTCATGGTCACTATATATATAGTTGTTGGTAGTATAACAACCCCTCTGCTCAAATGTAATTGCTGGTTTTTGTTTTTTGGGAGATGAATAAAATGCTCAGTTGATTAAAAAAAAAATTATCTATATGATAGAAGTTATTTTGTTGAATGCATTATTGTGGAGAGAAAGACATGAATAATATATTACAAGTTTCATTCACAGATTTTGCAGGCTGAATTGTTTAATGTTCTAAGAGAAAAGTTAGGTGCAAAACTAAACAATCTCATAGAAGAGAAGGTATTTCCAGTAGCTGGTGACGTTTCATTCGAAGATTTTGGGATTGAAAACATGGAAATGAAAGATGAAATGTTCAAAGAAATTGATACTATCATACACTCAGCTGCAAGTACTAGATTTGATGAGAGGTAGTAGTTGTTGTAAAATGGAAGTATTTCAATGCATGATATTTCATTTATTCCTCACCCCCCCCCCCCCCCCCCCAAATATTTTTCACTGTTTTCCCTTCTTTTTTTTTTCTCGTGTAGGTATGATATTGCTATGAAAACCAATGTCCAAGGTGCAGTCAATGTCCTCAAGTTCGCTAAAAGATGTGCAAAGTTGAAAATTCTTGTTCACGTATCCACTGGTCAGTCTTAAATCATAAGATTCATATATTATCATAATTATGAGAAATATTTATCTCAATAGTCTAATTACTACAGCATAATTATGAGATATATTACACCAAGTATGGCATTTTTTATCTATAATTTTGTTTATTTATATCTTTAATTGCTAAGCTTCTTGAAACTTGTAATAATAGTTTAATCTTTTTCATTCTTTCTGTCGCAGCTTATGTTTGTGGGGAAGGGGAAGGAGTTATAGCAGAGAAATCATTCAGATTAGGTGAGACCCTCAACAAAGACTTGTACTTAGACATTGATGTGGAGAAGAAGGTGATAGAGGACAAACTTAAAGAACTTGGAGCTCAAAACCTGACATCAAAGGAAGTGACAATGACCATGAGAGATCTAGGCATTCAAAGGTTTGCAAAAGTCACAACTCATGATAGCGCGGATTTCTAAAATAATATTTTAGCTTTTTATGATTTCACTTATATATAGTGAAAATGTAAAAAAAAATGATACTTTTAGGATCTTTATAAACGTTAAACTCGGATCTTTATTGATGCAACAACTTATAGCAATTATTTTAATTACCCAAATTAACATGGCTTATATTGATCATTTAGGGCAACTTTGCATGGGTGGCCAAACACATATTCCTTCACAAAAGCAATGGGAGAGATGCTTTTAGGACATTTGAAGGAAAATTTACACCTTGTTATAATACGTCCAACAATCATAACTAGCACTTATTATGAACCATTTCCCGGATGGATTGAAGGAGTAAAGTAAGTCTGTCAATTGATGTTTATTATTATTTTGCTTCTAAAGCACAGTATATAATTAAGGCAGAATATGGTTATATATATATATAACTTTGCAACGACCGCAGAACAGTGGATTCCTTTTTTTTGGCATATGGTAAAGGTATATCAAATATCTTCCTTGGTGACCCAAACACAAATGTAGACCTGGTATGTGCTTTCTATACTTGTTCAATCTATACTGTCAAGTTCAAGTTACTAGTAATACACTTTTTGCATTTAACAAGGCTATATTTGACTAGGTTCGGAGTTTAAGATAAACTAAAAAAAAAAGACTTTTAGAACATGATAAATATCCGTAGAATTTATTCTTAAATATGTCATGAAATTTCTATAGTTATAAGCAAATGCAGAGTTAGAATTTTAACCTTATGGGTTCAGAATTTTACAACGACGGCTTCAAGTGTTAATGACTAGGTTACTAAATTAATATGCGTACATATTTAATAATTTATTTAATATAAATATATTATTTGAGCAAAAACTACTGAATTTGGTTAAACGCGTAGCTTGGCTTCTGCCTCCTCCCCTTTATATAGCATGCCAATAATGGTTTTTACATATAGAAAGGTAATATAATTTTACCAAACTTATTAAAAAAAGAAACGTGCCTTCTAAAATGGAACAGAAGGAATAATATTTTTAACCTTTTGCCAATTACAGATTCCAGGTGACATGGTGGTGAATTCTATCCTTGCAGCAATTGTAGCTCATGGAAATATTGAATCATCTCAAGAATTCATATATCACATCAGTTCGTCTAAAAGAAATCCCTTAAAACTAGTAAATATTCCACTTTTCTTACATCATTATTTCACCAAAAATCCATGGATCGACAAAGATGGGAACATCATCAAAGTGAAGGAGATTACAACATTTAACAACATGGATAGCTTTCGAACATACATTTCAAGATATTATTGGCCATTGTTAAAGGTTTATTCTCGATACAACGTTGTCAATATCTGCATATTCTTATTTACTTAATTATTTATTCAATACCCCTCTCACTTGTTGGCTTAGATCTTTTATATACGAACCGAACACATGAAAATTCTTTTTTTTTTTTTTTTTTATATAATGAGTGACATTGAAACTTGAACCTAGAACCTCTGCCTGTTTTGATACCATATACGTTGAAATGCATTATCATCTCAACCAAAGCATAAAATGTTAGAGAGGTCACACTTCTTATTTACTTAATTATTTCTTCAACACAATCAAACATGAAATACTCGAGTTCAGAAACTTGACTGATTACATAATGAGTTTATATATGGTTAGTCGTCCAGATTTATGGCTAAAATGTTAAGTTAATTAATATGACCCTTTATGGTTATAACCATATATGTGTTCCTATTCTTATGAGACACTTTTAGCACTAATTAACTTGTTTTTTCATGTGTATTAGATTCTAGAATTGGCAAATCTATTATCATGGTACTATCTTATTGATGGAACCTACCAAAATTTGAGAAGGAAGATTGATAGAGCTATACGTCTATCTGAACTGCACAGACCATACTTAATTTTCCTTGGAAGGTATGTGCATGTTACAATTTCTATATCTTCACCTCTTTGCCTAATAATTTTCCAGTGGTTTATTATTTAATTAACTCTATTATTAATACAACATGTATCATAATCTGTAAACAAACATATACATGTTTTCAGCTTTGATGATGTTAATACCGAGAGGTTGAGAATGGCAATGAAAGAATGCAACATGGATGATGTGCTGAACTTTGATCCAAGATGCATCAATTGGGAGGATTATTTCATTAATATTCACCTCCCTGGGGTTATGAAGCGATTAGCCTAATCGAGAATCATATTTTAAATTGTTGAAGACATAATTATGTAATAATACTTTAAACTAGCGCTTTTAAATGAAATGAATAATGATCGCACACTTCAGATAAAGTTTCATATATTGGTTATACTTCAACTAATTATGCTGAGATAATAAAGATTTTATTACAATCTCTTTCTACCATGATTGTCATCTTAATCGAATGGAACATTGTAGTTACTTTGGCAATCTATTACGTTATTTAAAAGGGGAAAAAATTGAATGATCATATTGGTGTTGCGATCAGGAGGTCACGGGTTCGAACCGTGGAAACAGCCTCTTGCAGAAATGCAAAGTAAGGCTACGTACAATAAACCTTTATGATCCGGTCCTTCTCCGAACCCCGCGCATAACGGGAGCATAGTGTATCGGGCTGCTCTTTATAATGATATTATTATAATAGTTTTTTTTGTCTCGTTCTACAATCATTTTGCATCATATTAGTTTTTTCTCAAACCATGGGCTGGCTAAAGAGTAAAGAATGCATTTGCAACTAGACAAAACCAGTTGACCGAAACTTATGTTCGGGTACTCAGCTTAATTAAGGCAAATCACAATCAATTCAACTGCCCAGAAACTTTTAATTGGTTGTTTCGTGGTAGCTATAAAGAAGGAATACGTATCGAAGTGCAAATCAAGGTGACTCAAGTAAAAGAAAAAGCTCAAAAAGGGAAATAGAAAGATAGCTCTTCATTAGCTTTAGTGGAGTGGTAAAATGTTGAGCTTGTTCATTATTCTGTATGTCTCAGATATCGTTGCGGTTTTACCTTTATCATTGAAGTGGGTCATGGCCCTTTTCTGTCTTTCTTTCTATCTTTCTCAAAAGTAAAACCAAAATGAATGGTCATCAACCGAGGTTTCTGCTGCCAAGAATGTACAAAAAAGAAGGAGAAAAGGATGGCATACCAAAAAGACCCGGGCGGGTGAAAGGGTGTTCGTTGGTCGACACGGTACGATACGGTATTTAGATATTTCGGTTCGGTATTTTCGGTATTCGGTTTCTTAAAATGCAATACTAATACCGTACCTAATTAAATTCGGTATGGTTCGGTTTTTCTCCTTTCGGTTTCGGTTTCGGTTTCGGCTTATTCGGTTTGGTAATTTCGGTTTATTGGATTTGAATACTAACTAGTACAAAGAGTCATAGACTCTAATATTGTAAATTAAAGTACTTAAAAGTACAAAACTAAAAATATTTGTTGACAAAAGTTTTGTCCAAAACTAACAAATATCAACATAGAGAGAGAAAACTGTACATAAAAGAATAAATGTGATCATTAGAAATGTCTTGTTACTTGCTTAGAGTTAATTGATGAACTTAGAGAATAGCGAAAAGTAAAATTTTAGATTTTTATATTTATGTTATAATTAATAATATGTGTATTGTGTAATATAATATATATTTCGGTACGGTATTGGTATTTTAGTATTTCATTTTAAAATACCAAATACCATACCTAATACCCATATTTTTTAAAACTTAAACCAAATACCATACCGAATACCAAAATATCGAATACTAAATATCAAAATTTTTGATTTCGGTACGGTAATTCGGTATTTATCAAATTATGCACAGCCCTAGCTGGTGACCAGACTTTTTGGTTTTACTTTTCGATGAAGATAAAAAAATTAAAGACAAAGAAAAAGGTTGTAATGACGTGTTTCAAGGTCATCACTCCATGAAGCTAATTAAGAGCTTTTTTTTATTTTGCCTTTCTTGAGCTTCTTTGATGAGTTTTGATGTTTTGAAGCAGCCAAGGCAAAAGATTTATCAAGATTAATTCAAGGGAGACATCAGACATGTAAAGTACTAGTATTATCTGAATTGAAGATGATATCAATTCAAATCCTTATAATTGGCCTCAATTTTTGAACTATATAATGGAAAACATATGCTTTTTTTATGGGTAAAATTGGCTTATAATAAATGGTCAAATAGTAGCATGACACATGGAACCGAAGATAGGCAAAAGGCAAGTCAAGTAGCAACCAATACCGGATACAACAATTGCAGACATCATCGGGTAAAGCCCAAAGGGAACGTAGTCAGCGGGAGCAGATCGAGTATTTTACCATTGGATAACATTCAATGAGAGAATATTCTCTAAAATTAAATGAGCAGCCATTATAGAGAATATTTACATTCATGGCCTGTCATTACATACTCATCAATGTCTCTTTTATTATTATTTAAGTGGGGCTTGATCCTAGGATCTTGTTTCCCTAGGTATAGCTATAAATAGGAGGCTCAGCAGCCATTGTAACACACGAAATGTTTTGCAAGCATATGCTATATTTTACTTTCGTTCTCAATTAAACATCTTTACTTGTTCTTTATCATTGCTTTCATTCTTGCCCTCGTAGACATTGCACTCGGAGCTGGGCTTGTCATCTTCTTCAATTTCAATTGCTAAGTCTCATTTTTAATCTTATTTCTTTATTATTTTTGGATCAAATTAGTTCGCTTGTCTATAAACCACGTAACAAATTTAATTGTACCGTTTTACGGATAAACAATTTGGCGCCCATCGTGGGGCTTAGACAGTTGCATAACTGTTTTGATCCTTATATTTATTACTAAATCGTTTGATTTTTTCCTTAGTAAGAAATCAGAAATGGCAGCTAATGATATCAACATCACACATAACGTTGAGGGACGCGAAGATTTGTCTCAACATGAAGACTCAATCAACGACACCCGTAACAAAGGGGGTGAAGCAACCCCGGTTTGTGAAGGGCAGTACCCCCGACATGTGCGGGATCCAACTCCCAATGAAGTGGAAGAGGAACATGTCGTGAAAACAGTAAAAATCTTAAGAGAACAGCAGAAAGCAATCATGAGTCACCTCTCAAGGCAGGATCGGGTAATGACAAAGTTAAAACAAGCATTGTCAGGCGCTTCCAATAATGCAAACGGAAGGGGCCCGGTTCCTCCCAATTTTCCTGCAAATCAAATGGCTCAAAGAGTCGATAATAACACCCCAAGGGTGAAGTCGGCTTCGACGATGCTAGAGGGACTGATAGCGGATTTGGTAATGACAACGGGAACGATCCCTTCAAAACTGAGCTTATTAGGTTTATACGGGAAATGAACGAACGAATAGATCAAAATATGAAGAATTTCACGCCCGAATGGATTAGATTCCGGGCACAGAACCAGTTCTGAAAGGCCCAGATTCAAAAATATACACACAATTGTCGTTTAAACCGAGCGCATCACCAGAATTAATTCTGAAGAGGTTCAAGATGTCGGACATACCAAAGTACGATGGGACCTCGAATCCGTAGGAGCACATCACAACCTACACCGCAGCTGTAAAAAGGGAGCAGTTTGGCTCAACATGAGATCAAATCGGTCTTGCTGAAGAAGTTTGGTGAAACCCCCACAAAGGGGGTCCTGACATGGTATTCACTATTACCCGAACATTCAATTGACTCTTTTAAGATGCTTGCAAATTCATTAATTAAGGCCTATGCTGGGACAAGAAAGGTCCAAGCCAGGAAGGTAGACATATTCAGGATTGCACAGGGTCAGTCTAAATTGCTGCGAGAATTCGTGATCCGATTCCAGAAAGAGAGGATGCTGCTACTGGCTGTACCGGATGAGTGGGTAGCGGAGGCGTTCACAAAGGGTTTGAATCCACGGAGCTCTGACTTCTCCCGAAAGTTGAAAGAAAGCCTGCTCAAATTCCAAGCAACCACATGGGTGGATGACCATAACTATTATGAGTCAGAAATAAGAATAGAAGCCGATCAACTCGGGTTCCTGATATCAACCAAGGGACGGGACCGAGACGAGAACCTGGACAAGTTCAAAAGCGACTTCGATGCAGATCGACGGTCTTCAAAAGGTTGTTTTCTACCATATGAAAGAACTGAGGGACACAACAGCAAAGGGTTTCGGCCGGGGACTCCACATATCCTAGGTTATCGGATTATAACTTCAACATCAGCTTAGTGGAGTTGGCATCGGCGATGTAGAATATCAAAGAAGCACAATTCGTGAAGCCAATAAGATCTGATCCCAGTTAGAGGGATCCCAACTTGTGGTGTGAATATCATGGGACTCACTACCATAGAACTAGGGAATAGCGACGACATTATTGAAGAATGGCCATCTCAGGGAATTTTTAAGTGATCGAGCCAAGAAAAACTACGGCCGAGGCCGGGACAATGCAGAACCTTGAAAGGCGGCAGGAGACTCCTCTCGGTTGACTATCAACATGATTCTCTGAGGGAGAGATATCAATGGTGTCACCTTCTCAGCGGCCAAGAAAACAAAGATATCGGTGACTCGCAATAAGAGACTCCGGGAAGTCTCGAAAGATGATATCACCTTCACGAAGGAAGACGCTGACGGACTTCTTCTGCCTCATAATGATGCTCTAGTAATATCTCTTAATATTTTAGATTTCAAAATTAAGCGTGTTTTGGTTGACCCAGGAAGCTCAGCCAACATCATCCAATGGAGAGTGCTGGAGCAAGCAAAGCTGGCCAGAAGTGTCATTCCAACAACAAAACGCTTAATTGGATTCAACTTGATAAGTGCTACAACCCAAGGAGAGATCATGTTTCCCACAAACACCGAAGGTGTAACCAATACCACCTTATTCGAAGTGCTAGATGGCGACATGGGCTACAATGTAATCCTCGGGAGGCCATGGATACACGAGATGAAGGTTGTGCCCTCAATGTATCATTAGTTGTTGAAATTCCAAACCCCGAAAGGAATCAAGAAGATAAGAGGAGATCAATCTACAAGGGAGATGAACGCAGTAACTATTTCTAGAAGCAGGGGAAATGAGCCCACCAAATAACAATCACAGGAACCAATGCTTTCTCCCTTTTGGAACGAAGACGTTAAAAGCGAGGAGTCATCGGAATCTTATCAAGTTCCAAGATATTTTTAGGTACCGGGGGAGACGGATGCGACCAAGTCGACCACAGAGGAACTCAAGCTAGAGGCCTTATTCGAAGAGTTCTTATGAGGAAGTTCTATGTGGGGACAAGAAAAAACCCCGAGCTCAGGTTAGGGTTTGTAAATTTTCTTAAAGCTACCGTTGGTTGTTTTGCAAGGTCGCACTCGGATATGATGGGTATCCCATTAGAGGTGGTCATACACATGCTAAGCCTGGATCCGAACTTCCTACCAGTAAGACAAAAGAAATGATAGAAGAGGTCAGAAATAAGTTTGTTAAAGAAGTGGTAACCCGATTACTCAATATCAGTTCCATACGAGAGGTAAAATATTTAGAATGGTTAGCCAATGTAGTTGTAGTTCCAAAGAAGAATAATAAGTTTAGAATGTGCGTAGATTATAAGGATTTAAATAAGGTGTGCCCTAAGGACTCATTTCCATTGACAAACATTGATCAAATGATTGATGCTATGGCCGAACACGAGTTGATGAGTTTCCTTGATGCTTACTCTGGGTACAATCAAATCAAGATAAACCCGGAGGATCAGGAAAAAACTTCTTTCATAATGAATGTTGGTACATATTCCTATAATGTGATGTTATTTGGGCTTAGGAACGCTAGAGCCACTTATCAGAGGCTCGTTAATAAAATGTTTCAAAATTAGATAGGCAAGACAATGGAGGTATACATTGATGACATGCTAGTCAAGTCTTTGAATGCAGGAGATCATTTGAAACACCTCCAAGAAACCTTCAATATCTTGAGGAAGAATAACATGAAAGTCAACTCGGAAAAATGTGCATTCGGGGTTAGTTCCGAAAATTTATTGGGGTTCCTAGTCTCACAAACAGGGATCGAGTTAAATCTCGACAAAATCAAAGCTATCGAGGACATTCCGAACCAATTGACAAATGCAAAGGAGGTGCAGAGGTTGAACGGAAGATTGGCGGCTCTAAGTAGATTCATCTCGAGATCCTCTGAAAAGTGCCATCACTTCTCTTCACTTCCGAAAAAGAAAAAACAATTTTGAATGGACTTCAGAATGCCATCAGACCATGAAAGACCTAAAAAGGTACCTATCAAGATCCTTGTTAGTGTCAAAACTGGGGGATGTCGAGTAGTTGCTATACCTAGCGGTCTCAGAAGTAGCGATAAGTGCCGTTTTTGTCTGAGAGGAAGAAAGTATGCAATTTCCCATTTATTATGTTAGTAAAGTATTGTCGGAGCGGAGACTCGCTATCCAGACCTCAAAAAGCTGGCCCTAGCTCCCGTAGTCGCTCTCGAAAGCTCAGGCCTTATTTTCAGTGCCACCCAATAGTCGTTGTGACAACTTTTCCCTTAAGGAATGTCCTTCACAAGCCTGAGTTGTCTGGCCGTTTGGCTAAATGGGCAGTCGAAATTAGTGAGTTCGACATTAAGTACAAGCTCAAGACTGTGATCAAGTCACAAGTTTTGGCCGACTTTGTGGCCGATTTCAATCCCGGATTAATGCCCTTGGCTACTAAGGAAGCAGTGCTCGTGTTGGAAATGACATCACGAGTTTGGACCTTGTTTACGGATGGAGCTTCCAATGTAAAAGGGCCCGGTCTCGTGGTAGTTTTAGTCACACCCTTAGGAGAACCCCGAGGCAGTCAATTAAGACTGTTCCATTAACTAACAATGAAGGCGAGTATAAGGCTTTGGTTGCAGAACTTTAATTGTCCCGGGGACTTGGCTCCGAGGTCATCGAGATAAAATGCGATTCCCAACTGGTAGTGAAACCAATTGTACATGATTTTTGACACAAAGGAAGAATGCATGCAACAGTATATGAATAAGGTTCAAGCATTGCTTGAACGATTTAGGGAATGTTCCATCATACATATTCCGAGAGAAGAGAACGTGGAAACAGGTGCGTTGGATAATTTGTGATCATCTACGAAGATGAAAGGATCTGACTCTGGTATTGTTGTTTCAACTTCTAAATTCGGTATTGGATGTGGATGGTTACTGCGAAGTCAATTTATCCAACCTAGTCTGGGACTAGAGGTATGAGTTCGGCGAATATCTTTGGCATGGCAAGTTACCCGAAGACCCGAAGGCGTCCCTGACACTACGAACCAAAAGCGACTCGTTACTGCCTCGTAGATAGGCAATTATATAGAAGGTCGTACGTAGGTCCGTTGGCCCGATGTTTGGGAGCCTCAAGGGCGGACTACGTGATGAGAGAAGTCCACGAAGGAATTTTCGGGAACTATTCCAGTGCAAATTTGTTAGTTCTAAAGTTGATTAGGGCAGGCTACTATTGGCCCTGGATGGAGCAGGAAGCAAAAGCATTCATTCAGAATTGCAACAAATGTCAATTCCATGCACAGTTGGTACAACTAGTAGAACTCTTGCATTCAGTATTGTCCCCGTGGTCATTCATGAAATAGGGAATGGACATAGTCGGTCCTCTACCACCGAGCCCCGTAAAGGTAAGATTTCTTTCAATTTTAATTGACTTCTTTACTAAATGGGTTGAAACAGGTCCTTACAAAAATATCGGTGAGCGTGAAGTGGTTGACTTCATATTAGACCATATAATATGCCGATTCGGAATACCGAAGGAGATTGCTTGCGACAACGTACCGCAGTTTATATGCTCAAAAGTCATAAAATTTTTGGAAGATTTGAAAATCAAGAGGATTACTTCCTCACCATACCATCCAAGTTCTAACAGACATGAAGAATCAACTAATAAGGTGATTATCTAAAACCTTAAAATGAAGTTAGAAGTTGCTAAAGGAAAATGGCCGAAAGAGTTACCAGGTGTGCTAAGGGCATACCGGACAACGGCGAAATGAAGCATGGGAGAAACACCTTTCTCTCTCATATATGGAGCGAAAGTACTAATACCGATGAAAGTAGGGGAACCAACTTTATGGTTTTCCCAAACAAATGAAGAAGCAAACAATGAAGTGCTGCTGGTGAGGTTGGACTTGCTAGAAGAACATAGGGACTTGGTGTACATGAGGATGACAACTCAAAAGCAAAGGATGGAGAGATATTATAATTGGAGGGTCAATCTCTGCTACTTCAAATTAAGAGACTTGTTCTTGAGAAAGGTGACTCAGAGCACTCAGAAAGTCAACGCCGGGAAGCTGGGTCCAACATGGGAATGTCCTTACCGGGTTTCAGCTGTTACCGGCAAAGGATTGTACGAGTTGCAGAATCAAGATGGGTTAAGTTGCCCAGCAATTGGAACGTGACTCACCTCAAAAGATATTATTGCTGATGGATGCTACCAGTATTAAAAGTATTTGCTACACTCTTTTTTTCTTCAACCAGTTTTTATCCCAATCGGGTTTTTCTGGCAAAGTTTTTACGAGGAAGCAATGAAAAGCATACTACGCAAGGGAGTGTCATTAGCAAAGAAAAGAGCTTTAAATATCAAGGCACGGAATTTCACATCGGTGGTGAACGACTATGTGGATGGTTAAATAATCTTTGGCTCGGCGACAAGCTTTGTCTTCAATCACTAAAATGGATTATTTAACCTTTCACAAGTTGTTTACAGCGATGAAGCAAGACTTCCTGTGTTCCAATTCGCATACTTTGCATTCAAACACCGGGGGAAGGGAGATAGTATAAGATACGGCAACAAGAATGGCACAAAAATCGGGGACTGCTATAATCTGGAACAATTATGTCTCATCAGGACCGGGGACTGCATGATCGGCCTCGTAGAAATAAGTTGTACAAAGTTAGCCACATGTATTGGTAGTTTTCACTTTAGCAAATGTATGCTTATGTACCTTAAAGATAGAAGGAATAAAGTAAACTCCTTTTGTTTTTATCTTATTTCTTGTCTAAATAATGAATTAATTTTATCATTTGAAAGTTAACAAAAATTTCAAATGCTTGTGCTAGAATGAATAGGAGACGTCCTCTTCTAGAGCACCATAAACATAAAAGAGTCGTCTCTTATGATTCTTCATAGTAAAGGGTCGGTTCCAGAAAAATTTACGCTCGAAATCAAAAGATATCGGATGAAAATATACACGTAGTTTTGATCAATTCCACGCAAGAGAAATATATTTTGCACAATACTTAAGCAAAAAACTCTTTATTTATGAAAGTGCCAAACTCGGTGAAAATTTGGCATAATTACGAAGTACAAAAAAAAGAGAAAAACTAAACTAAGCATCATTGTCGTCGGAGCCTAAAGGGAGAGAAGGATATGCGTTTCCCCGGTCAAGGAAGATGGATCAACTGTTGGTCTGGGGTATTCATTTTCCTCTTCCTTGATCCCCCCTTCGGTCCCCAAATACTCAGAGCCAGTATTCGAAGAGTCAGTTGCAGTGGGCTGAGCTGGAAGGTGTTCATAAGTAGACAACTCTAGTTCTCGGGCCTGGGCAATACAATCATCTATATTAGCGATGCCCATTTTGGCCTCTTTCAATGTTTTCCTCCTCATGATATATAGCATAAGTCTTTTAAAAATGAGGGAATCTTCTTGGTCCTGGAGCTTTGCTTGAAGCCTATCAATTTCGGCCTGAAGGCCATCCCTTTCGAATCTTAGAGCACTAGGGCGAGAATCGAGCTCATCATTTGTAGTTGAGTGAATTTGATTCTGATCCATGGCCCTCTTGACCCTTTCCTCCATATTGGCTCTATTCTCCTCGGTAGCATTGGCTTCATCTATTTTGGAGCTTAAGCATGCCTTCAAATTATTTATTTTCTCCTTAAAGGCATACTCGCGCTCGGCAGAAGCAAGTACAACGTCGTGAAGCTCGGTCAATTTAGCCTTAGCCTCTTGAAGTTGCTCATGTAATTAAGTGGCTTCTTGGCTGTGGGCCATTTTTTCTTGTTCTCTTTGCTGCAGCCGGGCCTCGAGCTCGCCTATTTTGGTAGCTTTTGCCTCCAACGCCAGGAGGCGCGCAACAAGTTAGTTCCTCTCGATCAAAAGTTGATCCCGCTCAGAACCCAGCCATGCTTGTCAAGAATAAACCTTTGTAGGCCTTCAGAAGTAAGAAAGTTGGCCTGAAAAAAAAATATCAAGGTTAGGATTTCCATTACAACAGGTGAATATAAAAGAAGATACGAGTAAACTAGTTTGGTACCTGCGCCATGTTGTCCATTACAACGGGGGCAGTATTAATTATTATTTGCTCAGTGATCAAAGATAGAAGAGGCCCAAGGTCCGATCTCCCTGGATCGGAGGTAGAAAAGGGGGCCGGGAAACGAGAATCAACATTCCCGACCAAGTTCATCTCGCCTCAAAGCGCGTCAACTTCATCCGACATTGGGTTTTAAAGCTCTCCCGGCTGAACCTCCGGTTGAGCTGATGAAGATATTTTTATCTTTTTAAGGGGAGCCACTTATTTCTCCTTTGAAGGAGAATATTACCTTTTTGGTTGCTTGTTCTGGTGCTGGGGACTCCGAGAGGATACACCATCACCGAAAGCAGATCCGTGGGCACTGCTTCGAGCAAGGGCACTCTGCAACACCCTCTTGGCCTCTTCGGGGTCAGCTAAAATGTCGACCTCGGGACAAGTGACAAATCCCTACGGAAGTCCTAAATCAAGTAAAAAATGGAGTTAACAACTTTTTTCATGAAGTTACCTCTTTTCGTACAAAGATTAAAAAAGAAGGACTCAGTTTACCATGATTTTTAGCCTTTTACCCGTATTTAAGGGCCATTTTCTTCCACCAGCGGAATTTTTGTGTTGTGATTTTCAGAATTTTCTGAACTTACTGGTCCAAGACTTGAACCCGTGGTGGTTCCTATCGGGTAGATGGAACAAAAGAAATAAGAAGATCATCAATAACAGAAAACAATCTTTTCACGAAAGAGAGGAATGGATACATCAAAAACTTATGAAAGCGATTCCAGGACTTAGGAAAAGATAGAGTTGTGGTAGGGATGATGTCCCTGGTGGAGATGATGAATAATCTCTCCATCCATCTGTGGTCATCGTCATCATCCACGTTGGTGAGAAGAGCGTGATGGCCACGTTTTTTGAATTTTATTACTTCCCCACAGAAAATTTTGGGAGAGTAAAGATTGATCATGTGTGCAAGGGTTAGGGTCTCCCCAGTCTCCGTGCACAGTTGGCGAATGCAAGCTACCGTTCGCCATACCGATAGGCCTATTTATGCTAGGAAGACCTGGTACCGGTAGCAAAGCTCCAAAATAATGGGGTAGACCCCTTAATTCGACCCCAGGAATAATAGACCTAAGGTAAAGGGATACGTATAGACATACGTAAAACCCTTCTTGGTAAAGGTAATCCGTTCTATCATATCCGGGGAAAGGATTTCAAGATTAAGGCAGTTGTAGTCTTCCTTCACAATTGGGATACTAGAAGGACGAATGGAGGAGGGATCCCTGGTAACAGCCCATGTCCGTGAAGACACAGAAGGGGCTTTATCTTGGAAGTCATGAGCAATACTGAGATGTTTTGCTATGATGGTGCTCACAGTGGGAGTTCATAATCGACGTCAGCTTCATTTTCCTTATTTTTATTTGGTCCTCCATCTAAAAGAAGACTAGAGTTTTCAAAGAGTGCAGTAAAAGAAGTCATGGAAATAAAGGGTTAGTAAAAAATTTTGCAAAGAGAGTTGGAGAAGAGGGAAAATATTTTGAGCAGATGCAGAGAAGAAGAGAGACTTATGATAATTTTGGAAGTAAATAAGTGAAATAATGAGTATAAGGGAAGTATTGTAGCCATGTTCTCCTATTTATTGCTTATTTTATGTTCACTTGTAGTTACGTGATTTGCCGGGGTGGTTGGTTTGGTTCTTGGGATGTTTCGGAATGAATTGGGGCACCTAGCCCCAAGGTTAGAAGCTTAAGTTGAAAGAGTTGACCGGATTGACTTTTGTATAAACGACTCCGAAATAGAGTTTTGAGGGTTCTGATAGCTTTGTATGGTGATTTTGGAATTGGACATATGTCCGGATTTGGATTTGGAGGTCCGTAGGTCATTTTGGCTTGAATTGGCGAAAGTTGGAAAGTTCAAGGTTTGGAAGGTTGAGAAGTTTGACCAAGAGTTGACTTTGTTGAGACAGGGCTCGGATTTTGGTCATGGAAGTTAGAATAGGTTTGTTGTCTCATTTATCCCTTGTGTGCAAAATTTGAGGTCAATCGGAGTTGGGTTGATATATTTCGGTATTAGTTTTAGAAGTTGGAAGTTCAATAGTTCATTAGGCTTGAATTGGGGTGTGATTCATCATTTCGATGATGTTTGATGTGATTTGAGGCTCAACTAAGTTCGGATCATGTTTTAGAACTTGTTGGTATGTTTGGATGGGGTCCCAGGGGCCTTAAGTATGTTTTGGATCAAGTTCGGTCTGATTTTGGAGAAGGACGCGATCGCGTCAAGTCTTTTCTGGCAGTTGGGCATTTGCTCTATGCATTCGCGAGGTTGTGGTCGCGATCGCGATCACAAAATTCTAGGATTTTGTGATACGCGAACACGTGTGTATAGACGTGTTTGTGAAGAAGGTAAGAGAGATCTGGGATTTTCAGATGCGCTGTTCTTTGCGGTCACGTGAGGCTGTCCGCGATCACGTAGGTTTGAAAGATTGGTCACCGCGTTCGCGACCTTGAGGGTGCGTTCGCATAGAAGGGATTTTGATCACTAAAGATTTTGTTCTTCGCGATGGTGTGGAATTTTCCGCGATCTCGATGTGTAATCACTGGGCAGCAACTTTAAAATTCCAAATCGAGGGTTAGAATATTATTTTTACATTATGAGTTGGAGAGCTCGGCTTTGGGCGATTTTGGAGGGGATTTTCACATCTTGGATCAAGGTAAGTATTTTTGACTCGGATTCATCATTATTCCATGATTCTATCTTTATTTTAGCATTTAATTAGTGAATTAACGTGAAGAAATGGGGGATGTTTTGGAAACTTTGGAAAAATAAAAAATGGAGGTTGGAAAGTCGATTTGAGGTCGGAATTGGATGATTTTGGTATGGTTGGACTCGTATGTGAATGGGTGTTCGGATTTTGTGAATTTTGTCGGGTTCCGAGACATGGGCCCATGGTTGAGTTTTTGGGTTGACTTTTTGATTTTGGTTAAAGATCTTAATCTTTATCATTTGGAATCAATTGCTATAACTTTCATTGATAATATTACGTTATTTTGACTATATTTGAGCCTTCTGGAGGTTGATACGTGCGTGAAGGGCTTGTTAAGGGAGTAATTTAGCTTGCTTGAGGTAAGTATCTTATCTAAACTTGGTTGAGGTATTAGTTGCCTGAATTATTTGTGATAGCTATGTGCTATGGGTGGCGTACATGTGCGGGGTTGAGCCCATATGCGTGCACCGAGGTACTAATTCCATGTTCGAGTAGTGTTTAGGCTATGACATGCCTTGAAATGACTGATAAGCTTCAAGTTGAAATGTTTCTCCTACTTGTACACCTCTATGACCTATTTGTGCCATATTTAAGATTTCATTGAGGTTATTCTTCTGATTGAACCTGATAACTTCTATTCTTGATGGAAATTATCTATTTTATCTGTCATAGCACACACTGCACATGCCTACACTATAGCATGCTAGATATACCAGTCCAGGAGTATGAAATCGATAACTATTATTCATGTACGTATACTCTCGCATATTTGCTTTTTCTATGTTATGAGCTTGACTGGTAGCTTGTGACCACGCCAGGGGAATTATGATTGTTGGCACGTGAGTTGTCCATATGATTGATATTATTGTCATGTGACTTGTCCGTGCAGCACGTGAGTTATCCGTGTTGATCCAAATATTGATGTTATTAGCATGTGAGTTGTCCGTACAACACATGAGTTGTTCGTGCAATATGTGAGTTGTCCGTGTAGTGTGTGGATACGGATCCATCCTCCTAGGGTCACCCTTTCATGTTCCTCTCTTGATGGTGTACACGCGGTTATTGAGAAAAACTTATCAATGAGTTGGTACGGATATGGAAAGGTTGGGAAAAGTCTGGCCAGTGTTATTTTGCAATTGCATTTCATCTTTACTTGCAATTTACATGGTTTTCTATCTGATTATCTGATTATCATCTTATATGTTGTATCTGTGACTGAGTAGAGATTATGAGTAATTGTACATACACACACATATAGTCCTCTCAGTATCTTATACATGTTCACATTATTGTTCTGTACTTGTTGAATTATATGAAACTGTACAGGTTATAACAGGTATCATTTATAATTCTTGTTTTTTTGCCTCTCCATGGTTAGTTACGATACTTATTGAGTACATTGGGTCGGTTGTACTCCTGCTACACTCTGCACTTAATTGTGCAGATCCAGGTGTGGGGACCAGTTATCAGAACTCACTTGTTGGACTATCTACGAGAGGCGAGGTAAAGATACATCCTTGGTCGCAGTTTTGACTTGTCTTTTCCTTTCATATTGTTGTTATAGTTCAGACAATGTTATTATTGTTTAGTTTCATACTAGTATTCCGTTATAGAGCTCATGACTCCGTATATATCAGATTCTGGGGATTTACTTTGTATTAGCAGTATTTGTTGCATTGAGATTTCTGACTTAAGTTATTTCTATGAGTTTCGTTGATCTGTTTTCCTTTATTATCATGTTTTGCCTAGCTGGTATGTTAGGCGCCATCACGACGGGTTGGGATATTGGGTCGTGACAATTACATTAAAAACTAGTAAAAATATTTGATGAATCGTGGGCAACACGTGTTTAGGGTATTAACTGCGAGAAGACGTGCGTCCTTTCAAGCGTCAGAGACTGTTGAGGAACTTTCCCGCCAAGAAAAGGATCCTCACCAACTTCGCGGTAACACAAAGATATGTCACCGAAAGCAAGGGAACTATCTGGATGGGGTAAAATTAGTTTATAATAAATGGTCGAATGGTAGCACGACACGTGAAACCGAAGATAGGCAATGTCAAGTCAAGTAGCAACCACTACCGGATATAACAATTGCAGACGTCATCGGGTAAAGACCGAAGGGAGCATTGTGAGCGGGAGCAGATCGAGTATTTTGCCATCGGATAGCATTCAATGAGAGAATATTCTCTAACATTAAATGAGCAGCCATTACAGAGAATATTTGCATTCATGGTCTGTCGTTACATATTCATCAATGACTCTTTTATTATCATTTAAGTGGGGCTTGATCCTAGGATCTTGTTTCCCTAGGTATAGCTATAAATAGCAGGCTCAGCAGCCTTTATAACACACGAAATTCTTTGTAAACGTATGCTATATTTTACTTTCGTTCTCAATTAAACAACTTGTTCTTTATCATTGCTTTCATTCTTGTCCTCGGAGACATTGCGCTCGGAGTGGGGCTTGTCATCTTCTTCAATTTCAATTGCTAAGTCTCATTTTTAATTTTATTTTTTATTATTTTTGGATCAAATCATTTCGCTTGTCTATGAACCACGTAATAAATTTAAATTTAACTGTACCGTTTTATGGGTAAACACTTTTCTTGAACTAATTTCTTATTGAGTTATTAATATTCAAGATAGGGGTCAAAGCTAAACCACCCCATCTCAGGAGATGAAAGCCTGTGTGGATGGAATGAATAAAAAAATGTTTTTCTTGAACATTAAACAATTTTGGTAAATACTGTTGTTAGTAATGACACTTCTGTAATCCTTACATTCATTTTATCATCAGCTCAAAATTATCACAGTTCGCTCTGTCTATCGTAGAACTGTATAGATTTACAACAAATTTTCAACAAAGATGAGATGTAACTTCTATTTCCGTAAGTATGATAGTATACTCATGACATTTTAGTAATCTTGCTATTCTTATTAAAGAGTACTGTAATTCAATTTTGTTCTTATATAGAAATCATTGCTGTCCAAATTAAGCTACCAATGGAAGTTATTTACCACTCCAATATTACTAGCTTCTCTAACTAGTTATTGTAGGATTAGTACTACAACAAAAACCAAATCAGGAAAAGAAGTCCAAAGTCATTAATTAAGAAACATATATATACTCTGGTAAGAGCAGATTTGTTCAGGTAGAAAATTGAGAGTGATAATATATGATATTGATTGTTTCATAGTTCCTACAAAGAGTTAAAAACAGTGAAAAAGATCATATGCAAACTATAAATTACTTTTAAGGAATGCATATAACAAACAATTAGAATGTAGTGATCAACTTGGTAGTTTGGTACTTCTAGTAGTTTCGGTTAGTACTCATACATGAGCAGTTGTTGAATTAGGAATTGGATATGTTACTATTGCCAACTGTTTAATCAGATTTCACACAGAAACGAGTAGGTGTTTGTCCTGACTTTTTTATCATATTTAATTTTCCTATCTCTGAAAGGAAAGGACAACATATTTACCTTAATTGAATTTTCCTCTTCTTAGAAGGATATTATAAATCTCCCATATTTATTTGGCTAGTTCTTTTTCTTGGAAGAAAAAGTTTTTACTTCTATAAATTGATGATCATTCCTTCTCATTTAGTAACATCCACAATGTAGCCATAAGGGACTTAAGAGTCTTGTTTAGGGGGAGAACTTTTGGAACAAGTGTTAGCCTGACACTTGTGTGTGCCTCTTTGTGAGGTTGTTCTTTCGATATTTTGTACTCTCTTTTATATAGTGGATTGCTCATCTCTGCCCGTGGATGTAGGTCAATTGACCGAACCACGTTAACTATTTGTGTCTCCTTTGGTATATTTCTCTTTTATTGTCTGATTTATCGTCGTTCAAAATTTACTTTACTAGCTTTCGCATGACACCTGATTATTTCGGTTATAATAGTGGTATCAGAGCCTTGGTTATTTATCCGGATTTTTACGAAATGGAAGCAAATATGAGCAAGATGGTATATTTAAATGGGAGCAATTATAATATTTGGAGAAGCAATATGAAAGATTTATTGTTCGTGAACAAGATGCATCTACTAGTGTTTGCAGCTCATATACCCGAGACTATATTTGATGAAGATTGGGATTTTGAGCACCAACAAGTATGTGGATATATATGACAATGGATTGAAAATAATGTTCGCAACTATATTGTGAATAAGATACATATGAGATCATTGAGGGAAAAGCTAGAGACTCTTTATGCTTCAAAAACTGGGGACAACAAGTTATTCCTACTAAAGTAATTGATGACCTTTAAATACAAGGAGGGCAGTCCTATCCTTAATCATACAAATAATTTTCAGGGTGTCATTGATCAACTGTCTGGAATGGGAGTTAATTTTGATGATGAGATACAAGGACTTTGATTTCTTAATACTCTGCCAGACTCTTGGGAAACGTTTTATGTTTCTTTGACAAATTCAGCTCCTGGTGGTAAGGTGACCATGGAATATGTCAAGAGTGGTGTGTTGAACGAGGAAGTAAGGAGAAAATCTCAGGGTTCGTACTCACAAGCAGATATCTTGGCTACAAAAGACCGAGGAAGATATAGAATAAGAGGTTTGAGGAATAGAGGTAAAAACAAAAGTAAGTCAAGGTCCAAATACCGTAATATTACGTGCAACCACTTTGGCAAGAAAGGACATATCAAAAGGTTCTGCCAAAAGTTGAAGCAAGACACTAAAGAAGGAAAGAAAGTTAAAAATAACGAGAACAATGTTGCTTCTATTGTTCGAGATGACCTTCTTTTTGCTTTAGTATCCCATGAGACGAGCTGGATAGTAGATTTTGGAGCTACCTCACATGTCACACCAAGAAAAGACTTTTTCTCATCTTATACTCCTGTTGATTCTAGAGTGTTAAAGATGGGCAATGCCAGTGAAGTTAAGGTGTTTGTGTTGGCACAGTTCGTTTGAAAAATAATAACGGTTCAACGCTAGTTCTTTAGAATGTCAAACATGCTCCAGACTTTCCTTTTAATTTATTCTCCGCGGGAAGATTAGATGATGAAGGTTACCATAATGCCCTCTGTAATGTCCAATGGAAGCTCACCAAAGGCTAGTTAGTATTGGCTCGAGGAGTCAAGTCTTTTCATTTATATATGAAACAGGGCTCTATTCTTAATGACTCCTTAAATCTGGTAGAAAATGACACTTTATCAGAATTGTGGCATAGAAGACTGTGTCATATGAGCGAGAGAGATTACGTGTTTGGCTACGAAAAGTTTGCTTTCTGGAGTGAAACAAGCAAATCTGAATTGGTGTATCCATTGTTTAGTTGTCAAACATAAAAGGGTTTCCTTTCATAGCCATCCTCCTTCAAGAAAGCCCGAATTATTGGAGCCAGTACACTCTGATTTGTGTGGTGTCACGACCCGAAATTCCCACCCTCGGGACCGTGATGGCGCCTAATATTTCACTTGCTAGGCAAGCCAACATTAGAATAGTTTTTAGCCATTTTAACAATTTAAAGTAAATGATAACCAAGAAACTGAATAAACTGAAATAGAGTGAGTAAACTAAAATAACAGCGATATCTAGATACAATCCTAGAACTGGTGTCACAAATACACGAGCGACTAGAGTACTACAAATAAAAGTCTGAATGAAAGCATAACTGTCTGAAATGAAATAAACAACTAGAATGATGTAGAAGGGGACTTCAGCGCTGTGAACGTCGTACAGTTATACCTCAAGTCTCCGTCAAGCACCGAATCCGAGAAATCTACTGACCACCACTAGGACCGACTCCAAAAGCTGCACAATAAGTGCAGAGTGTAGTATGAGTACAACCGACCCCATGTACTCTGTAAGTGCAGAGCCTAACCTCGACGAAGTAGTGACGAGGCTAAGGTGGGTAACTTAGTAACTTGTACACAATATAATGATAATAATAGGAAGGCAAAACAGGAAATGACGGCAAAACAACTAACTAATGAAAACAAACTCAATCCTCAAAATCAGTCAATCCAGAAATATCATTCCTCCGAATATTATATGAAAATACTGAAAGCTAACACAATAAAACAATGAGTACAACACACACAATCCATTGCGTCGTGCACCCGAACCCACCGTATAATCATAATCAATATCAATATCCTCCCTTATTTCACCATATCAATATCAAATCACATGTAAAATCTGTTGCAGCACGCAACCCGATCCCACCATATCAATATCAAATCCTCCCTTATTCTACCATATTACAACCATTATGGCGTGCAACCCGATCCATAAAAAATTTAATAAGTGTAATCAATCCAACAACTCAATTCACAAGAATCTCTACAATTAAAGGAATATGAAAGCAAAGTAATAAAGGAACCACGTACCAAATAAAAAAATGCTACAATTAATACAAAGCAACAAGACAAGTCAAATATATGACAGTTATACAAGTAAGACAATTAAGGCAAGTAGCAATTAATCATGGAAGAAATGAACATTTCAATACAAGGATAATTAATGACAAGTAACAAGTTACGGCGTAGAAAGCAATTAAACCATGTAACAGTTAAGACATGGAATAAGATAATTAATGAAATATGGGAAAGCATGGAAGAAATTATTTTGACAGCGTATATACACTCGTCACCTTGCATATACACTGTTACACACATAATTCACATAACATATAGTTCAAGGGTTCCTAATTCCCTCAAATCAAGGTTAGACCCAACACTTACCTTGCTCCGCAAGCAAATCAAACCTCAACCGGGGCCTTTCCTCTAAAATTCGCCTCCAAACCAATTGAATCTAACCAAAATTGACTCAATATCATCAAACAATTCTAGGAAAATCAATTACAATAGATAAAGTTAAGATCTTTACACTTTTCCCAAAAAGTCAACAAAAGTCAACCCCAGACTTGATTGGTCAAAACCTGAGATTCGGACCAAAACCCAATTACCCATTCACCCTCGAGCCCGATTATGTGATTAGTTTCGAAATCCGACCTCAATTTGAGATCTAAATCTCAATTTTATAAAAACCCTCAATTCTACCCAAATCCCTAATTTTCTACCAAGAAAGAGCATAAATTAAGGTTAGAAATCAGTGGGTGTTGATGGAAATGGAAGAAAACGAGTTAACGTATACTAACCTACGAAGTGGGGATGAAATTCTTCTTCAAAATCGTCTCTAGGCCGAGCTCTAATGTGAAGATGGTGAAAAATGAAGAAAATCCCATCTTTTGAACATTTAAGTCACTGGGCGTCAGGCCTTCTTCGCATTCGCGAAGGGCCTGACGCGATCGCGAAGTGCAGCGTCCTAAGTGGCCTTCGCGTTCGCGAGGAACGCTACACATTCGTGATGGCCTCCCTCCGGGCCTTCGCGTTCACGAGCCTGGGCTCGTGTTCGCATAGAGTTACTGACCAGCTCCCCCCAGTATCCCATAAACCTTCGCGTTCGCGAGGGTGTGGTCGCGTTCACGAAGGGTAAGTCCCCCAATGCTTCGCATTCGCGACCATTTCCCCGCGTTCGTGTAGAAGAAATCCACCCAACCCCAAGTTCCCCTTTGCGATCATGAATCATAATGCACCAGACACCAGAATCCCTGAAATCGGGAATTGCCTAAGTCCAAAAATCACTTTATAGCCTATCCGAAACTCAACCAAGCCCCTCGGGTTTCAAACCAAACATGCACATTAGTGTAATAACATCATATGAACTCGCTCGAATGATCAAAACGCCAAAATAACACCTAAAACTACGAATCAGACACCAAAATGAATGAAATTTTCAAAGAAACTTAAGAACTTTGAATTTAACAACCAGACGTCTGAATCACATCAAACCAACTCCATTTTGCACCAAAATTTGCAGGCAAGTCTTTAATAGAAAAATGAATCTATACCAAGTTCCGGAACCGAAATCCAAACTCGGTAGCAACAAAGTCAACCTACGGTCACGTTTAGGAATTCTTTTAGCCTTCAATTTACTAGTTTTCAACAAATCACATTAAATCAAGTTAGGGACTTCCAAATTCGATTCCGGGCATATGCCTAAGTCCCAAATCACGATACTGACCCACCGGGATTGTCAAAATACTAATCCGGATCCATTTACATAAAACTTTGAACGTAGTCAACTCAAATGAGTTTTAAGGCAAAATGTCACATTTTCTTCAATTTTTCACTTAAAAGTTTTTCAGAAAAAGACACGGACTGCACACGTAAATCGAGGAAGACTAAATGGAGCTATTCGAGCTCTCAAAACACAAAAATGAAGGCTAAAATTGAATATGACCTATCGGGTCATCACATTCTCCAACTCTAAAATAAACTTTAGTCCTCGAACGGATATAGAAAAGCACCTGGACTGGTGAAAAGATATGGATATCTACTCCGCATGTCCGACTCAGACTCCCATGTGGCTGCCTCGATCAACTGACCTCTTTACTGCACTCGAAGTGAAGGATAACTCCTAGACCTTAACTGTCAGACCTGCTGGGCTAGAATGGCCACCGACTCCTCCTCATAAGTCAAATCCTTATCCAATTGGACTGAGCTGAAATCTAACATATGGGACGGATCACTGTGATACTTCCAGAGCATGAACACATGGAATACCAGATGGACTGCTGATAAACTAGGTGGCAATGCTAGTCTATAGGTCACCTAACCTACTCTCTCAAGAATATCAAAGGGTCCAATATACCTAGGGCTCAACTTGCCCTTCTTTTCGAACCTTATCACACCCTTCATAGGTGAAACATAGAGCAATAACCTCTCTCCAACCATGATTGCAACATCACGAACTCTACGGTTGATCTATGCAAAGTCGATCGTGAATCATCTTTACCTTTTCTAAGGCAACCTGAACCAAATCGGTACTCAACAACCAAGCCTCCCCTGGCTCGAACCAACCAACTGGCGAACGACATCGCTTCCTGTATAATGCCTCATAGGGAGCCATCTAAATACTCGACTGGTAGTTTTTGTTGTAGGCAAACTCCGCAAGCGGCAAGAACTGATCCCAAGAACTCCCGAAATCCATAATGGAAGCATGAAGCATATCCTCCACTATCTGAATAGTGTGCTCGGACTGTCCATCCATCTGGGGTGAAATGTTGTACTCAACTCAACCCGCATGCCTAACTCACGCTGTATAGCCCTCCAGAAATACGAGGTAAACTGTGTACCTCGATAAAAAAAAGATGGACACGGGCACACCATGAAAATAGATGATCTCGCATATGTAGATCTCAGCTAACCGCTCCGAAAAATAGGTAATTTCCACTGGAATGAAATGTGCCAGATTGGTCAACCTGTCCACAATGACCCATATCACATCGAACTTCTTCTGACTATGTGGGAGCCCAACAAAAAAATCCATAGTAATACGCTCCCACTTCCACTCAGGAATCTCGAGCCTCTGAAGTAAACCACCAGGCTTCTGATGCTCGTACTTTCTTTGCTGACAATTCAGACATCGAGCTACATATGAAACTATATCCTTCTTCATTCTCCTCCACCAATACCGCAAGTCCTGATATATCAAAGAGCCCTGACGCTCTCTGATGCGCTCATATAAAGAAGACCGAGAGACTGTGCAAGCTAGAACATGACTGGGCTCCGAAACATCTAACCTCACAAACTGATTGGCCAAAGCCTGAACATCTTATGCAAGCGGCCTATCACCAACTCACAGCCTTTCTACTCAAGGCATCAACCACCACATTGACCTTCCCGGGATGATACAAAGTGGTGATATCATAGTCTTTCAACAGCTCCAACCACCTCTTCTACCTCAAGTTGAGATCCTTTTGCTTGAACAAATACTATAGACTCCGATGATCTGTGAATACCTCACATAACATGCCGTAAAGATAGTGCCTCCAAATCTTCAGCACATGAACAATGGCTGCCAACTCTAAGTCATGAACATGGCAATTCTTCTAATGAACCTTCAATTGACGCGATGCCTATGCAATCACCCTGCCATTCTGCATCAATACTGTATCGAGCCTAATATAAGATGCATCACAATACACCGTGTATGATCCTGAAACTATGGGAAATACCAACACTGGCTTCGTAGTCAAAGCAGTCTTGAACTCCTGAAAGCTCATCTTACACTCATCGGACCACCTGAACGGAGCACCCTGGGTCAATCTAGTCAATGGGGTTGTAATTGATGAAAATCCCTCCACGAATTGGCGATAATAACCCACCAAACCCAGGAACATCCGGATCTCTATAGCTGAAGTAGTAATAGGCCAGTTCTGAACTGCCTCAATCTTCTTAGGATCCACTTTTATGCCTTTTGTCGATACAACATGACCCAAAAAGATGAATGAGTCTAACCAAAACTCACACTTTGAAAACTTGGCATATAACTAGCTATCTCTCAGAGTCTGAAGTACAATCCGAAGATGTTGCTCATGCTCCTCTCAACTATGGGAGTAGATCAAGATATCATCAATGAATACGATTACAAAAGAATCCAAATAGGGCTTGAAAACCCGGTTCATCAAATCCATAAATGATGCTGGGGCATTTGTCAACCCAAATGACATCACTAGGAACTCATAATGCCCATACCGAGTTCGAAAAGTCATCTTAGGGACATCCGATGCCCTAATCTTCAATTGATGGTAGCCACACCTCAAATCAATCTTTGAAAATACCTTGGCACCTTGAAGCTGATCAAATAAGTCATCAATCCTCAACAACGGATACTTGTTCTTGATAATGACTTTGTTCAACTACCGATAGTCTATAAACATCCTCATCAACCCATCTTTCTTCTTCACGAATAACACGGGCGTGCCCAAGGGCGAGACACTTGGTATAGTGAATCCTTTATCAAGCAGATCTTGCAATTGCTCCTTCAATTCCTTCAAGGCTATACGGTATGGTGGAATAGAAATTGACCGAGTGCTCGGAGCCAAATCAATACAGAAGCCAATATCTCTGTTGGGTGGCATCCCCGACAAATCTGCAGAAATCACCTCTGGAAACTCACGCACAACAGGTACTGAATCCATGGAAGGAACCTCCGCACTCGAAATATGAACATAGGCCAAATAAGCTAGGCATCCATTCCCGACCATACGTCGAGCCTTCACATAAGAAATAACCATGCTGGAAGATTGGCCAGGAGTCCCTCTCCACTCTAATCGAGGCAACCCCCGCATGGCAAAGGTCGCCATCTTGGCATGACAATCCAATATAGCATGATAAGGTAACATCCAATCCATAAACAAGATAACATCAAAATCTACCATATAAAGACGTAGAAGATCTACACTAGTCTCAAGACTCCCAATAGTAATCACACAACAGCGATAGACACGATCTTCAACAATAGAATCTCCCACAGGCGTGGACACATACACTTGAGCACTCAACGAATCACGAGGCACAACCAGATATGAAGCAAAATAGGATGACACATAAGAATAAGTAGAGCCCGAATCAAATAGAACTGAAGCATCTATATGACAAACTGAAACAATACATGTGATAATGACGTCACATGACTCAGCCTCAGGTCTAGTTGGGAAAGCATAAAATTAGGGCTAGGCCCCACCACTCTGACCTACGTCTCTAGGACGGCCTCTAGCTGGATGGCCTCCACCTCTAATGGCCTGACCTCCACCTTTAACGGCTTGACCTCTACCTCTGGCTGCCTGGCCTCTTTCTCTAGCTGGTTGAGCGGGTGGTGGAGCAACTGGCACCGAGACCATGGCACGAGAACTCTGTTGTGTTTTGCCGAACAACAATCTCGGACAGAACCTCATGATATGAAAAGTACCTCCACACTCAAAATACCCATCCTGCTGCTGTGGCTACTAAAAAGGAAGCTGACCCAAGCGGGTCGAATAATATAACGACCCAACCGGTCATTTTGAGATTTAGCATTCCATTCGGTGGTTTAAGACTTTGAGTAGCTTCATATTATGTATTATGACTTGCGTGTATGGTTGGTTTCGATTTTCGAGTGGCTCAAGATTGATTTGGAGGTATAATTCTCGTTTTAGAAGCTTTAAGTTGGAAGAGTTGACCAAGGCTTGACTTTTGGGTAAACGGACTCGAAATTGGGTTTTAATTATTCCAATAGGTTTGTATGATGATTTTGGACATGTCCACAAAGTTTGGCTAAATTTCGATGAGTTTTAGATAAGCTTGAATTGTATGGTGATTGTTTTCGGTTTCGACATCGATTTGAGCATAACGGTTACCATATTGAGCAAACGGCCTTTGATTCGTATTTTGACCAAACCATTATATCTGTTCGTAATTTTGGAACCATAGAAACTGAAATCATCAAGTTTTGACATCTTATGAGAAATTTATGGTCATTTTACTAAGAATTGGGTTGCCAGATTTTTCAGATTAATTATGAAATTACCACTGAATTCGTATTTAAAAATCTGCATTATTTCAAAATATTGAAACCAACATATCTCCTTCATTATAAGGTCAAATGGAGTGATTCAAAAGCCTTACTTGACTGGAATTTCATGAGGAATCTATTGGAGCCATTAAAAGCGGGTTTTGGGATTGTTGGCATAAGAAACGAAGAAGAACAGCTGGGCAGAAGCATATAATATTGAGGGTTTGTTCATTTGGTCATATTTTGAGTTGGGGAGCTCAGATTTAGGCGATTGTGAAGGCGATTTTCATCATATGGATTAGGGTAAGCGTTCTATACTCGGTTTTGGTTATATTTTTTAATCCATCTTTGTTTTGGTATTTGATTGATGATTTCAAAGTAAAATTTGGGGGGGGGGGGGTTGTCTAAAATTTCATAAAGTAAATTTTTGAGTTTTGAACATCATCGGATTTGAGTGAAACTAGTATGGTTGGACTCGTAATTGAATGGGTTGTCATATTTTATGAGTTTCGTTAGATTATGAGGTGCGGGCCGGGGTTTGACTTTTTGGTTAACTTTGGGATTTTGATTAAAGATTCCACCTTCATTGATTGAGTTTGTTTCCTTTTGCATTATTTGATGTTCTTGAGTTGCTTTTGGCTAGTTTTGAGTCGTTCAAAGGTCCGTACGTGCGGGATAGCATTTCTAGAGTATTGTTTAGCTTGCTCGATATTAGATTTAGCTTGTTCGAGGTAAGTAACATTTCTAAACTTAGTGCCTAGGGTATGAATTTGAATATACGTGTTATGTGTTTGGTGTTGAGGTGACGCACATGCTAGGTGACGGGCGTGTGGGCGTGCACCGTGTGAATTATGACTCGGTTGATTCTGTGGTACTGTGTAGTTATCTATCTTGTTTCTATCCATGAAATCCTACGTGTTAGAGAAATTAAGTTGTGATCCATGTTAGAAATCATGTTTAGGCCATATACTTATTATGTTAGGACCCATTGAGGTCATTTCTGCTGTTGAGTTATTTGCTTAAATTACAATTACATACTAAGTCATATTCATTCATTTGCATATCATATCTCAATCTTTGTTATCATTCATTCTCATATCATGTTATCATTGTTTTGGCTGATTGGCATGAGATTTATGAGCCCGATAGACTGGAGAGATTGATGACTGAGTGAGGTCGAGGGCCTGATTATGAGTGATATTTATGGGATCGGGCTACACGTCGCAGCAGGCTTTATTAATTTATGATGGGATCAGGCTGTACGCCGCAGCATGCCATGATTGGCTTATATTAGCGCTTGGGTAGGATCTTCCTCTCTAGAGTCTGACATACCAGCAGTGAGCACAGGTACCGATGCGTGCGAGTATGAGTGCCGAGTGTGAGTGCCGAGTGATTGAGAGTGTTGAGTGATTGGGAGGTGCTGAGTGATTGAGCGTGCTGAGTGAGGTTGAATACTCCGAGAGCATGAGGACATGATTAACACTGTGGTGCATTACATTTGACATGCATACTTGGCATGTAGGCATAGAGATGCATTTCCTTATGCTATACGGTACTGTGACATTTACGATATCACATGCACATTGACATGTAGGTGGAGATATACTTTTCTCATGCTATCTGAGAATGAAATATCTTATCTATTATTGAAAGTTTTTGGGAAAAATCACAGCTTTCTGATTTACTCATATTTTGGTAATTTCGGCGAAAGATTTGGGTTTTACTTTTATACCTGAAAAACATACCTATTTTGCCGTAACTGTGAACAAGCTGAGCATCATATCTTTGAGTTATTACTTATGCTGCTTTTATTATATTGTTACGAGTCGATCTTGGTTATTGGTGTTGGACTCTGACCGTTGTCCAAGCTCGTCACTGCTTTCAACCTAAGGTTAGGTTTGTTACTTATTGAGTACACGGGGTCGGTTGTACTCATACTACACTTCTACACTTTGCATGCAGATTTTGGGAGTTGTTGTTGCTGTGAGTGGCGGGAGCTAGCATTGAAGACATACTTGCGTTCCGATTATAACTGCCTCTTCTTCTTGGTAGCTTTAGATTTATAAATCTAGTTATGTACATATAGAACATGTGATGTATTTATTTCATACCAGCTTTGTAAACTCTATGTCTTAGAAGCTCATGATTTGTACTACTAGTCCTTGGGAAATTTTATAAAATTCAGTTATTTCATTTTTGGCTCTTATCATTATCATTATATTATGGTTTATTGTTAATTGGCTTACCTAGCGGATTGGGTTAGGTGCCATCACGACTAATTGAATTTTGGGTCGTGACAAGTTGGTATCAGAGCTCTAGGTTCATAGGTTCTACGAGTCATGAGCAAGTGTCTAGTGGAGTCTTACGGATCGGTATGATGACATCCATGCCTATCTTCGAGAGGCTACCGGGCATTTAGAATAAACTTTCCATCTCTCTTTCCTAATTGTGCAGTATTGATTCAGGTTGAAGCATATTTCTTTGAATTACTTCCACTCACTCGTATGCGCATGCGAGCCCTCGATATCAGTATGGCTTGTGGATTCCTTGGATGAGGTACAAGATGTGTTTTCTGTGTGTTGGTGATAGGCCAATCTAGAGGACTTGAGGCCTGGTTTGGACCACAGCTTAGGTTCGGTAGTTCAGTTGTGTGAGCATGTGCTTTTGGACTTCTATGTCTAGTGGTGTCCCTATGAGTGGGACTGGTGGCTCGGTGATTGGTTGGATGACTCTATGATGAGTAGGATGTGACTGTGGGATATTTTCAGATGGTTTGAATATGACAGGAAGAGTTTGCTTGAGATGCGAAAAAGACTATTGGATGCTCCATTTGTGTGGATATGTCATACAGTCTTGAGTTATGAAGGTTTTTGATAGATTCTTTTGTGTTATTTCACTTATGGAATGAATTAGATTTTCATGTCTTGTTGATGAGTTCAGACTCAGGAAGATTAATTGATTGCGTAGCAGTTGTGGCTGTGAAAGGTTATAAAGAGATGTCAGTTTGAGGCTAAGCAGGTGGGTTATCGCATGCGGAGTAATCTACAGATGTGTGATCCTTATGATGTTGTGTGGAGGGTTTCTTTTCTACCAGTGGGTTATAGGTGTTGCGATTTGAGTTTGGATTGGTTTAGAAAGTTGACCTGACCGTCACGAGGATGAATGCGAGCTTAGCAGATGATTTGAGGTATTATATGGTTTGTGTTACATGAGCTTATGAAATATTTAGTTGAATTTCAGTGTGGGATTATGGCAGTAATAGAGTATGGGTATTGTGAGTTATCAAATGTTTTATTCTATAGCTTTGAGCTAAGTAGGGAAGTCTGCTATCGACGATTTGATTGCATGGTTATGTGTTGTACTAGTTTCGGTTTGAGGCATACTTGCTAATCAATTATGACTTGCAGAGGTTGAGACCAAGGATGACTCGAGTAAGGAAATTTCTAGATACAAGTTATATTACACTTTATGGGTATATAGAAATCATGGAGTGATTTGAGTTGTTATTCGAGACGGATGTAATACGCATAGAGTAAGAATCTACCCGGTTGCGTTAAGGTAGGGTTACTTCTTTGGGTCTTGTTATGCTAATGGGGCACAAGTCATTTGGCCCGTTTGGGTGGTGCAATTGAGATTTAAGGAGAGTGGATGCCTCTTGAGAGGGTTTTAATGGATTCAAGATTTATATGTGGCAATTGATAATTTTTCGGATTTGTATATGGCTAGAATCTAAGATTTACATTGGATGGTGTCGAGACTCAAAGTATTTCTATATCATTATGGATTCTACATTTCAGTATCAAGAAGGTGAAGCAAATGACTTCAGATTCACAAAAGGTCTCTTCAGAGTGGGTGTCTCGGTTGTGGTACTTTTGGGGTGCTTAAGAGGGAATACAACGTCTTATGGGCCTTAGGGCGGTGTGGCTTTATGCTAGGATCTCTTGTGGTGAACTTTGGGTAAGAATCATGGTGTTCTGGCAAAGAAAAGTTTCAACTTGAGGGTAATTCGGAAGGAACTCAGAGAAATATGACACTTGGTAGTAGGTTGGATCAGTACGGTAATGGGTATGACCAGTTCTTTGGGTACTTATGATGTGTTGAGTCTATAAGGGTGTTTAGTGGCTATACTCTTGGGTTTGGCGACCTGCGTGGCTTGGTTGAGTTAGAGAGATTCAGTTCTGATGGCTTGGTTATGTGCAAATGGGCTTCGAAGTGTTCTCGATAATTTCTGCCACAATTTGAGATGGATATTATCTACAGGTATGAGAGGTATGTTGTGTGTTGTAATTTTCTCCTGGATGGGATCAAGTGAAAGGTTTCTGACTGATCGGGTATGTATTTAGCTTGTGAGTCAGAGTTGTTAATGAGATTTTTGTGCTTTTCACATGATGGCATGATAGATGTGGTGCGTCGCATAGGATTGAGATATTCATGTGCAAGGTCACAATTCAATTTTCAAGGAAAGGTCATGAATTCTTAGAAAGCATGGACGGTTTATGATGTTTCAATGAATGCTATAACTAATTGGTAATTCCTGAGAAGGGTGCGCATTTCAGAAGGCGCATTATGTTTTGACTTACAGATGCTTCATTGGTATTGCGGTACTTACTTGGTTGATTGACTGCTGATGTTCAGATTTTGTTATGTGGCATGAAAGAATTATAGAAGTATTTCTCGTGGGGATGATTATGTATGAGAGGTTTGTTAGTCATTCGAGTAGTGGAGTTGGGATCGGCTATGGTAATTCATGTGTTCTATGGATTTGGAGACTGGAGTTTTCAGAAGCAGATTGTTTCGTGGTTGTGGACTATGAAGATAAGGCCAAAGTTAGCTAGATGGTGGTACATGTAATGGTTAGATCATTGTGGACTTTTGGAGGGCTATTTAACCATTTGGGGATAATCAGAGTTAATCTGGGGGCTCATTGGTAGGCCCAATGAGGATGTGTATTCTACACCAGGTCGGATTTGTTTACTCAGAACTATTTATGTTGAGGGGTGTGGCATTCAGTTAGAGTTGATCTTGTTAGTGTTCGGATATGTTCTATCAGTTACTCTTCTATGCTACGAAGGTTTGTGATTTATTGGTTATGTACACACATGATGCGGTTTTGTTTGGGCCTTGCAGCGAAATTCGAGCGAGATTGTTATTGGGGTTTTGAATGGTTTGTTGCGTCTTGGTTATGTTTGATGAGAGCAAAACACACACTTAAATATGCTCGCAAGTCGAATATAGTATAATAAAATATCGTATCCACAAGGATTGGAGTTAAACAATATTTTTGTAGTTTATAGCGTGATCGCTATCCAAGATGATCAACAATTGAGATTTGTTTGATTAACACTAAAATTTAACTAAGAGTTTAAACTATTGACTAATGACAATCACAGTAATGAGTAAAGAAGATATCAATGGGAGAAAACAGGGGTTGATTGGATAGGTTCAAGATATTTGTCTGGGATTTAACTCTAGCTAATTCACTCCTAAGGTTCAAGTGAGTCTCTTGAATTCATTCAATTATTAGTTCAAACGTGCAGTAGAAACTCCTCTCTCGATTAAGTCTCAATCTCATAATATGAACCAATTTATGCTCGGTGAAGATATGCAAGAATTCGTAGTGGATTGGTTTTTAGGAGAACCTCTTTCGATTATCCTCCTAACTATGTCTAAACAATAATTCAACTAGCCTCTTTCGATTACTAAGAAGAATCAATGAATATAACCAACAAGATAATGCAAAAACATCATGAGTTATGCCTATTTCAATTACATGAACATGTGAAAATAAATGCAATAATTAAAACACCCAAAACGATTCAATACATAAAAACTAGAGTTAATATCAACAAACAATTCTCAATACACCAAATCCATCAATCACTAAAGAGAACTACTCCATAGATATGGAGTAATTCATCACAATTAAGTTTATGTTAAAGGAAAACATAAAATAATTCAAACCCTTGTATTAAGTTAGGATTGAATGATAAAATCCTTGTGCTCTTGCTTCTCCCACTTCTCGTTAGCCTCCTCAGGTCTTAGATGTGTCAAAAGTCCCAAAAATACCATTTTTACATGTATATATACCAAGTAGAGTTAGGCCCAAACGAACACACCTTCTCCTACAAGAAATAGGACTTTTTCCAGAAGGGGACGTGCACGGCCGCGCACCTGGAGGTGTGCTCGCACACTTGGTCGCGCATTTTGCACAGTACACCGCCTCACATGCGCACCCAGTGTGCGCTCGCGCACCTGGGTGACGCCCAGCTCGATTCGTCATCTCTCTCTTTGAAAGCACTAGTGTTTGTTGATCCCCGAACTCGATCTCAACTAAGATCTTGGGCTTTTACTCAGACTTCAAAGCTCCAACATAGCGTAAAATCATCCCATAACATCTACATAGCTTGGAATCACTTGTACAAGGTATAAAACACATAATTAGTGCAAAACACTAGCAATTAAAGTGCAGTAAATTAGAGTGCGATAACCAACTAAAACACGCAATTATAGCCTACCAGCAATACCCCACACTTAAACCATTGCTCGTCCTCGAGCAATCAAACTACACTTTATAAAGCCACGACCTTTTTAAACAACTATCATAACTCCTCATACCAAGAATATTTAAAATAAACTAAGCACAATAGTGTAACATCTTCACCTCAAGTTTGATTCACAAGTACCACGCATTATTTATAACCCGCTCACTTACTCCAACATAGAGGTCAACGACATTACCTTTCCTTTATGAATCAAGTTCCCTCACAACAACAGAGAGTAGTTCCACACACAATAAACATTAAGAACAAATAGGAACTCAAGATAGACAGAATTCACTCACTCTCAAAAATAACATTCATATGCCACAAAAGATGAACCATAGGCTTGCCCGTAGTGTATTACTCCACTAATTGAGTTCATTCAATCAAGTATCAAGTAGGAATTTAATTGGTTGTAATTTAAGTTATGGGACGGGTAGGATACATATAGATATAAGAGTGATTACACCTCCCTAAGCACTTTAATACATACATCTCAATGTTAAACCCCACACTTATGTCAAACCAATACTCCACCTTCACATCAATTTACATTAACTCCTAACTTCTTTAAGCATAAATACATCAAGAGTTACCACTTATCAATGAATAATTTTCACAACAATACACTATGCATATTTGTTTTTTCAATTTAAGTGGCTCTTACTTTTTCAAAACAATGCACCTTTCTCCTTATTTTATTAGCTTCACACAAAAACCAACCCAATTATCCCACACTTCAACTTTTATAAAGTTCATATAATTTCAAGTGCTCATGAGAGGTAAATGGCTCAAATAGATGGTTAATTCAAATAAATGAGTAAGGCTTGTAATGTGGTTGCCAAAGAAACATGATTACAAGCTCAAAGGAGTTAACCACGATACATAACAATTAGGTGGGTAAAAGCATATAACTGGCTCAACAAAGAAATGCCTATATCACTTTCAAGACTGAATAAAACTACTATTTCGCTTTGCAAACACACGGGGCAAGTTCTAGACATCAAATGCAATACACCGAATAATACAAAACCTCTCACACACATGGCACATAACTCACTCGGGATCTGACTCATCACGACATTCTAGTCAAAGCAGTTAAGCAAAGTTAAGATCAAACCGTTTAAGGTACTTATACAAGAGTCAAAATCTGAGCATAAGTATCACTGCTAAAGCACTCACTATTCTCAAGGCATGATAGAGTCAAGAAATATTGCTTTCATTTGAAATCATAGCACACGGTTTCCTATTCCTAACGAAAAATTAAAACTACTATACCCGGTTCAAACAAAACCTTTGAAAAAGAACCGCGGCACAAAGAAAAATCAAGGGGGAATTAATACACTACCTAACAAAATAAAATCTTTTTGTGTTTTTCTTTTCAATTTTAATCCCTCAAGAAATCTGTCGAATGATATCCATCGTCGGGAAAAATCGAAAATTTTAAAATTGTAATGATTTTTTAAAATTTATTTTCTATCTCTAACTACTACAAATAACAAAGGTAAAACTAAATGTCACGACCCAAATTTCCCTCTGTTGGGTGTCGTAACCTAGTCTTAGGGAGTAGGTAAGCCTAACAACTTCTGAAAATAATAATAAAATAAATAAAGATTAGCAATTCCAAATTTAGAATTCTCTATACAAGTATTACAATCCCAAAATCAGTAGTACAAGTCATAAGCTCTACAGATTTTGCTAGAAAACCTCTAAATACATCTGTTCCGAAATAGGAGTAAACAGTGTAAATACAAAATAACTAGAAGGTGACTCCGAAGCCTGCGAACGCAGTAGCAGGTTTACCTTGAGTCTCCACCGCAAGATATGAACAGCTAGCTAACAATCGACTGACCCCGCAATACCTGGATCTGCACAAAAATGTGCAAAAGTGTAGTATGAGTACACCATAGTGGTACCCAACAAGTATCAAGACTAACCTCGGTGGAGTAGTGACAAGGGATAGTCAAGACACCTACTTGACTAAATAACCTGAACAAGTATAAGTGTATGACTAACAGGAATACGTTATCTCTATAAAGCTTTGCATAATGACAACAATAATATGTTACTTGCAATAAGAAATAGAAACAACAATTAGCAGCGGAACACAACAAGTAACAACACAGTAGGGTAAGCTGGGCACAGTCTAAACCCGGAGAACACAACTAAAAGAAGGACATGTATCAACTAGATGAAAATAACCGTTTCCACATAAGGTTTTATCCAATAATCACCACGCCCCACCAAACCTCAAAATATTCATAATTCACGGGTTCGAATTTGTGAAACCTAAACACTTGGCATCTTGTGCCTTCACTACAAACAATAACTGTACGGATGACTCACATGCCAATAGAAGCAGACGAGGGTGTGTTTCAATACTCAACAATATCAAGATCCATCCTATTAACTGATAAGAGTGATTAACTGCGTGTATGATTGTGCAAGTGTTCTAACATAGTTCATGCCAGCTAGTAAGTATAGAGAAAATGGACAACATATAAAATGTTTTTCCACAATTTTTCACAAGATAAAATCGCACAGGTAAGTGCACCACTACACAAATATCAACAACAAGAATGCCCCCAGGCCATCGCAAATCATCACAAATTAATCCTTGACATAGCCTACTTTGTCTCGCCACATGTGCAATTAGTAAAGTAAATGCCCGCCTTGTCTCGCCACACGTGCATAATAATGTTCCCACCTTATCTCGCCACATGCGCAACCCACATATATATATCCCGCCTTGTCACACCGCATGTGCAAATATAAATAGTAACAATAGCACGGCAGAAACCTCGTGCAACCCGATAACACCGCACGACAAAAACCTCGTGCATCACAATAACAACCACACGGTAGAAACCTCATGCATCACAATAACAACCGCACAGTAGAAACCTCGTGCATCACAATAACAACCGCATGGTAGAAACCTCGTGCATCACAACAACAAGTACAACAACAACAACAATGACAATAATACTGGAGTATGGCAATTAAATCAACTCAGAAATTCTAGAACTCAAAGAAATGGAAGAACTAGTTCACAAGGAATAGCCACAATAGAGAATGCTAGTCATAATAAGAACAACTCAACAAGGGAGAAAATAATATGTAACAACGGTCCAACAAAGTACAGTTCAACAACAAGGGATATATCACGAGTCAATAATTCCAATAAGGATAAGTCAACTAAGATATAGGATACCTAAACTTCTTTTAAGGTTGAGATATCACGAAAAAAATAGTACAAATTCAATTAAGGATGAATAATTACAGAAGAGATAACAATAATTTCGAGTAAAGATAAGTAGTTAGGAAAAGATAGCATGGCAATAGGAGAGGTAAACATCTTCAGTTAAGTTATATAAGAGTCAAATAGGCAATAAGAGTGGATCATGAAGCAATTAATTCCAATTAAAGTAGGTATAGGTGAGACTAGTAATTAAGAAAACTTAATCAATACAAAACAACTTCATACTCAGTAAATTCAAGGACCTAAGAACCCTAAAAGGCCAACTTTCCACAAATAAGCCCGAGCACGTACTCGTCACCTCGCGTACACGGACTTCACAAGATACAATTAGCATAGAAGACTCAAATCCTAAGGGGTAGTTCCCCTACACAAGGTTAGGCAAGATACTTACCTCAAAGAAGACAAATCGATACTCAAAAATGAACTTCTTGGATGAAATAACCTACGGACGGCTCAAATCTAGACAAAATAACTTCAAAGCATAAATAAAACTCATAAGAAACTATTCCGGATCATAAAGCATCAATCTTTATCAAAAACTAAAAATCAACCCAAAAGTCGACCCCGGGCCCACACCTCGGAACCCAACAAATTTTACAAAATCCGAACACCCATTCCGATACGAGCTCAACTATATAAAAATTATCAAATTCCGATACCATTTGGTCCCTCAATTCATCATTTTTCATTTTAAAAGTTTTTACAATTTTTCCCAAATTTTTCACTTTGATTCTCACCATTTTGATGTTAAAACTCAAGTAAAATCATGAAGTATACTTAGAAATTGATCAAGGGAACTTACCCAACGATTGTAGATGAAATTCCTCTCTCACAATCGCCCACTCTCGGACCTAGGGTTCAAAAATATCACAAAATGAAGCGAAAACCCGAATTACACAGCTGAAAACAAGCTGCACATGTCGCATTTGCGATCCAGGGAATTGCGAATCCTCGCAAAAGCGAAGAAGCCTTCGCAATTGTGAACAAGAACAGGGCTGGAAAAGGTCGCATTTGCAACAAAAAGTTTGCAATTGCGAACTGGGCATCGCAATTGCGATAGAAATATTCGCAATTGCGACCACACCAGAAACGAGCAGTCTCCCCGCCACGGAAATGAGCATAACTCCCTCATACGATGTCCAAATTGGATGATTCTTTTTGATATGACTCCGTAATTACGATACGGATCTAATGATTCAATAAAAACTGAATTTGGAGCTTATTTACTTAATGTGGTACCATTTATGCTTGAAGAAACGACGACGAAGCATAAAAAACAAGCGCAACACAACCTAAACCTATCCGAAACTCACCCAAGCCACTCGAGACCTCGTCCGAACATACCAACAAGTCTCGTAACACAACACGAACCTACTCGAGGCCTCAAATCACATCAAATAATGTCGAAATTACGAATCGCACCAAGAATCGAATTTATGAACTTTCAAATCTTCCAACTTCTAAAACTCGTGCCGAAACCTATCTAGTCAACCCGGAATGACGTCAAATTTTGCAGGCAAGTCCCAAATGACATAACGTAGCTGTTCCAACTCTCGGAATAGCATTCCGACCCCTATATCACCAAAGTCAACTATTGGTCAAGCCTCTCCACCTTCCAAACTTTAACTTTTCCAACTTTTGCCGAAATGCTTCAAATCACCCTACGGACCTCCAAATCCAAATCCGGACGCACGCCTAAGTCCAAAATCACCATACGAAACTGTTGAAATCATCCAAAACTCATTCCAGAGCCGTTTACACAAAAGCCAAATTCCGGTCAACTCTTACAGCTTAAGTTTCCAAAACTAGAATCCTTCTTCCGATTTGACTCCGAATCATCCAGTAACTGAACTCGACCATGCACACAAGTCAATACACATAATACAAAGCTGTTCAAGACCTTATGCCACCGAACGAGACTTAAATTCTCAAAAGTATTGGACGGGTCTTTACATCCTCCCTCTCTTAAGCAAACATTCGTCCTCGAACGTGCCAAGAATTGCCTCGATGCCGTCAAATCACATAATGCACACATCCAACATACACCCGCGGGTGACCCCACGTCACCCCAATCCACATAAGCCTGACGACACCATCTCAACTGTAATTTATCCCTTCCACCAACATCAATAAGCCTTAGAGTCAACATTTCCACCATCCGTTCGTCTTCAAAAGACCCGATTTTAAATCCACTCCCGATATCAGTCTCAACTAGCTGCAACCACTTATTCCTACATCCATAGAGTACAACCACACAACATGACACATCACACATAGGCCCATAATAATAGTTCTGATCACAATAGCTGCCCGTAATCAAATCCAGCATCGACAATTAGCCTCATATCCATTAGAACCCTGTTTCAAACTTCCACAACGCTGACAATGATGTAAGAAACACGAATACCTCATAACTATACGCCCGGATCAACAAGTCACAACTAACACCTCCGGGCACACGCCCCGCAAGCTAAAACTCAGGAAGCACAAAATGAAAATGACTGAACATGTAAGGAGAAACGCATAAGAGAAATATCAAACAAGCCCGAGAGGCACAACTCTCAATTAGTACCATCCTACGAATCAATTTAAAAGGAAAAATTAAAGTATATGAACAAATCACAAGGATCTCATCCTGATATAACTTCCAGCGCGGCACGCAGCCCGGCTCAAACATATCAAATCACATGGAATCACGAGGGTTTCACCCTCAACTCTGAATAACAAGTCGAATACACATCATACCAATTGAAACCTTCCACTAACTCAATTCTGCCAATAAAATCACAACACTTACTAAACTCTCACCCTGGTACAACATCCAAATTACAAATCGTAACCAAATTACTCAGGAATCACATCAAAACCTACCATAATGGACAACAAGAATTCACTTCTAGCCTCGTAACTCTCAATAATCAATAAAAACAAACGATAGACACGGGCTACCACTCATAGAATCTCCCAACAATGGTAAATACATAAGCAGAGTACTAATCATGAAACTCACTCATAAATGAAGCAAAAAATAAGGGAACTCGCCCCGATAAGCAGAACCGAAACAAAATACGAATGGTGCCCCTCTGTAACAAATCAAAAGCATACCTGTATGACATCATCTGGCGTAGCGGCGTCATGCCTACTATATGAAACATATCAACGGGCCGGGCCTCCCCCTCTTGGGCGCCCTCTACTCGCCTGAATACCCCATTGTGACATATTTGTCCGGAGTCTGGGATAATCTCTCACTATGTGGCTGGTATCTCCACACTCAAAGCTACTCCTCTGCTGACGTGGCTATGGGAACTGTGCGGTACGGGTACTCTGAGACCCATGAGTACCTGAAACACCGTGCGAAGCCTGAAGTGCAAACTGAACTGGCTGACCAATAAAACATCTACCATGCCGTACCCTACCTCCAAAATAAGGACTAGTAGATCTCTCCGACCTACAAGGCCTCCTAGCCTCCCTGTCCTCTCTCTCCTGACCTCTCTCTCCTGGCCCCGCCTGTCAACTTTCTCCTGGTCCTACATGCTCTTCAATCGGCGAGCGATCCCTATCACCTGCTGAAACGAAACATCCGACTCCAACTCCAGAGCCATGCTGAACCAAATATCGTGCCTGAGCCCCTCAATGAATCTGCGGACACGCTCTCTAACTGTAGTGACCAAAGAAGGTGCATGTCTGGCCAAATCACTAAATCTAATGGCATACTTTGATACTGACATAGCGCCCTGGCACAACTGCTCAAACTCCGCGCGTCATGCATCCCGAAGGGACTGAGGTACAAACTCCCTCAAGAACATTTCAAAAAACTGAACCCATGTAAGTGAAGCTGCTTGGCCGGGCTACCCAACTCATATGCCCGCCACCACTGATAAGCCGCTCCCCTAAGCTGGAACGTATTAAAAGCAACCCAGCTCATTTCCACGATACCCATAGTACGGAGAATGCGGTGACACTCCTCCAGAAAACCATGGGAATCATCTGTCGCCAATCCACTGAAGGTAGGAGGGTGGTACTTCTTATACCTCTAAAGTCTAAGTTATTCTTCCTTAGATGCTGGTGACCTAACCACGGGCTGAACTGGAACCATAGGCTGTGTCGCCATAACACCTGGAACCTGACCAATGCGAACTCGCTGCTCTAGAGTATGGGCGGTGGAAGTCTTAGTTCCTCCCCCGGTCTGTGAAGTAGTTGGTGCAACCGGAATCAACCCTGCCTGAACCAATGTACCAAACATGCACAAGAATTATGCTAAGGTCTCCTGAAGTCTGGGAGAAACGGCAGGCGCCTCCGGTACCCGCCCCCCCAACTAGAGCTATTGGCGGCTCCTCAACTGCTGCTCTGGTAGCGCTCTAGCTGTGGCATGTTCTCCTTGTCAGGCTCTAGCTCTGCCTCTAGCGACACTTGCTCCGGGAGCAGCGTCATCGGTAACTGCAACACATGTCCTCACCATCTGTGAGAGAATGGAATGATAAAAGCTCAAACTTTGAGATCATTAAACTTTCACGATAGGAATGAAGGAAGTGAAACTGTCCTAATAGTTCCGTTGCCTCTCGAAGATAAGTGCAGATGTCTCCGCACCGATCTGCAAGACTCTACTAAATTTGGTTATGACTCGTAGCATCTATGAACCTAGAGCTCTGATACCAACTTTTCACGACCCAAATTTCCCTCCGTTGGGTGTCGTGATGGCACTAAGTCTTAGGGACTAGTTAAGCCTAACAACTTCTGAAAATAATAACAAAATAAATAAATATTAGCAATTCCAAATTTAGAATTCTCTATACTAGTATTACAATCCCAAAACCGGTAGTACAAGTCATAAGCTCTACAGAGTTTGCTAGAAAACCTCAAAATACATCTGTTCCGAAATAGGAGTAGATAGTGTAAATACAAAAAAACTAGAAGGTGACTCCGAAGCCTGCGAATGCAGCAGCAGGTTTACCTTGAGTCTCAACCGCAAGATCTGAACAGCTAGCTAACGATCGACTGACTCCGCAATATCTGGATCTGCACAAAAATATGCAAAAGTGTAGTATGAGTACACCACAGCGGTACCCAGCAAGTATCAAGACTAACCTCGGTGGAGTAGTGACAAGGGATAGTCAAGACACCTACTGGACTAAATAACCTGAACAAGTATAAGTGTATGACTAACAGGAATACGATATCTCTATAAAGCTTTGCATAATGACAACGATAATATGGTAATTGCAATAAGAAATAGAAACAACAATTAGCAGAGGAACACAACAAGTAACAACACAGTAGGGTAAGTTGGGCACAGTCTAAACCCGGAGAACACAACTAAAAGAAGGATAGGTATCAACTAGATGAAAATAACCGCTTTCACATCAGGTTTTATCCAATAATCACCATGAGGCACCGAACCTCAAAATATTCATAATTCACAGGTTCCAATTTGTGAACCCTAAACACTTGGCATCCTTTGCCTTCGCTACAAACAATAATTGCACGGATGACTCACGTGCCAATAGAACCAGACGAGGGTGTGTATCAATACTCAATAATATCAAGATCCATCCTATTAACCGATAAGAGTGATTAATTGCGTGTATGCTTGTGCAAGTGTTCTAACATAGTTCATGCCAGCTAGTAAAGTATAGAGAAAATGGACAGCACATAAAATGTTTTCCCACAATTTTCCACAAGATAAAATCGCACAGGTAAGTACACCACTACACAAATATCAACAACAAGAATGCTCCCAGGCCATCGCAAGTCACCACAAATCAATCCCTGACATAGCCCACCTTGTCTCGCCACGTGTGCAATTAGTAAAGTAAATGCCTGCCTTGTCTCATCACACGTTCATAATAATGTTCCCACCTTGTCTCTCCACATGCGCAACCCATATATATATATATATATATATATATATATATATATATATATCCCATCTTGTCACAGCGCATGTGCAAATATCAATAGTAACAATAGCACGGCAAAAACCTCGTGCAACCCGATAACACCACAAGACGGAAACTTCGTACGTCACAATAACAACCGCACGACAGAAACCTCGTGCATTACAATAACAACCGCACGGTAGAAACCTCGTGCATCACAATAACAAGTACAACATCAACAATGACAATAATACTGGAGTATGGCAATTAAATCAACTCAGAAATTCTAGAACTCAAAGAAATGGAAGAACTAGTTCACAAGGAATAGCCACAATAGAGAATGCTAGTCATAATAAGAACAACTCAACAAGGGAGAAAATAATATGTAACAACGGTCCTACAAAGTACAGTTCAACAACAAGGGAGATATCACGAGTCAATAATTCTAATAAGGATAAGTTAACTAAGATATAGGATACCTAAACTTCTTTTAAGGTTGAGCAATCACGAAAGAAATACTACAAATTCAATTAAGGATAGGCAGCATAAAGATAATCATAACCTCAATTAAGGATGAACAATTACAGAAGAGATAATAATAATTTCGAGTAAAGATAAGTAGTTAGGAAAAGATAGCATGGCAATATGAGAGGTAAAAATCTTCAATTAAGTTATATAAGAGTCAAATAGGCAATAAGAATGGATCATGAAGCAATTAATTCCAATTAAAGAAGGTATAAGTGAGACTAGTAATTAAGAAAACTTAATCAATACAAAACAACTTCATACTCAGTGAATACAAGGACCTAAGAACCCTAAAAGGCCAACTTTACACAAATAAGCCGGAGCACGTACTCGTCACCTCGCGTACACGGACTTCACAAGATACAATTAGCATAGAAGACTCAAATCCTAAGGGATAGGTCCCCCACACAAGGTTAGGCAAGATACTTACCTCAAAGAAGACAAACCGATACTCAAAAATGAACTTCTCGGGTGAAATAACTTTCGGACGGCTCAAATCTAGACAAAATAACTTCAAATCATATATAAAACTCATAAGAAACTATTCCGGATCATAAAGCATCAATCTTTATCAAAAACTAAAAATCAACCCAAAAGTCGACCCTCGGCCCACACCTCGGAACCTGACAAATTTCACAAAATCCGAACACCCATTCCGATACGAACTCAACCATATAAAAATTATCAAATTTCAATACCATTTGGTCCCTCAAATCATCATTTTTCATTTTGAAAATGTTTTCAAGTTTTCCCAAATTTTTCACTTTGATTCTCACCATTTTGATGTTAAAACTCAAATATCATGAAGTATACTTAGAAATTGATCAAGGGCACTTACCCAATGATTGTAGATAAAATTCCTCTCTCAAAATCGCCCACTCACGGACCTAGGGTTCAAAAATATCACAAAATGAAGCAAAAACCCGAATTACACAGCTGAAAACAAGCTGCATAGGTCGCATTTGCGAACCCTCGCAAAAGCGAAGAAGCCTTCGCAATTGTGAACAAGAACAGGGCTGGAAAAGGTCGCATTTGCAACAAAAATTTTGCAATTGCGAACTGGGCATCGCAATTGCGATAGAAATGTTCGCAATTGCGACCACACCAAAAACGAGCAGTCTCCCCAACACGGAAATGAGCATAACTCCCTCATACGATGTCCAAATTGGACGATTCTTTTTGCTATGGCTCCGTAATTACGATACGGATCTAATGATTTAATAAAAACTGAATTTGGAGCTTATTTGATTAATTTGGTACCATTTATGCTTGAAGAAATGACGACGAAGCATAAAAAAACAAGCGCAACACAACCTAAACCTATCCGAAACTCACCCAAGCCACTCGAGACCTCGTTCGAACATACCAACAAGTCCCGTAACACAACACAAACCTACTCGAGGCCTCAAATCACACCAAATAACGTCGAAATTATGAATCGCACCAAGAATCGAACTTGTGAACTTTTAAATCTTCCAATTTCTAAAACTCGTGCCGAAACCTATCTAATCAACCCGGAATGACGTCAAATTCTGCATGCAAGTCCCAAATGATATAACGGAGCTATTCCAACTCTCGGAATCGAATTCCAACCCCGATATCACCAAAGTCAACAGTTGGTCAAACCTCTCCACCTTCCAAATTTCAACTTTTCCAACTTTTGCCGAAATGCTTCAAATCACCCTACGGACCTCCAAATCCAAATCTGGACGCACGCTTAAGTCCAAAATCATCATACGAAGCTGTTGAAATCATCCAAAACCCATTCTGGAGTCGTTTACACAAAAGTCAAATTTCGGTCAACTCTTACCGCTTAAGCTTCCAAAACTAGAATCCTTCTTCCGATTTGACTCCAAATCATCCGGTAACTGAAATCGACCACGCACGCAAGTCAATACACATAATACGAAGTTGCTCAAGACCTTATTCCTCCGAATGGGACTTAAATTCTTAAAACGGCCGTCCGGGTCGTTACACTAAAACTAGTATACATACAACATACAAATATCCCACACCCTACACTTTAAGTTGTGGCATGTCCCTATGACACACAATTAAAAAGCATAAGGTAGAGAAAACTTCCCTGAATGTCTAGTCGGGGTCTGAGTCAAAGTCGGGCTCCATTCTTTACCTTCGAACTAAGGCGCACATCCATGCAGACAGCTTCTTCTCAGCCTTTTTGGGGTACACCCCACACTTGTCTTTCTCAATCACTGGGACCGTCTCTTTCAAGCTTTTTACTCTCCACTCTACACTCGCAGTTGGCTTCTGCTTTCTCACCCCATCTCCACATTCATCTCGAAAGTCATCGTCTCCTTACCTACTCTAAGCATGAGCTTTCTATCATGTATGTCTAATATTGCTTTGCCCGTCGCTAAGAATGGTCTTCCTAAATTAAGGGGGACCTCTTTATTCTCCTCCATCTTCACCACTATGAAATCGACAAGAAATAAACTTATCCACCCGAACTAAGACATCTTCCACTATCTCCTCGGGTATTATAGTTGTTTGGTCTACCAGCTGCAAAGATATTGGCACAGACCTTATCTCTCCAAGCTCATTCTCCAATTTCCTATAAATAGACAATGGAATTAAATTAATTGAGGCACCAGAATCACACAAAGACTTATCAAAATTAAGAGTACCTGACAAGCAAGGTATAGTAGAACTCCTTGGATCTCTACACTTTTGTGGGAGTTTCTTTTGCAAGATTGCGTTATATTGCTCGGTGAGCTTGACTACCAATGTCTCATCGATCTATTTTCCTTTTCTTTGTAAAGATCTCCTTCAAGAACTTGGCATAAGCTGGCATTTATGAGAGAACTTCTGTAAATGGCAAGTTTACATTAACCTGTCTCAGCATCTCTAAGAATCTCTCAAACTGCTTGTCTAGCTTTTCTCTATACATCTTTTGGGGAAAATATAAAGCATGCATATGCTCGCTCTCATTAAATTCCCCCCTTCTTAAAATTTCCTCCTTTTTTTTTCTCAACTCCTTTCTTACCTTTATTCTTCTTATCAACTTCATTTTTCAGCTGCTTCTCAACTTCTTTTTCATGTACCACCTCTTTTTGGACTGGAGTGGGATCTTTCAACACTTGTCCACTTCTCAAGGTCACAACATTTATCGTTTCTTTGAGGTTTCTTTCAGTGTTAGCTGGTAGAGTACCTGGGATTATCTCAGACAATACAGTTGCAATTTGTCCCACTTGCTTCTCCAAATTTCGCAAACCAGTGCCAAGTTCTTTGATAGCTGAACCATGAGCATCTAATCTCTCATCTGTCTTGACAATGAAGGACTTCATTAGATCTTCTAACCTAGACTGAATTTGATGTTGAGGCTGGAACTACGGCCTCGGCTGATTCACAAAACCAGAAGCTGTTTGTCCTTGAAATCTAGGATTGTTTTATTGCCATGCATTTGCAGTACCCCCAGGTGAACTCCATGAAATATCGAGGTGCTTCTGACCCATTGCATTGAAGCTATAATTCCCAACAGTATTAACTTCCTCCATTGAGGCTTGACACTCATGAGTAGGGTGTCCTCTTCCACATATGTCACACGCTGCATGCGACTCATTATGTATCGAAGCTAAGGTCGGCTTCCTTACTTCTTTGGCCATGGCATCAAGTTGTACCTGCACCGTTGTGTTAGTGTCAACTTGGTGAATACCAGTTGATATTCTTCTTTCAGCAATTTTAGAGTGCCACTGATTTGCGTCTTCAGATAACTCATCTAGAATTGTGATTATCTCCTCTATAGTCTTTTTCATCAACGGGCCTCCAGCTGCATTGCTCAATGTTCTACGTGAGGCTGGTGTCAATCCATCCCAAAAATCTTGGAGTTGCATCCAGAGTTCAATTCTGTTATGTTGATACTTTCGCACTATCTCCTTAAACCTCTCCCAAGCTTCAAACACAGTTTCAGTCTCGTTTTGGCAGAAGTTATGGATTTCTCTTCTAAAATTGCCCGTCTTAGCTGATGAAAAATATTTGTCAAGAAATTTTCTGGTCATCCCATCCCATGTTCTAATCGATCCATTTGGCAAGATTCGAAGCCAGTGCTTTGCATCATCTTTGAGAGTGAAAGGGAATGCCCTTAAGTAAATTGAATCTTGTGACACACCATTATATTGAAATGTGTTCATAATCTCCTCGAAGTCCATCAAATGATTTTTTGGATCTTCGTTCATCTTTCCTCTGAAAACGCAGCTATTTTGAAGAGTTTGGAGCAACCCTTGCTTCAGCTCAAAATTATTAGTTTCAACTGGAAGTGGTGTCACACTTGATAATCCTTGGTTGTAGAACGCTCTAACATAATCACCCAGTGGTAGCCCAGCACCGAGAGCTATATTTATGAATTGGTTAGCACCCAAAGGTAGATTCTGAGCAATTCTCTGAGCCCTCTCCTCTTCATAGGCAAGTTATGCATTTCGAAGAGCTATCTCCTCAGCATCTCGTGCAGCTTTTTCTCTTTGTTGGGCTGCCTCTTTGCAGCCAAATCAACATTATCCTCATCTCCCGCCATAACTTCCTTGGTTGAGGATTGCCCAACCTTCTCTGTATTCTCGAGAAGATCTATTTCCTTCCTCAGCTGTCGTAGTTGTTTCTCGATTTCTAGTTCGTATGGGAGTACTTCCTTCCCAGAGGATTGAGTCATACACCAATCTAACTTGTAGCCTGCGCACAATCAAGTAACACCAAACATAAAAAGAGAAAAAATAAAATAAAAAGAAAAATTCCTGAATTAGCACTTCAAACTATTTCAAACACTATTAATTGCCAATCCCCGGCAACGACGCCAAAATTGACAAGTGCAAAACACACACTTAAATATGCTCTCTAGTCGAATACAGTATAATAAAATATCGTATCCACATGGATTGGAGTTAAATAGTATTTTTGTAGTTTATAGCTTGATCGCTATCCAAGATGATCAACAATTGAAATTTGTTTGATTAACACTAAAATTTAACTAAGAGTTTAAACTATTGACTAATGACAATCGCAACAATGAGTAAAGAAGATATCAATGGGAGAAAATAGAGGTTAATTGGATAGGCGTAATATATTTGTCTGGGATTTAACTCTAGCTAATTCACTCCTAGGATTCAAGTGAGTCTCTCGAATTCACTCAATTATTAGTTCAAACGTGCAGTAGAAACTCCTCTCTCGATTAAGTCTCAACCTCATAATATGAACCAATTTATGCTCGGTGAAGATATGCAAGAATTCGTAGTGGATTGGCCTTTAGGAGAACCTCTTTCGATTATCATCCTAACTAGGTCTAAACAATAATTCAACTAGCCTCTTTCGATTACTAAGAAGAATCAATGAATTTAACCAACAAGATAATGCAAAAACATCATGAGTTATGCCTATTTCAATTACATGAACATGTGAAAATAAATGCAACAATTAAAATACCCAAAACGATTCAATACATAAAAACTAGAGTTAATATCAACAATCACTTCTCAATACACCAAATCCATCAATCACTAAAGAGAACTACTCTATATATATGGAGTAATTCATCACAATTAAGTTTAAGTTAAAGGAAAACATAAAATAATTCAAACCCTTGTATTGAGTTAGGATTGAATGATGAAATCTTTGTGCTCTTGCTTCTCCCACTTCTCGTTAGCCTCCTCAGGTCTTAGATGTGTCAAAAGTCCCAAAAATACCATTTTTCCATGTATATATACCAAGTAGGGTCAGGCCTAAACGACCACACATTCTCCTACGCGAAATATGACTCTTTAAGGAAGGGGACATGCGCGGCCGCGCACCTAGAGATGTGCTTGCACACTTAGTCGCGCATTTTGCATAGTACACTACCTCACATGCGTGCCCAGTGCGCGCTTGCGCACCTGGGTGACGCCCGGCTCGATTCTTCATCTCTCTTTGAATGCACTAGTGTCCGTTGATCCCTGAACTCGATCTCAACTAAGACATTGGGCTTTTACTCAGACTTCAAAGCTCCAACATAGCGTGAAATCACCTCATAAAATCTACATAGCTTGGAATCACTCCTACAAGGCATAAAACACATAATTAGTGCAAAACACTAGCGATTAAAGCTCAACTCAATTAAAGTGCAGTAAATTAAAGTGCGATAAGCAACTAAAACACGCAATTATAACCTATTATCAATGTTCTTTTCGGGTAGTGGTATATTATGTTATTGCTTCTCCATGGTTATGGTCATGCACTTCGTGTACTTGATGTAGAATTATGTGTAGTTGTTGATTTTGAGCATTGTGGCTTGAGGTATTTCATATGGACCGATGTTTGGATGGGTAATACATTGTAGCGGGGCTATATTGGGATATGATCCTTTGTGTTAGATTCATGTGTCTTGGTCCTACTATGTGTGATAGGTTCATAGCATTGCGTTGTGGTGGTACTTGTTGAGCTTGCGGGACGGTTCTCTCATTTGAGTTATTTTCCATGATTGATTACATTTGAATTGTTGCTTATTGGTGCATGGATTGCACGGTTTGTGGCTTTAGGTTGTATTGGTGTGGCATGTCAATAGAATGGTTGTGTTTGATGAGATGAGGTCATTCGACCTAGAATGGGTACTATCGAATTTGATTACAGTATGTATGGAGGAATAATATCGAAAGTCGGCTTAGGATTTGGCTTTGGTTCTTGTCGGATGAGAGAGGGCTCCATGATTTGTTGATCTGATAAGTGGTTATGAGTTTCTACATGTTTCTTTCATCATCGGCAGTGTACGAAGGTTTTAGAACGAGGTTTTTGTTGATATGAGGTTTGTTATTGGTGTCGGGTTAGTTATCGAGCAACTATTGCGGTCAAAAGTTATTGCTATGAGTATTTGAGTTATGTTGAATATTATGTGATTATGTCTTGAGATATGGTTATGGATTGATATAGCTTGTTCAGAGTTATACGGTGCATAGATACAATAATCGGGTCATATAATGAGTTTCGGATGTTGGGGATTTGAGTTTTAAGGTTTATGGACTTAGGTTGAAGTAAGGATCCTCTGTTAGCTGGTATTGTCGGGCTTATATGGATTGGGGTGACGTGGTATCACCCATGTTTATGTGTATGGTGAGGGTATATGGCGATTTGATGGATTTAGAACGACTCTTGGCACGTTCAAGGACGAACATATGTTTAAGTAGGGGAGAATGTAACAACTCGGCCAGTCGTTTTGAGCGTTAGCTTTCCATTCGATGGTTTGAGACTTTGAGTAGCTTCATATTATGTATTAAGACGTGCGTATATGGTTGGTTTCGATTTTCGAGCGGTTCGGGATTGATTTAGAAGAATGATTCTCGTTTTAGAAGCTTTAAGTTGGAAGAGTTGACCAAGGTTTGACTTTTGAGTAAACGGACTCGAAATTGGGTTTTAATTATTCCAATAGGTTTGTATGATGATTTTGGACAAGTCTACAAAGTTTGGCTAAATTCTGATGAGTTTTGGATAAGTTTGGATTGTATGGTGATTGTTTTCGATTTCGACATCGATTTGAGCATAAAGGCTACCATATTGAGCAAACGGCCTTTGATTCATATTTCGACTAAACCATTATATCTGTATCGTAATTTTGAAACCATAGCAACTGAAATCATCAAGTTTTGACATCGTCTGAGGAATTTATGGTCATTTTACTAAGAATTGGGTTGCTAGAATTTTGTTTAGATTAATTACGCAATTGCCACTCAATTCGTATTTAAAAATCTGCACTATTTTCAAATATTAAAACCAACATATCTCCTTCATTATAAGGTCAAATGGAGTGATTCAAAAGCCTAAATTGACTAAACTTTCATGAGGAATCCATTAGAGGAATCAAAAGAAAGTTTTGGGATCTTTTGGCACAAGAAACGAGGTAGAACAACTTGACAGGAGAATATACTATCGAGAGTTTGTTCATTTGGGCATATTTTGAGTTGGGGAGCTCGGATATGGGCGATTTTGGAGGTGATTTTCATCACATAGATTGGGGTAAGTGTTCTATACTCGGTTTTGGTTATATTTCATTAATCCATCTTCGTTTTGGCATTTGATTAATGATTTCAAAGTGAAATTTGGGGGGTTTTGTCTAAAATTTCATAAAGGTGGATTTTTGAGTTTTGAACATCGATTCGGGGTCGGATTTGAGTGAAACATTGGTTGTACTTATAATTGAATTGGTTGTCGAATTTTATGTGTTTCGTCAGATTCCGAGGTGAGGGCCCGGGTTTCACTTTTTGGTTGACTTTGGGCTTTTGATTAAAGATTCCACCTTTATAGAATTGGTTTGTTTCTTTTGGCATTATTTGATATTCTTGAGTTGCTTTTGGCTTGTTTTGATCCGTTCGCAAGTCAGTACGCGGGGGATGGCATTTCCAGAGTATTATTTGGCTTGCTCGGTATTGGATTTGGCTTTTTCGAGATAAGTAACACTTCTAAACTTGGTGCTGAGGGTATGAATATACATGTTATGCGTTTGGTGTTGAGGTGACGCACACGCTAGGTGATCTCGTCCAAATCACACCTCAAAAAAAGGATATGAAACGGTCGATTGCAATAATAGTAACCCAACAAAGAGTCGGGATCGAATCCACGTGGAGTTTATATGGGAGTTAGGAGTATATATTCTAGTACGTGAGTTTGAACTATCTTAATTTACACTTTCACAAATTGGTTTTGTTTCTTTTTCTATTTTTAAAACTATGATTGCAAAGTTAAGAAATAAAACTAAGATAATCGGTTTTGTTATTTTTCAAGTTTGTAAAAAGCCTAGGTATGAGCATCACCTAGGTGTTTGCCTAATGGGATATAAACCTTAATACTTATTTTATTGATCGGGGTGTATTATAGCTATCAACTCTCAATTACTCACTCAATACCTCTCGGTCAGAGAGTGGTTTTGCCCAATTTGGATTTTTCAAGCCCAAATGGGTATTGCACAAAATGATTGACAAAAGCTCAAGGCGGGTTTTTACTATCTCTAGGTTGAACCCTTTAATTGGGTTAATCAATCTCCCGATTGACCCAATTTCTTGTTAGCCAAGTTTTCCTAGACTAGGTCTCTCTTTCTCAATTAGGGACCAAGTCAAATAGGCATGAACTAATATTTGCAACCATTAGTTCCAAAAATTGAAGCATGAACAAAGGCTAAATAATAAACACACAATCATAAACAAGCACAAAATTAGATTGCCATAAGGTTTACACACTAGGGTTGGGTCACAACTCTAGTAAAAATCTAGCTACTTATGCTTGAAATTGAAGAAATAGAAGAGGAAATACAAATTAAACTCATATTGTAAAGTCAAAATGATAAAATATATGTTAAAATATCCCAAAATATAGAAAACTACTAAAAGAAGAAAAGAAAAACGGCTACAGGACTTGCTGATGTCAAAAAGTTAACCTAATTTTGTGAAACTCGTCTATTTATACAAGGTTGGAAATGTCAGAGAAAAATGCCCTTCGGGTGGTTCTGCGGCCTCACAATTCCATGTGCGGTCCGCAAAAGTCTTCATCATGCAGGACCTGGGATTCTGCGGCTGCATAATTCTCCACTGCGGCCGCAAGGCAATGTTTTTGCGGTCCGCAGATTTATCACTGTGACCACAATCTGGTCTTCTACAGTCCGCATCTTTACTTCTGCGGTCGCAAGGCACTTCTTCTGTGGTCGCACAATTCTTGTGCGGTCCGTAATCTTGAGGGACTTGGACTTCGAAAATTTGCATACACTCTGAAGTTCATCTCCAGTGCTTCATTTGCGGCAGCACAATTCCTGCGCGGTCTGTAGTTTACTAGGATTTCTGTTGGGATTTTCTTCATTGTTTGCGGCCGCAAATGGAATTTTGTGGTCCGCACTTTGCAAGCTCTTGTTCCTCTTGTCGCCTTGTGTTTTGATTACTCCTTGTTGAGTCGGATTTCATCCCGGGAGTCCAACTTCCAATATTCCTACAATTTTTGCATATTTCATCAGTTTCGGGAACACAATTAAATGATTTTAGACTAAAATAAAAGCTAAAAGGCGCTAATAAGCAGTCAAAATCCCCACTTATCACTAGGTGACAGGCGTGTGGGCGTGCACCGTGTGAATTATGACTCGGTTGATTTTGTGGTAATGTGTAGTTATCTATCTTGTTTCTATCCATGAAATTCTTATGTGTTAGAGAAATTGAACTGTGATCCATGTTAGAAATCATGTTTAGGCCATATACTTATTCTGCTAGGACCCACTGAGGTCATTTTTGCTGTTAATTTATTTGATTAAATTGTAATTACATACTCAGTCATATTCATTTATTTACATATCATATCTCAGTCTCTATTATCATTCGTTATCACATCATGTTATCATTGTTTTGTCTGACTGGCATGAGATTTGTGAGCCCGAGATACTGGAGAGATTTATGACTAAGTGAGGTCGAGGGCCTAATTGTGTGTGATATTTACGGGATCGGGCAGCACACCGCAGAATGCTTTATTGATTCATGATGGGATCGGGTTACATGCTGCAGTATGCCATGATTGGCTTATATTAAAGCTTGGGAAGGATTCGCCCCTCCGGAGTCTGACATACCAGTAGTGAGCGCATGTACCTATGAGTGTGAGTGCCGAGTAATTGAGAGTGCTGAGTGATTGGGAGGTGCTGAGTGATTGAGAGTGTTGAGTGATTGGGAGGTGCTGAGTGATTGAGCGTGCTGAGTGATGTTGAATACTCTGAGAGCATGAGCACATGATTATCACTGTGGTGCATTACATTTGACATGCATACTTGGCATGTAGGCATAGAGATGCACTTCCTCATGCTATATGGTATTATGACATTTACGATATCACATGCACATTGACATATAAGCATAGAGATGTACTTTCCTCATGATATCTAAGTATGAAATATCTTATCTGTTATTGAAAGTTTTTAGGAAAAATCATAGTTTTCTGATTTACTCATATTTTGGTGATTTCGGTGAAAGATTTGGGTTTTACTGTTATACCTGAAAAGCATGCCTATTTTGTCATAACTGTGACTGAGTTGAGCATCATATATTTGAGTTATTACTTGTATTACTTATATTGCTTTTTATCATATCATTGATTCTTGGCTATTGGTGTTGGACTCTGACCATTGTCCAAACTTGTCACTGCTTTCAACCTAAGGTTATATTTGTTACTTATGGAGTACATGGGATCGGTTATACTCATACTACACTTCTGCACCTTGGGTGCAGATTTTGGGAGTTGATGCTGCTGCGAGTGGCAGGAGCTGGCATTGAAGTCATACCTGCGTTCTGATTATAGCTGCCTCTTGTTATTAGTGGCTTTATTTTTATAAATCTGTTTATGTACGTTTCGAACAGATGATGTATTTATTTCATACCAGCTTTGTAAGCTCTAAGTCTTAGAAGCTCATGATTTGTACTAACAATCCTTGGGGAATTGTATAAAATTCAGTTATTTCATTTTTGACTCTTATCATTATCATTATATTGTGGTTTATTGTTAATTGGCTTATGTAGCTGGCTGGGTTAGGTGCCATCACGACTAGTTGAATTTTGGATCATGACACATAACGACGGTGATAGCTCTGGATCGGAGGTGCACTGATAGGAGCTGATAGTGCAGTGTAGGTTGGCTGCCCAGAATGAGATACATAAGGACCAGGACTCCCTGAAACACTGCGAGATGCCTGAAGAGCTGACTGAAATGGCCAGGGAGGATGGCCTCTACCAAAAATACCCCTGCCTCCAGATGAGGCACCACTAAGTCTACCGAAATGATGAGGCCTCTTATCAGACACCGGCCCCCTCTCCTGACCACGAACCATCTCGGCCCGTCTAGCAATTTCTACGGCCCTCTGGAAAGTAATATCATCTCTAGTCTCCTTGGCCATCTGTAGCCCGATAGTGAAAGTGAGCCCATCAATGAATCTCCCCACTCTTTCCCTCTCAGTAGGGAGCAAGATAATGGTGTGGTAAGTTAGGTCCACAAATCGAGTCTCATACTGGGTAACAGTCATACTACCCGGCTGAAGACGCTCAAACTGCTTGCGGTAATCCTCTCTCAGAGTGACAGGGATGAACTTCTCTAGAAATAGATGTGAAAACTAATCCTAGGTAAGTGCAGGCGAACCAGCTGGTCTAGTCAACATATAATCTCTCCACCATCTCTTGGCGGATCATCTGAAACACTGCAAAATCGACCACATTGGTCTCAACTATACTAATGTTGCGCAACACCTCATGGAAACGGTCCAGATAATCCTGTGGGTCCTCAAAAGGTGCACCACTGAAATGAATAGGGAAGATCTTGGTAAACTTCTCCAACCTCAACAAGGCCTCCGAAGACATAGCGGGCCTATCACTGGCCTGTGCCGCAACAACTGGCTGAACCACCCCAACTGGCTGGGATGCTGGAGTCAAATACTGGGGAGTCTCCTGCTCCGGGGTGTGAGTAGTGGGAGACAGTGCTCCTACCCTAGATCGAAATATGGTTGGTGCCACCGAGAATGCACCGGTCTAGGCCACACTCACCATAAGGCCCACCAAGCGGACTAGAGCGTCTTGAAGCGCTGGAGTGGCTATGAACCCCTCCGGGACCTAAGCTGGTTTAACGGGTCCAGTCTGAGCTGGAACCTCCTCATCGTGATCAATCTGAGGCTCCATTGTGGGTGTTTCTGCTCGAGCTCTAGACTGAGCTATGCCTCTGCCTCTATCCCTAGTAGTAGCTGCCACAGGGGGCTCCGGCTCCTGTCCAACTGTAGTGTTGTGCTTGTTCTCTCCATTTGCGAGAAAACAAGAATAGAATGGTTTAATCATCAATTATATAATAAAGTCGCACGATAGAGAAGAAAAGAAGTGAAATTTTTCCTAAACTCCATAGCCTCTAGAAGATAAGTACAGATGTCTCCGTACCGATCATCCAAACTCTACTAAGCTTGCTCGTGACTCGTGAGACCTAGGCAACCTAGTTCTCTGATACCAACTTGTCACGACCCGCAATTCCCACCCTCGGGACCGTGATGGCACCTAACATTTCACTTGCTAGGCCAACCAATATTAGAATAGTTTTTAGCCATTTTAATAATTTAAATTAAATGATAACCAAGAACTGAATAAACTGAAATAGAGTGAGTAAACTAAAATCATAGCGATATCTAGATACAATCCCAGAACTAGTGTCACAAGTATACGAGCGACTATAGTGCTACAAATAAAAGTCCGAATGAAAGCATAACTATCTGAAATTGAAATAAACAATTAGAGTGATGTAGAAGGGGACTTCAGGGCTGCGAACGTCGTGCAGCTGTACCTCAAGTCTCCATCAAGCACCGAATCCGAGCAATCTACTGACCGCCACTAGGATAGACTCTAAAATCTGCATTAGAAGTGCAGAGTGTAGTATGAGTACAACTGACCCCATGTACTCTGTAAGTGTCGAGCCTAACCTCGACGAAGTAGTGACGAGGTTAAGGTGGGTCACATATAATATCATGTATTCAGTATAATGATAATAATAGGAAGGAAAAATAGAAAATGACGGCAAAACAGTTAACTAATGAAAGCAAAGTCAATCCTCGAAATCAGTGAATCCAGAAATATCCTTCCTCAGAATATCATCTGAAAATACTGAAAGCTAACACAATACAACAATGAGTGCAACACACATAATCCGTTGCGACGCGTAACCCGATCCCACCGTATAATCATAATCAATATTAATATCCTCCCTTATTTCACCATATCAATATCAAATCACATGTAAAATCTGTTGCAGCGCGCAACCCGATCCCACCATATCAATATCAAATCCTCCCTTATTCCACCATATCACAACCGTTGCGGCGTGCAACCCGATCCATAAACAAATTCAATAAGTGTAATCAATCCAACAACTCAATTCACAAGAATCTCTATGATTAAAGGAATATGAAAGCAAAGTAATAAAGAAACCCGGTACCAAATCAAGGAATGCTACAACTAATACAAAGCAACAAGACAAGCTAAATATATGACAGTTAAAGTGTACAAGTAAGACAATTAAGACAAGTAGCAATTAATCATGGAATCATGGAAGAAACGAATATTTCAATACAAGGATAATTAATGACAAGTAACAAGTTACGACGTAGAAAGCAATTAAAGCATGTAACAGTTAAGACATGGAATAAGATAATTAATGAAATATGGGAAAGCATGGAAGAAATTATTTTGACTGCGTATATACACTCGTCACCTACGAATATACGTTGTTACACATGTAATTCACATAACATATAGTTCAAGGGTTCCTAATTCTCTCAAATCAAGGTTAGACCCAACATTTACCTCGCTACGCAAGCAAAGCAAATCTCAACCGGGGCCTTTCCTCTAAAATTCGCCTCCAAACCTATTGAATCTAACCAAAATTGACTCAATATCATCAAATAATGCTAGAAAAATCAATTACAATAGATAAAGTTAAGATCTTTATAATTTTTCCAAAAAGTCAACAAAAGTCAACCCTAGGCTCGATTTGTCAAAACTGAGATTCGGACCAAAACCCAATTACCCATTCACCCTCGAGGCCGATTATGTGATTAGTTTTGAAATTCGACCTCAATTTGAGCTCTAAATCTCAATTTTATAAAAACTCTCAATTATACCCAAATACCTAATTTTCTACCATGAAAGAGCATAAATTAGGGTTAGAAATCAGTGGGTGTTGATGGAAATGGAAGAAAACAAGTTAAAGTATACTAACCTACGAATTGGGGATAAAATTCTTCTTCAAAATCGCCTCTAGGCTGAGCTCTAATGTGAAGATAGTGAAAAATGAAGCAAAACCCCGTCTATTGAACATTTAAGTCACTGGGTGACAAGCCATCTTCGCATTCGCGAACGGCCTGACGCGATCACGAAGTGCAGCGGCCCAAGTGGCCTTCGCGTTCGCGATGGCCTGCCCTCCTGGACTTCGCGTTCGTGAGCCTGAGCTCGTGTTCGCATAGAGTTACCGACCAGCTCCCCCCAGGATCCCATAAACTTTCGCGTTCATGAGGGTGTGGTTGCGTTCGCGAAGGGTAAGCCCCCCAATGCTTCGCAATCGCAAAGCACAATGCACCAGACACCAGAATCCCTAAAACCAACAATTGCCTAAGTCCAAAAATTACACTATAGACTATCCGAAACTCACCCGAGCCCCTCGGGCTCCAAACCAAATATGCACACAACTGTAATAACATCATACTAACTCGCCCGCACAATCAAAATGCTAAAATAACACCTAGAACTACGAATCGGATACCAAAACGAATGAAATTTTCAAAAAAACTTAAGAACTTTCAATTTAACAACCGGACGTCCGAATCACGTCAAATCAACTTCGTTTTTCACCACATTTTGTATGCAAGTCATAAATAGCGAAATGAATCTATACCAAGTCCTAAAACCGAAATCCAAACCCGGTAATAACAAAGTCAACCTATGGTCAAACTTAGGAATTCTTTTAGCCTTGAATTTACTAATTTTCAACAAATAACGTTAAATTAAGTTAGGGACTTTCGAATTTGATTCCGAGCATATGCACAAGTCCCAAATCCCGATATGGACCCACCGGGATTGTCAAAATACTGATCCGGATCTGTTGACATAAAACGTTGATCGTATTCAACTCAAATGAGTTTTAAGGTAAAATTTTACATTTTCTTTAATTTTTCACATAAAAAGTTTCCAGAAAAAGACACGGTTTGTGCATGCAAATCGAGGAAGGCTAAACAGAGCTATTCAAGGTCTCAGAATATAGAAATAAAGGCTAAAACTTAAAATGACATATCGGATCATCACATGTGGTCCTTTTGAAATAAAGTCAAAAGGTGGTGCACTTTAATTTGTGACCTTCATTGATGATCATTCACGCGAGCTCTAGGTGTATCCTTTGAAATCCAAAGATCAAGCACTTGGCACGTTTAAAGAATTTCAGGCATTAACTGAGATACAGATGGGGAACAAATTAAAATGTATTCACACTGAAAATAGCGGTGAATATTGTGGTCCCTTTGATAACTATTGCAAAGAACAAGGAATTCGTCATCAAAATCCGCCCAAGATACCTCAATTGAATGGTTTGTAGATAGGATGAATATAACTCTAGTTAGAGAGTTAGATTCTTTCTTTCATAGGCTAAACTTCCAAATACATTTTGGGCGGAAGCACTTAACACTGTTACTTATGCTATCAATTTGTCTCCTGTTGTTGCTTTGGATGTTGACGTCCCTGACAGAGTTTGGCTTGTCAAAGATGCTTCTTATGATCACTTGAAAGTTTTTGGGTGTAAAGCTTGTATGTATGTTCCTAAAGATGAGAGATCAAAATGTGATGTCAAAACTAAGCAGTTCATCTTTATCGATTATGGTCAAGATGAGTTTGTGTATCGTTTTTATGATCCAGTTGACAATAAACTTATTAGAAGTCATGATGCAATATTCTTTGAGGACCAGACTATTGACAATATTGACAAAGCTGAGAAGATATATCCTCAGAGTAATAAGAGCTTAGTTGATATTGAACTTTTTTCTATTGCTAAGGCACCTATTGCACATGAAGGAACCCAATACAATAATGAAGATAGTGATCAAGATCAAAATGATCATCATGGTGTAGATGTTATGGATGCTCCAGTTGATGAAGTTGTGGTTGATCAGTAACCAATTCCTGCGTAACTACTTCGAATGCTCCTGAATCCTTTCTTAGAAGATCTACAAGGGAAAAGCAAAAATCCATGTGTTATCCTCCTGATGAGTATGTACTTTTGACTGACATGGAAGAACCTGAGAGTTATAATGAAGCCATGCAAGATACTCACAAATATTATCGGATAGAAGCCATGGAAGATGAGATGAAGTCACTCCATGAGAATGGCACATATGAGTAAGTGAAATTGCTGAAAGGTAAGATAGCTTTATTAAAGCAAATGGATATTCAGAGTAAATCAAGCTAACCATACCTATGCGCCTAGGTACAAGGCGAGGTTAGTTGTTAAAGGTTTTGGCAAGAAGAAGGGAGTTGAATTTGATGAAATTTTCTCCCCTGTTGTGAACAAGATGTCTTCAATTCATGTGGTTCTAGGATTAGTCGCGAATCTAGATTTAGAGATTGAGAAGATGGATGTAAAGACTATTTTTATTCATGGTTATTTAGATGAAGAGATTTATATGGATCACCCTGAGGACTTCATAGATAAGCATGTGTTTTGCAAAAAATTGGATGGCATGAAGCTTGTCAATAGTTCCCCTACTTGAAGACATATTTGGACCCTTGGCTAGAGGGGGAGTTTGTTGGGCCCATGCCCATGTTGTCCAGCTAAATGCCCAATGGACTAATCCTATACTCGTTTGGTTCCCATTCCTATTCGAAATTGAATTTCGATTTTTATTCCTATTTAGAGTTGGTTTTGGCTTTAAGAGAAAGCACCATTCATTATCTAAAAATAGAGCAACAACTCAGATTTAGAGGCTCGTAGCATCCGATTTAGAGACCCGAATAACAGCTCTATTTTTGTGACATCTCCTCTTACTTCAATTGATTTGTTGTTGCTCTTGTTGGTATTGTTGCTCTCTGTTTGGCACTTGTTATGTAGATAATTGTAATGACCCAACCGGTTATTTTGAGTATTTTAGCCTTAATCCTCTATTTATAGCCTCCTCTATGTTATATTATGTTTATGTGACTTTCCGAGGTGTTTGGTTTTGGTTTCGAGTGAGTTCGGAGTGAAATGGGACACATATCCCTAAGTTGGAGGTTTAAGTTGAAAGAGTTGACCGCATTTTTACTTTTGTAGATGACTCTGGAATGGAGTTTTAACCGTTTCAATAGATCCGTATGGCGATTTTAGACTTAGGAGCATGTCCGAATGTCAATTTGGAGGTCCGTAGGTCGTTTTAGCTTGAATTGGCAAAAGTTAGAAAGTTGAAGGTTTGGAAGGTTGGAAAGATTGACATGGAGTTGACTTTATTGATATCGAGGTTGAATTCTGATTTCGGAAGTTGGAATAGGTCTTTCATGTCATTTATGACTTATGTGCAAAATTTAAAGTCAATCGGAATTGTTTTGGTATGAATCGGCATTAGTTTTGGAATTCGTGAGTTCATAGTATCAATAGACTTGAATTGGATTGTGATTCATGTTTTTTATGTTGTTTGATGTGATTTGAGGCCTTGACTAAGTTCGTATCGTGTTTTAGGTCTTGTCGGTATGTTCAGACGGGGTCCGGTGGGCTTGGGAGTGATTCGGATCAAGTTCGACTTCATTCTTTGCTTTGTGGGATTGCTGGTTTTCCGAGTCTGGTTTCCTCTTATGTGATCGCGTAAGGGGGGCCGCGATCGCGAAGCTTTAAGACTGGCAGGTGTGAAGTTGTTCTACGCGTTCGCGAGGACGGGACTGCGATCGCAAAGTTTGGGAAGTTATAGCTCTGCGAACGCGTGAGTGGTGCCGCGTTCGCGGCGAAGGAAGAGGAGGCCTGGGAAGGCTGACGCGTTGCTCTACGCGATCGCATAAGTGTGACCGCGGTCGCGTAGCTTTGGAGTTTTACTCACCGCGTTCGTGACCTGTGGAGTGCGTTCGCGTAGGTCATTTCGTGAGGGCAGCATTTTTGTTCTTTGCAAACGCGAGGGACTTTCTGCGATCACGAAGAGGAATCACTGGGCAACAGCGTTAAATATCAAAATCGATGGTTTGAACCTATTTTTCATATTTTGAGCTAGAGACCTCGGATTTGTGGCGATTATTCGAGAGATTTTCAAGAAATTCATCGGGGTAAGTGATTCTAACCCGGATTTGACTTTATTCTATGAATCTATTGTTATTTTCGTGATCTAATTAAATAATTTGAGTTAAAGATTTGGGGAAATATTGTGAAAACTTCTTAGGCTAAATTTTGGAGTTTAGAAAGGCGATTTGAGGTCGAATTTGAGTAATTATTATATGGTTGGACTCGTTATCGAATGGGTGTTCGGATTTTGTAATTTTGGTCAGATTCTGAAACGCGAGCCCGGGTTGACTTTTTGAGTTGACTTTTTGTTTCTTTGCAAAAATCGTAACTTTATTGTTCGAAATAGTTTCCTATAGTTTATATTTATGGTATGCAGTTGTTTTGGCTAAATTCGAGCAGTTCGGAGTTAGATAACCGAGGGAAAAGCTTACTAGTGGATTGAGTTAGCGTGTTTTGAGGTAAGTGTCTTGCCTAACTTTGTGGGGGATTGGTGTTATTTTGTGATAATTGTGATGTGTGGAAGCCGTGTATGCAAGGTAATGAGTGTGTACATGGGCTAAATATGGAAATTTACCCGTTTCAGCTCTGTAGATTTCTTTCATGCCGTAATTGAGTTATCTTAACATGTTATATTTGTCATCATTAGTCTATTTTGACATGTTCTACTTGTCTTATCTCTTACTTGTTAATTTCTCTACATGTTTAGTTAAAGTTCTTGTTTTCTTTATTCCATATTCAATATTTAACCGTTGAATACTTTACTAGAAGTTGTTATTCTTGGAATATCTTGTTGTTAAAAATTGGTATTGAGTTATAAAAGTCGTGATTCAATTGAGGCAAAATGTTAAGTTATGAAATACTATTCTTGTTGAGTTATTTACCTCAGGTTGCTACTATTGAGACTCTTGTGTACATTATGGTTGAGCCATGGGCTATTTACTGTGAAAACACCATTATTGTTGATTTCTTTTGCAAGTTGTGATATTGGGCACTTGAGGTGCGATTTGTGATACGTTGTGATATTGATACGCATGTGGTGGTATAAGATTTTGGGGTTGAAACACATGCAGTGAGATAAGGTGGTCTTGATATGCGTGTTGCTAGTAGGCGAACTACTTGAAGCCATGCGGTGTGATAAGGTGGGCTAAAATGCGGGATGCTATTTCGGAAAAAATAATTTTCAAAACTAAATGCAAGGCTCCCGCGGTGATATATGGAAAGATTATGAATTGTTTTGTGATTTGAGATTACGAGGTGGTACCTCGGTAGTGACTCTTGTTGATACTTCTCTATTACTTCACTTGTGTTTGGTTTTTTTGCTTCCTTGGCATAACATCCCTTGTTTTCTTCCGTGATGAATTATTTATCTTAGTTCAGTGTAGTTAATCTTGGAATATTTCTTACTTGTTTCATTTCCATCGTTATTATTATTACATTGTTAATTACTCGTTCAGTTTCTTATTTATTCCAGTAGGGCCTTGACCTGACCACGTCACTACTCTACCGAGGTTAGGCTTGGCACTTACTTGGTACCGTTGTGGTGTACTCATGCTATGCTTCTGCATATCTTTTTGTGCAGATCCGGGTACCTCCTACCAGTTCAGACACCAGTGAGGCGAGCTCAGTTCGGAGACTTCAAGGTATACCTGCCGGCGTCCGCAGGCCTCGGAGTCCCCCTCTATCTAAACTATTTTATTTTATTATCCTTTTATAGACACTGATGTATAGGGATGTTCAGTACCATCTTATAAAGCTTGTGACTTGTATTCGTCGGGTTTTGGGAAGTTGTATATATGAGTTGCAGAGTTTCCTTTATATTAGTAGTTGAGTTATTGAGCCTTTAATCATTATTTCAGTTATTTCTGCATGAATGTTAGGCTTACCTAGTCTTAGAGACTAGGTGCCATCACGACATCCTACGGAGAAAAATTGGGGTCATGACAATAATTTGGAGAACTTTTATAATCTTCTTATTGTTATAGTGCAACTTTTTGGATCTTTGTGATCCCGTGGTTTTTACCTTTGATTTGAAGGGTTTTCATATTAAAATTTGGTGTTCTTTATCTTCTTTATTTTATGATTTGCCTCTTCCTCGACAAAACAGTGGTATCAGAGATTTATTTTCGGGTTTGCCTCGTTCACCATATTATCCTTCTTCAATAAATGCTCACTCGGTTAATGGGAGATTTGTACTTTCTAGAACAACTAATGACTTTATTCAGTCGAAGTAAGGGAAATAGTTATTATTGATTAATTAATGATATTCTTTAGATCGGATGAGATTGGTATACTTTTTTGTTACACAAATAGGTTTGACCAGTAAAATCTAAAATTTTATACATATAACTAGGTTGACTGAATCTTAATAGAATAACCTTCATATATCATTAAAATGATAACGATAATATAAATGGATAAACAATAAGCAATTAAAAGTTGCCAATAACAAGACAACAACAAAAAAATCAAAAACAACAACTTTAGCAATGACAACAACAATGAAAATGACAAGAAAAATAGCAACGACAACAACAATGATAATGACAACAAAAACAACAACGACAACAACAACAACAACAACAACAACAATGACAATGACGACAATAACAATAGCAACAACTAAAACGACGATACAACAACTATGTCTCAATCCTAACAAGTTAGGATCGACTATAAGATAAAATGATAAAGATAGGGAAATAAACGTATTGCATGCTCAATCAAGGTCCTTAGGATGCCCATCATTCTTCTCTCCATCATCATTAGCGTTACCTTCTGATTCTCCAAGCCCTATAGCACTGCTTTGACTTTCAACACCCTCATCTACTAGTTGTTGATTCAGTTGTTTCTTTCTTTCTTCAATTTTAGCCCTCTTCACATCAAATAGCTTTAGCAAACCTTCGGTTGCCTAACATCGAGTTCGTTGATGTTCTTTCCCTTGAAATGTTGGTTAAAGGGGGTCTCCATTTTCATCTCCTCGGCCATTTGTTCAATTTTCGACCTAACATTTTTTTTCCATATCATTCACTTTTTCTTGAAAGTAAACGTCATATCTAACTAACTTCTTCTTCCTTTGGACCTCGGTAAATCCTAAATAGTTTGTTACAATATCTGTAGCCTGGGTTAAAGATGGTCAAATAAAATGATTGATTTCTAGAGACTATATATTATTAGACCCACTTATGTGTCACATAGAATTGATAGCTTTCCTACTCTTCATAGAATTGTTATTTATTTTAATCTAATATGTCTTTTGTTTCCTTACTTTCACTGAGATTTTAATATTCCTAAGCCCCCTTTCAGTCATATTTGGTACACAAAAATAGGAGCACTTTCCTTGGGAGTACAATATATGAGTGAATGCTTATTTATGAATATAGAACATATAGTAGTGTTTCACTTATATAGAAATGTCTGATAGGAATTGATAGGTCCATATTAATAACACAATCTAAAGTTGATTGAGATAATTTGATCTTTAATAAATGATCACTCGGTTAATAGGAGAGTTTTACTTTCTAGAACAACGAATGGCTTTTTTCAGTCGAAACAAGGGAAATAGTTATTATTGATTAATTAATGATATTCTTTAGATCATATGAGATTGGTTGAAACAACTCAATCGGTCATTTTGAGCATTTGTATTCCGTTCAGCCGTTTGAAGCCTTGAGCAGCTTCATATGATGTATTATAGCTTGTGTGAATTATCGATTTTTATTTTCAAGTGATCCGAAGTTGATTTGGAAGAATAATTCTCAACTAGCAAGCTTTTAGTTGGAAGAGTTGATCAAGTTTGACTTTTGTGTATTTGATATCGGATCAGAGTTTTGATGGTTCTGTTAGGTCCGGATTGTGATTTTGGACTTGGGTTTATGTCCGGATTTTGCATTTGGATGTTTCTTGAATGTTCTAGTATTAATTGGCGAAAGTTGAAAATTTGGAGTTATGGAATGTTAATAAATTTGACCGGAAGTTGACTTTAGTGATATCGGATTCGGATTTTGGTTACGAGAGTTGGAATAGCTTCGTTATATCATTTAAAACTTGTGCGCAAAATTTGAGGTCATTCCGAGTTGATTTGATATGGTTCGGCACGAGTTTTGGAAGTTGAAAGTTTAAAAGTTCATTAAGTTTGATTTGACATGTGATTCATGATTTTTATGTTGTTTGATCTGATTTGAAGCTTCGAATAAATTCATATCATGTTTTAGGACTTTTTGGTATGATTGAATGGGGTCCCGATGAGCTCGGGTGTGTTTTGGATTATTGGTTGAGAAACTAGTTAAGTTAAGGATTTGGAGTTTGACCATGGTCAATATCGGGTCAAGATGACCTCTTTTAGGTGTTTTGAGTGCGAGAGCAGGTTCGTAGCATGTTGTATGATTGAAATAGATATATATGGTTTGTGTACGGGGGGTTCCGAATGAGTTTTAGGTGCTAAAACAAAAATTCTTTTGTTGCTAATTTTCTGGTGTAAAATAATTACAAATATGTCATTTTTGTCTCTTAAATTTTCAGATTTCCTTTGAAACTTCAAAATATCATATCTCCCTTATTTTAAGGCCAAATTGGGTGATTCAAAAGGCTATCTTGGGTATAATCTCACAAGGATTATGTTGGGATTATCAAATGAGAGTTTTGGTGTCATCTTAGATCTCTATAATAACTGCTGCATTTTTTACTTATTCCGAAATTTAGTCACTTTTTCTCACATGATTTTGGAGCTCGGATTTGGGCAATTTTGGAGAGAATTTTTACCACATGGATTGGGATAAATATTTTCTACTCAGTTTTGATTATATTCTGTGATTCCATCTTTGTTTTTGGCATTTAATTGATAATTTTAAAAGAGAAATTGGGGGTTTTGTCTAAACTTTCCTAAAGTGAAGTTTTAAGTTTTGAGCATCAATTCAGAGTCAGAATTGAGTCAAATTAGTATGGTTGGACTCGTAATTGAATGTGTTGTCAGAATTTGTGAGTTTTGTCGGGTTCCGAGGTGCGGGCTCGAATTTGACTTTTTGGTTGACTTTGAGTAAATGTGTAAAGATTCGACCTTTATCGGTTGGGTTTGCTTCCTATGGTATTATTTGATGATTTTGAGTTGCTTTTGGCTAGTTTCAAGCAGTTCAAAGGATGATTTGAGCGGGATGGCACTTCTAGTGTATCGATTGTGCTTGTTTGAGCTAAGTGTCTTGCCTAACTTTGTTGAGAAAATTTTTCCTACTAATTGCTATTGTTTGCTACATGCGGGGGTGATGCATATATGAGGTGACGAGCATATATGCATCTGCCAGGGTTAATCATGCTCGGGGATAAATTATATAATTAAGTGTGCCTTGTAAAATTACGTGACCTTCTTGTTTTATGTCTTGACTTCTAGACTACTAAGAATGTGAAATTAAATGCTAGAAACCAAGATTTAGCTTATTATAACTTGATTAAAATTTGACGGATTTTCGTGAAACTATTGATGTGTTAAATTCGGTCATCACTATGCTTAATTACTAATACATCGCTACGACCGTTATTCTTGAGATATTAGATTTTATATTTGAATTGAAGATAATTTTTGAAACTTGTTAAAATACTTGCACAATAAGGTTCTTGAGGTTTATTGAATTATTATTGGCTTGAAAGTTGTGATTGATATTCATTTGGAATATCTACTTAAACACTCTCATTGATGCTATTCATGCTTCCTAGCTTGCTTGTCATTAATATACATGTGCTTGGTGAGGAAAAGTGTAAAGCACGAAGGGTGATGTCGTGCCATTGCATATACATTATCATGTGAGAAAGAGTCTAAAGCACGAAGGGTGATGCCGTGCCATTTCATTTACATTATCACGTGAGGATGAGAGTAAAATCACGATGGGTGATGCCATGTCATTTCATTTACATTATCATGATCTCATTTACATTGTCATGTGAGGATGAGAGTAAAAGCACGAAGGGTGATGCCGTGCCATTTCATTTACATTATCATGATCTCATTTACATTGTCATGTGAGGATGAGAGTAAAAGCACGAAGGGTGATGCCGTGCCATTTTATTTACATTGTCATGTGAGGATGAAAGTAAATGCACGAAGGGTGATACCGTACCATTTTATTTACACTGTCATGTGAGGATGAGAGTGAAAGCACGAGGGTGATGCCGTGCCATTTTATTTACATTATCATGTGAGGATGAGAGTAAAAGCATGAAGGGTGATGTCGTGCCATTTCATTTACATTACCATATTTTTATATTATCATATGTTCATGGCACGAAGGGTATTTTCGTGCAGGAGAGGATGAGAGACATGCATTATGTGGTAATATCTTTTCCTTGTGTATACATTCATGTCATTATCTTGAGTTGTTACTAGTGCACCTATATTTTCTATGTGACTTGTCGTTGTTATTCTGTCTTTGTCCTCTATCTCAATTATTGTTGTGTTATCCATGCCTTCTATCTGTTTAACTTTCAAATATCATGCTTTCCTTCTTATTTGTCATATCTACATATGTGTCATTTCTCATTTGTTGCACTTTCGTATAAGCCTTCTACCATGTTTGTCACTCATGCCTTCTATTTGTTTAGCTTATAAATATCATGATTTCCTTCATGGTTGTTATATCTACATCTAAGCCTTCTACCATGTTAGCTAGTAAAATTTATGTTCATCTATCTTAAATGTTATCATTACTTCTATGCCTTCTATCTAGTCTGTTACTATTTCCTATATGCACTGCGTTGCTCGTTATTGCTTCCTGTGTGTCTCTCACTTTATCATTATTGTTATTGGCATTTTTTTCACCTGGTTGGTACTGTTATACGTATGCTCGGTGAGGAAGAGATAAATGCATGAAGGGTGTGTAACGACCCAACCAGTCATTTTGAGAATTTGCACTTCGCTCGGTAGTTTACGGGCAAGTGTAGCTCCGTATGATGTATTATGACTTATGTGAATCGTCGGTTTTGGTTTTCAGGTTATTCGGGACTGATTTTTGAAGAATGATTCTCAACTATGGAGCTTTAAATTTGAAAGAGTTGACCAAGTTTGACTTTTTAGCATTTGACCTCGGATTGGAATTTTGATGGTTTTGTTAGCTCCATTGGGTGATTTTGGACTTAGGAGCGCGTCCGGATTGTGATTTGGAGGTCCGTGGTTGAATTTGGCTCGAAATGGCGAAAGTTAAAATTTTAGAAAGTTTGATAGGGAGTGAAAATTTTGATATCGGGGTCGGATTCCGATTTCGGAAGTTGGAACAAGTCCGTAATGTCAAATGTGACTTGTGTGCAAAATTTGAGGTCAATCGGACGTGATTTGATAGGTTTCGACATCAGTTGTGGAAGTTTGAAGTTTCAAAGTTCATAGATTTTGATTTGAGGTGTGATTCATCGTTTTGATGTTGTTATATGTGATTTGAGGACTCGAGTAGGTCTGTATTATGTTATGGAACTTGTTGGTACATTTGGACGGGGTCCCGAGGAGCTCGGGTGAGTTTCAGACGTAGTTCGGATCATTTCAAATGATTTTTGCATTGTTGGTTTTTTTGTTGTTACTTGTTGCTTCTGAAGTTCTTCGCGATCACGAAGGCTTGGCCGCGATCGCGAAAGGTGTTTGGTCAGTGGAGCTATTTGTTCTTCGTGTTCGCACTTCTGAGGTCGCGTTCGCACTCGATTGAAGATTGCAGTCTTCGCGTCCACGTCCATGGCTATGCGTTCGCGTAGTGTTGAGTGGGGGTTGGTCAGTTTATATGGATTCTTCATCGCGTTCGCAGTGAGTTGTCCGTGATCGCGAAAGTCTGGTAGTGTGTTTCATCATGTTCGCGAGGGTTTTTCCGCGAATGAGTAATGCAAAGTGAGGCAGTGTGGGTTTGTGCTTCGCGAACGCGAGGCTTCTACCGCGTTCGCGAAAGAGGATGCCTGGGCAGAAGTATAAAGTACTCTATTTCGAGGGTTTCTGCCATTTCTACATTTTGGGAGCTATGGAGCTCGGATTGAGGCGATTCTTGAAGCAATTTTCACCATATGAATTGGGCTAAATGTTCGCTACTCGGGTTTGATTATATTTCATGAATCTATCTTCGTTTTTGGTAATTGGATTGTGAATTTTAAAGAGGAAATTGGGGGGTTTGGCCTAAAGTTTCATAATGTGAATTTTTGAGTTTTAAACATCGATTCGAAGTCAGATTTGAGTAAAACTAGTATGGTTGGACTGGTAATTGAATGGGTTATCGGATTTTGTGAGTTTTGTTGGGTTACGAGGCGCGGGCCCAGGTGTTGTTTTTGCCGATTTTGGTTTTTTATTAAAGATTCGATCTTTATAATTTGGAATTGTTTCCTTGGACTTTATTTGATGTATTTGAGTTTCTTTTGGATAGTTTTTAGCCATTCGGAGGTCGCTACGCGTGTGATGGCATCGTTGGAGCATCGTTTCGCTTGCTCGGCATTGGTATTGGCTTGTTCGAGGTAAGTAACTCTTCTAATCTTGGAGCTGAGGGTGTAAACCCTGAATACATGTGTTATGTGTTTGGTGTTGAGGTGACGCATATGCTAGGTGACGGGCGTGTGGGCGTCCACCGTGTGAACTGTGATTCCGTTATTTCTGTGGTACTGTGTAGTTACCTGAACTTATCTGTAATCATGAAATCTCTACGTACTAGAGTTATCGAGCTGTGATTCATGTTAGAAGCCATGTCTAGGCTACATGCTCATTCTGTTGGGACCCATTGAGGTCATTACCGCTGTTGAATTATTTGTTTACATTGCAATGTCATACTCAGTCATATTTATTCATTGCATATCATATCTCAGCCTCTGTTGTTATTTATTGATACATCAAATCATTATTTTCGGGCTAGTTTTATGACATTGTGAGCCCGTGAGTGAGACTGGAGAGATTGATGACTAAGTGAGGCCGTGGGCCTGAGTGAGAGTGATATTTGGAATCGGGTTGCATACCGCATCATGTTATATTGATTATATTTTATGGGATCGGGTTGCACACCGCAGCGATATATATATTGATTACATTTTATAGGATCGAGCTGCACGCCGCAGCGATATATATATTGATTACATTTTATGGGAACGGGCTGCATGCCGCAGCGATATAGCGCTTGGGCTGAAGGAGCCCCTCCGGAGTCTGCACACCCCCAAGAGCGCATTCGACTATATATATGTGGATCAGACTGCACGCCACAGCAGGTATCGAACAATGCTGAGTGATTGAGTGTACTGAGCATTGAGCATAGTGAGAGGGAATGCGAGACAGTAAGATTGAGTACTCTGAGAGTGTGAGTACATGAGCTCATCATTGAGATACATTGCATTTGTCCTGCGTACTTGAGATACATGCATAGAGATGCATTTCCTTCTGCTACCCCGCTTTGGGGACATTTATGCTTTTACCTGTATCTTGACATGTAGGCATAGAAACGTACTTTCCTCATGCTATCTAAAAATGAAATATTTTACTTATCATTGAAAAAAGTTTTGGAAAAAATTACAGTTTTCAAACTTACTCGTATTTTGATATTTTCGGTAAAAGATTTGGGTTTTCACTAAGATACTTGAAAAGAAATGCCAATTTTTTTCTGGAACTGAGACCGAACTGAGCATTTTATTTCTGAGATGCCTCTTTGTCACGACCCAATTTCTCCCTCCGTGAACCGTCGTGACGGCACCTAGTCTCTATGACTAGGTAAGCCTAACACTTTTGCAGAAATGAAACAAAAGCATGAACATTAGCTACTAACAGTAACAAATATCTAATAAGCAACTGAACGTCACTCGGCATATACAATTATCACCTCTGAAAAGTACGAAAAAACATTTTCCCAAAACCCGGAAACCCGCAAGTCACAAGCTACTGAGAAGTCTTAACTGTTCTATACGTCATTTCTACAGAAGGAAGGAAAAATGAACATAGGTGAATAGAGGGGGACTCCGAAGATCTGCGGGCGCGGGCAGATGTACCTTGAAGTCTCCAATAAGCAGCAACGACTGCAACTAGTGATGAGGCTAGTAAGATGAACCTGGATCTGCACACGAAAAACATGTGCAGGAAAGGGTGTGAGTACACCACAACAGTACCCAGTAAGTGCCAAGCCTAACCTCGGTCGAGTAGTGACGAGATCAGGTTAGGGCCCAACTGGTATAAATATAATGAAATAAGACAGAATGAAATATCGCCATAAAAATAAATACGGAAATCTAACAGGAATAGAATCAATGAAAGACAACAGCTCAGAACACAGTGATAACAACAGGGGATCTCCCAGGATACCATCCCGTAGTCCCAAACATAAATGTGCAGGTGGGATCTACCGGAATACTGTTCCGTAGTCCCAAAGTAAATATGCAAGACAGGGGGATCTACCGGAATACCGTTCCGTAGTCCCAAAGTAAATATGCAAGGTAGGGGGATCTATCGGAATACCATTATGTAGTACCAAAGTAAATATGCAAGACAGGGGGGTCTACCGGAATACCATTCCGTAGTCCCAAAGTAAATATGCAAGACAGGGGGATCTACCGAAATACCGTTCCGTAGTCCCAAAGTAAATATGCAGCGCAAACAATAGAAATACAACTACATTATGAATTCTTATGATTTAGACTAAGTACAAGTCAAGGGAATCCGGAAATTTCACTAAACATGTTGCGCAGAGTTCAAATAGGCAGTTAAACAAGTAGGCATGCTATTCTAGTTTAAGCAGGATAGTTACATATGCTAGTGTGTTTCAAATAAGGAGAAAACAAGTTATGACTTAGTGAAAAATGGAGTTTTACAACAAATAGCCCATGTACGTACTCGTCTCCTCGCGTACACGGCTACCAAATGCAAAGGGGAGTTCCCCCACAGAAGGTTAGGCAAGCCACTTACCTCGAACCAAGCTCAAATCAAATCCGAAATCACGCTCTTGCAACGAGTATCCAACTCCGAGTGGCCCAAATCAAATCAAATAAATTACATAACGTAAATATAGCTACAAGTAACTAATCTAGCAAATGAAATCAAAGCTAAAGCAAGAAAATAGAAAAATGCCCAAAAAGCCTCCCCGGGCCCATGTCTCGGAATCGGGTAAAGGTTACAAATTATGAACACCAATTCACTCACGAGTCTAACCATACCAACTTCACTCAAATCCGATACCAAAATCTCGATCAAAATCCCAAAATTCGGCCTAAGAACTTTTCTCAATTTTCCCCCTATTTCCACCCCAAATCCGAAATTAAATGATGAAATCAGGCATAGATTAGTGGGATTGAATCATAAAGGAGTAAGGAATCATTACCCAATAACATCCTCCGAAAATCTCTCCAAATTTCGCCTTCTACCGAGCTCTCAATCAAATTTTGTGATATGAACTTAAACCCTCATTTTTGAATTTTAAATTCTGCCCAGTGGTTCCTTCATCGCGATCGCGAAAAAGGCCTCGTGATCGCGAAGAACAACTTCGCTCCCTCAAAAACTTACTCTACGCGAACGCGTAACACCTCACGCGAACGCGATGCACTAGTTGCTCACACCTACGCGATCGCAATTGTCCTCATGCGACCGCAAAGAGTAACACTCAAACTCCACTGCTGCCTCACTTCTTCTTTGCAAACGTGGCCTAGCCCACGCGTTCGCGGTGCACTGCCTGATAACCTTACATGATCGCGTCTTCATCTTCGCGAACGCGAAGAGAAATTTTAACTGACCTCTCAGATGACCTATGCGAATGCAAGATCTCCCTCGCGAACGCGATGAAGAAAAATGTCTGCAATAACACCAGAAAATCTGCCAACTCCCTAAGTCCAAAAATGAACCGTTGAGCATCTGAAACACGCCCGAGGCCCCCGGGACCTCAACCAAATATACCAACCAATCCTAAAATACCATACGAACCTAGGCGAGACATAAAATCACATCAAACAATGCTAAAATCATGAATCATCCTCCAATTCAAACTTAAAGAACTTGAAACTTCAAAATTCTACAACTGATGCCGAAACCTATCAAACAACGTCCGATTGACCCCAAATTTTGCACACAAGTCATATTCAACACTACGGACCTATTCCAACTTCCGGGATCGGGATCGGGATCCAACCCCGATATAAAAAATTCCACTACCGGCCCAAAATTCCAAAAATTCGACTTTCGTCATTTCAAGCCTAAATGAGCTACGGACCTCCAAAACACAATCCGCACACGCCCCTAAGCCCAAAATCACACAACGAAGCTAACGAAATTAATGGAATTCTATTCCGGAGTCGTATTCACATAGTTCCAACTATGGTTCCAATCCTAAGGCTTAAATATCCATTTAGGGACTAAGTGTCCCAAACACTTCCAAAAACCAAAATAAAACTTCCTGGAAAGTCATAATAGCAGAAAAAGATACTGGGGAAACAGTTAATAGGGGATCGGGGCTCTAACTCGCAAAATGACCGACCGGGTCATTACATCCTCCCCCTTTTAAAATAATCGTTCATCCTCAAACGAGTATAGAGACATACCTGAAACTGTGAAAAGATGAGGATAACGGCTGCGCATATCCCGCTCGATCTCCCAAGTCACCTCCTCGACCGGCTAACCCCGCCACTGAACCTTTACTGATGCAATGTTCTTTGACCTCAGCTTCCAAACCTGCCTGTCCAAAATAGCCACTGGCTCCTCAACATAGGATATATCCTTGTCCCACTAGACTGAGATGAAATCCAACACATGAGACCGATCGCGCGTGATACTTCCGGAGCATCGAAACATGAAAAATCGGATGAACTCCTGCTAAGCTGGAAGGTAAGGCAAGCTTATAAGCAACCTCCCCAACTCGCCACAACACCTCAAAGGGGCTAATAAACCTTGGGCTCAGCTTGCCCCTCTTTTCGAACCTCATAACGCCCTTCATAAGCGAAACCCGAAGCAGGACCCGCTCTCCAACCATAAATGCAACATCGCGAACCTTCCGGTCTGCATAACTCTTCTGTCTGGACTAGGTTGTGTGAAGTCTATCCACAATCACCTTCACTTTCTCCAAGGCATCCTGAACCAAGTCCGTACCCAATAATCTGGCCTCGCCCGGCTCGAACCAACCCACTGGGGGCCGACACCGCCTACCATATAGAGCCTCATACAATGCCATCTGAATGCTGGACTGATAATTATTGTTGTAGGCAAACTCCGCAAGTGGCAAGAATTGATCCCAAGAACCTCCAAACTCCATCACATACGTACAAAGCATATCCTCAAGAATCTGAATAGTGCGCTCGGACTGCCCGTCCATCTGAGGGTGAAAAGTTATGCTCAACTCCACCCGAGTACCCAACTCCTGTTGTACGACTCTCCAGAACCGCGATGTAAACTGCGTGCCTCGGTCAGAGATGATAGATACCGGCACGCCATGAAGTATGACTATCTCACGAATGTAAATTTGAGCCAGCTGCTCGGAAGAATAGGTAGTCATCACAAGAATAAAATGAGCTGACTTGGTCAGCCTATCCACAATCACCCAAACTGCATCAAACTTCCGCTAGGAGCCGTTTGGGTGATCCGTTCCAATTTCCACTCTGGAATCTCTATCTTCTAAAGCAACTTACCCGGTCGCTGATGCTCATACTTCACCTGCTGACAATTTAGACACCTAGACACATACTCTACTATGTCCTTCTTTATCCTCCTCCACCAATAATGTTGTCTCAGGTCCTGATACATCTTCGCGGAACCAGGATAAATGGAGTACCGTGAGTTGTGAGCCTCCTGGAGAATCAACTCATGTAAACCTTCCACATTGGGCACACATAACCTTCCCTGCATCCTCAATGCACCGTCCTCCCCAATAGTGACCTCCTTAACATCACTGTGCTGGATCGTGTCCCTAAGGACAAGCATATGGGGGTCATCATACTGACGCTCCCTGATACGATCATAAAGAGAAGACCAAGAGACCACACAAGCCAATACTCGACTAGGCTCAGAAATATCCAATCTCACAAACTGGCTGGCTAAGGCCTAAACATCTAATGCCATAGGCCTCTATACTGCTGGTAGATATGCTAAACTCCCCAAACTCTCTGCCCGATGACTCAAAGTATCAGCCACCACATTGGCCTTCCCGGGATAGTACAAAATGGTAATGTCATAATCCTTAAGCAGCTCTAACCACCTCCTCTGACACAAATTAAGATCCTTCTGCTTGAACAGATGCTGCAAACTCCGGTGATCAGTGTAGATCTCACAAGGAACACCATACAAATAGTGCCTCCAAATCTTCAAGGCATGAACAATAGTTGTTAGCTCAAGGTTGTGGACATGATAGTTCTTTTCATGCATCTTCATCTATCTAGACGCGTAGGCAATCACCCTACGGTCCTGCATCAACACCGCGCCGAGGCCAACTCGCGACGCATCATAATAAACTGTATAAGACCCCGAACCTGAAGGCAATACCAATACTGGGCTGTAGTCAAAGCTGTCTTGAGCTTCTGAAAGCTCTCCTCACACTCCTCTGTCCACCTGAACGGAGCACCCTTCTGGGTCAGCCTGGTCATAGGTGCTGCAATAGAAGAAAATCCCTCAACAAACCGATGGTAATACCCCGCCAAACCAAGGAAGCTCCGGATCTCTGTCGCTGAGGACGGTCTGGGACAACTTTGCACTGCTTCCACCTTCTTCGGATCCACCTTGATCCCATCACTCGATACTACATGTCCTAAGAATGCCACTGAGCCTAGCCAAAACTCACACTTACAAAATTTTGCATACAACTTCTTTTCTCTCAAAGTCTGAAGCACAGTCCTCAGGTGCTGCTCATGATCCTCCCGAGTCCGGGAGTACACCAGAATGTCATCAATAAACACAATGATGAAAGAGTCAAGATAAGGTCGGAACACACTGTGTATCAAGTGCATAAAGGCTGCTGGGGCATTGGTCAGCCCAAAAGACATAACAAGAAACTCATAGTGACCATATCGGGTCCTGAAAGCATTCTTCGGTATATCTGGCTCCCGAATATTTAACTGGTGATAGCCTGAACGTAAGTGAATCTCGGAGAACACTCTGGCACCCTGTAACTGATCAAATAAGTCATCAATATGAGGCAATAGATACATGTTCTTCACTGAAACTTTGTTCAGCTGGGGATAATCAATACATATACGCATAGAACCATCCTTTTTCTTAACAAACAAGACAGGAGGACCCCAAGGTGACACACTGGGCCGAATAAAGCCCTTATCAAGCAACTCCTGCAACTTCTCCTTCAACTACTTCAACTCAGGAGGAGCCATACGGTATGGAGGAATAGAGATGGGCTGAGTGTTCGGCAACAAATCAATGCCAAAATCAATATCTTTGTCGGGCGGCTTGCCCGGAAGATCAGCTGGGAATACATCTGGATAGTCCCTCACTACTGGAACTGACTCAACTGTAGGGGTATCAATACTGACATCTCTCACATAAGCTAGATACGCGTCATGCCCCTTCTCAACCATTTGTTGAGCTTTAAGAAATGAAATAACTCGGCTAGGAGTATACTCTAAGGTATCTCTCCACTCTAATCACGGTAAGCCTGGCATAGCCAGCATCACGGTCTTAGCATGACAATCAAGAATAGCATAATGGACCAGTCCATGCCCAAGATAACATCAAAATCTACCATGCTGAGTAATAATAAGTCAGCTCAGGTCTCAAAACCACTAAGAGCAATCAAATATGACTAATACACGCAGTCCATAACAAGAGAATCTCCCACAGGAGTAGACACATAAACAGGGAAACTCAAAGAATCCCGAGATACGCCTAAATGTGGGGTAAACTAAGAGGACACATATGAATATGTAGAGCCCGGGTCAAATTATACCGACGCATCTCTATGACAGACTGGAACAATACCTGTAATGACAGAGTCGGAAGCAACTTCCTCTGTACGAGCCGGAAGGGCATAATACCTGGCCTAGCCTCCCCCTCTAGGGCGACCTCGACCTCCCTAACCTCCACCTCGAGCTGGCTGAGCAGGTGGGGCGGTAGCTGGTGCTGGAATCATTACCTGAGGACCCGGTGGAGCACTTGGTGGCGTTGAAGTCTGTGGAGGTGCAACCCTCCTAAGTCTGGGGAAATTCCTCACCATATGGCGGGTGTCGCCACACTCAAAACAACCCCTCGGAGGGCGTGGCTGCTGTGACTGACTTGGGCTAGGTCTGCTGGACTGGCCACTAAAAGTACCCCGAGCAGGAGGCACACTAGATACTGGCAGCACATAATAAGTCTCCTGGGCCTAGAAGGGGCTGCAACACCACTGGCGGCTGGAAAAGCTGAATGAACAGGGCGACTCACATAACCCCTACCATGGCGAGCTGCTGGGGCACGAGCTCCAGAATAAGAGCCAGTCTCTCGAGACCTCTTATCCTCTGTCTCCTCTCGGTTTCGGGCAAGCATGCCCTCCAATCTCCTAGCAATACTCACAACCTGCTGGTAAGGAATATCCATCTCCAGCTCCCTGACTATACTAATCCTGATACTAGGGTGGAGTCCCTCAATAAATCGTCGAACCCTCTCTCAAACTGTGGCAACCAAGGCCGGTGTATGTCGGGCCAAATCACTGAAGCAGACTGTATACTCTGACACAGTCATAACACCCTGGTGCAGCTGCTCAAACTCCGCGCGCCATGAGTCTCTGAGGCTATGAGGGACACACTCTCTCAAAAACATGTCCGAGAACAGAGTCCATGTAAGTGAAGCTGCCTCATCTGAACTACTCAACTCATAAGCACGCAACCACTGATAGGCTACTCCTCTAAGATGGAAAGTGGTAAAAGAAACCACACTCGTCTCCGCTACGCCCATAATACGGAGAATGCGATGACACTCCTCCAGAAAACCCTGAGCATCATCTGTAGCCAATCCGCTGAAGGTAGGTGGGTGGTACTTCTGGTACCTCTCAAGTCTAAGCTGCTCCGCCTCAGAAGCGGTTGTCCTAGTCTCATGCTGAACTGGGGCTACCGGCGGCATAGGAAAGAACTCTGGGGCCTGATCAACCTGGACCCTCTGCTCAGGAGTGTAGGCTGCGGGAGTCTGTGCCCCTCCCCCGGCCTGAGATGTGGAGGGAGCTAACGGAATCAATCTAGCCTGAGCTAAGGTGCTAAACATTCTCATGAACTGGGCTAGAGTGTCCTGGAGGGATGGTGCAACAATAGGAACCTCCAGTGCCTACCCTCCATCTGGAACTGTTGGGGGTTCCTCTGTCGTAGCTCGCGCGGGTGCTCTGGCTACACCGCGTGGCCGTACTCTACCCCGACCCCGGCCTCTGGTGGCTCTAGCAGGGGGTGCGGGTGTCTGGTCATCAGATCCTCTAGTACGGGTCCTCACTCATCTCCACTCGTCTCCGCTACGCCCATAGTACGGAGAATACGATGACACTCCTCCAGAAAACCCTGAGCATCATCTGTAGCTAATCCGTTGAAGGTAGATGGGTGGTACTTCTGGTACCTCTCAAGTCTGAGCTGCTCCACCTCAGAAGCGGCTGTCCTAGTCTCATGCTGAACCGGAGCTACCGGTGACATAGGAATGAACTCCGGGCCTGATCAACCTGGACCCTCTGCTCAAGAGTGTGGGCTGCGGGAGTTTGTGCCCCTCCCCCGGCCTAAGATGTGGCGGGAGCTAACGGAATCAATCCAGCCTGAGCTAAGGTGCTGAACATGCTCATGACATGGGCTAGAGTCTCCTGGAGGGCTGGTGCAGCAATAGGAACCTCCAGTGCCTGCCCTCCAGCTGGAACTGATGGGGGTTCCTTTGTCGCAGCTCGCGCGGGTGCTCTTGCTGCACCGCGTGGCCGGACTCTACCCCAACCCCGGCCTCTGGCGGCTCTAGCAGGGGGTGCGGGTGTCTGGTCGTCAGATCCTCCGGTACGGGTCCTCACCATCTGTGAGAAAGAATATAATAGAGAAGTTTTAGAATTTGATGCCAATAACTCGCACGACAAGGAATCAAAAGAAGTATGTTTGTTCCTAACAGTTTCATAGCCTCCCGAAGATAAGTACAGACGTCTCCGTACCGATCTGCGAGACTCTAATAAACCGGCTTGTGACTCATGACTCCTATGAACCTAGAGCTCTGATACCAACTTGTCACGACCCAATTTCTCCCTCCGTGAACCGTCGTGACGGCACCTAGTCTCTAAAACTAGGTAAGCCTAACACTTTGCGAAAATGAAACAAAAGCATGAACATTAACTACTAACAGTAACAAATATCTAATAAGCATCTGAACGCCACTTGGCATATACAATTATCACCTTTGAAAAGTACGAAAAAACATTTTTCCAAAATCTGGAAACCCGCAAGTCACAAGCTACTGAGAAGTCTTAACTGTTCTATACATAATGTCTACAGAAGGAAGGAAAAATGAACATAGGTAAATAGAGGGGGACTCCGAGGATCTGCGGGCGCGGGCAGATGTACCTTGAAGTCTCTAATAAGCAGCAACGACTGCAACTAGTGATGAGGCTGGAAAGATGAATTTGGATCTACACACGAAAAACATATGCAGGAAAGGGCGTGAGTACACCACAACGGTACCCAGTAAGTGCCAAGACTAACCTCGGTCGAGTAGAGACGAGATCAGGTCAGGGCCCTGCTGGTATAAATATAATGAAATAAGATAGAATGAAATATCACCATAAAAATAAATACGGAAATCTAACAAGATTAGAATCAATGAAAGACGACAGCTCAGAACACAGTGATAACAACAGGGAATCTCCCAGGATACCATTCCGTAGTCCCAAACGTAAATGTGCAGGGGAATCTACTGGAATACCGTTCCGTATTCCCAAAGTAAATATGCAAGACAGTGGGATCTACCGGAATACCGTTCCGTAGTCCCAAAGTAAATATGCAAGGTAGGGGGATCTACCGGAATATCATTTCGTAGTCCCAAAGTAAATATGCAAGACAGGGGGATCTACCGGAATATCGTTCCGTAGTCCCAAAGTAAATATGCAAGACAGGGAGATCTACCGGAATACCGTTTCGTAGTTCCAAAGTAAATATGCAGCGCAAACAATAGAAATACAACTACATCACGAATTCTTACGATTTAGACTAAGTACAAGTCAAGGGAAGCCGGAAATTTCACTAAACATGTTGCGCAGAGTTCAAATAGGCAGTTAAACAAGTAGGCATGCTATTCTAGTCTAAACAGGATAGTTACATATGTTAGTGTATTTTAATTAAGGAGAAAACAAGTTATGACTTAGTGAAAATGGATTTTTACAACAAATAGCCCGCGTACGTACTCGTCACCTTGCGTACACGGCACTCACATATCAAACAGTACCAAATCCTAAGGGGAGTTCCCCCACACAAGGTTACGCAAGCCACTTACCTCGAACCAAGCACAAATCAAATCTGAAATCACGCTCTTGCCATGAGTATCCAACTCTGAGTGGCCCAAATCTAATCAAATCAATTACATAACGTAAATATAACTACAAGTAACTAATCTTGCTAATGAAATCAAAGTTAAGGCAAGAAAATAGAAAAACGCCCAAAAAGCCTCCCCGGGCCCATATCTCGGAATCTGGTAAAAGTCACAAATTATGAACGCCCATTCATTCACAAGTCTAGCCATACAAACTTCACTCAAATCAGATACCAAAATCTCGATCAAAATCCGAAAATTCGGCCTAAGAACTTTTCTCAATTTTCCCCTTATTTTCACCCCAAATCCGAAATTAAATGATGAAATCAAGCATAGATTAGTGGGATTTAATCATAAAAGAGTAAGGAATCATTACCCAATAACTTCCTCCGAAAATCTCTCCAAATTTCGCCTTCTACCGAGCTCTCAATCAAATTTTGTGATATGAACTTAAACCCTCGTTTTTGAACTTTAAATTCTGCCCAATGGTTCCTTAATCGCGATCGCGGAAAAGGCCTCGCGATCGCGAAGAACAACTTCGCTCCCTCAGAAACTTACTCTACGCGAACGCGTAACACCTCACGCGGACGCGATGCACTAGCTGCTCACACCTACACGATCGCAACTGTCCTCATGCGACCGCGAAGAGTAACACTCAAACTCCACTGCTGCCTCACTTCTTCTTTGCAAACGTGGCCTAGCCCACGCGTTCGCGGTGCACTGCCTGATAACCTTACATGATCGCGTCTTCATCTTCGCGAATGCGAAGAGAAATTTTAACTGACCTCTCAGATGACCTATGCGAATGCGAGATCTCCCTCGCGAATGCGATGAAGAAAAATGTCTGCAATAACACCAGAAAATCTGCCAACTCCCTAAGTCCAAAAATGAAACGTTGAGCATCCGAAATACGCCCGAGACCCCCGGGACCTCAACCAAATATACCAAACAATCCTAAAATACCATACGAACCTAGGCGAGCCATAAAATCACATCAAGCAATGCTAAAATCACGAATTACTCTCCAATTCAAACTTAAAGAACTTGAAACTTCAAAATTCTACAACTGATGCCGAAACCTATCAAACAACGTCCGATTGACCCCAAATTTGGCACACAGGTCATATTCAATACTACGGACCTATTCCAACTTCCAAAATCGGAATCCGACCCCGATATAAAAAATTCCACTACCGGCCCAAAATTCCAAAAATTTGACTTTCGCCATTTCAAGCCTAAATGAGCTACGGACCTCCAAAACACAATCCGGACACACCCCTAAGCCCAAAATCACACAACAAAGCTAACAGAATCTATGGAATTTCATTCCGGAGTCTTCTTCATATAGTTCCGACTACGGTGCCAATCTTTAGGCTTAAACCTCCCTTTAGGGACTAAGTGTCCCAAACACTTTCAAAAACCAAAATGAAACCTCCCGGCAAGTCATAATAGTAGAAAAATATATGGGGGGAACAGTTAATAGGGGATCGGGGCTCTAACTCTCAAAACGACCGGCCGGGTAGTTACACTCCTTCATTACTTGCTTTATGTTATTATAAAATGTTATTGGTTATTGGAGCTGGACTCTGACCTTGGTACAAGCTCGTCACTACTTTCAACCTAAGGTTAGGTTTGTTACTTATCGAGTACATGGAGTCAGTTGTACTCATACTACACTTCTGCACCTTGCGTGCAGATATTGGCTGCTGATGTTGCTGCGTTCATTGGGAGCTGGATCTGAAGATGTACCTGCGTTCCGGTTGTAGCTGCCTCTCGTTCATGGTAGCCTTAGTTTTATAAAAATATGTTTATGTACTTTTCAAACAGATGATGTATTTATTTCATACCAGCTTTATAAACTCCATTCTTAGAAACTCATGATTTGTACTACCAGTCCTTAGGGAGTGTATAAGATTTAGATAATTTCTTTTGCTTAATTTCTTTATTAATTGTTATTGGAATTGGTTAGTAGTTAACTGGATTACCTAGCGGGTTGGGTTAGGTTCCATCACGACTAGTTGGATTTTGGATCGTGACAGGGTATTGCCGTGTTAATTGATTTGATCTACATTGATATATTTGGCGAGGATGAGATAAATGCACGAATGGTGTTGTCGTTCCATTTGATTTGATATCTTGAGTACATTTCTCACACCATGAAAGTTATGAATTTACTGCCGTGATTTCTTCTAGCAATCATTTACTGCCTCGCATAGGTGTTTTCTTGTACTCTTATCTGTTATGTTCTAGAACTATTTCTATTGCTAGTCTACCGCTTGAGGTATAACAGTGAGTATCTTTTAACTAAAAATTTCTCGTCACTACTTCAACGAGGTTAGACAATATACTTACTGGGTACATGGGGTCGGTTGTACTCATACTACACTTCTGCATCTTGCGTGTAGATTTTGGAACTGGAGTCGTTGTGCATGGCAGGAGCTGGCATTGAAGATGTACCTGCGTTCCGATTATAGCTGCCACTTGTCCTTGGTAGCTTTAGATTTTGCTAATCTATTTAGGTAAACTTCAAACAGATGGCGTATTTATTCGTACCAGTTTTTATAAATTCTAAGTTTTAGAAACACGTGGTTTGTACTACCAGTCCTTGGGTTATTGTATAAATGTCTTGATAATTCTTCATTATTTTCTTATAAATCTTATTTGGATTGTATTGACTGTTAGTTGTCTTATTTAGCGGATCGAATTAGGTGCCATCACGACTAGTGAATTTTTGGGTTGTGACATTGGTATACCTTTTTGTTACACAAATAGGTTTGACCAGATTGTAATCTCAAATTTTATACATATAACTAGGTTGACTGAATCTTAATAGAATAACCTTCATATATCATTAAAATTATAACGATAACATAAATATATAAACAATAAGCAATTAAAAGCCGTCAATAACAACAACAACAAAAGCAAAAACAACAACTTCAGCAATGACAACAACAAAAGCAACAACGACAACAACAACAACAACAACAACAACGATAATGACAACAAAAATAACAACGACAACAACAACAACAACAATGACAATGAAGACGACAACAACAATAGCAACAAAGAAAACGACAACACAATAACTATGTCTCAATCCTAAATAAGTTAGTATTGACTACAAGATGAAAAGACAGAGATAGGGAAATAAAAATATTGCATGCTCAATCAAGGTCCTTAGGATGCCCATCATTCTTCTCTCCATCATCATTGGCTTTACCTTCTGATTCTCCAAGCCCTATAGCACTGCTTTGACTTTCAACATTCTCATCTACTAGTTGTTGATTAAGTTATTTTTTTCTTTCTTCAAGTTTAGCCCTCTTCACATCAAATAGCTTTAGCAAACCTTTTATTTGTCTAACATCAAGCTCGTTGATATTCTTTCCCTTGACAAGTTGGTTAAAGAGAGTCTCCATTTCCATCTCCTCAGCCATTTGTTCAATTTTTGACCTAACATTTTTTTCCATATCATTCACTTTTTCTTGAAGGTAGACGTCATGTCTAACTAACTTCTTTTCCCTTTGGACCTCGGTAAACCTTAAATAGTTCGTTACAATGTTTGTAGCCTTGGTTAAGGATGGCCAAACAAAAGGATTGGTTTCTACAGGACTATTATATATTATTAGACCTACTTCTATATCACATAGAATTGACAGCTTTTCTGCTCTCTTACATAGAGATGCTATTCTTTTATCTAAGATGGCTTTTTTCTTACTGTCACTGAGATTCTTAATATTCCTAAGCCCCTTTCTAGTCATGTTTGGTACACAGAAAAAGGAGCACCTCCCTTTAGAGTACAATATATGAGTAAATAGCTTATCTATGAATGTGGAACATATAGTAGTCTTTCGCTTATATAGAGATGTATAGGAATTGATAGGTCCAAATTAATAACATAATCTAAAGTTGATTGAGATAATTTGACCAAATTTAGGAATAAACTAATTGTACACTTTGATTTTTAGAGAATTGATTAATTACTTTCTTAAATAGATGTAGTTGAATTCCTAAAACTCAATCTTGAAGTTGGAGAAATAATCATATTTCCATAATGAATGTTGGACAATAGATCATATTTCCATAATGAATCTTTCCGGAGTTGGCAAGTGCAAATGGTCAACTCACATTTTGAGACAACGTTTCAAAATAAATAAATTTCGGGCGTATAGTTTTAATAAATAAAAAAATTACATGTTCAATGATAAATTTGAGCTTAAAATTTTCTCAAAGTTGATTTATACAACAGTAAAATCTTTCTATAACAGCCGCTCTTTACAATAATATTTTACTATAATGGTCCGTTTATTTTGGAACCGATTTTTATGTTATCTTACACTATATGTTTTCTATAAAAGCATTTCGCTATAACAACCTAAAAATATCAGAACAAATGAATTGTTATATAACTATTCAAGATCATTTAAAAGTCTCTCTGATAACAATAAAGATTAGAAAGGGAAAATATACAAAATTAAACAATCTCATAGTCTAGGACTAGATCTTAATTAGGAAAATGAAATTACCCACACCACATCAAGAACAAATAACTGAGAGTTCAAGATCAAAGGAAATATTTTCAATTTCAAAGTTCAAGAGTTTTAAGAGGTAATAATAATAACGTCATATATGACGTTGGAAATAGGTGCAACCAAATATTCATAGTACAATATAATATCTTTCTTTTAAGAACTTGAGTCCCCAGCATAATCCGTTTGCACTAAGACAATCCTTCGCTCCATCTGCCAGTGTAAGTGAATTTTTTTAATAAGATTAGAAAAAAAATTATAATTACCAAGAAACAATTAAAAGTTACAAAATACTAATTAAGTAGTGATTTCTCTGTAATTAAGCTGAGTACCCGAGCATAAGCTTCCAACTCGTTTTGTGTAGTACTGAAATCATTCCTTAACCTGCTCAAGGTTTGGGAAAATCGGAAATGATGCCAATTGATGCCGGAATGAGAGCAAAAAGAGTTATAGTAACACCCAGATGATTATCATTTTTTTGTTAATGGCAGAACAGTCATAATTTTCCATTTAATTAAGATAACAATCATTAGAAAGAAATTGTTAGAAAATCAAGCAAATTAAAGTAACAACGTAACTTTTGATTATTATGTCATTAATTATTGTTACAATGTAAGGCATGTCTTGCATATACTTTTTTAATCACTTAACTATGATTACGTGATATGCATTTTCACTTTAATTTGATTCTTAAGATTAATTGTTTAGTTAGGTGTAAACATTCGGTGCAAGTAAGTATTTAATGTGCCTACTATTTGATATTTAAGAAGAAGTATTTACTGTGCCTACTATCTTTGTCGCATATTTTGTAATTAAGGAGAACCCCTAAATATCTCAAATTATGTGTTTATCAAGAATAATTCACAAATAATACGACATACCAAAAATTAGCAAAGTTTAGTTGAGCATAAAAATGATAGCAACCAAAGATGCTTCTTACTTCTTTTTGTTTCTTTGCTCGCAAGTGCGAACGAGAAGCAGACATGCAGATTCCACATGCACAGCCCCAATCATGTACCATCAACATAAATTAATAATAATCTTAGTGGTATTATCACTTTTCGCGAGCATCAGAAATTATTTATATTCAAAAAAATATATAAAATTTTATTTAATTTATATATATATATATATATATATATATATATATATATATATATATATATATTAAAAACGGCTATACAATATCATTTTCCCATAATTCAAAACACAATTTTCGCTTTCGGTGTGGGTTTAGACATTGAGTTTTTTAAAATAAAATTTTAATATGTTAAATGACGTACATGACAAGTACCATAAGTCAACATAATTAATAATTCACAGGATTTAAAAAGAGCTTAAAAATCGTCATCAAAGAAAGAAAAACATATACGATTTCTCAAATAATAGCACCTCCAAATAGAACCATAAGTTTTACGTGAGAGGTTAAAGCAAAACAGCAAATTTTCAGAAAATTACAAACAGCTCACATGTAACAAACCAGCTGGGCACATCAGCTATACCTAGAGGCAGTACAAGAGAGACAATTACCAAAGCACCTGGACCAATATGTGGTCCCTGATCCAAAGGGAATATTATAGCTGCCAAATCCGTTAGAGAAGGTGAAGAATATTCGTGGCTAAGGATAGTATATAAGGGGGAAGGCCGAAGGCACACAGAATAGGTAGGGAATAAGTTGTCTTTTATTTTTGTTAGCTCATTTGAGCATTCTGGAACCTCCATTTTCTTGTTTTGTTTTGTTATCCTCTGTTTATTCCTAAGTGAGAATTCCAGATCTTGTAAATTCTCCCAACTAGTTGAATATCAAATTTTGCTTTTGTTCCATCACCTTGTACTTTTTTCTATGACTTGGTCGCATAACGCAGCCAAATGAGAAAAATCAACATCAGGAACCTCACTGCAAATCATTTGAATATTTTAATGTGAAGAAATTATTGCATGAGATGAACAATAGAAAATCGAATTTATCGTAGAGTTAATAAATTTGATTCTTTGATAAAAGTATAGATATATGACTTTCTAGTTTAAAGAGTAAGTACTGCATGTCATTTTTCATTTGCGATATCATAGCTTCAATTTCAGCACAATAATCCTCTAATGTTTGCACTACAAATTGAGGATTTTGTGCCCTCTTAGATATCATTAGGTGTTCAAACTGATCATTCACCAAACCCTGCATAAAGACAAATTAAGGATATTTTTTAAGTCAAACTAATAAATAATCAACAGAAGACAAAAATAAATAAGTTCAAACAAGATAGAGATAGACAAGTCAGATTAGATTCTACCTTTTTCAACATTTGGTTAAGAAGTGCTAGTTGAAGTTCCTTCAAAATTCTCAATGCCATAGCAGCTGCAAAAGGAGATTAAATAAAACAACTGCATAAACTGAACGAAAAAACATCTACTTTCGTCGCACTAGAAAGTAAAGTGAAAATCACAATGAAAGTAATTAAGTTTAAAAGACTTGGTTCACAAATTATAAAGTATCCCAATAGTTTGACTAATTACAGAATTGTTGAGGCAACATATAAAGTATTTTACTTTCACGTCCAAAGGGGTAAGACAAAAAGCAACCTCGATTCATTGAAAGAAAAAACAAACAAACACAAAAGCAAAACAAAAATTAAATTAAATAAATGAATAATTTTTGAAGGATTTGCAAGGTGCGTGGTGAGGTACATGACAATCTTATAATTTTAGTCATCATTATCAAATAACTCATATAGCCAAATTAATCTGAACTTGTTTGGAATTGAGACCTAGATGACCAAAGAAGAGAGATGCTGAAAAGCCAGATCAGACTGAACGGTTTGAAAGATTACAAATGTTTCCGACAGTTAGACCGTTTGAGAGCCTTGCAGGACATTTGAGAGTAAACAACCGGAGAAAGGGAAGATGATGGAGAGAGTTAATTAAGACCGTTTGAGATTTGCGTTAGCACACTCGATCGCATAGATTAATTGCAAGAAGATCTAGATTGAATAAAAAAGATCGATTCATGCGTGATACGGTAGATATTGTACGCAGTAGTTGTTCAACAATAAGATTAACTAAACTAATCAACTTTTTATGTTAGAAGTGTTACTGAAATCATGAATAGATTTTCTAAGTACTATAACACAAATAGATAACAATAAGCAACAAACTTAACTAGGAATACTATTAAAAGACGACAATAATAACAACAATTAAAACAACGACAACAATAATAATAATAATAATGACAATAAAAATAACGACAACGACAATGATGGCGACAACAACAATAACAATGACAACAACAATAACAACGATGACGATAACAATAATGACAAGGACAACAACAACAACAACAACAACAACAACAACAACAACAACAACAACGACGACAATAATAACAACAACAACAATGACACAAAAACTATGTCTCAATCCCAAGCCAATTAGGATCGACTACGAGATGAAAAGACAATGATAGGGAAATAAAAGTATTGCATGCTCAATCAAGGTCCTTAGGATGCTCGCCATTCTTCTCTCCATCATCATTGGTGTTACCTTCTGATTCTCCAAGCCCTATATCATTGCTTTGACTTTCAACATCCTTATCTACTAGTTGTTGATTCAGTTATTTCTTTCTTTCTTCAAGTTTAGCCCTCTTCAATCAAATAGCTTTAACAAACCTTTCATTTGTCTAACACCGAGTTCGTTGATGTTCTTTACCTTGACAAGTTGGTTAAAGAGGCTCTCCATTTCCATCTCCTCAGCCATTTGTTCAATTTTCGACCTAACATTGTTTTTCCATATCATTCACTTTTTTTTAAGGTAGACGCCATGTCTAACTAACTTCTTTTCTCTTTGAACCTCGGTAAACCTTAAATAGTTCGTTACAATGTCCATAGTCTGGGTTAAAGACGGCCAAACAAAAGGAAATTAGTTTCGACAGGACTATATATTATTAGACCTACTTCTATATCACAGAGAATTGACAGCTTTTCTGCTCTCTTACATAGAGCTGCTATTCTTTTATCTAAAATGGCTTTTTTCTTACTGTCACTGAGATTCTTAATATTCCTAAGCCCCTTTTTAGTCATCTTTGGTACACAGAAAAAGGAGCACTTCCCTTGGGTACAATATATGAGTGAATATTGTATACGGTCAAAATAGATTTCGGCCTTCGTACGTCTGATCGAGTTCGAAAGATAAGCGATCGAAGTGAGACTTCGAGATGGGTTCCGAAGATGGTACAAACAAGCTTCGAACCCGAGGGGCCGATAAATGTCAAGTTCAATATCATTATCAAACTCGAATCCAAATCGAACTATGATGCAAAGTAAAGCTATCAAGATTATGATCTAGAGACCGACCAACATTGACTTCGAATCAATTCAAGGGTCCGAGTCAGAATCGAGCTTAAGCCAAGATCGAGAGCTCGAGTCTGGATCGAGCTCAAGCCAAGATCGAGAGCTCGAGTCAAGATCGAGCTCACAGACAAAAACCGTTACAATCCCACTAGAGGAGAGAATCTTGGCAGGAATTGTGAAAAAGCTGATTTATCATGGACTTCCCACTAAGTATTTTTAATTATATTTAAAGTAAGATCCCTCTACTATAAAGGTGGAGGGTTATCATTTCTGTAAGGGCAGTTTTCAGATAGAGCTTACATTGTAATTCAAGCACCATATCCTCTTATATTCAAGAGTTACTCTTTTGAGCCTAAAAAACTAATCCATCTTGCTTAGTCCTAAAAATCGTCTTCTTTACAACTTTGTTTATTTTACATTCTCTGCAGTCCATATTTGATATTTTCTTTTATCCTTACGATTTGTATTAAGCTATATCACATATCCTTAGAACTACGTATAAATTCAACTCTATCCGTTTTTCGGGTAAATAGTTTGGCGCCCACCGTGGGGCTAAGCATAACAGTGGTTATTTGATACGAATCTGAAAAAACACGACATTGTGTTTTGCGCTTATTTCCGAAAATATCTTGAATTTCGGATTAGCTACGACTAACCACCAATCAAATTGCTTTACTAATCGACAACGGAGCCGGCCTTCAAGACGAAAATAACAACTTGATACCTAGTACTGAAAGACCACTTGTAAACGCCGTTGGAGCTCGAATCAAAGCGCCAATAGATATCAATTCACATGTAGCCATTGAGGCGAACCTACATGTTGAACCCGTGAATAGCATCCATGGTGGTACTCGGTCTGCAGCTTGAGATACCCACAACGTCGAGGAAAATGGCGTTAGCTTGCGTATGATTTTCGAAATGTTGCAAGCCCAACAGGCAGCAATAGCTCAGTTGCAGAGCCAAACCCAGCTACAAAGCAGGCCGGAGCTCAATCCACCTCGAGAAATCACCCACAGAACGGGGCCAGCCATAGTGAAGTCAAATGAGCAAGAATCGGGGACTACTCCCGAAATTGCTAAATTGCTCGAGGAACTCACGATAAAAACCAACGATAAAAAAGTATAAACTTATAACTCTAGGGTCGATCAGATCCCGGGAGCTCCACTAATGATAAAAGGGTTGGATTCAAAAATATTCCTGCAAAAACCTTTTTCCCTCGAGCGCAGCCCCGGAACCAATCCCCAAAAAATTCTGTATGCCCGAAATTCCCAAATATAACGGAACGACCGATCCCAACGAGCATGTCACTTCTTATACATGTGCCATCAAGGGAAATGATTTAGAAGATGATGAAATCGAATCTGTGTTATTGAAAAAATTCGGAGAGACCCTCTCGAAGGGGGCAATGATTTGGTATCACAACCTACCACCAAATTCCATCGACTCGTTCTCCATGTTAGCAGATTCTTTTATGAAAGCACATGCCGGCGCCATAAAAGTCGCAACAAAGAAATCGAACCTCTTCAAGGTAAGACAGAAGGATAACGAGATGCTGAGGGAGTTCGTATCTCGTTTTCAAATGGAACAAATGGACTTGCCACCAGTCACAGACCATTGGGCTGTTCAAGCTTTCACTCAAGGTTTGAACGAACGAAGTTCGACGGCTTCACGGCAATTAAAGCATAACCTGATCGAATACCCAGCCATCACATGGGCCAACATGCACAATCGGTACCAATCAAAAATTAGGGTCGAAGATGATCAATTGGGGTGTGAACCCACTGTTCGAAGGGATACTAATCGAGAATGAGGTCCGATCGGGTATCGATACCAACCGTACAACGGAAGTCACAGAGTCAGTAAATCGAGACATAACCTTGGGAAAAATAACAAAAGAAGTGATCGAGGTCAAGGGTCCTGGGGCTGATGAACAAAAGTAGGTTCGATAGGCCTGTTGGATCTAAGAAAGCACCTTGGCTATCGGAATATAACTTCAGCATTGATGCGTCCGCCATCGTTTTGGCTATCGGACGCATCAAAGATACTAAATGGCCTCGACCCATGCAGACCGATCCTGCCTAGAGGAATCCCAATCAAATGTGCGAATATCATGGCACCCATGGCCACAGAACGGAAGATTGCAGGCAACTAAGAGAGGAAGTAGCCCGATTATTCAACAAAGGGTACCTTCGAGAATTTTTGAGCGATAGAGCGAAGAACCATTTTAAAAATAGGGATTTCGGCAAGCAAAACGAACAAGAAGAACCACAACACGTCATTCACATGATCATCGACGACGCCAATATCCCTCAGGGACTAGTGCTTAAACGCACTAAGACATCGATTGTGAGAGAAAAGCGATCTCGAACTCAAGATTACACACCCATAGGAACTTTGTCCTTCAATGATGAAGATGTAGAAGGAATCATACAACCTCATAACGATGCACTGGTAATATCCGTACTCATGAATAAAACTAAAGTTAAGCGTGTGTTGATTGATCCAGGTAGCTCGGCCAACATCATCAGATTGAAGGTCGTAAAACAGCTCGGCCTGCAGGACCAGATCGTACCCGCAACCCTGGTTCTAAACGGATTCAATATAGCATGTGAAACCACCAAAGGAAAGATAATTCTACCAATAAACGTGGCCGGAACCATCCAAGAAACGAAGTTCCACGTGATCGAAGGTGACATGAGATACAACGCCCTTTTCGGAAGGCCATGGATCCACAACATGAGAGCTGTACCTTCGACCCTACACCAGGTCCTCAAATTCCCAATATCGAGAGGGGTCAAAATAGTGGACGGAGAACAACCAACTGCAAGAGAAATGTTCGCCGTCGAGGAAGCGAAACCAATATCCTCACTTTTGCCAGTAAAGGGATCGGGCCCAGAAGGGGAACGATATACCAAATAGCAATCACAGACATCGGCTTTGACCCAACCAGATAACCAGAAGATCGAAGAAGATGATGATCAAAGGATACCTCGATCCTTCGTGATTCTCGATGACTCCGACACGACCAAATCAATGATTGAGCAACTGGAGCAAATCACACTAATCGAGCACTGGCCCAAACGGAAGGTATACCCGGGAATGGGGTTGAGCCCCGAACTCAGGAAGAAACTTATTCAATTTCTTATCGATAACATTGATTTCTTTGCCTGGTCCCATTTAGATATAACAGGGATCTTACCAGACATAACGACGCATCAGCTAAGCTTGGACCCTAGGTTCAGACCGGTGAAGCAAAAGAGAAAACCCCAATCCAAGAAAAAGCACACATTCATAAAGGACGAGGTAACCAAACTTCTCAAGATAGCGTCCATTCGGGAGGTGAAATATCCCGAATGGTTAGCCAATGTAGTTGTAGTGCCTAAAAAAGGGAACAAACTTAGAATGTTCTTGGACTATAAGGATTTGAACAAAGCATGCCCCAAAGATTTCTTTCCGCTGCCCAACATCGATCGCATGATCGATGCCACGGCCGGCCACGAGATCCTCACTTTTCTCGATGCTTATTCCGGGTAAAATCAGATCCAGATGAACCCGGAGGACCAGGAAAAAACTTCATTTGTCACCAAATATGGAACATATTATTATAATGTGATGCCCTTCGGGCTAAAAAATGCAGGGGCTACTTACCAATGCCTAGTAAATAAAATGTTCGAAGAACAAATAGGTAAATCAATGGAAGTTTATATTTATGACATGCTAGTTAAGTCCCTGCGCACAGAGGACCATTTGACCCATTTGCAGGAAACGTTCGAGATTTTGAGGAAATACAACATGAATCTCGACCCCGAAAAATGTGCTTTCGGGGTCGGTTCGGGAAAGTTCCTCGGCTTCATGGTGTCAAATAGGGAAATCGAGATTAACCCCGACAAAATCAAGGTCATCGAAGACATCACCATCGTGGACAGTGTGAAAGTTGTACAAAGGCTAACTGGACGGATTGCAGCTTTAGGCCGATTTATTTCGAGATCATCAGATCGAAGTCACAAATTTTTCTCTCTACTCAAAAAGAAGAACGATTTCGCTTGGACCCCGGAATGCCAACAGGCATTAGAGGAACTAAAACGATATCTATCAAGCCCACCACTACTTCATACTCCAAAAACAGACAAAAAACTTTGCTTGTACTTGGCAGTATCGAAAATCGCAGTAAGCGATGTCCTAGTTCGAGAAGAGCAAGTTACGCAATTTCCCGTTTATTATATAAGTCAGACCTTGGGTGAAGCAGAAACTAGATATCCGTACCTAGAAAAATTGGTACTTGCGCTGATAAGCGCCTCTAGAAAGTTAAGACCGTACTTTCAATGTCATCCCATATGCATATTAACCACTTACCCGCTTCGTAATATTTTGCACAAGCCCGAACTATCAGGCCGATTGGCCAAATGGGCCGTCGAACTCAGTGGGTACAATATCGAATATTAACCCGTACAGCCATCAAGTCTCAAATTTTAGCAGACTTCATGGCCGATTTCACTCCAACCCTCGTACCCGAAGTCGAAAAAGAACTCCTGTTGAAATCGGGTACATCATCGGGGGTATGGACCCTTTTTACGGACGGGGCTTCGAACATGAAGGGGTCCGGTCTAGGAATAGTTTTAAAGCCACCCACGGGCAACACTATTAGGCAATCTATTAAAACTACCAGGTTGACTAACAACGAGGCCGAGTATAAAGCCATGATTGCAGGTCTCGAGCTAGCTAAAAATATGGGAGCAAAAGTCATTGAAGCCAAATGTGACTCTTTGCTGGTGGTAAGTCAGGTAAACAAAACCTTCGAAGTTCGAGAAGATAGAATGCAAAGGTATTTGGACAAACTATATGTCACTTTGCACCATTTCAAACAATGCACTTTACAACATGTTCCACGAGAGCAAAACAGTGAGGCCGATGCACTTGCGAATTTGGGTTCATCGATCGAGGAAGGTGACTTGATCTCGGGGACTGTCGTTCAACTCTCGAGATCCGTGATTGAAAAAGGTCATGCCGAGATAAATTCTACGAGCTTAACCTGGGATTGGAGAAATAAGTATATTGAATACTTAAAGAACGGAAAGCTCTCATCGGACCCTAAAGATTCAAGGGCACTACGGACAAAAGCTGCTCGATTCACATTGGCTTCAGATGGAACTCTATACCGAAGGACATTCGATGGACCATTGGCCGTATGCTTGGGTCCAGGAAATACCGATTACATCCTACGTGGGGTGCACGAGGGCACTTGTGGGAATCACTCCGGTGCAGATCCACTAGTCCGAAAAATAATCAGGGCAGGGTATTATTGGATTGATATGGGCAAATATGCGAAGGAATTTGTTCGAAAATGTGACAAATATCACAGGTTTGCACCAATGATCCATCAACCCGGGGAGCAACTTCACTCAGTCTTATCCCTATGTCCATTCATGAAATTGGGAATGGATATTGTCGGCCCTCTGCCATCGACCCCAGGTAAAGCTAAATTCATTTTATTTATGACTGACTATTTCTCTAAATGGGTTGAAGCAAAGGCGTTCGAGAAAGTAAGAGAGAGAGAGAGGTAATAGACTTTATCTGGGATCATATCGTATGTCGATTCGGGATACCCGCCGAAATAGTGTGTGATAATGGGAAACGATTTGTTGGCAGCAAAGTGACGAAATTCTTCGAAGATCACAAAATAAGAAGGATATTATCAACACCGTATCACCCCAGTGGGAACGGACAGGTCGAATCAACGAACAAAACTATCATTCAAAATCTAAAGAAGAGGCTGAACGGCGCTAAAGGAAAATAGAGAGAAATCCTACCCGAAATCCTTTGGGCATATCGAACAACGTCAAAATCTAGTACGGGGGAAACCCCGTTCTCCTTAGTATATGGGTCCGAAGCCTTGATACCCGTCGAAGTCGGCGAACCCAGTGCCAGATTTTGATACACAACAGGACTGCAAAATAACAAGGCTATGAACACTAGCCTCAAACTATCGGACGAAAAATGAGAAGCTGCTCTCGTCCAATTGGCCGTCCAAAAGCAACGAATCGAAAGATACTATAATCGAAGAACCAAGCTCTGCCATTTTAAGCCTGGGGACTTAGTGCTAAGAAAAGTCACCCTCAATACCCGAAACCCGAACGAACAAAAACTAGGACCGAACTGGGAAGGACCATATCAGGTTCTCAAGAACGTCGGAAAGGGATCATACAAGCTCGGCATTATTAACGGCAAACAATTATCAAGCAATTGGAATGTGTCACATCTAAAATGATACTACTGCTAAGGTACGACCCTCCCATATTCATTTACAATTCAAAACTAACCCCTACAGAAGTTCGATCAGGAGCTAAGATGGATCCTTCAATACGAAGCCTTAGGTCTGAAAGCACGCGTAGCACTCTTTTTCCCTTAGACCGGTTTTATCCCAATGGATTTTTCGGTAAGGTTTTTAATGAGGCAACCAATGATCGTGCTGCACTTACAACAGTATCCGAGGCCTCTTTACAATTGACCTCGAATATTGAGGGGGCATTAGCCCTCAAATATATCAAGTTCTGATGCAAGAAAGTTAGTTCGCAACAACGGGGTTCCAATAGGAAAAGTTATAAGAGCCAAATGGTCAAAACGAACCACGCTCATGTAGTTGGCCCGAACCCAGACGCGAAACATGAACACATGTATAAATGAATTGCAATGAAAGTTCTCCTCTTTACCGATATCTTATATCCAAGAAACATTCCTCTATTTGGAGATTTATTATGCAAACAGAATTAAGATAAACTCGACCAATAAGCCTACATGCTACTTTTATTTCGAGTTCGAGCAAACACTCACTCGACCATTACGCCTACGAGCTACATTACTTCGAGTTCGAATCATTCACTCGACTAAGCCTACGGGCTACTTTTATTTCGAGTTCGAGCAAACACTCACTCGACCATTACGCCTACGGGCTACATTACTTCGAGTTCGAATCATTCACTCGACTAAGCCTACGGGATACTTTTATTTCGAGTTCGAGTAAACACTCACTCGACCATTACGCCTACGGGCTACATTACTTCGAGTTCGAATCATTCACTCGACGACTAAGCCTACAGGCTACTTTTATTTCGAGTTCGAGAAAGCACTCACTCGACCATTATGCCTACGGGATACATTACTTCGAGTTCGAATAATTCACTCGATTACTAAGCCTACGGGCTACTTTTATTTCGAGTTCGAGCAAGCACTCACTCGACCATTACGCCTACGAGCTACATTACTTCGAGTTCGAATCATTCACTCGATTAATCCTACGGGCTACTTTTATTTCGAGTTCGAGAAAACACTCACTCGACTATTACGCCTACGGGCTACATTACTTCGAGTTCGAATCATTCACTCGACTAAGCCTACGGGCTACTTTTATTTCGAGTTAGAGCAAACACTCACTCCACCATTATGCCTACGGGCTACATTACTTCGAGTTCGAATCATTACTCGACGACTATGCCTACGGGCTACTTTTATTTCGAGTTCAAGCAAGCACTCACTCGACCATTATGCCTACGGGCTACATTACTTCGAGTTCGAATCATTCACTCGACTACTAATCCTACGGGCTACTTTTATTTCGAGTTCGAGCAAGTACTCATTCGACCATTACGCCTACGAGCTACATTACTTCGAGTTCGAATCATTTACTCGACTAAGCCTACGGGCTACTTTAATTTAGAGTTCGAGCGAACACTCACTCGACTATTACGCCTACGGACTACA